>NW_027361714.1:58100000-59300000 GCF_039654945.1 Dendrobates tinctorius
AGCATGTTCTCTTCGGAAACACGGACGCGTTTCAATATCAAAGATCGTACAGCTCGTACATGATAGCCATGGATTAGACGCCATGTGTCAGGGTCACTTTAAAGGTTTCTACATCTGCACACTGTGACAATGGGAAAGGGTAGTGCCTGCTGAGAGTTGTCATTCTCTAGCAGTGTGGTTCTACACCTTGATTTTCTTTTAAAAACCAGTGTGCCCTCATTGTGGTTTGTTTAAAAAAAAAAAAAAAAAATCACGCTGTGCTTTATTCTTTTCACTAAGTTCAGACTTTTTTTGCTAAATGTATAAAAATAAACCCTTTGAGTCTGGTATGTTTGCACTTGTATTGACCTGAAGGATCATACAGCCATTTTTACTGAATAATGGCGCTAAGAAGAATAAAAAATGAGCGCAAACAATTGAAAATTTCCCTGTCATGACGAGTTTAAGGTGCCACAACAGATGGATCCATACTAAGGCCAATTGTACAAGGTCTTGGACTGATGGAGTACAGAAGGTTGTGAGCTCCCACATGGTAGGTTTATTTAAGAAATTTCTGTGACTTTTTTTGTTCTCTTTTTTTGGGGGGGTACCTGCAGGAATCTATGCGCTCTCCACCTTAACAGCTTTATCCAGATAAAAAAAACTGACTGTCACAGAAATGTATGTAACAAATCTGCCATGTGTGAATTTCCCTTTATTGCACCATTTATTTAGTGCAGAAGATTCGTAATGTTTTAGACCCAGCAATTCTATTTAGCAGGCCCCAGGGAGGTAAATGGCACTTGTACACTTAGCCCTATAGCTATTAAGCCCCCGTCACACACAGCGATCTCGCTAGAGAGATCGCTGCTGAGTCACAAGTTTTGTGACGCAACAGCGATCTCACCAGCGAGATCGCTGTGTGTGACACTTATCACTGATCGTCCTGGAATGGCCAGGACATTTTTTTGATTGCTGATCTCCCGCTGGCCAGCACGCATTGCTGCGTCTGGCAGGCGGGAGACCAGCGAGCTGGTGCTGGTAACTAAGGTACACGTCGGTTTTCTAAACGGCGCGCAGCGCTTAGAAACCCGATGTGTACCTTAGTTACCAGCGCTCTGGTGCAGGGAGATGGTTACCAAGGTACACATCGGGTTTCTAAGTGCCGCACGCCGCTTAGAAACCCGATGTGTACCTTGGTTACCAGCTCCCTGCACCAGCGCGCTGGTAACTAAGGTACACAGTGGGTAACTAAGCGACGTGCGTCGCTTGTTACCCGCGTGTCGCTGGTGAAGCTGCCTGTTTGGCAGCTCACCAGCGATCAGTTAGCAACACACCAGCGATCCTGACAAGATCATATCGTTGTCAGGATTGCTGGTGCATCGCTATGTGTGACGGGGCCCTTAGGGCTACAGTGCCTTGCAAAAGTATTCGGCCCCCTGGAACTTTTCAACCTTTTCCCACATATCGTGCTTCAAACATAAAGATACCAAATGTAAATTTTTGGTGAAGAATCAACAACAAGTGGAACACAATTGTGAAGTTGACTGAAGTTTATTCGTTATTTTACATTTTTCTGGAAAGTCAAAACCTGAAAAGTGGGGCGTGCAATATTATTCGGCCCCTTTACCTTCTGTGCAGCAAACTCACTCCAGAAGTTCATTGTGGATCTCTGAATGATCCAATGTTGTCCTAAATGACTAATGATGATAAATATAATCCACCTCTGTATAATCAAGTCTCCGTATAAATGCACCTGCTCTGTGATAGTCTCAGGGTTTTGTTTGAAGCACAGAGAGCATCATGAAGACCAAGGAACACAACAGGCAGGTCCGTGATACTGTTGTGGAGAAGTTTTAATCCGGATTTGGATACAAAATGATTTCCAAAACTTTAAACATCCCAAGAAGCACTGTGCAAGCGATCATATTGAAATGGAAGGAGTATCATACCACTGCAAATCTACCAAGACCCGGCCATCCCTCTAAACTTTCATCTCAAACAAGGAGAAGACTGATCAGAGATGCAGCCAAGAGGCCCATGATCACTCTAGTTGAACTGCAGAGATCTACTAGTCCATGAGCCGGGCCAGATATCGGTACTACCCGGAGTGACTAATTCTCTTTGGTGTTTTTAGGTAGATGCATGTCTGTAGTTTGTTTTGATATGATAGCCCTTGCACATCAGTAGCTTAACCCCTTCAGGCCTATTTGTACCCAAATGCCTAGGCCATTTTTTGTAAATCTGACCTGTCACTTCATGCGGTAATAACTTTGGGACTCTATCACCTACCCACGCCATTCTGAGATTGTTTTCTCGTGACATATTGTACTTCATGGTAGTGCTAATTGTGAGTCAATAGATTTTACCTTTCTGCATAAAAAATTACAAAATACACAAAAATTTGGGAAAAATTCGCTATTTTTGAACTTTGAAATTCTCTACTTTTTACAAAAATGCTGATACCCCCCATAACAGTTATTAGTTTACATTCTCCACATGTCTACTTTACATTGGCATCATTTTCGAAATGAAATTTTATATTTTTCGGATGTGATAAGGCTCATAGTTTTATACGCAATTTTTAAAGTTTACGACTAAATTTCCAAAACCCATTTTTCCAAGGACCAAGTCAGTTCGGGCGTCACTTTATGGGTCTTGTATAACAGAACCCACCCATACATTACCCCATTTTGCAAACTACACCCCTCAAGGTGTCCAAAACGGATTTTCAAAACTTTGTTAACCCCTTAGGTGTTGCACAGGAATTCAAGCAAAATGACAGTGAAATATCAAAATTTCAATTTTTTGGCAGATATTCCATTGTAATCCAATTTTACCTGCAACCCAGCAAGTGTTAACAGCAAACCCAAACCCAAAATTGGTTACCCCAATTCCGCAGTTTATAGAAACACCCCACATGTACACGTAAACTAAATTATGGGCGCGCAAGAGGGCTCAGCACAGAAGGAGAGCTAGGCGGTTTTTGGGATAATGGATTACACTGGAAGAAATCCAGTGGGCCATGTCGTATTGGAGAGACCCTGAGGTACCCCCAGAGTGGAAACCCCCAAAAGGTTACCGCATTTTGGAAACTACACCCCCTAAGGAATGTTTTAGGGGGTATAGTAACCACTTTGACCCAACAAGCGCTCCATTGGAGTTTCATGCACTTGGTTGAGGAAATTGAAAAGTACGTTTTTTTACCGGAAAAAGTCGCTTTAGTCCCACATTTTTCATTTTGAAAAGGGGGACCAGGAAAAAGTACACCCCACTTTTTATTCCCCATTGTCTCCCGAACACGGCAATACCACAAGTGTTGTCTAAAACCACAGTATTGGCGCACGGCAGGCTTCGTAAGCGAAGCTGCGGCAAAATTCACTGTAAGAAATCTATGGGGCCATGTCACATTTTGAGGTCCCGCACAGTGGAAACCCCCAAAAAGTGACCCCATTTTTGAAACTACACCCCCTAAGGAATGTTTTAGGAGGTACAGTAACCACTTTGCTCCGGGAACCGGCTCCCGACCCGCGGCGATCGCCCGGCATATGATCCGGGTACGATTCGCCGTACCGCTACGGCGGCCGGCGCGAAGGGGTTAATGGTATTTTTCACCTTTTGAATAGATCCTACCTATATTTCCAAAAAATAATGATTAAAGGTCGATTTAGGGGAAATGCCAAAATGTCAATACAATGCATGTAGTATTTGTAACTAAATTTAATCCAAGTTATTTAAATACACACTGAACATGTCATGGGCTTGTCCATACTAATGTGTGTGTGTCGGTGTGTGTGTATGTGTGTGTGTATATATATATATATATATATATATATATATATATATATATATATATATATATATATATATAGTGTGTGTATGTATAATTATATAACGTTACTCCATAATATCTTCAACATCAGACTCTGAATCTGACTGTTGTTCTACTGGCTCGTCTTCAATACCCTTGTTCTGGCATGTCTGTAACCTGCACATGTCCGTGCACTTCAGGCCATTGCTGAGGCAAGTACACTGAGGAAGTTCGCATGACCGCACACAGTTGCAGGACAGTAGCTGAATAATAGCTTCTGGTGCTGGTGCCCCTCGCATCCACTTGACAACAAGCTTTCCGTCATTATCTATCATCCAACCGCAGTCTGTTGGGTTTGCAACAAATGGCTGGCTCTGCAGACTTCTCCTCCAGATCGCAGCCTGGTAGTTTGCACGCAGTGCATGCATGAAAAGGCAGTCTTGGCAAGGAGGGAGTTGACTTGACTCTACCACTCCACGTCTGGCACAGAACAGCGGATACCGGAGCCTGTTTACCTCAGTTGTTTGGGTAGTTGGCAGGTACATGTGGCAGGTGATTTCCTGTAACTTCTCAAAGAGTTCGGGAGACACTTCCCATGAACGACCAACTTCCTGAAAGGCATCCTGGTATGTCTTGTTCATCTTCAACTGCTTGAGTGTCGTCATCTTCCCACGGCCAGCGAATGCACTGACTGTGTCACAGCCTGTAAATGCATGCATACCAATCAATGAATCACACACGCTGCCTCCCAATGTTCTGCTCAGAGTGGTGATATCCAGGAATCTTGTCCGGTTCTGTGTACCGCATTTCTGGAACAGGTGGGATGGGATTTTGTGGCACATGCCCAGACACAGGACCATGACATCAGTATCCTCTGAAGTGATGATGACAGACTTGTAACCAGATTCTGCTGCATGAAGAGCATGGAGAAGGAGGCGTGTGTCTGCTTCTTCTTGACTTGACTTAAGGTCAGCAGCCTCTTCCCACTGTTCTTTGGTGATCTTAAAGCAGAGCTGCTCACATGTGACATACATCTCCTTCTCCTCAAGCTTCTCCCTGTGGTGTTTCGCCTTCCATTCTTCTACCAGAAACTTTGAGACTTGCCTTATTGGAGGAATTACTTAGTAGCTTTCTCCACTGCTGGATGTTGTGCCCATGTTGAATGTTCTTGAAATGGATCCCTGTGCCTTCATATCTGTTGACTCTTTCTGTATCTTTGATGGATGTCTCCTTGTAGACGTCAAAGACAATATCAATGCGCTTGCTCTTAGCACCCTCATGGATAGCGCGACTCATTGCTGTGCCTGCTAGCTGGGCAAATGTTGCATCGTTTCCCTTCAGTTTCTGAACCAGGCTCATCCCATCAATGATGGTTGCAGAGGGCACAGGGATCACCTCTGCAGGAGGAGCATTCCTCTCCAACTCCCTTGCTAGGGCAGCCTTGTTGGTCTTGCGGATAGACCCATCACCGTTGGCAAGTGCCCATGGCAATGGCCCCAGGGGATGAGTCAAGACATCACTCATTTGTAGCTTTCTGTTCTCAGCTACAAGTATCATCTGGCCAAATAGGTTCCTGTCAGCCTTCAAAATTACCTCCTTGCCAAGGCCTTGTCTGTGTGTCTTCATTCTGATGTTAGAGAATGTTTTAAGATTGTTCTTCGTCATCTTGTCATGAAACAGTGTAGTTGGCGTATCGGTACCCAAACGCTCATCCTTGAATGTGTGATATGCATCCTCTCCTATACTGTATGCCCCTAGAAGGTCTTTGGCTACATCTGGTGGTGCTGCAGTCGCTGTTGATAAACTGATAAGTTCACCATTATGCTCTTTGTTGAAGGGGTTCAACCAACCAGTCTCCAGCAGTTCAACAAAAGTTCGGACATCGGCTTCATCTCTTCTAATCCTGGACACCTGTAGGTCTGAATGACTGAAGTCAGTATATTGTTGGCCTACTAGGGCCCTCAGCTGCCTCAAGTACATGCTGCGGTACTCCGATGTCAGGTAGAATCTGGCGACAGCTCCAACTTTGAGGCTGAAGCCTTTTGTGCCCCCTGGTGTCTGGGTGTCTTTGTTGATTGTTTCTTCGATGGTCTGGTCCACAGGAATCCGTCCAAAAGGATTCTTGCTACCGATTTGGACCGAAAAGCCACCTTTCATGAAGTATTCATGGACCTCTGGGTGGTCTATGGGCAGCCGAGACATCGTAGCATAGTAATAGGTTAGGTATCGGGCATAGTTGACCTTGTCATAGGCAAAACACCACGGTATCATCTGTCGAATTGCTCCTAGGTGAAGCATCCAGTTGCCTTCTCTTGAAGCTCGAACCAGGGCCAGCATGGTCTCGACCATGTCCAAGTATGATATCCAGAATGCTGAGAGTTGTTCATTTCTGAAGGTCTCAAGGTAAACTTGAAAGAGCTTCAGGGTAAGTGTGCAAGATTCATTATCCAAGAACTTTTCGAAGGATCCCTGCGACACACTGATGCGAAAGTTTGTGATGTTCTTCAGTGTTTCATCCAGATGGTGAAGGTCCCTTGCATGATTTTCTTCTAGCCATGGAAGGAAGTTTTTCCATGCAAGCCTCATAAGTGCTTCATAGACCAGCTTGTGTAGTCTCACTGCTCTGTTGTACCTCCGGCCGTCCATCACTCCAGACAATGATCCTTCAACGATGATACCAGATTCAACACACAGATCTCTAAGGCCTGCATCCTGAAATCTCTTATCTATGATGGAGAGGAGATTACAGATTGTGTGGAAGACACCCATTCTAATTATAATGTTCTTGAACTTCTCCTGTTTCCAGATAACCTCGGCAGCTTTGGCATAGAGTGCTTGATCAAACACGCACACAATTCTGTTAAGCTTCAGGGTCTGCATGATGGCATGTGTTTGCTCCAAGACTTCATTCACAGTGGACATGGCTGTTGCAGGAGCATTGATAGTGGGCAGGTAGCTTACAGTGTCCTGGGCCACTACAATGTCGCTGCGGATTTGGATGTTGAACTCAGTCCAACTGCTAATGGTCTGATCCTCATGGTCTGACATTCTAGCCAGAAGCCAGATATGGTTCTTGGTTTTTGAATCCTGGACCTCCTCGGTAGTGTTAACATTCGCAGTCTCAATCCTGGGTGGCCCTCCCCGCCGCCCAACATTGTATATTGGTAGCATTAATTCTGTCGGAATTATGCTTCTTTTCTTCGACTTTGTTACATCTGGCAGGACTTTTGTCACAGAGCATGCAACATTGGACTGAACAGCGATGCCATTGACTCTGAGATGTACCTGCTCCACTTAGTGTCTCCTGAAGTCTGTCAATGTTATCCCAGGCCAAGGTTGTGAACACACCAGGGTAGATATTTGCTGGCATTGGGATGTCATCCGTTGAACATAACTTCTGGATACAAAGGGCTGTATCGATCTCCTCAGCCGTTGAATATGACACACAGTGGCCAAGACGATTCAGAGTTCAAACCAGTTCTGTATTGCCGGTCAAAGACTTAATTGCAAAGGACAGCAGTACGTGCTTGGGTGGCTTTGTCTTTCCATTGGTAACAGCAAAAACCAAGTCACTGCCGAAGGATGTGGCAAGACGTTGAGCTCTTTCAGAGGGAGTTTGGCACTCACAATCTCCTGTAAGCAGGGTTTGCAGGAAATGAGTGACTAATGCAGGAACGACATTCTGATCTGTATCGGGAGGCCATGGCTGACTCACATCTTGCTTCTTGATCTCATTCCTCAGCTGCATTGCTGCTTTGGTTACGATATCTCCAGAGCTAGCGGCTCTTGCTTCTTGCAGATCTTTTGTCATGCTGTGTGCTTGCCGGGCAAGGTCGTCCATTGATAGGCTATATGGATAGACTAGAAGCTTACCTTTCTCATTGGAGAGAAAGCGGAGTGATTCACCAAACTCTGTTTCAAGTTTTCGGCGAACATGTTTCTTTGTCGATGGTTTCAGTTTGATGATACCACGGGACATCATGCATCTCTGAAGCCTAGATGTGAGGTTTATCATAGACAGTACTTCTGGTTTTGGGAACAATTCAGTCCTTATATACAAGAAGAGTTCCTCAAGGGCTTCTCTCTCTGCCTCTCCGTAGCGTACTTCCTTGCTTTCTTCCTGATTTTCTGCTGCACCAGACCTACAGGCCACTTGGGAATCATCTTTTGTGAATAGTTTGTAGCACGACTTGTGGTAGTGCCCCTCTGAAGCAACAAGGTCTCTGCTAAGTAAACCAAGGATTTTATGTGTGCCTTTCCTTATCGCTGCTCTGCAGATCGTTTCATCTGCTCGTAGCTCAACACACTGGACAATTGGCTCCCTTGTTTTTTCTCTTTTGAGATACTTGCTTGACTTCTCGCAGAACATACATACTTTGGCATACACCCTGCTATCACTGGGGGTACCCCTCGGTAGCCTCCTCCTGGGGATTTTTCTTGCTGTTTCGACATTGACACCCTTGGCAAGGATAGAATCCAGTGACTTCTTCATTGTAAAGAGACTACGACATTTACGGTGATATTGTATGTGTGGTATTTCTCGTTCTTCAAGGCCCTTAGCTGCTTCCAGGACGGATTCATGCTGTCTGATCTCTGCATCCCTAAGCAATGTTTTCCAGGAGTCCAAATCCTGTAGGGACGCCAGATCATCACTGTCATCATTAGAGCAGTGTATGATACAGTCGATCCGTGATTTCTTCCTCGCTGGTACTTCCATCATGCCATTAGATATGTCAGTAAACACCTGCAAACACAAAGTAAAACATTAAAACCCTTGGCACCGAGCGCCGTACGAGTACTGCTCTCTCGTCCTGGACCAAAGGACAAGAGCAGTACTAGTACGGCACAACCCCTTTAGCGTCCCCACCGCTAATCGCGCGGGGATCGGGGGTAGATGGCCGCACTTACCGGCAGCAGGTCTTGTCCCCTCGCCGTGTGTGGCCATCGCGCCGACCCCCTGCAGCTAGAATCACTGTGATTCGCTGGGCTATATAGCCCAGCGAATCGCAGCATGCCTTGTAAAACATGGCGTGATTCGCTGCAGGGGTTCGTGCCTGTGGAGCGATTGGTGCATTTACCAGTCACTCCACAGGCCAGGGGGAGGATGTCAGTGTCTGATCTCCTCCCCCTGTGCTGCGATTGGCTAGAACATCGTTCTAGCCATAGCAGCGATGTAGCAGGGCCGACACAGTGTCGCCTCTGCCTGTATGAGATCCTGTCAGCACAGGGTCTCATACAGGGACGATCGCTGCACTGTGCAGGCTGGCCGGACCTGCCTGCAGTCGCTGGAACTTGTGGTACCACAAGTCCCAGCAAGTCTGGGCAGGCAGGCAAAAAGTGTAAAAGAAAGTTAAAAAAAACAAAAACACTACAATACACATCCCCCCCCCCTCCCCCTCCCATATGCGCCAATACTGTGGTTTTAGACAACACTTGTGGTATTGCCGTGTTCGGGAGACAATGGGGAATAAAAAGTGCGGTGTACTTTTTCCTGGTCCCCCTTTTCAAAATGAAAAATGTGGGACTAAAGCGACTTTTTCCGGTAAAAAAAACGTACTTTTCAATTTCCTCAACCAAGTGCATGAAACTCCAATGGAGCGCTTGTTGGGTCAAAGTGGTTACTATACCCCCTAAAACATTCCTTAGGGGGTGTAGTTTCCAAAATGCGGTAACCTTTTGGGGGTTTCCACTCTGGAGGTACCTCAGGGTCTCTCCAATACGACATGGCCCACTGGATTTCTTCCAGTGTAATCTATTATCCCAAAAACCGCCTAGCTCTCCTTCTGTGCTGAGCCCTCTTGCGCGCCCATAATTTAATTTACGTGTACATGTGGGGTGTATCTATAAACTGCGGAATTGGGGTAACCAATTTTGGGTTTGGGTTTGCTGTTAACACTTGCTGGGTTGCAGGTAAAATTGGATTACAATGGAATATCTGCCAAAAAATTGAAATTTTGATATTTCACTGTCATTTTGCTTGAATTCCTGTGCAACACCTAAGGGGTTAACAAAGTTTTGAAAATCCGTTTTGGACACCTTGAGGGGTGTAGTTTGCAAAATGGGGTAATGTATGGGTGGGTTCTGTTATACAAGACCCATAAAGTGACGCCCGAACTGACTTGGTCCTTGGAAAAATGGGTTTTGGAAATTTAGTCGTAAACTTTAAAAATTGCGTATAAAACTATGAGCCTTATCACATCCGAAAAATATAAAATTTCATTTCCAAAATGATGCCAATGTGAAGTAGACATGTGGAGAATGTAAACTAATAACTGTTATGGGGGTATCAGCATTTTTGTAAAAAGTAGAGAATTTCAAAGTTCAAAAATAGCGAATTTTTCCCAAATTTTCATGTATTTTGTAATTTTTTTATGCAGAAAGGTAAAATCTATTGACTCACAATTGGCACTACCATGAAGTACAATATGTCACGAGAAAACAATCTCAGAATGGCGTGGGTAGGTGATAGCGTCCCAAAGTTATTACCGCATGAAGTGACAGGTCAGATTTACAAAAAATGGCCTAGGCATTTGGGTACAAATAGGCCTGAAGGGGTTAAGCTACTGATGTGCAAGGGCTATCATATCAAAACATAAACTACAGACATGCATCTACCTAAAAACACCAAAGAGAATTAGTCACTCCGGGTGGTACCGATATCGTCAAAATTGGCTCTTGGCTCATGGACTATACAGCTGAGGCGGGACAGTCTGTCCATAGGACAACAATCAGTCGTACACTGCACAAATCTGGCCTTTATGGAAGAGTGGCAAGAAGAAAGCCATTTCTCAAAGATATCCATAAAAAGTGTTGTTTAAAGTTTGCAACAAGCCATCTGGAAGACACACCAAACATGTGGAAGAAGGTGAAACCAAAATCAGATGAAACCAAAATCCAACTTTTTGTCAACAATGCCAAACGATATGTTTGGCGTAAAGGCAACACAGCTCATCACCCTGAATACACCATCCTCACTGTCAAACATGGTGGTGGCAGCATCATGGTGTGGGCCTGCTTTTCTTCAGCACAGGGAAGATGGATGGAGACATATACAGGAACATTCTTGAAGAAAACCTGTTGGAGTCTGCAAAAGACCTGAGACTGGGACGGAGATTTGTCTTCCAACAAGACAATGATCCCAAACATAAAGCAAAATCTACAATGGAATGGTTCACAAATAAACGTATCCAGGTTTTAGAATGGCCAAGTCAAAGTCCAGACCTGAATCCAATCGAGAATCTGTGGAAAGAGCTGAAAACTGCTGTTCACAAATGATCTCCATCAAACCTCACTGAGCTCGAGCTGTTTGCCAAGGAAGAATGGGCAAGAATGTCAGTCTCTCGATGTACAAAACTGATAGAGACATAACCCAAGCGACTTGCAGCTGTAATCGCAGCAAAAGGTGGCGCAACAAAGTATTAAGTTAAAGGGGCCGAATAATATTGCATGCCCCACTTTTCAGTTTTTGAATTTAAGCAAAAATTTAAAGTAACCAATAAATTTCGTTTAACTTCACAATTGTGTCCCACTTGTTGATTTTTCACCAAAAATTTACATTTGGTACCTTTATGTTTGAAGCATGATATGTGGGAAAAGGTTGAAAAGTTCCAGAGGGCCGAATACTTTCGCAAGGCACTGTACATTGCATACTTGTGCACTTATGTAAAATATAAGTGACGCGTTCCTTTTACTAGTTCTGATGTTTGGCCTCATCTGGTATGATTTTTGTTCATTCCTTAGTCAGTGCCTAGCAGTTCGCTATGTGTTCCCCACAGGTATTAAAATAATTGTAAAATCTGACTGTATGGAAAACAAATCTCTTTTGAATGGGTAATGTCTGTGTATGTAGCATCTAGTCCTTGTATTCCACTAGACATACTATAGCTGTTCCAAAACACTTGACTGCTGTTGGTAATGAACCCAAATCCCAATGCTTATCTTAGGTAATGAACATTCGAAAAGTGTTAAGTCGACTGGATAAACCACAGGGGCTTTATCCCAACTACCTGAATCCCAGCAGTGGCCAATGGGGACAACGTAAGTGCTGCCTAATTATTGGTGCTAATTAGAAAATATGATAATCACATATTCTATACATAATCCATTGCATGTAATTACGTAAAAATGCACAGAATATAACTCTTCTTTGTCAAATTACTACTTCTTAGTTTTACTAAACTCATAATGAGATCTGGCAGCTAATGCAAAATATGCCATACGGACAAAAGTATTAGGACACCTGCAGGCGCTTTTATCACATCCCATTTTAAATCCATAGGCATTAGTATGGGGTGCCTCCTCCCTTCACATCTGTTTGTAACTGTAACAACTTAAAATCTTGGGAGGCTTTTTCTCCAGTTTTCTCCCTTACAAGCGCTACCTCTAATTTTCAGTTCTCTCTGAGCCAGTGGGTGGAGACTAACTGCTATGTTGTCTCCCATGCACAGTACATACAGGTGCGAGGGATTCCTGCTTTTCTTTCTCTGTGTAGCACTGAGACATGGAGGACATTATACAGCATTATTTACCTGTGTTGCTGTGAATCCAGCACTGTACTTAGGGAAACACGTTCTTTGAAGCTGCAGCAGCTCCATCTGCCTGTCTCTCACTGTGTTGCTTCTCAACGAACGCATCACCGGCCTCACTTTTTTTTCTACAGTTGAGGTATAGCCTGAATGAGGAAAAAAATGGCAGCTGACATGTGCCCCTAACAGCCGCGGGTGGAATTGTGATCCACTCGAACTGTTAACTTATTAAATGCTGCTGTCAATTTCTGACAGCAGCATGTAACATGCTGGCGCAAAAAGTGCGTCATAAACCCCACCCATCGACACCCATAACCACGCTGATAGCATGACAACCTGGGGTCTGCAGGAGACCCCTGTGGTATGTACATCAAAATGATGTCAGTAAAAGCGGCAGCTCGGTGCGCAAATAATAAGCCCTCGCCCAGCCCCAGATTACGAAAAGTGGAGACACTACGGGTCTTGGAAAATGGAGACTTTTTTTTTTACGAACTTTGGATTTTGTTTTCACCACTTAAATAAAAAATAACCTATACATGTTTAGTGTCTATGAACTCGTAATGACCTGGAGAATCATAATGGCAGGTCAGTTTTAGCATTCAGTGAATGAACATGGTAAAAAAAAAAAATTGTAGAATTGCACTTTTTTCATTCAGACTCCCATGACAGCACCACGAGAGAGGGGATCCGCCCTTCAGGAACAGGAAACCTACAGATACAAAAGGGCGGCACCTCTCCCACACATCAGTTGGTTTCCTGTTCCTGAGGGGACAGGATCCTACAGATGGAATCCGGATGGATCCCAGGCCGACCGGCCAGTCCAAGTAGCGGGGGGAGCTCTTGGAGACACCATGGTGGTCCTGGCTGGGCTGCACGGCAGTGGCGTTCACAGCAGGGAGCGGTGTCCGGAGGATATCCGCCTCCGGGGTAAGAAGAGCCGCCGCCGGTGAGTATGCACCCGGGGGTCTCCCTGCTCCGGCAAAGCGGTGGCTGGAGTCGGTGGCCGGCGCAGCTGCATGGTGTCCGGGGCGCGCTATGGGAGAACGCCTGGGCGTCCTGCGTGACTTCCTGTGACACAGGAAGTGTTTGCGGGCCTGCGGTGATGTCGGGGGCGGGGCCTGCGGGTGCTTCCGGGTCCGCGGCGCCACTGCGCAGACGCGAAGATTCCAAGATGGCGGCGCCCATCGGAACGGGCGCTCGGTAAGCGCCGGCCGTTGGCGCCAGCTGGGGATGGGAGACCAGTCGGGGCGGCATGTCTACTGTCCGGAGGAGGGATATATAAGCAGGGCCCAAGGGGGGTTCCATGCTTTTGGCCACATTATGATGGAGAGCGAACGAGAGCAGCCACAGCAGCGACAATCATCACTGCCGCCCCTAGAGGCCCTTCGGCAGGTCAAACAAAAGAAGAAAGAATCCCGGGACAGTAAGGAGCATGCCAAACGGAGTGACCAATCAAGTCATAAAAGCTCCTCCAGACAGACAGGAGCATCGACTGAGAAAGATCCCCCTCATTCTCCGGTACTTAATTGCTGCACTGGTAAGTGATCTATGTGAATGTTCACTCAGTGATGAGGCCTCCCTCTGTTTTATTCTCAGGGTAAGAAGTCCACAAGTAAGACAAAACACAGAATGCGCTCTCTGTACGTGCCCATTACCGGACTCATGCCCAAAAAAGCTGTGTCCCCCAGGTATCCAGCAAACGGTGGCGGAAGAATCGCCCGTAATAGCTGCTAGCTTAAAAGACATAGTCAGGGCAGAGATGCGAGAAACCCTGAAATCCCTGTCCCAACCCGGGAGCTCAATGGTTAGGGACCCTTTGGAGTCAGATTCCTCTGTGGAATGGAGGAAAAGTAAGGACTCCCCTGGCTCATCGTCCTCGGAGGAAGAGGATTCCGGCCGGTTTTGTCTGCCGCTAGATCGGGTGGACAAGCTAGTAAAGGCGGTGAGGGGAACAATGGAAGTGGAGGAGCCTATACCACAATTATCCATGCAGGATGTCATGTTCGGGGGGCTGGATCAAAGAAAGCGAAGGGTCTTCCCTTTGAACGAAAAGGTTCAGGATCTAATTCGCAGAGAATGGAAGAAACCAGATAAGAGGGGTTCGCTACCACCAGCCATCAAACGTAGATACCCCTTTGATGATCCGGTGGTTAACACTTGGGACAAAGCCCCTAAATTGGATGCGGCGATTGCCATGGCATCAAAAAGATCTTCACTACCTTTCGAGGATATGGGGACCAATTGGAGGCTCAATTAAAACAAGGGACGCCTAGACAGACAATATTAGGGGCCCTACCAGTAATTCAGGGGGCCGCAGCCTTTCTGGCGGATGCCTCAGCTGATGAGGTTAGGATGGCCGCCAGGGCAGCAGGGCTTTCCAATGCGGCTTGTAGAGCCCTGTGGCTAAAGTGCTGGCCGGGAGACATTCAATCCAGGTCAAAACTCTTTACTGTCCCCTGTGAAGGGGAATATTTGTTCGGAACAGTCCTGGATGAGTTGCTTGAGAAAGCTGGGGACGATAAGAAAAAGTTCCCTAATCTGTGGTCCGCATCCTTCTGACGTCCGTTGAATAGAAGGAAATTCGGTCAGGAGAGAAGGCGCAACCCATCACCTCATAGAGACCGTCCCAGATGGGAGGATAGAAGGAGGAGAGGTACGGGCTTCATGTTCAGGCGTTCTTTGAGAGAGCGAAAAAAGCCGGGCCAATGACTAGCGATTCCTGTGGGGGGTGGACTGTCAGCCTTCCTCCCAGCCTGGCTGCAGATCACCAATAGTGACAGGGTGTGGAACGTAATATCCACCAGACTCGAGCTGGAGTTTAGTTATGTCCCTCAGGATACCTTTAAGCTAACTCCCTTACGATCTTCACCACTGGAACAAACTGCTTTAGAAGCAGAAGTCTTGAGTCTATGCCTGAAGAAAGTCCTGGTAGAGGTTCCGGAATCTGAGAGAGGTAGAGGCTTCTACTCTCTCCTATTCCTGATCTAAAAACCGGATAAATCATTTAGAACCATTATTAATTTATGTTCCCTTAATGAATTTTTGGTTAATTGAACCTTTAGGATGGAGTCTCAGTTCAGCAATAAAGATGTTGTTTAAAGGGTGTTTTATGGCAGTCGTGGATTTGAAAGACACGTACTATCATGTGCCTATCCACGCAGACTCCAGCAGTTCCTGCGAGTGGCGGTTTCAATGGACGGTCTAATCTGTCATTTTCAGTTTAGGGCTCTTCCTTTTGGTCTCTCAGCAGCGCCCCGGGTATTTACAAAGATAGTGGCCGAAGTCATGGCTCATCTGCGGGAGGCTAATATCTTGATTGTCCCGTATTTAGACGATTTTTTGATTGTGGGGAATTCGGTGGACCATTGTCTATCCCAGATAGAAAGGGCTAAGTCCAGACTAGAGCGCCTCGGATGGATAATAAATTACGAGAAATCCCGATTTCAGCCCCTAAGAGTCCAAAAGTTCCTAGGCTTACTGTTAAATTCAGAAACCCAGCAATGTCTTCTACCCTCAGATAAGTTAAAACACATACAACAGCAGGTACTTTGGGCGATTGGCAAACCCTCCATGACCCTCAGGCAAGCCATGTCTCTGTTAGGCTCTCTGACTTCATGTATGCCAGAAGTCAGGTGGGCGCAGTTTCACACTAGATCCCTTCAGAGGGACGTCCTAGTTAGCGACAGGGCCTTAGAGGGGTCTCTACAGGGTCAGATATCTTTAAGCCCCTTAACTCTTAAATCTCTTAGATGGTGGCTTGATGAGAACAACTTATCCGTCTAACCAGCGGGAGCTGTTGGCGATTGAGTTGGCAGTTAAGACTCATTATGTACCTACAGGGTCATCATGTGAGGATCCTCTCGGACAACCAAGTAGCAGTAGCCTATATCAACCACCAAGGTGGAACACGCTCCGAGACCCTGATGCAGATAACAGAACGTCTATTTCAAATAGCCGAGAGAAATTTTCAATCTTTAACTGCACTCCATATCAGAGGGAAAGACCACGTGAAGCCAGACTTTCTAAGGCAAGGAGAATGGGCTTTAAACACGGACGTTTACAACCAGATTATCCGCAGATGGGGTCAGCCGGAGGTAGACCTCTTCGCCTGCAAAGAAAACAGAAAAGTAAAAAAGTTCTGCTCTCTGAACCCCAGGGAAAATCCACTGGCAGTGGACGCCTTCCTGATAAAATGGGACTTCTCTCTGGCGTATGCCTTTCCACCATTAGCCCTCTTACCTCAGGTAGTGAGAAAGATCAGGGAAGATCGAGCGAGGGTAATATTAATTGCCCCATTCTGGCCCAGGAGGACCTGGTTCGCATGGTTGAACACCATCTCGGTATGCGATCCCTGGGTACTGCCAAACCTTCTGAATCTTCACTACCAGGGGCCAGTCAACCATCCACAAGTAGCAGGACTCCATTTGACGGCATAGAGTTTGAGAGGGCGCTGTTGAAAAATAGAGGTTTCTACCAAAATTTAATTGATACCCTTCTGAAGAGCAGGAAGCAGATTACTACAAATATCTATGCTAGAACGTGGAGGCGATTCCTGTCCACCTCTGAGTTTAATCTCTGGGATGGAATACCCACGAAACAGATTCTAGAATTCCTTCAGAGCGGTCTTGAGTTGGGTCTTTCCACAAGTACCTTGAAAGTGCAGGTTTCAGCCTTGGGGGGCCCTATTTACCTGTGATATTGCCAGCAACTACTGGGTAACTAGATTTATCAAAGCTGCTAGTAGATCTAGACCCATACACAGGGATAAAGGTATACCATGGGACTTGAATTTAGTCCTTACAGCCATGACAGAGAAGCCATTCGAACCTCTGGCCTTGTTAAAAATTATATCCCTTAAGACAGATTTTTTTGGTAGCAATAACATCTGCATGTAGGATAAGTGATATACAGGCACTTTCCAGGGTACCCCCTTATACAGAGTTTTTACAGGATAGGGTAATCCTAAAACCGGACTCAGCATACCTTCCCAAGGTAGTATCACACTTTCACAGGACACAGGAGTTAGTTCTCCCTTCCTTCCTCCCTAATCCTACCAACCCTAAAGAGAAGAAGCTTCATGCGTTAATGTTAAAAGATGCCTACTAAAATATATATCAGCTACTGATCCTTGGAGGAAAGAAAACGCATTATTTTTATCCTTCCAAGGTCCCAAGAAAGGGTTTAGGGTATCAAAACGCACATTAGCAAAGTGGATTAGGGAGGCTATCTCTCTTGCTTACACAACAGTTGGCGGTCCGGCTCCACAGAATCTGAGGGCGCATTCCACTCGTGCCATGGCGTCATTTTGGGCGGAGAGATCTGGAGTGTCAATTGACCAGATATGTAAGGCGGCCACCTGGTCATCTCCTTCCACCTTTTTTAACCACTATCGGTTAGATATGGGTGCCTCCTCGGATCTCACCTTTGGGCTAAGGGTGCTGCAGGCCGTAGTCCCTCCCTAACCTAGTTTACATCTCTGTAATTCTCTCATGGTGCTGTCATGGGAGTCCGAATAAAGTATTGTTACGTACCAGTAACTGTATTTTTCGGAAGCCCATGACAGCACCCTTAGTTCCCTCCCTTGTTCACGGATAGGGGTGCACTCCTTCCTCTTAGAAGGTTGTTTCACGGATTTACCTTATTTTGAGTAAAGATTATATATAAATTGTAAATAGGATGGATAGATTGTATATATTGTATATATGCTGTGCCACTAACCATGGTAGCCTCTCAAGCTCTGTAATCCAACTGATGCATGGGAGAGGTGCCGCCCTTTTGTATCTGTAGGTTTCCTGTTCCTGAAGGGCGGATCCCCTCTCTCGTGGTGCTGTCATGGGCTTCCGAAAAATACCGGTACGTAACTTAATACTTTTTTGCAATTTCACTGCAATTTTCTTCCTATTTTCCAGTATACTATATGGTAAAACCAATAGAGTTGTTAAAAAGTATAACTCGTCCTGCTAAAAACAAGCCCTCACATGGCCATATTGACTGATAAATAAAAAAGTTATGGCTCTTGGAGAAAGAAGAACAAAAAACAGAAAGTCCCAGGGGTTCAAGGGTTAAATCATCTTAAAGGAAATCTGTCACCAGATTTTTTCCGCCCCATCTGAGAACAGCATGATGTAGTGGCAGAGACCCTGATTTCAATCATTTATCACTTGCTGCGCTGTGTGGGCAGATCTACTAGTTCTCTGTATGCTGAGCTCAGTATAACCCCGACCACAACTGTGCATAGGCAGAAAGCTGCAAATCTGTTGTGGGGCCAGGGATATACATCAGGCAAAAACCTGGTGACCGATTCCCCTTAAAAGGTGTGTCGGACAGAGATGACACTGGCCCAGCAATAACCTTTATTATGGGGGCCCACTGGTCAGCTACAGACAAACATGAACTTCATTTCCAAGTTTTCCTCTGCTTCTATATAACAATGTACTGGGGAGTTTGTTAGCTATAGATGCGTTGCTGCTTTTATCTGCACATAGTGAATCGGGTGTATTGTGCCAACTACTGCTCATCTAGGAAGGTGGGAGGCAGTCTCCTGCAAAGGGGCCTACCGGGATTCCCCTTTTCTCCTGTGTGCCAGTCCGAGCCGGAGAATATAAGTATTGCACTCGGATGTATTTAATGACTTATCCAATTTGAGAGTTTTTAATCTGTCCAGGATTGGCCAGTCGTCTTTGCTTCGAAAGAACATTTGCTTCCCAGCCTGTAAACACTGCTCGCCTTGAATGATGATCTCACACTGTAACAAGACATTGTGAAGGCTTTCTGGCTGTCGGCACTCGTAGATAATGAGTCACGCAGAGCTCAAGAATACAGAGGGATGAAAAGCACAGAACATTAACAAAGCAAACTTTTGTGCCTTTATTCACTCCTTGTCTCTCTTAAATATATATCCCTATTCAAAAAAGTAATTGCTGCAGCCGAAATGTTTGTGACCAGTAACTAAGGGACTAATAAAGATTCTTTGTTCATCTACCAAGATGCAAGACTTTACAAGGTCCCCTAATTTACAGAGAGTATGGTACATCGGTATGTTTTTTGCTTTGTGACATAAGCTCCTGAGGTCCCACTGTATCTTTGGCGCCAAGGAAGTTGTTAAATGTCACTGAACAGAAGTTTCTTTAACCTTCACTATACAAATTGTGCCTTGCGTTCCTAACTCCACTTGTGTCATTTGAAGCCTCCCGTCAGGTGGATCCAATCTTCCCACATCCGCCTATACATGGCTGCTAATATGCACCACAGCAGTGTAGGAGGTGTAAGAACACATTTACAATATATCCTGGAGAGCACATTCGAAGGGAAAGCAAGCTCCGCATTCATGAGGCTCTCATCCCGCTAATCCCAAATGGTGGGCGGATGTATATTAACACGCGCTCAATGGGAAGCATTCGTTTCAAGGTCTGCTCTGCATATGTTTAGGCAGCTTTTCTTTAGATGCAGGGACGTTCTCTCCTGGAACACAATTCTAGCTTCCCACCAGTATGTGCTATCATCTCTGGATTCTCAGAATAATAGGTAAAAAATAAAACTTGTTAATAAAAATAAAATCAATAACCTTGCCCCCTTGGGGGGAGAAAACAAAATAGCCCTATTCTGAACTAGTTTAAACTTTTAAGGAGTAGTGCTGTATGTAACTTTCTGTTTTGGTCACTTTTTTTTTATCCACAAAAGGCAGTAAAATTGCATGAAGGCGCCTGTGTGTACAATGTGCCAGGTGCCTACTTTCAGATAATATATATAGTTATTGATGGTTAATATCAATTCAATATTTACTAAATTAGATTTTATGTGTACACCTCAAAAGTGTGAAAACTATCCAAGCCAACAAAGGTGCAGAATGTCAATCTACCTCTGACAACTAAAGGGGTACAGACTGGTTCCCCCAGGCTGATCAGACTGATGGTTAATCCGGTTATTCGGTCACCATACAGCATGCTTATGGTCAGCAGCACATTGCTTTCTTGTGGGGTGATGTCCTGTTGACAGTGATTTCATGGCCTGCATAAACATTCAGATCGCCCAATTAACAAATGGTGGCATGTCTACGAGGGCCAAAAATCTGGCCCGTTCACGGGTTATCAGTCTGGGTTGTACCCCTATACTTTCTCCAGTAAGTCGACATATGTCGACTCAATGCAAACCCTTCTGTTTTCCTGACATGTCTATTTTAGTACAAAAAAAAAAAGTTTGTTTTGTTTGAATAAATTGACTACAGGGCATATTACCATTCCCTTTATTTATAGAGGACCTGTCACCAGGTCAAGTGACCGTTTTTTGCTCCTTATTTTATTCTTGCTGCTCCTCAATTTGCTCTTTTTTTCCTTTTTTTGAGAGTGTCAAAAAATATAGAAAATTGTCTCTTCAGAGAGGAAGAGGACTAGAACTCTAGTGCCACCTATTGGAAGTAGCAATCCTAAAAGTCAATGTCGACCCTTTAGCGAGGGAAAACCCAACACATGGCCCAGTTCATCAAGACCAGTGTTGAGTCATGAAGTGTGTGCTTCGACAGGATTTGCCAAATTTATGAAGCGCACATTTCTTAATGAATGTGGTGCATCTTTCAGATGTGGTTGACCCTTGTCCTGGGCGAGTTTTGCCTGCTTTTCTTGCACTTGATGGAGCTCACCAGGAATGGCGTAAAAATATTAAGTCACCATTCTTGTGCAACGAAGAGTCATGCAAAAAGTTTGCGATCTTTCAAGCAGTTTACATTGCTAGGGTGAATCAGGCAGACAGCGGTCACCTTTAAAGGCTACTAAGTTGAAAACTGCCATAATGTAAAGGCTGCATCTACGGTGAGCAGTGAGAGATGAGGGTGTACGAGAAAGATGTAATATACCTGATTTCCCATCGGAGTTGGCAGCATGTCTGAATATGAGCGCTTATGTCTGAATGCGATATTCTCATCTTAAATATTTGCTGATTTTTCCTATCCTTTCCTTCTTAAAATGTAATATTCAGTTTGCACCTGTTTTTCAATTAACTATTTGCTAGCAATCAGTAGAATACAAAGAAGCTCCCGCCAGCATTTGATCCTTGAAAATCTTGAATTTTATTTAGGATGCATATCAATAAATAAAGCCAATGTGTTTTCGGCACGCAGGCCCTTTTGTCCTAGCGATGGTGACACTATTCCTAAAGAGCTGCATGCCTGAAACGTGGCGGCAGTTTAAATGCGTTGTGCGTTGTTTGTGGATTTTAAAGGATCAGCTACTGTAGCTTTCTTTATGTTCTTCCGTGATTTCTACCTTGTGTCTCTGTGCAACGGTGTCCAATGGACCTGGCCAGCTGGTTGGTGAGTATATCATTGGCTGGATCACACCAAAAAGAGTTGATTTTAATGTTAAAGTACATATTAAGGGCTCGTGCACATGGCCGAATTTTTGGTCTGAGTGCAGTCTGTCAAAAACGTATGCGTCTGTTTTTTTTTTTCCCTTGGACCAAATCTGTCTTAATAAAAAATAAAAATCTCTGCATGTTTGATCTGATGTTCAGATCGCTCTCAGCTATGCAAGTTAATGAGTGTTATGACAGAGGATACATAAGACCCGGCTAGGGAGGTACAGCTGAACGCTACTGTACTATACCACAGGGATTATAGGAGACCCGGCTGGGATGGTACTGCTGAACCATACTGTACTATACCACAAAGGGTATATAAGACCCGGCTAGGATGTTACTGCTAACCACTACAGTACTATACCACAGAAGTTACATAAGACCCGGCTGAGATGGTACTGCTGAACACTACTGTATTATACCACAGAGGTTACATAAGACCCGGCTAGGTTGGTACTGCTCAACGATACTGTACTATACCACAGAGGTTACCTGAAACCCTAGTAGGATATTACTGCTGAACATTACTATACTATACCGCAGAGGTTACATGAGAGCCGGCTGGGATGTTACCGCTGAATACTGTACTATACCACAGAGGTTAAAGGAGGCCCAGATGAGATGGTACTGCTGAACCCACACTGATATTCGGATCACACTCCACTATGCAAGTTAATGAATGTTACCATAGAGGATACAGAAGACCCTGCTACTATGGTACTGCTGACCGCTACTACAGAGGTTACATGAGACCTGGCTGGGATGGTACTGCTGAAAATTAATGTACTATATCACAGAGGTTATAGGAGACCTGGGTGGGATGATGCTGCTGAACGCTTCTGTACTATATCACAGAGGTTATAGGAGACCCGGGGTGGGATGGTACTGCTAAACATTCCTGTATTATACCACAGAGGTTATAGGAGACCCGGGGTGGGATGGTACGGCTAAACATTACTGTATTCTACCACAGAGGTTATAGGAGACCCGGGGTGGGATGGTACTGCTAAACATTACTGTATTATACCACAGAGGTTATAGGAGACTCAGGTGGGATGGTACTGCTGCATACTTATGTACTATACCATAGAGGTTACATAAGACCCAGCTGGGATGGTACTGCTGAACGCTACTGTACTAGACCACAGAGGATATATAAGACCCGGCTAGGATGTTACTGCTGCATGTACTCCTCATTTCAGCAGTAAAAAGTAATAACATTTAGGTGGCTAGACTAAGTGGGAAGCTTTCTCTGTCACTTCTAAGTCTGAGGGATCGGACTGATGGGCTGCTCTAGTTATCAATATTGTATATTAAAATATGCAATCATATTGATATGTCTTTAATGAAATAAAAGGGGTAAACATTATTAAAATGAGTGTCAGTCCCTCCCCCACAGTTTATTTATGCAATCTTTGCGCTCACTGAAAAATTAGCAATGAGGCTGAAGTGCTTATAGTGTGAACTGCGCACTTCCCGAGCCACTGCCTCCCTAGCTCTATTCCCCAACTTGTGCCACCACCTTCTGCTTGACTGAAAGTTCACTGGCTGTGTATTCAGAGAACACTGGGAAGGCAGAGGCTTGGTAAGTGCTTTGGCCCTTTCAGATCACTTCAGTCTAATTTGTGTATGAATTATAACAGCAATTTTTCGGTCAGAGAGCAACAGATTGCATAAATGAAGGCCAAGATGACACCACATTTCAGAGACCGCATTACCATAAAGACAGTTTGGGGTGGTGGGAAGGGGGAGCTGTTCTACTTGCTTGACCTGTTTTTTTTATACCCAAGATTGTAGGCAGAAGAAAAATAAGGAAACATGCAGCTAGGGACCTCAGCTAACAAGCTAATATGTATTTCTTAACCAATATGGGGCAACTGAACAGATATATATATATATATATATATATATATATCTATGTCCTAGGTGAAGACCCACCATTCCATGAACTTCACATTCTCCCATTGGGCATATAGGCAGGGTTTGTACAGTTTTTCTTTTTTGAAATCATTTTTTTTTTTCTTTTTCAGACCATGTATCTGTGGGAGGCCTTGGAGATAGTTTCTATGAATATTTGTTGAAGGCATGGCTGATGTCTGACAAAACTGATGAAGACGCCAAGAAGTTGTATTATGATGCTGTTCAGGTAAATGAATCTCGAATCTTAATGAAAACCCAGTTTAATGTGTAAAGACATGAAATTATGGATTTAATCAGGACTTTCTGTTGAAGTAATCTTTGCAAAGTGAGCTACATGGGAGCCAGTACAGAAAAAAAATACTTAACCAGGTTCTGCTTTACATAGAACTGGACAGTGACATCTTTCCTATAGTTAAGCTGGAAAGAGTAAAATAAAGTAAAAATTTGTTTTGGACATATATCTTTCTGAAACAAAGCTTACTGGGGCTACAATAGAAACCCTGGTGAGTGTGGTGGTCATGGGAATTTCTTACCTGTAGGAAAATGGTAAAATTCACGCAGTAAATTCCTGAGCAAGTTAACCGTGACTTGGGAATGACTAAATGAGATGGGGGGTGTCTACCATGTTTATCCAAAAATAACATCTACCCTCAAAATAAACCCCAGCATGATTTTACAGGATTTTTGGAGTGTGCTTGAAATATAACTCCCAAAATAAGCCCTAGTTATAGTCAGGGACGACATCAGGAGGAAAGGGAGAGGAATAATCTGGGCAACTGCCCATGGCCCTCACTGTCTTAGGGTCCCGCAGCGTTTGTATCCAAAGTTAAGACTGTTAACCCCTTCACTACCAAGGGTGGTTTGCACGTTAAATACCGGGCCAATTTTTACAATTCTGACTACTGTCCCTTTATGAGGTCATAACTCTGGAACGCTTCCATGGATCCCGGTGATTCTGACATTGTTTTCTCGTGACATATTGTACTTAATGTTAGTGGTAAAATTGCATTCAAATAACTTGCGTTTATTTGTGAAAAAAACGGAAATTTGGCGAAAATTTTGAAAATTTCGCAATTTTCCAACTTTGAATTTTTATACCCTTAAATCACAGCGATACGGCACACAAAAAACTTAATACATAACATTTCCCACATGTTTACTTTACATGAGCACAATTTTGGAACCAACATTTTTTTTTGTTAGGAAGTTATAAGGGTTAAAAATTGACCAGCGATTTCTCATTTTTGCAACACCATTTTATTTTTAGGGACCACATCACATTTGAAGCCACTTTGAGGGGTCTATATGATAGAAAATACCCAAATGTGACACCATTCTAAAAAAGGCACCCCTTAAGGTGCTTAAAACCACATTCAAGAAGTTTATTAACCCTTTAGGTGCGTCACAGGAATTTTTTGAATATTAAAAAAAAAATGAACATTTAACTTTTTTTCACAAAAAAAATACTTCAGGTTCAATTTTCTTTATTTTACCAAGGGTAACAGGAGAAATTGGACTGCAAAAGTTATTGTGCAATTTATCCTGAGTACGCTGATACCTGATATGTGGGGGGGGAACCACTGTTTCGGCGCATGGCAGACCTCAGTAGGGAAGGAGCGCCGTTTGACTTTTTCAATGCAAAATTGGCTGGAATTCAGATCGGACGCCATGCCGCGTTTGGAGAGCCCCTGATGTACCTAAACAGTGGAAACCCCCCAAGTGACCCCATTTTGGAAACTAGACCCCCCAAGGAACTTATCTAGATATGTGGTGAGAACTTTGAACCCACAAGGGCTTCACAGAAGTTTATAACGTACAGCGGTACAATTAAAAAATCATATTTTTTCCACAAAAATGATCTTTTCACCCCCAATTTTTATTTTTCCAAGGGTAACAGGACCCTAAAAGTTATTGTGCAATTTGTCCTGAGTACGCTGATACCCCATATGTGGGTGTAAATGACTATTTGGGCGCATAGCAGAGCTCGGAAGGGAAGCAGCGCCATTTGACGTTTTTGGCTAGAATTGAGATCAGACACCATGTCACGATTGGAAAACCCCTGATGTACCAAAACACTAGAAACCCCCCACAAATGACACCATTTTGGAAACTAGACCCCCCAAGGAACTTATCTAGATGTGTGGTGAGCACTTTGAACCCCCCAGTGCTTCACTGAAGTTTATAACGTACAGCAGTACAATTAAAAAATCATATTTTTTCCACAAAAATGATCTTTTCACCCTCAATTCTTATTTTTCCAAAAGTAACAGGACCCTAAAAGATATTGTGCAATTTATCCTGAGTACGCTGATACCCCACATGTGGGTGTAAACCACTATTTGGGCGCATGGCAGAGCTCGGAAGGGAAGCAGCGCCATTTGACGTTTTTGGCTAGAATTGAGATCGGACACCATGTCGCGTTAGGAAAGCCCCTGATGTACCAAAACAGTAGAAACCCCCCACAAATGACACCATTTTGGAAACTAGACCCCCCAAGGAACTTATCTAGATGTGTGGTGAGCACTTTGAACCCCCCAGTGCTTCACTGAAGTTTATAACGTCCGGGCGTGAAAATAAAAAAATCGTATTTTTTCCACAAACATCATCTTTTAGTCCCCATTTTTTTATTTTCCCAAGGGTACCAGGAGAAATTGGACCCCAAAAGTTATTGTCCAATTTGTCCTGAGTACGCTGACACCCCATATGTGGGAGAAAACTACTGTATGGACACACGTCAGGGCTCGGAAGGGAAGTAGTGACGTTTTGGAATGCAGACTTTGATGGAATGGTCTGTGGGTGTCATGTTGCCTTTGGAGAGCCCCTGATGTACCTAAACAGTGGACACCCCCCACAAATGATCCCATTTTGGAAACTAGACCCCCCACGGAGCTTATCTAGATGTGTGGAGAGCACTTTGAACCCCCAAGGCCTCCACAGAAGTTTATAATGCCCAGGCATGAAAATAAAAAAATCGTATTTTTTCCACAAACATGATCAATTAGTCCCCAATTTTTTTATTTTCCCAAGGGTAACAGGAGAAATTGGACCCCAAAAGTTGTTGTCCAATTTGTCCTGAGTACGCTGATACCTCATATGTGGGAGAAAACTACTGTATGGGCACACATCAGGGCTCGGAAGGGAAGTAGTGACGTTTTGGAATGCAGACTTTGATGGCATGGTCTGCGGGTGTCATGTTGCTTTTGGAGAGCCCCTGATGTACCTAAACAGTGGAAACTCCCCACAAGTGACCCCATTTTGGAAACTAGACCCCCTAATGAACTTATCTAGATGTGTGGTGAGCACTTTGAACCCCCCAGTGCTTCACAGAAGTTTATAACGACCAGGCGTGAAAATAAAAATATCGTATTTTTTCAACAAACATCATCTTTTAGTCCCCAATTTTTTTATTTTCCCAAGGGTAACAGGAGAAATTGGACCCCAAAAGTTGTTGTCCAATTTGTCCTGAGTACGCTGATACCTCATATGTGGGAGAAAACTACTGTATGGGCACACGTCGGGGCTCGGAAGGGAAGTAGTGACGTTTTGGAATGCAGACTTTGATGGATTGGTCTGCGGGTGTCATGTGCGTTTGGAGAGCCCCTGATGTACCTAAACTATTGAAACTCCCCACAAGTGACCCCATTTTGGAAACTAGACCCCCCACGGAGCTTATCTAGATGTGTGGAGAGCACTTTGAACCCCCAAGTGCTTCACAGAAGTTTATAACGCCTGGGCGTGAAAATAAAAAAAACATTTTTTTCCGCAAAATTATATTTTTGCCCCCAATTTTTTATTTTCCTAAGGGTAACAGGAGAAATTGGACCCCAAAAGTTGTTTTGTAATTTGTCCTGAGTAGGCTGATACCCTACATGTGGGGGTAAAACACTGTTTGGGCGCATGGCAGAGCTTGGAAGGGAAGGAGCACCATTTGACTTTTTCAACGCAGAATTGGCTGGAATTGAGATCAGACGCCATGTTGCCTTTGGAGAGCACCTGATGTGCCCAAACAGTGGAAACCCCCCAATTATAACTCCAACCCTAACCTCAACACACCCCTAACCCTAATCTGAGCCCTAGCCCTAACCCTAGCCCTAACCCTAGCCCTAACCCTAGCCCTACCCTAACCCTAACCCTAGCGGGAAAATGGAAATAAATACATTTTCTTTTAGTTTTATTATTTTTCCCTAACTAAGGGGGTGATAACGGGGGGTTTGATTTACTATTTATAGCGGTTTTTATGTTTGGCGGCTGTCACACGCTAAAAGACGCTTTTTATTGTAAAAGTAGTTTTTTGCATCACCACATATTGAGAGCTATAATTTTTCCGTATTTTGACCCACCAAGTCATGTGAGGTCTTATTTTTTGCGGGACGAGTTGACGTTTTTATTGGTAACATTTTCGGGCACGTGACATTTTTTGATCGCTTTTTATTCCGATTTTTGGGACGCAGAATGAACAAAAACCAGCATTTCATGAATTTCTTTTGGGGGGGTGCGTTTACACCGTTCCGCGTGCGGTAAAATTGATAAAGCGGTTTTATTCTTCGGGTCAGTACGGTTACAGCGATACCTCATTTAGGTCGTTTTTTTATGTTTTGTCGGTTTTTTGCAATGAAAACAATTTTATATAAAAAATAATTATTTTTGTATCGCTTTATTCTGCGAGCTATAACTTTTTTATTTTTTTGCGGATGACGCTGTATGGCAGCTCGTTTTTTGCGGGACAAGATGACGTTTTCAGCGGTACCATGGATATTTATATGTGTCTTTTTGATTGCGCGTTATTGCACTTTTTGTTCGGTGGTATGATAATAAATCATTATTTTTTGCTTCGTTTTTTATTTTTATTTTTTAAGGGGTTCGCTAAAGGGGTTAACTAATGGGACAGTTTTATAGGGCAGGTCATTACGGACGCGGCGATACCAAATATGTGTACTTTTATTGTTTTTGGGTTTTTTTTATTTTGAAAAAATGGATTTATTGGGGAATATTTTTTTTTTTTTTACTAATTTATTTAGCGATTTTTTTTTTTTTAAATTATTTTTAACACTTTTTTTTTTTTTTTTTACTTTATTACCATGTCCCAGGTGGGACATCACTGTCCTGTGACAGATCGCTGATCTGTCACAGGCACTGCTGCAGACTTCCTCATGCCTGCGCTTTGCAGGCACTGAGGAAGCCAGCTTCCTCAGGCCCCCGAAGGCCCCCGTCGCCATCTTGGATTCGGGGGCCTGGAGGAAAGGAGCCCCCCGCAGCAGCGCTGCACATTGCGCTGCTGTGGGGGGCTCAGGGAAGCACGGAGGGAGCCCCCTCCCTGCCGATGCTTCCCTTTAACCCCCGGTACACCGCGATCGCGTTTGATCGCGGTGTGCAAGGGGTTAACGTGTCGGGGGCAGTCCGTGACCGCCCCTGACACATTGTGCCGGGTGTCAGCTATGATAATTAGCTGACACCCAGCCGCGATCAGCGGCGCTCACCACGTGGGCGCCGCTGATCATGGTGACGTAATATTCCGTCCATGGTAATTAGGTCCATGGTCACATGGACGGAATATTACGTCAATTGTAGGTAAGGGGTTAAAGGACCTTTGGTGATATCAGTCATGCGACCATGACGTCACAGGTCCTTTAACTGCTGGAGTCTAGAGGAACTGAAGAGGAGACTGGCAGGTATGTACCGTATGTGACTGTATATACATGGGTATATGTGTGTGGTATGATTAGATTTGAATAAATATATATATACTAGATGGAGGCCCGATGCTATCGCATCGGGAGTGCGGTAGTGTCACGATGGGGGCAGCTTTGCAGCGTTGAGAATCCCCCCCCGCCCATGTGCTCACCCACCTATCCACTCACTCTTTCCCCATGTGTTGACTTCTCCCATCTGTGCTCTCTTCTTTGACCAGTCTACTCCATGTGCTATCCCCCTTGTCTGCTGTCTCTCTCCTTCCTGTGCTGTGTTCTCATTTCAAGTGCTGTCCTGTTTGAGCTGTCTCCCCCCTGTGCTCTCTCACCCCTGTGCACTTTCTCTCCATCTGCTGTCTTCTCACATGTCAACTCTTCTTTGACGTGTGCCCCATGTGCCCGCCCCCTTGTCTGCTCTCTCTCTCTCTGCCACTGTGCTGTCATCTTTCCTCATGTGTTCTCTCGCTTGAGCTGTCTCCCTTCTGTGTGTCCTCTTTCCTATGTGCACTCACCCCTCCCCCTGTATTAAAATGAAAGCAAAGTAGGTAAAGGTAACATTTTAACATGCAAAAATTTAGATATAAACAATTTTTAAAATGAACTTTCATTCGTGGGGAAAACCCCTAAGATGTAACCGGCTTCCTCTGCCTGTAGACACGTCTCACATCTGCCACCGGGACCAGCCGAATGATTCACTGCACTTGCGTGGAAAAAAAAAAAAAAAAGATTTCAAAAAAGAAAACTATACATGCGCTCCTCCTGTACAAAGATGGTGGCAGTCAGTGAATCATTCAGCTGATCCCGGCGGTGGCTTGTTCGCAATGGTGTTCCGCTGGTTGTACCGCGCAAGAGACTACGTACAGTGTATACAGTGTGTGTGTGGTGCGTATGGCATATACAGAGTGTGTGTGTGGTGTGACGGTGTTCCGCTGGTGGTACCGCACAAGAGGCTGGTACCACCAGCAGCTTTCATATTGGGACACCCATCACTTGGATGTCCCAATATGGCAGTGAACTTCCACCTCTTGAATTCTGGGATCCGGAGACATCTGGACGGAACAGGATGTGAAGAGATTACAAGGTAAGTATGTATTAAATTTTTTTTGTTCTTGAATAAATGTGGATTTTTGTTAATGGACAGAAAATGACATCCCCTGAAAATAAGCCCTGAGCAATCTTTTCAAGTAAAAAACACACTGCTTTATTTTTGGGGAAACACGGTAATATGGGATGTTAGTGACCTATTGATAGAATATGCCATAATTGTCTCAAAATATTGATTGGGCAATTGACATAGCCACAGGATATTCCAAAATGTCTGATAGAGCAGGGTCCATGGGTGCTTAGATAATTGCCATTTGTCGCACATACGCAGCCACCTCTATTCTTCGCCGTACGCTGCAAGCTCTGTTATTGAGATAGATGGGGGATTCAGAGTTTGAGCCTTGCAGATGTCACACATGGACTGTAGGCCCCAACCTGATCCCTTGATCTAGGCTATCCCTGTCCCCCGGGTTACCCAGGAAGGTGGAGATGCCGGGGTCTCATACCTTGCAATGCTCTTATCTTAACCCTTATCTGTTCGCTCCACCACCCAGGGAGTTGAGGCTGAAGTGTATAGTATTACGATAACCAGATTGATGGGTAGATGGACAGGGAAAAAAGAAAACTGGATTCATACAAATGCATTCACAAAAACAAGAGTGGGAAACGGGACAAATAGGAAGGAGAAACCAAATGAGAGAGGATGAGGACAAACTTTCAAACCAACACCATGCAGAAATCGCCAGAACAACTCTCCAACCGCCTACTCCAAACACAGAAATTCTTCAACACCAAACCAGAAAGTGTGACCTATCACTGGCAATTCCCAAGTCACAGTAGCATGCATATATGCTAGAGGGGAGTGGCTAACACAGAACAGCTGAGACAATTCAGAATCCAGAGCTGAAGAGATCAACTTGAATGATTAACCCTTGCAATGACAGAGCAAGAAAAATCCTGCACTGTTTAATAGGATAGTGAAGAAGTTCTATTCAGTGTAGGAGTTTGTGTGACCAGACACTGCGATCTTCTGGCACCTCTCTGTTGTGTTATCCCTGTAACAGCAGAGTGCTGTGAGAATGTTTTTTTTTTTCCCACTTTTTTAATCTTCGGGAAATTTAGGCTTCAATCACTTGATGGTCCATAAAACACCACTGCAATACTGTAGTATTAGTCCATTTTACGACACATGACACAGTGTTATGTCATGTGTATCTGCCATTGATGCGTTCTCACACTCTGAGCCCACATCTTTCCCCACAGGCTGGTTTATTCAGCCATCATATGCTTTTAACAGTCGGGGATAGAGAGGTGCTCCGCCTGCAGCTGTTCACCTATTAATTGCCATTGTCAATGTCCGACAGGGGTCCGCGTCATTCCACTCTCCCATAAGCCGTCCAGTGATATGATCACGGAGCACTGATAGGTTGTCATGACAGCCGGGGGTCTGCTGATGACCCCTGTGCATGTGATTACGCCGGCATTCATAGATAGTGATTTGCTAAAGCATTGCTATGTATAGCACAAAAAATTGGACAATCACATCTTAGTACCCTAGGTACTATTAAAATGCAGTAAAAGTTTTATTTTAAATATTGGAAAAAAACACTTCAAATTTATCCCCTTTTTTATCCCATTAAAAATAAAACCAAATTAAAATACACATGATATCGCTGCTTTGAGAAATGTCCAATCTATCAAAATATAAAATAAATTAAACTGCTAAAGGGCGTACTGAGAAACAATTCAAACTTCACAATTCGTTTTTTGCCCTCTGCAGCACTGCAGTAAAATGCATTGAGAGACAATCAAAGCATCGTATCTACCCCATAATGGTATTAGTAAAAACGTGCACTCAGGTCGCAAAAAAATGAACCCCTCACCCAGCCCTATATCCCAAAAATGGAAGAGCAATAGTTTCAGAAAATCTCGACAAAGCAAAAATATTTTTTTCATACAAATTTCCAAATATTTTTTATCCGCTGAAATTAGAAAAAAAAAAGCTACAGTGGGTGCGGAAAGTATTCAGACCCCTTTAAATTTTTCACTGTTTCATTGCAGCCATTTGGTAAATTCTAAAAAGTTCATTTTTTCTCTCATTAATGTACACTCTGCACCCCATCTTGACTGAAAAAAACAAATGTAGAAATTTTTGCAAATTTATTGAAGAAAAAACTGAAATATCACATGGTCATAAGTATTCAGACCCTTGGCTCAGACACTCACTCATATTTAAGTCACATGCTGTCCATTTCCTTGTGATCCTCCTTGAGATGGTTCTATTCCTTCATTGGGGAGACAGATTAGATATTAGGAAAAACATTTTGACAGAGTGATCAATGAGTGAAACAGGCTGCCATGAGAAGTGGTGAGTTCTCCTTAAATGGAAGTCTTCAAACAGAGGCTGGACAGACATCTGTCTGGGATGATTTAGCGAATCCTTTGAGCAGGGGGTTGGACCAGATGACCAAGGAGGTCCCTTCCAACTCATTCTATGAGTCCAGCTGTATTTAATTAAAATGATAGGACTTGATTTGTAAAGGCGCACACAACTTTTTTGAATTTACCAAATGGCTGCAATGAAACAAAGAGTGAAACATTTAAAGGGGTCTGAATACTTTCCACACCTACTGTATACATGTTTGGTGTCTGCATACTCGTACTGAGCTGGAGAATCATATTGCCAGGTCAGTTTATCATAGGGCTCATGCTCACATGCAAGAAACTCGGACGAGTCTCGCACGTCAATACCCGGCACTCAGATCGGAGCATTCAGCTGCATAGAAATAGATGCAGCCGCATGCTCTGCTCCAAGTGCTGGCGACAGTGCCGGGTATTGACGTGCGAGACTCGTCCGAGTTTCTTGCATGTGAGCAGGAGCCCATATAGTGAGAATGGTAAGCAAATAAACACAAAAAGCAATTGTGGAATTGCACTTTTTAGGGGTTAAAATCACTAGTCTATGAAGTGCAGCTGCAGGCTGTAAATAGGTAATAACTGTGAACAGGTTAAATATTTAAATTGATTTTCATTACAGCAATTTCAGCAACAAATCTGAGACCTGGGAACATACCTATAGGGATTTAAGCAGCTGAAAATTGCCAAGGGGGCACATAACCTTCAGAAGCTCCTTATCAGATAATTTGGAAAGACTTGTACAGAAATATGTCAACCCCGTTGGCTCATGTCAAAGAAGGAACATTGATGCGGATTTAGCCAATTAATCTTGTTTGTAGAAATGTATACCTGGAAGGTTATTTCCAGGACAATTCCCTGCACAGCAGGTGGACCACGTCCCTCTCTCACCTGGCTGACAAGTCACAGTTGACATTCTTGGTCAACAGGAAGTAAAAGGGGTTTTCCCATCTCAAAGATCCTATCCCGATATATACTAGGTGTAATATTAGCAGATACCTCCAAGTAGAAATATAGTATAGTTTTTCTGATTCGCTCTCTTTCCTCATGCACAGGCATTGTAGGACCTTAGGTATCCATGATTACGACCACTAGCAAATAGCTAATGCCACTTTATCAGTGGTCCGAACCATGGATACCGAACACTTGCAAGTGTGCTGGCATAAAAGCTTTGCTGAATCAGGGACAAAGTATTTTGTCCCTACAGAGGGTTTGAACACTTTTTTAATTGCTTTTTTTTATTAATCCTACACATCTATACATCTTACAATTCTTGCACATATAGATTGTCTCCTCTCTCTCCACAACTTTCCCAACTCCTTATCTACCTACTGAGCACCAGCGACCTGTTTCTCCTGAAAAACCAAACATTATTAGACCTTTCAGTTGTCAAGTAGAAATTTGTATAGGGTGTCGCCCATGAGTTCTTGTCCTCTCACTTTTGTAGGCACTGCCTACAGAAAATGGCTATATGTTGCCTCCAAATGTCCAATTCAATTGCATTACTTCGCATTTGCTCAAGAAAATGTATTAGAGAGTTATCGGTTTCCGAAGCATGTGAAGAAAATGCAACTTTTTTCTTTTCGGCAAGCATTTTCAAAGCTGTGATACCAGACCCAGCCCATGGGCACCCTTTAACTTTCAGGACACAGCTTATTTTAGCCTTAAGGATATACCATACTGAATGACTAGAAGTTGAATTGAGCCGTAGTTTGCTAGTCCTTTCCAAAGAGCGTTGCTTCCAAGAAGGCTTTTTCCGACGCATTATAGATGAGTGACTTTACCATTGACATACTGTTTTTTGAGAAGTCTTTCTATTTTACACCATTACTTACCACCATTTCTGTAGAAAACCATATTCTACAATTATTGACTCACTTTGAATTAAATAATCATATTTTATTGGATTTTTAGCATACTGTAACGAGAGTGAGTGAAAAAAAGGGTTAAAGGACATTTTCCCCAAATTTTTCCTGTTGAACTGGACACACAATATAGCGGCTGCAAAGCAAAATAAAACTTTTTTTTGCTTCTTCATTGTGATGATATTGGCAATCTAAGTAAGTTAATTTTCATTAAGTCCAAGTGCGTTTTATCAGAACGTTTTCACTTGTGCGTTTACTCTCTCTCTGTTTTACATTGACCACTCATAAGCAGGTTGCAAAACTCTGGAGAAAACAACACGTCCCACCATAGCTTAGAACAGTTTTCTCTAGTCACCTTCCACGGCAGCCATCTTGGAGGTTGTCTCCACGCCCTAATAGGGGACAGGAACACAGAGGTTAAATAACCCTCCCCTTCCTGCTACCTCAGTGTTTTTCCTGTCCCCTATCGGGGCATGAAGAGGTTACAAGGGGCTGCCGTGGCCAGCGAGCGGAGCCCCTATATACTTACAAAGCTGGGCAGCCGAGGTCGGGGGGTTCGCCTTTCCTCCTCCAGGTGCTGCTCCCGTCTCCACCACGGTGTGACTCGGGACATGGCCGCCCCTCCCACGCCCTTCGGGGTAAAGCGGGGTGGTACGGTGCCTGCTGGGGTCCTGCACAGCTCCCCGGCTTCCTCCTTCCTCCCAGCGCCACATTGGAGCCAGGGCGGGAGCGTCAGAGGGGGCGGGCAGTCGACCGGAAGTGGCAGTGACGCGCACTTCCGGTTTGCGGCCTCCGGCGTCCTAGGAAGGGGAAACGCGCGCCGGCTCCCGGGGAGACCCGGGAAACGATCACAATGGCGGCGGGGGTCGAGCATATCCTCCCCAGGGAGGAGCACCAGGAATGAACGCCCCAATCACCCTTAAAAGGGTGCAGCAGCTCCAGGTAAGTGCAGTGTGTGTGTGCAGAATGGACGGTGAGAAGCCCTCAACTGCAGCATCTGCGGAGCCCAGCGTTCCCCCTCCTACAGTGAGTAGCGGGGCCGGTCCCTTGCCTGTCAGACGAACCAGTGGCACAGGTCTGAGTAAGCTTTCTCTTCTCTTGCAGGAAGACAAAGCCTCTGCCCCTAAAAACCCCCGCAAGTGTGGTATATGTGGTCCCAGGTTTCCTTCTGATTACAAAAAAGTTATGCCAGCCGTGTACGCAAAATATACTGCGTACTTAGCAACCCTCCCTGTTTGACAGCATAACGACTCTCATTAGACAGGAGGTTCAGACCTCCATAGCAGCCCAAACCCCGGCCCAGGGCCCTGCACCAAAAAAGAGGAAAAGGGCACCTATAGAAGCCGACTCAGACTCAGGAGAAGTCCGTTCCTCGGGGTCGGAGGAGATTTGGGAAGATGAGGGCTCCACGTCCACCTCCAGTCATGATACAAAAAAATACTATTTCTCCTTGGAGGATATGAAGGAGTTAATTTCCATGGTAAGAAATACCATGGGATTGGAGGAGGAGGAGGTTAGGCTCTCAGTCCAGGATGAGATGTTTGGAGGGTTGAAACCCAGAGGTAAGGCCGGTTTCACATTTGCGTTTAGGGCCGTAGCGTCGGCCTGCGCACGGCCGCCGCTAAGCCCCGCCCCTGCTGCGCCTCCGCCGGTAGCTCCGCCTCCGGACGCATGACGCTGCATGCGTCCCCTATCTTTATCACCGAGGACGCAGGCCTTGCGCAGTATGCGTTTGGCGGCGCCTGCGTCCTTTTGACGGTGCGCCGAGTGCAACCAAATTGCAACAGGTTGCGTTTGGCACACCGTCAAAAGGACGCAGGCGCCGCCAAACGCATACTGCGCAAGGCCTGCGTCCTCAGTGATAAAGATAGGGGACGCATGCAGCGTCATGCGCCCAGAGGCGGAGCTACCGGTGGAGGCGCGGCAGGGGCGGGGCTTAGCAGCGGCCGTGCGCAGGACGACGCTGCGGCCCTAAACGCAAATGTGAAACCGGCCTAAAAAGGGTTTCCCGGTTCATGAGGTTATACAGGATTTAATAGCTCAGGAGTGGTCCTCCCCTGAGAAAGCACTTACGGTGCCCTCTGAGCTAAAAAAAAATCTGTTCCCCCTAGAAGGAGATAGTTCCATTTGGGAGATCCCTAAGATAGACGTCCAAGTGTCTAAAGTCACTAAAAAGACATCCTTGCCCTTTGAGGATGCCTCCCAATTGATGGATCGCAAAATAGAGAGCCATCTTAAAAAGTCCTGGGAAGCCTCTATGAACCTGCTCCAAAGCAAATATTGCATCTACCTGTGTAGCCAGATCGTTGTTTTTCTGGCTACGTACGTTGGAAGACCACCTGTCGGGGAGCACTCCAAGGGAGGAAATCTTAGACTCCCTGTCAATCCTCCAAAAGGCAACAGGCTATTTAGCTGATGCTTCGGGAGAAACGGTACGGGTCGCAGCAAGGTGCCTAGTCCTCTCAAACTCGGCCAGGAGAGCCTTGTGGCTGAAGTCATGGGGAGGCGACATCACTTCCAAAGCGAAACTTTGTGCCATCCTCTTCCAGGGACACCACGTGTTCAGGCCGGTCCTCGATGACATCCTGGAGAAGGCTTCTGACAAGAATAGGTCACTGCCGGAACAGAAACCCGCAAAAAAGCGTTTTTTTCGTCCCTCAAGGGAACAGACTTCTCAAATGGCGTTCAGAGGGAAGGGCAAAATGGGTTGATGGAGCTACCCGAAAGGGGGTAAAGGAAGAAACATCCTTGTGCCCCAACAGCAGCAGCCCCCGGAAAAGCAGTGACTCCCAGGTAGGGGGTCGACTCAGTTTTTTGCCCAATGGCAGGCCACGACCTCGAACCAGTGGGTCCTGCACACTATACAATTTGGGCTAAAACTGGAGTTCGAGCACCCCCCCCCCCCCCCCGCATGCCCTAAGGATTACCCCAGCGCATTCCCCAAGTCTGCCAAAAGTTCTGTGGCTTTAGTTAGAAGAACTGCTACGGGAGCAAGTGGTCTCGTATGTACCTCCTCAGGAGGAAGGCAGGGGACACTATTCTCGCCTGTTCCTGATAAAGAAACCCTCATGAAAGCACAGGATCATTATAAATCTAAAACCCCTGAACCACTTCATCAGGTACCGTCGATTCAAGATGGAGTCAGTAAGATCAGCGATTCCTCTTATTGGACGAGGCTGGCAGATGGCGACAATAGACCTAAGGGATGCATATTACCACGTACCCATTCATCCGGACCACCGGAAGTTTGAGGTTTGCGGTCAACCACGACCGAGGAATCAGCCACCTTCAGTTCAGCGCCCTGCCGTTTGGGGTATCCCCAGCACCAAGGGTGTTCACGAAAATCATGAAAGAGGCAGTCATCTTCATTCGGCTTCAGGGGATATGCATTGTACCGTACCTGGACGATCTGCTTATCGTCGCCCCATCAATAAACCGGCTGAACCAGGACGTATCAAGGACCCTACAGATTCTCGAAACTCTAGGGTGGATACCAAATCTCCAGAAGTCAGCCCTCTGTCCTTCCCCGAGGAAAAAATTCCTGGGGATCCTCTTGGATTCAGAGAACAGGACGTCCTTTCTTCCCGAAGATTGTCAAAAAGACCTTCGGCAGAAAATAATCCGGTTCAGAGACCAAAGGGTGCCGACGCTGAGGGACGCCATGTCCATCCTGGGCTCTCTGACAGCGTGCATTCAGGCGGTGTCCTGGACACAAGCTCACACGCGAGTCCTCCAGTCGTATGTCCTGACAAATATGAAAAAATATCCAAACAACCTGTCAAAAAGGGTTCTACTTCCAGGACATGTAAAATCGGCCCTCTGGTGGTGGCTGAGCTACCGAAACCGGAGGCGAGGAGTAAGCTGGGATCAGCTTCCTCTAAAAATACTATGCACCGATGCCAGCCTGAGGGGCTAGGGAGCCGTGGTCTAAGATTCATACTTCCAGGGACAATGGCCCGAGAACATAAAGGCTGGATCTTCAAACCTAAGGGAGCTGACGGCAATGGAAGAGGCACTGAAGGCCGCAGCAGCCCTTGTCAAGAACCATCATGTCCGGATATACTCCGACAACGTGACCACGGTGGCATATCTCAGGCATCAAGGGGGCACAAGGTACGCCAGCCTAAAGAAAGTAGCAGGAAGGATCTTCCTCTGGGCAGAGAAGCACCTGTTAACTATTTCCGCGGTACACCTGAAGGGGTCGGAAAACATCCAGCCAGGATATCGTGTTGCCCTCATTCTGCCCAAATCCTTCTAACCCGAAGGAAGCGAGATTTCATACCCTGGATGTTCGCAGGGTAGTTCTCCGTTACCTCGAAGCAAACAAGGATTGGAGAATTGATCAGAACCTGTTCCTTCTGTATTCAGGAAGAAATAAAGGAAGAAGGTGGCAAAGAACACGATAGCGGGCTGCATCAAGCAGTCCATCTCTCTGCCATATTCTGTGAGACATATCTCTCCTCCGGAGTCATTAAAGGCCCACTCCACTCGATCAGTCGCTACATCCTGGGCAGCAAGGGGAAATCCGTCTTCGGAGCAGATATGCAGAGCGGCCACCTGGTCCTCTGTGCACACCTTTACTAGACACTATAGACTGGATTTCAATAGGGATCTGACGTTCGGCAGACGTGTCTTGCAAGCCGTAGTCCCTCCCTAAAAAATTAACGTTGGCATGACTCCAAGGTGGCTGTTGTGGAAGGTGACTAGAGAAAATAGAATTAGACTTACCGGTAATTCGGTTTCTAGGAACCTTCCACGACAGCACTAATTTCCCTCCCTATATGATATATTTACCTGATGATTCCTGCTCTACTGGCAGTAACTATTCATGCTAGTATGTTCAGAAAAAACACTGAGGTAGCAGGAAGGGGAGGGTTATTTAACCTCTTTGTGTTCCTGTCCCCTATTAGGGCGGGGAGACAACCTCCAAGGTGGCTGTCGTGGAAGGTTCCTAGAAACCGAATTACCGGTAAGTCTAATTCTATTTTCTCACTGTGAGGCATATACGGACAGCCTAAGCTCACTGCAGAGCTACTACAAGTTGCTGTGAACTGAGGAGACCAAAGTGTCGTTATAAACACCTTTGAGCTTTCATCTTTTGGCAGTCCATGTGAGAGGAGAGTTAATCAAAGGGTTTGTATTGTGACACTGCTAAACTCTGCTGTACTGTCCTTTTCTCTGCCACACTGCCTGTATAGAGATGAACGCTCTCAAAGGTTCCACTAACAACACTCAGATTTGCTCATACAGTGGGGCAAAAAAGTATTTAGTCAGTCAGCAATAGTGCAAGCTCCACCACTTAAAAAGATGAGAGGCGTCTGTAATTTACATCATAGGTAGACCTCAACTATGGGAGACAAACTGAGAAAAAAAAAATCCAGAAAATCACATTGTCTGTTTTTTTTTTTCCTTTTATTTGCATATTATGGTGGAAAATAAGTATTTGGTCTGAAACAAGCAATCAAGATTTCTGGCTCTCACAGACCTGTAACTTCTTCTTTAAGAGTCTCCTCTTTCCTCCACTCATTACCTGTAGTAATGGCACCTGTTTAAACTTGTTATCAGTATAAAAAGACACCTGTGCACACCCTCAAACAGTCTGACTCCAAACTCCACTATTGTGAAGACCAAAGAGCTGTCAAAGGACACCAGAAACAAAATTGTAGCCCTGCACCAAGCTGGGAAGACTGAATCTGCAATAGCCAACCAGCTTGGAGTGAAGAAATCAACTGTGGGAGCAATAATTAGAAAATGGAAGACATACAAGACCACTGATAATCTCCCTCGATCTGGTGCTCCACACAAAATCCCACCCCGTGGGGTCAGAATGATCACAAGAACGGTGAGCAAAAATCCCAGAATCATGCGGGGGGGACCTATTGAATGAACTGCAGAGAGCTGGGACCAATGTAACAAGGCCTACCATAAGTAACACACTACGCCACCATGGACTCAGATCCTGCAGTGCCAGACGTGTCCCACTGCTTAAGCCTGTACATGTCCGGGCCCGTCTGAAGTTTGCTAGAGAGCATTTGGATGATCCAGAGGAGTTTTGGGAGAATGTCCTATGTTCTGATGAAACCAAACTGGAACTGTTTAGTAGAAACACAACTTGTCGTGTTTGGAGGAAAAAGAATACTGAGTTGCATCCATCAAACACCATACCTACTGTAAAGCATGGTGGTGGAAACATCATGCTTTGGGGCTGTTTCTCTGCAAAGGGGCCAGGACGACTGATCCGGGTACATGAAAGAATGAATGGGGCCATGTATCGTGAAATTTTGAGTGCAAACCTCCTTCCATCAGCAAGGGCATTGATGATGAAACGTGGCTGGGTCTTTCAACATGACAATGATCCAAAGCACACCGCCAGGGCAACGGAGGAGTGGCTTCGTAAGAAGCATTTCAAGGTCCTGGAGTGGCCTAGCCAGTCTCCAGATCTCAACCCTATAGAAAACCTTTGGAGGGAGTTGAAAGTCCGTGTTGCCAAGCGAAAAGCCAAAAACATCACTGCTCTAGAGGAGATCTGCATGGAGGAATGGGCCAACATACCAACAACAGTGTGTGGCAACCTTGTGAAGACTTACAGAAAACGTTTGACCTTTGTCATTGCCAACAAAGGATATATATCACAAAGTATTGAGATGAAATTTTGTTTCTGACCAAATACTTATTTTCCACCATAATATGCAAATAAAATGAAAAAAAAAAACAGACAATGTGATTTTCTGGATTTCTTTTTCTCAGTTTGTCTCCCATAGTTGAGGTCTACCTATGATGTAAATTACAGACGCCTCTCATCTTTTTAAGTGGTGGAACTTGCGCTATTGCTGACTGACTAAATACTTTTTTGCCCCACTGTATATGCCTCACAGTGAGAAACTTGCTCTAAGCTATGAGGGGAAAATGGGACACCCACTTTGCCTTAATGAAAATTAACTTATTAGGTACCTAATACATTGATAATATCTCCACAATGGAGATGCAAAATTATAAAAAAGTGTTTATTCTGCTCTGGAGCCACTATTAAATCATGTGTCTAGTTCAACGTGGTAAATTTGGTTATGTCTTCTTTAAGTCCTGGACACTCTGATTCCTTTCCCATTTGTAATCAACATCCAGCACCTGTAATATTTTCTCAGCTTCTGAAATTTTCCAAACTGAAACAATTTGGCATGAAAAACAAACATGTTTATTTTCTGTTCTGTTTTGTGCTATAAACAGTATGATTTTCTGTATGTTGCTAGTGTCGATAAAGGGTCGTTATGGAAGATCAGTGTTTACCAAGATTCTGAACAAAACACTGCGCGCCCTAATAATACCTTACCTGGCTTCCAGTATTGTCTACTTATCTATAATTGCTAACCTTCGTTTCAGATAGGACGCATTCTCATCTTTCACAGTGCCTGCCAAAGTGTGTTTGTCCGTGTAGTTCAGTGCTGGAAACAAGAACACTGGCAGAAAAGAATAGATTAATAATGGCAATTGATGGCTAATGCATCATTAAAATAATTGCATTTGCCTATTTGCAGGATGCATGAGACGGTGATGATATTGTGTGATTGATGGAAAACAATGCAGGCAGATATGCCATTCCTGCATGTTGTGGAGTAGGTGTCCATCCATTGTTGGGGGACTGTGATCTCCCTTTTACATCCCTTATTTCTGGAAAGTGAGTAGATCCACAGAATGAATTGCTCCAATTATGTGCCTGTATCTTCTCCACACACGCTGGACGTGTTCATTAAGCAGTCCTCTTTCCTGGCACTACGTTTCTTCTGTACTGACAGCACTTCATTAGTATGCGCTAAAATCTGTGTCCGCATGCGTCAGTTAATCACGGCACAATACCGCGCTGACTCAGGCGATACCATTGATCTGTTTTAGTGTATTATCTGCAACTTTTTCATATGCAAAATATAAATATTTGATTATATGATGTTATGATGAGAACTTCATCTGTCAGGACTGGTGCCAGAAATTTGGAAATGAATTTTTAGCACAGCTCTTAATTGCTGCTGATTTTTCCATGATTTTTTTTAATAAGAAGTGCTACTATATTTTTAAACAAATGCAAAATTACATTATTAAGAGTCTTCTATTGCGTCATTACAATAATGATGATATTATCACTGATTATCCGGAATCTGCTTTGTGTTACAAGATAGCTCTAGGACCAAACACATTTATCACAATTACTAACTTGTTATATATGTTATTGGTGTTTATAGTCATGAAAACACGCAATCATTAGGCAGTAATGTCTTTAGTGGTAAATTAATGTATCCATTTGTTTTACACCATATGGCTTTCAATATTCATAGTGATGGATAAAAAGATATTACAGATGTCATTCTTTTTTGGCATTGATTACCAACTCTTACTGTATATGGATCGCACACAACCCGCAGAAAACCTCGCATAACGAAACAAAACCTTAGAGAAAAATCAAAGCTACCCAGACATTTCAATAATAAACCAGTTATTGCAGAAGGTTCTTCTCCCTAGTAATGGTTCACCAGATCACCTTACCTGCACAAGTAAATATTAACGGGAACCTGCCATCCAATTCGAGCGGCATGACCCAGGGTCTGGATTCGGTATTACAGCCTTGTATGTTTTACTCTGGAACAATGTGTTATTTCAGGTAAAACATACTTTGAAAATCTAGGAGCGTGACTAATTCGAGGCCGGTCTCCGATTGGCTCGCTCTGCCCCGATTCCATTGATGGTATCCTTATGCATACAGAGATTGGGAGACCTGTTAGCTTAAAGTAGTGTTTCTCCACTCAAGTCTAACCAACAAGTCAAGTTTTCAGGATTTCCTTAGTATTGCACATGGCATTAATGCTTGAGCAGATGATGAAATTATCACCTGTGCAATACTAAAGATGTTCTGAAAACTTGACCTGTTGGTGAGTCTTGAGGACTAGAGCTGAGAAACCCTGGTCTAGAGGATTGGGGCAGGGAAAAGCCTCTCAGGACCTGCCTCTGACTAGTCAGCTGTCAGTCTTCTCAAAGTATGTTTTCTCAGACAAGCTACTTTGTTAGAGTACAACTTGCATGATTACAATAACGCAGATTCGGGCAGCTTGAATCTGATGGACCAATTATAGTCAGGGTGGTTGCATGAGGTAGGGATGACTTAGAGGTTATACCAGTGTCAATTTCATGCTTCTCCCTTTGTGCATTATAATAGCTATAGCAAAGTGTATTTCTTCTGGTCAGAGTGCTACTTTAGGCTTCATGCATGTGGCACATCAAGGTATGCAAAGTACCTGAAGTCCACCCAGAAGAGCTTTAGGCGCAGTGTGTATCCGCAAGGTACTATTAGTGAGGTATTCCGCCTTCTGGGGTAGAATACCTCTGTGATATGGCATCTGAGGAAGCAGTAGGACTTCATAGTCTTCTAATGGTTTTATGCATAGTTATTAAACGCTTTTTAGGTACATGTAGACTTTGGTATTTCAAACGTGGTTCATTTGAAATGTAGAAGATTCATGTTTCTTTGTGTAATGTTTTTTTTTTATTGTGATATTTTTTTCAAAACTGTTTTTTTTTGCTTTCATAAAGTCAATTGAGACTCATTTAATACGTAAATCAAGCAATGGATTAACGTATATTGCTGAATGGAAAGGAGGTCTTCTGGAGCACAAAATGGGACATCTGACATGTTTTGCCGGTGGCATGTTCGCCCTTGGAGCAGATGGAGCACCAAGTGACAAAACTGGGCACCATATTGAACTGGCTGCGGAGATTGCAAAGACATGCCACGAATCCTATGATAGAACAAGTACGTAATATTGGTAATATTCTGTTGCAAAGCAGAAAAATAACATTTTTGACATATTGAAGAACATGTATCTGTATTAATCACTACTGCCTAGTACTGCTGGCAACATTAGGTATAATCATATTTTTGATACAAAGAGATAAGAGTAGCTTAACCCCTTAACGACCAGGGGTATTTTTGGTTTTGCATTTTCATTTTTCCCTCCCCTTCTTTCCAGAGCCATAACTTTTTTATTTTTCCGTCTATATGGCCATGTGAGGGCTTATTTTTTGCGGGACGAGTTGTACTTTTAAATGACTCCATTGGTTTTACCATCTCATGTACTCGAAAACGGGAAAAAAATTCCAAGTGTGGTGAAATTGCAAAAAAAGTGCAATCCCACACTTGTTTTTTGGTTGGCTTTTTTGCTAGGTTCACTAGATGCTAAATCTGACCTGCCATTATGATTCTCCAGGTCATTACGAGTACATAGACACCAAACATGTCTATGTCCTCTTTTATCTAAGTGGTGAAAAAAAATTCCAAAGTTTGCTAAAAAAAAAAAAAAAAAAAAAAATTGCGCAATTTTCCGAGACCTGTTTTATTTTGATTGGGGCGAAAGGGGGGTGATTTGAACTTTTAGGTTTTTTTAATTTTTTTTATTTTTAAACATTTTTTTTTTTTTAACTTTTGGCATGCTTCAATAGCCTCCATAGGAGGCTAGAAGCATGCGCAACCCGATCGGCTCTGCTACATATGGGCGATGAGCAGATCGCCCATATGTAGCAGATTTACTGCTGTGCTTTCAGCGCCGACCACCGGGTGGCGCTGAAAGCCATATGCCTGGAACAACCATAGAGGTCTCATAGAGACCTCTGGTTGTCCAGGCAACATGACGCCGATCCCCGATCACGTGACGGGGGTCGGCGATAACGTCATTTCCTGCCCGGCGGCCGGAAATGCTATTTAAATGCCCGCTGTCAGCTTTGACAGCGGGATTTATCTAGTTAATAGGTGTGGGCGGACGGCGATTCCGCTCGCGCCTATTGCGGGCACATGTCAGCTGTTCATAACAGCTGACATGTCCCTTCTTTGATGCGGGCTCAGCGCCGGAGCCCTCATCAAAGCAGGGGAGATGTCCAATGACGGACTGTGTCCGTCATTGGACATTAAGGGGTTAATACCTTCACAATTGTAATTCTATATCAAAACCATTTTATTCATGTCAACTATGTAGTAAAGGTGACTAGACTACAATGACTTAATTGAATTCAATATATGGTACTTTAATGCAGTTCCTCTTGGAGTACTGCAATATCCTGTTTAGATATGAGCTCATGCCTTTATTAGAGAAAATAGGGTGCTGGGCAAGAAGCAAAAGAAAACTGCCTTCACTCACCTTTTACACAGTTTTTCTTTGTAACTAAACATAATTTACAACACATACCTTACTATATATTTCCCACAATACTGTTACATAAAAAGTAGTATATAGAGATATGCGGCCATATCGTTTCCATAATCTTGTTGCATATATAGTACAATATAGACATCTACTACCATATAGTTTCCATATTAATGTTACATATATAGTACAATATAGACAGCTACTATCATATAGTTTCCATATTGTTACATATATAGTACCATATAGACATACACTACCGTATAGAATCCATAATACTGATATATATAGTGCCCATAATACTGTTTCATATATAGTGCTATGTTGACATATAGATCCCATAATACTGTTGCATATAATACAAAATAGACATATACTATCATACGGTTCCCATAATACTGTTACATATACAGAGTATTATGTAGACATTTACTACCATTTAGTTCCCATAACACTGTTACATACAGCTCTGGCAAAAATTAAAAGATCATCACATGTAAACCCTGTCATGGGCAGCCCATTCTCCAGACCTGAACCCCATTGAAAACCTCTGGAATGTAATCAAGAGGATGATGGATAGTCACAAGCTATAAAACAAAGAAGAACTGCTTAAATTTTTGCACCAGAGCAATGTGAAAGACTGGTGGAAAGCATGCCAAGATGCATGAAAGCTGTGATTAAAAACCATGGTTATTCCACAAAATATTGATTTCTGAACTCTTCCTGAGTTAAAACATTAATATTGTTTCTAAATGATTATGAACTTGTTTTCTTTGCATTATTTGAGGTCTGAAAGCACTGTTGTTTTTTTTTTGTTTGTTTGTTTTTATTTTGACCATTTCTCCTTTTCAGAAAAAAACCCGCAAAACTTATTGCTTGGAAATTCGGAGACATGTCAGAAGTTTAAAAGAACAATTTACATTTTACTCAAAAATATACCTATAAAGAGAAAAGTCAGACAACCTGAACATTTGGAAGTGGTCACTTAATAATAAATATATATATATATATATATATATATATATATATATATATATATATATATATATATATATATATAGTGGTGTTCAAAAGTCCTGCATAGGATAAATTGATTTTTCAAGTTTTAAACGTTTTCTGTCGAATATCTTCGATGCTAATATGACATATTATATATGGTTTTGTTCAGAATACAACTTTGCATTCTCTCCCTGTAATATTTTTAGCTTTTGAAGCAGTTTTGCCTGAAATTATTGCAACAATAGAGGAATTGAAAGCACAACTAAATATTGTACAGCTTCAGATCCAAAATTAGCCAATCACAGATGAAAGCTCACCTCTCCTTAGCTTCTGCAAGAATGGCAAGAAAAGTGCAATATTGAGGTAGCAACATCAACTGTTAGGAAGAGATGTTTGGAAGCAGGATTGAGAGGGTGCAAGGCCCGAAAGCAGCCATTGATGACAGCCATACAAAGACAAAGGCGAAAACTGTGGGCTTTGAAATATTTAAAATGGAGGAAGGAGGAGTGGGAAAAAGTGCTTTTTAGTGATGAAAGCACTTTTTGCATTTTAGGAAATGATGGCAAGTCTTATGTGAGAAGGTTCCCCTAAATGAAGAGTACAAGCCAGAGTGTTTGAGCTTCTCTGTGAAACATCCGATGAAAGTAATGGTCTGGGGCTGTATGGCAGCCAATGGTGTTGGAAGGCTTCATGTTGTGGAGGGTATGGTTAATGCAAAAAAATACATAGACATCCTTAATAAGAAAATGCTGCCTTCTGCTCAACACCTGTTTTCAGGGGATTATGGAATGGAAAAAAAAGAACAAGGTGGCTACTATTGACTGGCCAGCTCAGTCCCCGGACCTCAATCCAATTGAAAATTTGTGGCACTAGGTATCATTAGAGATATCTAGAAAACAGCCAAGGACCAAGAGTGAGTTGATTGAGGCTCTGATACAGGCCTGGAACCACATCATCACTCGTGAACATCTGCAGAAGCTTGTTCACTCAATGCCACAGAGATGCAAGCTGGTGCTCAAGAGCAAAGGCTGGCCAATAAAGTATTAGAAGCTAAAGATGCACTCAAAAGGCCCTTTTCAGGACTCTGAATTAAATAAAAAATAATAAATCTTAAAAAGTAAAATTTTAGTCTGTGTGAACTTGCATTGGAAGTTAATGAACTTAGAAACCTGTTCACCATCCTACACACTGTACTGGGGTAGGTATTTTTATGCTGTGAAAAAAAGTGATCAAAAATGTGCATACCATAACAATTTATACACTTGGGACATTCAAAAATGAGTATGGCATACAATGAGGGATTACAAAAACATATATGTTCCACCAGTTTCACTGTAGAGATGCAGAAGAAAGAAACATATAGTTTTCTTCACGCCCATGCAGGACTTTTGAACAACACTGATATTGATATATATATATATATATATATATATATATATATATATATATATATATATATATATATATATTATAACGCTGTAAGCGTCACTCTGTCCGAAGCCTTAATAGACTGCGCAAACACGACGTGCCTGCGCAGTCTGGCTCCAGACAGAATGAGGCAGCCAGCGGTGAGGAGTGTGTATGGCACCGGAGATGGCGGTACTGTACACACTGCATACCGCCATCTCCGACGCCATACTTACCTGACTGGGAGGAGCGTTGCCGCGGCGCTTCTCTTCGGACAGAGACCGGGGCGGGAGTGCGGCCGGAATATGCGCATAGCGCGATCCAGCGCCATTTTACTGAAGACACACTTGCAGTGTGTCTTCAGCAATATGGCGCCGGACAGCGCTATGGGCATGCGCATACTCCGGCGCCAGACTCCTCCCCCGGCCTCAAGCAGAACGTGGTGACAGCGCTGGAGCACAGAAAAGGGTGAGTATAAATGTTTGTTTTTTTTGTATGTGTGTAGTTTTAATAGGAGTGAGGGGACCTTGCATACCAGGATAGGGGAGGTGAGAGGACCATGCTTACCAGGATAGGGGAGGTGAGAGGACCATGCATACCAGGATAGGGGAGGTGAGAGGACCATGCTTACCAGGATTGGGGGATGAGGGGTACCATGCATACCAGGATGGGGGGATGAGGGGTACCATGCATACCAGGATAGGGGGGGTGAGAGGACCATGCATACCAGGATTGGGGGATGAGGGAGTACCATGCATGCCAGGATTGGGGGATGAAGGGTACCATGCATACCAGGATTGGGGGATGAGAGGTACCATGCATACCAGGATAGGGGGGGTGAAGGCTACCATGCATACCAGGATTGGGGGATGAGGGGTACCATGCATACCAGGATTGGGGGGTTGAGGGGTACCATGCATACCAGGATAGGGGTTGAGGGGACCATACATACCAGGATTGGGGGATGAGGGGTACCATGCATACCAGGATTGGGGGATGAGGGGTACCATGCATACCAGGATAGGGGGTCATACATACCAGGATAGGGATGAGGGAGTACCGTGCATACCAGGATTGAGGGATGAGGGTTACCATGCATACCAGGATTAGGGGATGAGGGGTACCATGCATACCAGGTTTGGGGGATGAGGGGTACCATGCATACCAGGTTTGGGGGATGAGGGGTACCATGCATACCAGGTTTGGGGGATGAGGGGTACCATGCATACCAGGTTTGGGGGATGAGGGGTACCATGCATACCAGGATTAGGGGTGATGGGACCATGCATACCAGAATAGGGGGGTGAGAGGACCATACATAGCAGTATAGGGATGAGGGAGTACCATGCATACCAGGATTGAGGGATGAGGGGTACCATGCATACCAGGATTGAGGGATGAGGGGTACCATGCATACCAGGATAGGGGATGAGGGGTCCATGCATACCAGAATTGGGGGATGAGAGGACTATGCATACCAGAATAGGGGGTGAGGGGGCCATGCATACCAGGATTGGGGCTGAGGGGACCATGTATACCAGGATAGGGGGTGAGGGGGACCATGCGTACCAGGATGAAGAATTGGGTGCCATGCATACCAGGATTTGGGGGGTGAGGGTACCATGCATACCAGGATAGGATCTCCATTTAGTTTCCATAATATACAGCTGTGCTCAAAAGTTTACATACCCCAGCAGAATTTTTGCTTTCTTGGCCTTTTTTCAGAGAATACGATTGGTAGCACCAAAACTTTTTCTCCACTCATGGTTTTGGTATTATTTAAAAAAGGCCAAGAAAGTAAAAATACTGCTGGGGTATGTAAACTTTTGAGCACAACTGTAATACCATATAGACATTTTCTACCATATACAGTAGTTCTCATAACGCTGTTACATATATATCATATAGACATATAGTGCCCATAATGCTGTTTCATATATAGTACTATGTAGACATTTACTATGATTTAGTGCATATACATGCAACTGATTTTGTCTTTTGTAAGACTAATAAGCTAACTCTTGTGCTTTGTATAGCCCATAGAAAAAAAAAATGTACAGAATTTCCTGTTCATATGATCATATAATAATTTATTTCTATTAATTGCTATTTAATGGGAGCGATAGGTGTGACTTGCATTTATTTTAATATATTATTTATTTAGTTTGGAAATCTCCTATGTCTCTCATTAGACATGTTCGTAGACATGCGCATCGGGGGCCTATCCACGTGATAACCTAATTGTAGATCTGTGGTAGCCCAATTATCTGCACCCCCAGACAACAAGCTGTCTGAAGGGGCCATGTGGCTCACTGGAGGGCATCAACCTCAGATCTAGAAGGCTCCACGTGAAGTAGCTGGCTGAGGGGTGCTGCGCTCCGCCGACCACCAGCTCCCCTAAATTGGTGACTTTATACTATTATCCTGACTGCAGTGGAGTTCTAGAGAAATTGTGCAGCTGATCCCTGGGTGTGGCAAGATGCTGACCCCACTGATCTTAGGGTTATGTGCACATGTCTTTCAGACATGTGCGAACCCGACTAGCTTTTTATGAGGAAAACGCTGACATTTTTTTGCTTTTTTTTTTTTTGCCATTTTTGTAGAATTTCTGACCCCTGAGAACCACAAGAAGTGTGGCCTGGTCACTTCTTTAACTGATTTGCATCTTTGGAAACCTGAAGTGGTTAAACTAAGCTCCAACAACTGAACATGTGTACAAGTGACTTTTACATTTTTGTGCATATGTTCGTTATTTTTCCTGTTTATTTAGTGCTTTTTCCTGCTCCTTGCGGAATGCACCCAGCTACAAGAGACCTCATGGGCAAATCCCCTTTATCTTGGTGGCCTGTCCTAGGATGGTCTGTGTGCAATCCTACACTTACTAGGGTCTTCCATGTGAAGTGGGTCAGTTAGATTTTATCGAATTGTTCTTCTTTCTCGGTTAGCAATGAAGCTGGGACCTGAAGCCTTCAGGTTTGACGGAGGAGTAGAAGCTATTGCTACAAGACAAAACGAAAAATACTACATTCTGCGTCCCGAAGTGATTGAAACCTATATGTACATGTGGAGGTTCACACATGACCCAAAATACCGACAGTGGGGTTGGGAAGCCGTCCAGGTAAGAAAGTTAATTTAAAACAAAAATGTGATCCAAAAGAAAAGATAAACACAAATGATATGATGGATTTCTTTAAGACAGTGTTTTTTTATATTTGAATGGGTGCAATTTTAGCTTAAAAAAAAAAAAAAAATTTGTCAGATTTTAATAAAAATGTTGCACTTTGTCTTCTGTAGCCTTTTGGTTTTCTCTGTCTGTTGCTGCCTGCAGAATTATTTAGGCTAGGTTTTCTAATATACAGTGCTCCTCCCCAACAGTATGTCAGCCTTTCCTTCAGAATCTTATAAAAACAGAATTCCAGCATTGAAATGCTTGTAAAATAATTTTTGCCCCCAAAAGTGTCCCTAGCCTTTAAAGGTTACCAGTGAAAGATCTTTCCCTTTTTCTGGTAGTAAGCTTTTTCTATTGAAACTTTATTCTATGGTTTATTATCCAATGTTTATTGCTACCTGTCAGCAGGGTTTTGCAATGCAATCTAAGAGCAGCATGATGTTGGGGCGGAGACCCTGGTTTTAGCAATGTGTCACTTACTAGGCTGTATTTTGCGGTTTCAATACAACCAGTGTTTTATTAGCAGGAGATTCATTAGCTGACCAGGTGTCACCTGTCCCCTGGTCCCACCATGCCCCAACCACAGAAAGCTGCCCATCAGTGGTGCAGTTGGAATTATATACAGCTCAGCATTCAGTAAGTGATACATTGCTGGAATCAGGGTCTCGGTCCCTACCTCATACTCCTTTCAGAATACATAGCAAAAACCTGCTGACAGATTAATCAGCTCACCAGTTCAGGACCGGGCCATACCCCCTCTATTTAAATTCCTGACTAGGCACATTTTCAAGTTTATTTGTACATTCAGTTTTAAGAGCTCTAAAATGTTATAGGAAAACAAGATTTTTTTTTTTTAACCTGTCACCAGTATTCGGCATCTCGGGGGGTCACAGGTGCGTCTTACAGTCTAAATGTAGCTTACTGGGGGGTCGGCGGTGGTGCAGCCGGGGTCACAGGAGCAGCATCACATTTACTTATTTTACAGCGGGAGTGGGGTGATGTGCACTGCCGTGGGCTAGGATGAGGGGGTGTCCCAGCGGTGCGAGACAGGAGAAGAGTCCCCACTGCGTACATTGATCTCCCTGCGATCAGTGTAATGGCGCCAGAACCAGCATATGCACAGATTGAGGTCTGAGCTCGTCTTTGAGCGGAGATGTAAATCTGCACATGCGCCGTCAACCAGTGACATTTTCCTTAATCCCACTGCGAGGTCAATGTGTGCTCCTGCCTTGTACCACAGGGACACCCCCTCCTCCTAGCCCAGAGCCTGCAGCATCGGCCCACTCCTCCCGCCGATGGCTTCCTACAGCAGCGACCCTGCTCCACCACCTCTGCACCCCATAACCCCCCTCTCCCTCTAAGCTACATTTGGGTTATAAGACTCAACCCCATTTTACTCCCAGATTTTGGGGGAAAATGTGTCTTGTAGTCCAAAAAATCCTGCAGGTTTGTTAGGATCCAGCTGTTCTTGCTCCCTGCCTGCACCTGACGATCACGCTGGGTCCAGAAGAGGAAAGGCTAACAGTGTTCAGCACTGTACATAGAGCCAGAGATGGTAATGTAGTGTCTGCATTCTCTGTGGGGGTCCAGCTGAGTCTAACTAATCCACATGTTCCCGCTAGTAGCACTCAGCATTTGGGCTAGTCCCAACCATTACGCCTACCTGTCCCTTCCAACTGTCTGTGGCTGGGCATAGCACAACTCTTACTAATAACGCACATCACGTGTCTCCAACACCCCCACCTTTCCCCACATATATAGCGCGGTGTGACGCAGCTGAGCGCTGGTTTAGCTGCAGCTCTGATCAGGGCTGTGTAATAGACATGGATAAGTAGGCCCTGCTGCAGGTGCTGGGTGAATGCTAGTGTAGAGATGTGACCGGCTCTTCAGCTCGTCTCTTGTCCGTGCACGTATTGATTGCTGAAAATCACCTCTTTATCATCAGCGCTTTGCCATTCTCATCATCCCTGTTTTAATGTGATGTGAAAATAGGAAGACCTCATTCTCTGAGTGTACGTTATATCAGTCAAATGACAAGACCTTTGAACACTCAACTTTATTGCTATGAAATCAATTCCCTGTAACATTTCAATTAGATTTATTTAATGTAATTTCTAATTGAAAAGGCAACAAATCAAGAGCCTTCCTCTGGGGTACTTAATATTTCATGCTGATTGGAAGTCGCACACATAAAAGGCTTCCTGCTGGAAGAATAGTCTTCCTATTCATTTCACTGATTATTGTTTGCTAGTATTTCTGCCAATTCTTTCCATTTTTATTAGAGAATCCAGTTTTCCCGTGTTTTATGCTGCAACATTCAATGCCTTGCTCCATTTAGGACCCATTTGTCTGTAGTTCAGTGCTGAGCATATGCCGCACAGCACATAAGGAAGCACTACTGTCATGAGTTCTGCTGGTCAAGTTTTATCTTCCTTACCTCGGTAGTGTATGGCAAAAAGCAGGCTAGTGGCACATGTGTCACACTTATTGCTCCTCTTCAGTCCAGTGAACGCCAAAAGTTGAAAAATGTTATCACAGCCCCGAGTTGCACCAAAATTGTGACTTAAAAGTTTTTTTTGCCAGAATACTCGCCCATTGTCTGTTTTTTGTCTTGAATGAAAATGGAGTGACATTCTAGTGTTAAGTAGAGGTACGGATAATTCTAGAAAATATTCCGTAATGGGCGTGTGCATAAATTGAGATTCGGTATTTTAAAATGATGTTTCTAAAAAGGAGCTTGTATGCGTCTCAGCGAATCTTATTATACTAATGCCCTAATATGTACAGCTGTAAATCCAAAGTGTCACTGAAACCTGGCAATGTTAATTGACTCGCTGCCCAAGCTGAAGCCGTATACATCTTCTTCTCCCTCTTATCTGTCTCTGCAAATTGAAACCTTGCCCATATTCTTTGCGACAAGGTGCTTTCAATTGGCAGAAATGTGCAAGGTAATTGGATTTTGCAGGCTAATCGAAACATTGACAGTAGATTCATGTGCTACAGCGTGATTGTATTCTTGTGCTCGTCAGGCATTGGAAAAGTACTGCAGAGTGGAAGGAGGCTATTCTGGCATTAAGGATGTCTATGCCACCCATCCCAATCACGACGACGTGCAGCAAAGTTTTTACCTTGCGGAGACACTCAAGTAAGTACGGACAGTGATCAAGAGGGCAATTACCGTTAAGCAGCGGCGCATTTGAGCACAGACCATTAACACTCTTGACATTCTCATAATGCTTGATGACACTAGAGTACCAAAGGGTTGAGTAATGTGAAGCAATTGACTCCAGTGTGCGGTGGCAGCACAAGCGTTATGCAGTCATTTTAATTGGAGGTCAGCTATGTTTGATTTAAAAGAAAAAAAGAAAAAAAATCCATACCCTGAAACAGCTCCTTTTTTTGAGGATTGATGCTATTAAAGTGCAAGCCTTTCCTTAAAATGTCATTTTAACTGTTAATTCTTTAGCTATTGCAAACAATAAGGCAAGCTGTAGCCATAAAGACATAATACTGTTAAAGTGCAAAGAAAAGCTAGTGGTTTGCGGTTTATTACTATCGCTATATAGTTGCCTATAGGATAAGAATATGTAACATGATTTCCTTGCTTTTATTATGAGCACTCCATTACAATGCGGATGGATTCAGATAACTCTGCAAGTTGTGCAGTTACCAGAATATCAATACTTTCATGACAGCCTGTATTGTGCAAGTGGAGTTCTTTCTTGTCATAATGGGTGGACTGTGATGAGACCTTTTAAGAAACCGATTAGCAAAATGTAACAATAGGTATATTAATTCTGGGTGGTCCTGTAAGTGTATTAAAAAGAATGTCTGCAGGTTTTTGCTTTTTAATCTGAGGGGGAGCACATTATAGGGCAAGAGAGCCTGAATCCAGGGATGTGTCACTCACTAGGCTGTGTTATTGTTTCAACACAATCAGTGTTTTATCAGCAGGAGGTTCTCTGCCTGACTACAGCTCAAGTGCTCAGACTAATCTGTGTAACCCCTCCCCCACCACTGAAGAGCAGCTTGCTGACAATTCAGTGTACACAGGAAACTGCCTATCGGGTGTGGGTGGGTGAGGTTATAGAGGTCAGCATTGTTACCACCTCTACATCTACAGCAGGTAACAGGGTTTCTAACAAAACTGCAAGAAGGACAGTAAGTGATACATGCCTGAAAACAGGATCTCTTTCCCTATATTATGCTGCTCTTACATTACATAGCAAAAACCTGCTGACAGATTCCATTTAATGGCACCAATTGATAAATGCAACACACAGCTGGTACACAAATAATGTCCACAGTATGAACTCAATAAAAATGTCGATTTATCAAAAATTTTCACATGGGTAGGTTAAAATAGCCAAGACTGCTGAAGTCTCCTAATAAAAAACAGGACTTAACACTAATCTAAAACCATGATCTAATATATATATATATCTCTATCTCCTAAGGACTAAGCTACTTATGTTTCATATGAAAAGGATTTGTATAGGTGGTAGTCAGTAAAAACTCTTGAGTAGTCATTCCCACTGCTGTATGATGTTTCGTTATAATTCATATTTTACTCGAAGAGGTTATCCAGGATTTTTTTTTAGATTTGGTGCTAAGCACTAGCAGGTATTTCTGCCTGGTGCCGACCTCTGCAGGCTCAGTGGTCATGGACCACTCCTGCTAGTGATCCATTGACTTCCAGCTCCTTATCTTCGGCTTTTCTGTGTTCACTGTGTGTCTCAGCTATGTCTTGCGGATTGACAGCCGGCGCCCTCTACCTAACTGCAAGGAGAAGGCTGTCAGTCAGCAGCAACGCCCCATAGACAGAGCCGACTGGTAGAAGAAGAGCTGCTCTCTTGATGCGAAACAACGAGCTATCCGGCAGAGATCGGAGCCAGACAGTGTAGATAAGTAGCTAGCAAATACTTGCCTGTAAGTTCTTAGCCGCATAAGAGAAAAATCCAAAAATCATGGCTAACCCCTTTAATATTGCATGCGGGATCATATATTTAATGTGTTTCGACCAGTCATTGTTTGTAAATAGTTCTCCATGATGCATGTAAATTGAATATTAATTATTTCCACCTTACTTTGCCTTTGCAGGTATCTCTACTTATTGTTTTCCGAGGACGACCTTCTTCCATTAGAACATTGGGTTTTCAATACTGAGGCACATCCATTGCCCATTATCCTAAAGGCTGACAGAACGATAGAAAGCATAGAGAAATGAGAGCGACACAAATGGCTTTTTATACCGGAAATTCACTGCATTCCTGCAAAAGTCTGATCTTTGTTTTCTTTCTTAGATCCAGGACTAAACACTCTTCTTCATGTCGATCAGTCATTTTTTGTGAAGCACCATTTTGCAGTCTAAGTGATTCTAGAGCCATTCCTTCGTGATCTCACCAATGACTGTGAATTGAAAGCACCTTTTCTTCTTGGACATTCCATGTAGAGATAGCCCACCATCCTTCGCCATATAGAATAGAACCGTCTGCACTTTTCGTTCCCACCTCTTCTTTCCTCTCATTTGACTGCAAAGATCCTTCCTCCTCTGTGAGGAGATTGTCTGCTTTAAGCTGTAATATTTTGCCATGTTGCAAAAAGCCATAATGATTAGTATAAAGAGCGACTTCTTTTCCTTTCCAGTTATATGTGAATCTGATTTGTCTGAAGTTCACGGCAGACAAATTGCGTAACTGTGACATCTTTCTCTCATGCGGGTTTTCTTTGGTAAAATGGTCGAAAGATTCCATTTCTAAGAGAAGAGCTATAGAAGTGACTTTTTCATGCAGACATAACTCTATTTTTGGCAGTGGCCCAACGTTTTTGTTTTTAATCTGTGTTAAATAGCCATCTAATCTGTTCGAAGAAGCTGTTCTTAAAGTATTTTGATGATAAGACTAGATTTCTCTCTCTATATATATCTCTCTAATATCTGATCTATAGACAATCCAGGTGTGACAAAATAAAATATTCAGATTATTTTCCTAGGGCAATATGTCACTTGTCCTTCATAGTAGAATATTTCATGTGATTTGTAAACCAGGTTTATGAGGTTATTTTCTGTTTGTTTGGGAAAACCCATTATCTGTTGAGGTCATGCTGGACATTTTAGGGAATTTCATAGCCACATTTCATGGACAACAGTGACCACCAGTTTTTGTCCGCTCTACTGAAACCAAATGCTTACCGGTTAATCCCCCTATTGATCATGTCGAGTTCTTTATATTAAGCTTTGAAGGAAACTTCTCCTTTCAATGAACTTTTGTTAGTGTCATTGTGTAATCATAAGTGATGTTGATATGCTTCATAGAAATAGACTGGACTGGTAGATGCAGCTACTGAAGCAAGGAGTAGACCTCCTTTCTCTCTAGTACATGAGGGTAGCATAAGCAATACACGTAGTTATGTTGCCTTTAGTGTTTAATTTAAAAAGTAAGTAGACCAAATCGCCATATTCTATGAAAATAGTTGAGGTTAATTGTACTGTCAACACATTTTATATACAGTAAATCAGTAGTACAGGTGATTATAAGAAACTTAGGAAATATCGCAGTCAAAGAGATCTGCTTCTTTCTCTACTTAAAATACAGCTCTTCCCCTTTCCCCTGCCTTCTGAACTTGTCATCCCCTCTGGAGAAACAAAAATGCTCAACTCAGTCTTGCTCAAAGCAAAACAAGAAAAAAGAAAGATAATGTTGAGCTTTCTGTGTCCTCTGTCTGTCAAGTCTGTTGTCTCCCACCATAGCTGGACTCGCATCTACACTGCTCAGCTGAATTCACATCTACTCTACTCAGTTCTGCTGTATAATTTTCTCCAGACTGAGCTAAGAAATATAGATCCACCCGCCACTATTAACCCGTTAAATGCCGCTGTCAAACGCTGACAGAGGCATTTAACTCGCACTTCCGCCCATCAGGCAGGAAATCCACTCAGCGGGGTCCCCCATCATGTGATAGTGGGTCACCGATTCGTTGGCATGACAACCAGAGGTCTCCTGGAGACCTCTATGTTTGTCAGTGCCGGCTTGCTGTGAGCGCCACCCGGTGGTTGGCGCTGATAGCAAGTAAGTAAATCTATATAGCGGCAATCTGATCATCACCTCTATGTAGCAGAGCCGATCGGGTTGTGGCATCTTTTAGTCTCCCGTGGAGACTATTGAAGCATGCCAAACGTTAAAAAAAAAAAAGTTTTTAAAAATATAAAAAAAAAAATGTAAAATATAAAAGTTCAAATCACCCCCTTTCGCCCTATTCAAAATATAACGAAAAAAACTAACATACATATTTGGTATCGCCACATTCAGAATTGCCTGATCTATCAATTAAAAAAAGGATTACCCTGATCGCTAAACGGCGTAGCGAGAAAATAGTCAATAGCCAGAATTACGTTTTTTGGTCGCCGCGACATTGCATTAAAATGCAATAACGGGCGATCAAAAGATCACATCTGCACGAAAATGGTATCATTAAAAACGTCAGCTCGGCGCACAAAAACTAAGCCCTCACCCAACCCGAGATCACGAAAAAAGGAGATTTACGGGTATTGGAAAATGGCGCAAATATATATATATATATATATATATATATATATATATATATACATACACACACACACAAAGTTTGGAATTTTTTTTTTCACCTCTTAGATAAAAAAGAACCTAGACATGTTTTTTGTCTATGAACTCGTAATGACCTGGAGAAACATAATGATGGTAGGTTAGTTTCATCATTTAGTGAACCTAGTAAAAAAAAAAAGAGTGTGGGATTGCACTTTTTTTTTGCAATTTCACCGCACTTGAAACTTTTTTTTCCTGTTTTCTAGTACATGACATGGTAAAACCAATGGTGTCGTTCAGAAGTTCAACTCGTCCCACAAAAAACAAGGCCTCACATGGAAAAATAAAAAAGTTATGGCTCTGAGAAGGGTAGCAAAAAACGAAAACGCAAAACCGGAAACCGCTCCGGTCATGAAAGGGTTAAAAACATTTTTAAATATTTTGTTTTTTTAATTAATGCAAGTTTCCACTTGGCCCTAATATTAGATTCGTATATAAAATTCAGCAGCCACATGGTCATAGGCAGCAATAGAATGACTTTGATTAATTTACCGATACAGAAGCGCGTTTTAGGAAACTCCTGATATGGGAAAAGGTCATTATGCAGGGAGGAGGGGAGGGTGAGCTGTGACAATCACATATTTTGAATCATAGGTTCTGCATTATCAGCTGTACATAGAGCTGTAATCTGTCATTTTAATCCTGTCTGTAATGGTAATGACTACTAATCAACGTCCGTACAGAATCGGAGGTCTAGTCTTTGGCTTAGTGTCCAGTGTGAAAGCTTTTAGTTTTTTGTTTTTTAAATGGTGATATGGAAAATTTTAACTTAACTGGGTTAACCTCTTCCTGATATATGACTTACTATTATGTCATAAATCGGGTCCATGTCTTTGATGCAAGTTCAGAAACTGAGATTGCATCATTGCTGTCCGATGATGACTATGATACAATGCCATGATCTGACTCTAACTGCAGCAGTGAAGCCAATCTCTGCCCACCTCTGTTAACCACAAAGTAAAAAATAAAATAAAAAAAATTCCCCAATAAAAAATATAACAAATTAAAAAAAAAAACTGCTTTGCTTGTAAGAGTCCCGTCTGTTAAAATATAAAATTAATTAATCTAAACGGTAAAAGTCATAATGAGAAAAAAAAATAAACATTAGAATTGTGGGGGGTTTTGGTCACCATAACGCCGCAAAAAATGCAATAAGTAGCGCTGAAAATGTCATATCTACCCCAAAATGATGTCTGTATGAAAGTCAGCTTGTCATGTAAAATACAGCTCCATCAGCCGTAAAGTAAAACTGTTAGGGTATGTACAAACGTTGTGTCGTTGCTGTTTTTGTTGCGTTTCTTCCACATGGTTTTGTCACGCAAATGAAGGGATTTTCTAGTACCAGCAAAGTGACTGACATTCCTCAAAACTCATGCACACGTTGCGTATTTTTCCCTTGCAGTATTTGCAGCAGAAATGTCTTTAAGTATTTAGTAAAGTGCGCACATACCCTTACTGAAAAATGGCGACATGCAAAAAAAATTTCAACACTTCATAAAACTGTACAGTACTATAATTGTACTGACCTGGTGAACAATGATATATATTTCCAAGTCACTTTTACCCAACAATGAATACCATAAAAGCAAAACCCAAGAAACCATTGCGGGGTTGTGGTTTTTGGGCAATTTCCCATCTCTTTGAATGGCATGATTCATTTTATCATCCACTGTACTGGGAAGTGGTGATAAAATTCCAAGCTACAACTATCCATGCAAAAAATAAGCCCTCGTGGCTATAAAAATAGTTGTGGCTCTCGGAAGAAGGAAATGAAAGGGCAAAAAATGGAAAATTGCTATGTCGTGAAGGAGTTAAACAATAATTTTTTTCTTCCCTTTGAGTGACCCCTTTCTTCCTCTTGAGCCACCTTTATTTTGTCAGTTTGCTCTCCTTTACTTTGCAGATTATCTTCTCAGTAATACACTTGTGCTCAAAAGTTTACATATCCCAGCAAAAGTTTTGCTTTCTTAACCTTTTTTCAGAAAACGAATAACACCAAAACTTTTTCTCCACTCATGGTTAGTGGTTGGGTGAAGCCATTTATTGTCAAACTACTGTGTTTTCTCTTTTTAAATCATAATGACAACCCAAAACATCTAAATGACCCCGATCAAAAGTTTACATACCCTGGTGATTTTGGCCTGATAACATGCACAAAAGTTGACACAAATGGGTTTGACTGGCTACTAAAGGTAACATCCTCACCTGTGACCTGTTTGCTTGAAATCAGTGTGTGCGCATAAAAGCTGAGTGAGTTTCTGGGATCCAGACAGACTCTTGCATCTTTCATCCAGCCACTGATCTTTCTGGATTGTGAGTCATTGGAAAAGCAAAATCATTGTCAACAGATCTACGGGAAAAGGTAGTTGAACTGTATAAAACAGGAAAGGGATACAAAAAGATATCCAAGGAATTGGTAATCCCAGTCAGCAGTGTTCAAACGGTGATTAACAAATGGAAAATCGGGGGCTCTGTAAAAATAAAACCACGGTCAGGTAGACCAACAAAGATTTTGTACACAACTGCCAGGAAAATTGTTCAGGATGCAGGAGAAAAAACCCACAAATAACATCAGTTGAATTACTGGACTCTCTGAAATCTAGGGATGTGGCTGCTTCACGATGCACAATAAGGAAGCATTTGAAGAAATATTGGCCGCATGCTTGAGTCGCCAGAAGAAAGCCATTACTGCGCAAATGCTACAAAGTATCTTGCCTTCATTATGCAAAACAGCACAGAGACAAGTCTCAAAACTTCTGGAACAAGTTAATTTGGAGTGATGAGACCAAAATTGAACTTTTTGGCCACAACCATAAACGTTACATTTGGAGAGAGAGGTCAACAAGGACTATGATGAAAGGAATACCATTCCTACTGTAAAGCACAGAGGTGGATCGCTGATATTTTCAGGATGTGTGAGCTACAAAGGCACTGGAAACTTGGTCAAAGTTGAAGGAAACATGAATACAGCACGCTATCAGCAAATGCTGCTGCGCATGCGACGTACTTCGACGTTCCAACATGACAACGATCCAAAACACAAGACCATGTCGACCTCATTGGCTACAGTAGAACAAAGTAAAGGTTCTGTAGTGGCCATCTCAGTCTCCTGACCTCAATATCAAAAAGAACTTTACAACTACCACAAAAGACTTCAAGCTGTCATTGATGTTAAAGAGGGCAATATACGGTATTAAGAAATAGGGTATGTAAACTTTTGATCAGGGTCATTTGGATGTTTTGGGGTGTCATTATGATTTAAGCTCCGCTCCAGACTAACTGAGCCTCAATGGTGTAGATAAGTCACCACTACGACCAGCAATGGCTGCAGGGGCCACATTTTAACATGCCAGGTCATCAATAAAGCCAAGTATCCTGTATTCACTAAGGTACCATTGATGTGTTTCCACCAGAACAGCAGGGATTAATAAGATGGGTATTGCTCTTTTTGTTACTTTGTACCATTGTCAGCAGTATTTAAAATATTTTATGGGGCTGCAGTACTGCTTTAAGAAATGAATATAAAAGTTTGAACTTAGTTAAAAAAAAAAAAAAAATTTGATCTGGGTTGAACATTCTCTTTCAAATGCCTGTCTGATTACTCCAGCAGTTTTACATTGGAAGCTGTGAGTATCTGTGAGGCGCCCTGCATGCCATGTCTAGCCAGATACTTTAGACTCCATTTAAACCCTTATGGGTATGTGCATACAACTTTTTTCTGGTGGGTCCTAGCGCTCAGAAAACACTCAGGAATGGACATCCACATTTCTATGTAAAAACGACCTGCCATTTGTATGTTTAGACTTTGGAGCATCTTATAACCACTTCTGGTTTCAAAAGATGCCAAACGACTAAAAAAATTGAGCTGACAATTCTAAAATTGTCGTCCACTCAGAGGATGGTCTGTACTGGCAATACAAGTCAATGGGAAAGCTCAAAATATGCCCTAGTGTTGTCTTGAGCGTTATTCCACTGTTCTAGCTTCATAACCATGAGCGTTTTTTTCACTTTTGAATGGGAAAAAAAAGACTGGAAATCACTAGTAAAAAAAATGATCCAAAACACTGTAAAAATGCTGAAAAAGAAAGATCTATGGTCAGAAGCAAACAAGCAATTGGGGAAAGCCCAAGAAGGACCAAAAACGCAGATGTGTCTTCCTTGTGGGTTTGCCAACATGATAGTCGTTGTGCACATACCCTTAATACTTTCTTAACACATGCATGTTTTTGGAAGAAAGAAAATAAAAAACTTTTTTTTTTTTTTTTACATTTTGTGGTGTTTGTTGGCCTTTTTCACATTCCAAATGATTTGATTTTATAGAGTTGTGTGATTTTAAAGATTCTGGTTAAAAGGGGTTTTCTTGGACTATTTCATTTTTTTACCATGGAGCTAAGAACATTTAATTGCTACCTACCTGCATGTTGTGCCCGGCACCAATCTTCACTGGCACAGATCGCACATAAACCACTCCTGCCAGCAAAGCAGCTGCTTCTGCTGACCTCACGTTGACAGAGCAGCGTCTTCTCTTCCGGACTGCTCTGTTAACAGGGCGTGACTGCCGACATCATGCTGATTGACAGCTCCCCGCTACCTACCTGGGGGGACCTGGCTGTCAATCAGTAGGATGTTGGCAGTTACACCCCTTTGATAGAGCAGTCCGGAAGAGAGCAGCTCTGCGAATATCTGAATCGCTGGCAGGAGCAGTCAATGACTGCTCTGCATTGGGTAGAACAGGCAGGTCGTTAGCAACTACTCATCTGTTAGTTTTTAGGCCCACACAAACAAAAACCTGGATAAACCCTTTAAAATCACATGGTTTGTAATGTGAGATCAAAACCACCACCACAAATACAACACAAAATAAAGCTCTAAAATGCTTTTGCTCTTTTTTTCACAAAAAAAATGTTTTCTGTTTTTTTGTTAAACGCCATGTGTTAATTCACTTTTTATATAGCCCTCTTAGGCTAGTTTCACATTAGCGTTTACGGCCGCAGCATCGGGCTGCTCACGGCCGCCGCTAAGCCCCGCCCCTGCCGCACATCCGCCGGTAGCTCCGCCTACGGACGCATGGCGCTGCATGTGTCCTGCGTCGCCTATCTTTAGCACTGGGGACGCAGGCCGTGCGAAATATGCGTTTGGCGGCGCATGCGTCCTTTTGACGCTGCGCCGACCAGCACCAAACGCAACAGGTTGCAATTTGGTGCGCTCGGCGAAGCATCAAAAGGACACATGCGCCGCCAAACGCTTACTGCTCACGGCCTGCGTGCCCAGTGCTAAAGATAGGAGACGCAGGACGCATGCAGCGCCATGCGTCCGTAGGCGGAGCTACTGGCGGAGGCAGGGGGTGGGGCTTAACGGCGGCCATGCGCAGCCCGACGCTGCGGCCGTAAACGCTGATGTGAAACTAGCCTTATCCTTGAAGAGTTAGTATTGCAATATAATGGTTGTTTAAGAAAAAAGAAAGAACCTTCTTTCCCTCTGTGCCACAGCCTGATTCTTCCTGTGTCCTGCTCAGTAAAAATTGCAGAAAGACTTCCCCCTCCAAAAACAGCTGTGTAAGAGACCCATCTCTAGCTGCTTCAGAGCCTCATATTTCGGGTTCGCTCACACTGGCGTATCACTGGGATTTTTTCATGTGATTGCACTTGGACCAATGTTATTCAATGATCCGAGTATTTTTTTTCTCAGCTTGCTACAAGTGTGAGAAAATAATTGGATGCCATACGGGCCACCAGTATATATTACAATTCTGTAGTATTGGAAACTGTAAATGGTCCTATAAAAGATTAATAGCTGCTGATTGTATAATTGTATACGGACAGCACACATCGCGATGACAGGTGAGAAAAAAATCCTCCCACTCCTGGATGAGAATGAGGCTTTTTTTTTTTTTTTTTTTTAAAACACGCCATTGAGCGAACCTTTAGAAGAACCACATGCCAAGTTCCAGTGTGAGGCAATGCATTTCTGTATTTATTTTTTGGTATTTTTTTGCTTGATATTGTGTTGGGTTTTTCATTATCCAAGCCATTTTCACTCTACAAATCATTTTTTTAAGTGCTTTAAAAGCTAAAGTGTGAAAAATGTGCAAATCCCATCCACCTTTATGTCTAAAGACCAAATATTTTGTCTCATCTGTTCTCTTTTCATTTGGTGTAATTTTTGGGGGGAGAAGAGGGTCACACATGGTAATATGGCCAACACTGGAATGGCATTATTGAGTTTTTCACCAATTACTTGTTCTTCACACTTATAGGTCTGATCTAAAATACAAAGAAAAAGCAATAGATCTGTATATTGTAACTACCTATGTCTCAGTGACTTCTCAGAGCTGTACAAAAACCATGGGCACCTACCCCACATAGAAAAGGTGAATGAAAAATTCTTTTTCTTTTATGCAGAAACATGCTGACGTCTGAATGAGGCCTTAGTTGTAACAATCCCTCGATTTTGGCTTATCGAGAGAAATGTGATTTGTGCCCGTTTACAGCAGGACTCGAATCGCGTCATATGACTTCATCATTATGTTCGTTAATCCCTTCATAGCGTAAGTGCACAACCATGCAGCTTGGGTAACCATTCTGTGCAGCCCCCATTCACTGCCCCTCAAGCCCTGCATCAGTCTTAATGCATAAGTTCTACCCAGGGTACTCCTTTAAAGGGTTATTCAAATCTGTGTCATTTATTGCATATTCACAGGAAGACCCGACCCTCCATGCGTGTGGCATTTTCCATAGTACTGCATGAGAGTTATGAAACACTGCTTTACTCAAGACTGCTGCATCCGTGCTCGGCCACCTCACCTCCTCCTATGGAGTATAAACAGGTGACCACCAGGTGGTAGTCCCAGAAGTGGAACTCCAGCTGTTAATGTATGGCTCCTTACCGTTCCTCTAGGCTCACCCTATCCAGCAATGAGCGGCATGAGATGACCAGCTTTAAAAAGTTTTTCACAGTTAGTTTTTCACTGAGTATCTTTACTTTGTATTGCGAGAAACTAGTGCCCATAACAATATTTGGGTATAGATCATGTTGGACACATCCACGCAAACATTTGTCATGTCATACATTTTATTTTGACTGGTGGAAGCAGTTTGTGATTGTACTCCACTATGCACCCCTGCCACACTTACTCCAATATTCTGCATTGCTCTTTCTTTATTTTTCTAAAAAAAAATGAAAAAAGTTTTCAGGACTCAGACTTAAGACCTAGTCCAGATGACAAATTTAGTGTGACCTTATGATACAGTATGTAACAAAATATCCTCAGAAGCTATTTTGCCTCTTTTTATTCCCAGACCCTACAAGCAGCATATACGAAGGTTCCATAAAGGTATGTTCACACGTTGCGTCTTTTTACGCAGCTTTCCTGGTGCATACAATACTTAGCGTATTTCAGTATCATCCTAATCATTGAGATTTCTGAAATATCATGCATACTGTCTTTTTGGGGATTTTTCCCCATGGAGATTTTGAACCCTGCTGATTTTTATTTTCCCAATGCGCAGCATTATTTCAGTATTCTTGCAGCACTTTTCTAATAAACGTGTGAAAATTGCAAGTATAGATGCTACGAAAAAACAACTGGCACGTATTGTACTCAGTGGTTTTCCTGCCACCACTTGGTTTCGGTGCAGACAAAAAATGCAATGTGTGAATATATCCTAAAGCCAGAGGGGACAGCAGTGATTACTGGTACAATGGCCAGGAAAACCGCAGCGGTGTGCAGTCCCTGCGGCAACTAATTGTACAACGGGCGTGAGATTTTGCTGGGAAACAGAATTTTTTTTCCTGCAAAACTTCTCTCATTTACCTAGCAATCTAATTCTTACCATGGCGGAATTCTTTCGATTACATTAGTCCCCGCCATGTCTGGCATACCCTCATGGATTAGCTGCTCATGTCCCATCTCGCAGTGAGTAGCGCAAGCATGGGTGACGTCAGTGTCCCTTTATCCACAGGTTTGAGGTACGCCACGGTTTTATGGCTCTGTCTTACACACTTGGTACCAAAAAGTGATCCCATCCCATTAGGGAAGCCTTTCACAGTGCAAATCCATCATTCAGCCATGTATTGTCCACTGTGTAGTATAAGTCAGCTATAATATGGGTTTCTTGCTTCAGCGCGAGCAGAAAACCAAATGACAAGCACAAATACCTGTTATTTTTTATCATCCGGCATGACCAGTAGCAGTCTTTAAAATCCCATAATTGTAGCCGCTATTATTTCTAATTAATAATGGAGTATTTTTTCATTGTACAATGAAGCGTGGTGAGGACGTCATTATGGCCACATCTTTTAATCCGATGCCACAGTTTGCATAGCGGCAATTCCTTTGTAGGACATGATCGTATGTTCTCACTGCTGGGACTGTCAGGCGTATTGATGCTGTTGTCTTCTACTCTCAATGCACTTTGTAAAGAAGTGTCTGCGGATGCCCAAGTAGATCATGGAAGCGCAATTAGCAAGTTGTAAAAAATCTGAAATTTCCCACAGACCTGCAGGTCCGATTATTCCAACGTGCGAAGCCAAGATTTCCTAATAAAATAGTAAAATGCTATTTATCCGGAAAATTGTCAAACTTCAGATCTAGTATGTTAGTTATTTGTTTCAAACTATGTTGGCAACAAAATGGCATTAAGCTCTGGTCTGTCTGTTTCATAAAACTTTTCCCACCTTAATATTCCTGTTCTTGAAATGAATCTGATATGTTCCAGTATAAATTTGTAAGTTGATTTGAAACAAAAATTGCAAGGGGCGTTTTTTATAGTCTGAGGTTTTTTTTTTTTTTCTTATTGACAAATCATTTTTGGTAGTGGCACCATATGTTTATGTATTGAAATTTATTTTTTACATTTCACCTTTTTATGAATCAAAAAGTTTAGGGTTATGTAATAGATAAAATGCACAATTTATAAGAATTATATTTGTAAAATTCTATTGTGAATAAAGTCTTTTATTCTACATGAAATGGTTTTCTTTTTTTGGATGATGATTTGGATTTTTTTTTTTTTATAATTCTCCATAAATAAGCAATACAAGTAAATGTGTAGACCTTCTGACGCTTATATTATACAGAACTGCTGTATAAAGAAGTAATGAAAGTGAAGTATGGAGACCCCCACCAATTGCCAAATTGGGGTACTTCTATCATTGTTGGAATGGAGCAGCAATGTGCATGCGCGAGTGGCGTTCTATTTATTCACTATGGGAAATCAGGATCCATTATGTCTTCACAGTCCCCATTTTATGCTCTAAATCTTATCACACAGAAAACTCCCCCTACACATTCAAAGTCCTTGAGATTCTGCATCGAACCACTTAGACACAGCTATCTCTGAATCCCACGAAACAGTTATTTTTTTTTTATTTTCTTTTTATATAGCGCTAACATTCCGCAGCGCTTAACATTTTGCACACATTTTCATCACTGTCCCCGATGGGGCTCACAATCTATATTCCCTATCAGTATGTCTTTGGAGTGTGGGAGGAAACCGGAGTGCCCGGAGGAAACCCACGCAAACACGGGGAGAACATACAAACTCCTTGCAGATGTTGTCCTTGGTGGGATTCGAACCCAGGACTCCAGCCACTGAGCCACCGTGCTTGTTGGCATAAAGCCCTTTCTACCAGGGGTATGTATATACCCCATCCACAATTAATTAAAGTGGAATGTTATCCTGGACACAACCTGTGTGAGTGTATTTTATTGATTCTCCAAGCTTGTTCACAACACCTCTAATCCAGCCTTGCACATCAACTTTAGTGGGCCCTGTTAGACTATGTGCACACGCTTCGAATTCTGCTGCGGATCCCCTGCGGATTTGTCCTCTGCAGATCTGCAGCAGTTCTGCAGACAGTGTACAGTACAATGTAAGTCTGATTTACAATCTGCTGTGCACATGCTGCGGATTTTCAACTGCGGAAAAGCTGCGGTTTTGAATCCGCAGAAAAAATTGACATGTCAATTCTTTCTGCGGATTCTGCTGCGGTTTGCCACCTATTCCATTGTCCAGGTGTCAAACCGCTGGTCAATCCGCAGGTAAAACCGCAGGTCATTTTAGTTGCGGATCCGCGGGTGAATCCGCAGCGTGTGCACATAGCCTAATGCCCACAGTAAATTTGACGCCGAGAACAAGGATCGGACAGCAACTACTTCCATCCGGATTACTTTTGATTGATGTCTCAGAATGGACAGATAAACCTTCCGCTTTCAAACAGCAAGGTAAGGCTAGTTTCACATTAGCATTTACGGCCGCAGCGTCGGGCTGTGCACGGCCGCCGCTAAGCCCTGCCTCCGTCGGTAGCTCCGCCTGCAGACGCATGACACTGCATGCGTCCTGCGTCCCCTATCTTTAGCACTGGGGACGCAGGCCGTGCGCAGTATGCGTTTGGCGGCGCATGCGTCCTTTTGACGCTGCGTCGAGCGCACCAAATTGCGACACTGCGGCCGTAAACACTAATGTGAAACTAGCCTAAGAAACTTTTTTTCTTACAAGTTATCGGTTCCTTCCTGATGAAGCTTACTATGACCGGGTGAGTCCAGTCAGTTATGATAGTCTGTAACGTACGTAAAAGAATAGCTAGCTGAAAAACTCCCACTCAGTTTGCCATAGAAATTCTGCATTGTTTGTGAGCAAAGGGTAAAAACTCCTCTTGCTGATCCCTGTTGAGCCATATGAAAATAAAGAGTTAAATTCCTAGGTAGAACAAGAAAAGGGAGAATGAGGGGACCATATCCCTGGAGCAGTTTGCCTACGCTTTGAGAGTCTGGAGTAAGAATAAACGAATCTGTGCTTAAGTAAAAAATTCGGAATAAAATTATACATAGTACTGTGCAATCGTTTTCAATAGAGGATTTCGTGCTGTAATAAAGAACAAAGCAATATAGGAAACAACCTGCAGAAGGAAGATGGGGATGAGAATAAAATTGTTGGAACCGCATATCAAATGCAGGTGCTTCTCACAAAATTAGAATATCAAAAAGTTAATTTATTTCAGTTCTCCAATACAAAACGTGAAATTCCTATATGATATAGAGTCATTACAAACAGAGTGATCTATTTCAAGTGTTTATTTATGTTAATGATTATGGCTTACAGCCAATAAAAATCCCAAAGTCATTATCTCTAAATTAGAATATTTTATAACATCAGCTTGAAAAATTATTTTTAAAATCTGAAATGTTGTCCTACTGAAATGTATGTTCTGTAAATGCACTCAATACTTGGTCGAGGCTCCTTTGGCAACAACTACTGCATCAATGCGGTGGGGCATGGAGACGATCTGCCTGTGACACTGCTGAGGTGTTATGGAAGCCCAGGTTGCTTTGATAGCAGCCTTCAACTCGTCTGCATTGTTGGGTCTGGTGTGTCTCATCTTCCTCTTCACAATACCCCATAGATTCTCTATGGGGTAAAGGTCAGGCAAGTTTGCTGGCCAGTCAAGCACAGTGATACTGTTTTTAAACCAGGTATTGGTACTTTTGGCAGTGTTGACAGCTGCCAAGTCCAGCTGGAGAATGAAATTTTCATCTCCAAAAAGCCTGTTGGCAGAGGGAAGCTTGAAGTGCTCTAAAATATCCTGGTAGATGGCAGTGCTGACTTTGGTCTTGATAAAACACAGTGGACCTATAGCAGCAAATGACATGGCTCCCCAAACCATCACTGATTATGGAAACTTCACACTAGACCTCAAGCATCTTGGATTGTGTGCCTCTCCACTCTTTCTACAGACTCTGGGACCTTGATTTCCAAATGAAATGCAAAATTTACTTTCATCTGAAAACAACACCTTGGACCACTGAGCAACAGTCCATGTTTTTTCCCCTTGGCCCAGGTAAAACACTTCTGGCGTCTATTGGTCAAGAGTGATTTGACACAAGGAATACGACACTTGTAGCCCATGTCCTGGATACGTCTGTGTGTGGAGGCTCTTGAAGCAATGACTCCAGCAGCAGTCCACTCCTATATCTCCCCCCAAATTTTTGAATAGCATTTTCTTAATCCTTTCAAGGCTGTGGTTATCCCGGTTGCTTGTGCACCTGTTTCTACCACACTTTTTCCACCACACTTTTTCCTTCCACTCAACTTTCCATTAATATGCTTGGATACAGCACTCTGTGAACAGCCAGCTTCTTTAGCAATGACTTTTTGTGACTTACGCTCCTTGTGGAGGGTCAATGACTGACTTCTAGACACTTGTCAAGTCAACAGTCTTCCTCATGATTGTGGAGCCTACTGAAACAGACTGAGACCTTTTTAAATGCTTAAGAAGCCTTTGCAGGTGTTTTTTTAATTATTCTAATTTACTGAGATAATGACTTTTGGGTTTTCATTGGTTATAAGCCATAATCCTCAACATTAACAGAAATAAACACTTGAAATAGATCACTTTTTGTATTGAACTGAAATTAACTTTGATATTCTAATTTTGTGAGAAGCACCTGTAGATGAGACCAGAGAAGAAAAGTGTGCAGTGGAAAAATGTGACTTCGGGTGGAGGGATCAGGTCGCAGTATAGGGACTGGCCCCAAAACTAGTGGAGTGGACAACGGACTCGGCTAGATAAACCAGAGGTTCCGAGCATTGCAAGTGCTGCAGCCAAATCCACAATTTCTGAAAAGGCAGACACATAGGATCCAGGGACCTTGAGGTTATTCCTGCCAAGACCTGAGTCTGCTAGCTTGGGACACTGTTTGTGAAGGTGCTGGAAGGAGGGAGGAAATCAGCACAGGGAGACAGCCAGGAAAGGAACACACTGAAGGGAGGTCTGGAAAGGTGTTCTCCATCTGCCTGGAAGTTTGCTGGACCCCTCACCTGAAGGACGCTGCACCAAGCAGGCATCTGTGCACACAAGAACTGTGAGTCAAGTTTTGGAACTGCACCCAGCTGTGGCCTCTAATTATTTCTGCGTCACCCACTCAGCGCTGCTACATCCCTTGCCAAATACTACATCACTACCATCTTCAACACATTACAACTGCCCTGGGACTAAGCTCTGCCTGTGGAGAGCTGTACCAACTCTGCTGCATCAAAAACTGTCCCAAATGATCTGCTCTGCAGCGCTAGTCACCTCTGACCAGAAACCACAGGTGGCGTCACAAACACTTCATTATAAACTTTATCATCCCTTGTAAATATTTCCATTTTATTGGATGCCCAGGGCCACGGACTGGGTCAACACTGCCGTAACACATCCCCTTTAAATACCGGCACGGTACCGAGTATCCTCACTGCCCTGGCGGGCGATCCACATGCAAGACAATCCAACCTCTCCTCACTCCATTCAAATCCTTGTTCTTTTCAACTTTCACCCATTGCAGACATGGCACTAGTCAGCTGGTTCAGCCTATTTCATACTTAACCCATGATTCACTCAATCCAACACATTGTGACCACTCATTGGCCAAAACACAATAGGGATACCTGCTCCCAGCCTGGAATCTCAACAGATATATTTACAACCTCTTTTTTCTTAACGAGAGATCTGTTTTACGCAGTTTCCCATACTTTTCTAGACTATTGGAATTTTGTCTCAAAATTCTGGATTATCGGAATTTAGCTAAAATTTAACTTTCAAGCCCACTTCTGACACCAAATGTTTTGCCAAGTATTTAAAGGGATCAGATACGGCTTTAAAGAAGGCGACTAATTTTATTACAATAATTCAATGATTACAGAAAATAGTGTGATATTGTGTACACTTTTGCATAATATACAGTGGGGCAAAAAAGTATTTAGTCAGTCAGCAATAGTGCAAGTTCCACCACTTAAAAAGATGAGAGGCGTCTGTAATTTACATCATAGGTAGACCTCAACTATGGGAGACAAACTGAGAAAAAAAAATCCAGAAAATCACATTGTCTGTTTTTTTTTTTCATTTTATTTGCATATTATGGTGGAAAATAAGTATTTGGTCAGAAACAAAATTTCATCTCAATACTTCTGTAAGTCTTCACAAGGTTGCCACACACTGTTGTTGGTATGTTGGCCCATTCCTCCATGCAGATCTCCTCTAGAGCAGTGATGTTTTTGGTTTTTCGCTTGGCAACACGGACTTTTAACTCCCTCCAAAGGTTTTCTATAGGGTTGAGATCTGGAGACTGGCTAGGCCACTCCAGGACCTTGAAATGCTTCTTACGAAGCCACTCCTTCGTTGCCCTGGCGGTGTGCTTTGGATCATTGGATCAAACAAAGTACTAATTGGAAAAAGAGAACAAATCCTGCTCAGTAACCAGAATTAATTAGAACAAACGAAAAATATACTAAAAAAAAATCAGTGAATTAATATATCACTAATGTCTAATTGTAGAATGAGATCAAGGCGCTTGTTCAGACCTTGCGGTACTCGTGCACTTAATTTAAAAATCCAAAAGGACTCGCGATTCAACAGTTTCCTCATAAAATCACCTCCCCTAATCGGTTTGGAAACTTTCTCTATTGCTATAACTTTGAGGGTATTGGTATCTCCATTATGTGTAATTTTACAATGGCTAGATACTGCTGAAATGTTGTAATTTTGGCTGGTAGCCTCTGCAAATGCTTCCTAATCCTTCTTTTAAGAAGACCTATTGTGCAGCCCACATATTGGACATTACAGGAAACCAGTAGCATAGCTACCGGGGGGCAGGGGTGTTGGTGGCCCCGGGCTCTGAGGGGGCCCACCCGGATTTTAACTGTATCTGCAGCAGAGCAGGGAGAATCGATCATCTCCCTGCTCTGCCAATATGTTCTCTTCTCGGCCACAGGATCTGTGATGAGGTCACAGGAGGGGAGGAGTCGAGGTCACATGATCAGGGGCATCAGTGTGTGTAGGACTCTACTGTGCTGGTTGTCATCGTGCTGGATGAGGGGAAATTTGTGTGGGGTCAGGAGAGGTTTACAGGGTGCATATAGCAGAGCCGCGTGTGTACGAGGTGTACGGAGCGGAGCAGCGTGTGTACGAGGTGTACGGAGCGGAGCCGCGTGTGTACGAGGTGTGCGGAGCCGCGTGTGTGTACGAGGTGCATTCATACCTCCCAACCGTCGATTTTGAGAGCGAGTCTGTCCCAGTCGGGAGCTTACTTTTCCCGCGAACACAGGAGTACATAGCAGAGCCCCGAGGAGCACTTTAAAATTCGCACGTGACGTTCCACCGGAAGTGACGTGCTGGAAGCTGACCAGAAATGAGGTAATTTCGGGAGCAGATTGTGATGGAACCATGGAGGCACTTCAAGGAATGCTTCAGATCCATCACTGTCTCCTCCAACAGTGAGGACAGTGGGATCGCCTTGGACTTGGGGATTTCAGCCATGTGAGCGGATCATGGTATGTCCTGCACCAGGAGGCTCAGGTGGCCATTACAATGGGAGTCAGGCTGCTATAGTATCTTTATAGAATCTTCCTTTTTTTCTGTTTCTCTCTCTCTGTTCTTTCTTTCTCTCTGTTCTTTCTTCCTCTCTGTTCTTTCTTCCTCTCTGTTCTTTCTTCCTCTCTGTTCTTTCTTTTGCTCTGTTCTTTCTTTCCCCTCTCTCTTTCTCTCTAATCTTTCTTTCTCTCTGTTCTTTCTTTCCTCTCTCTCTGTTCTTTCTTTCTCTATAATGTAGCCCCCTTCATATGGTATAATACAGCCCCCCAAAGAATATAATGTAGCCCCTTCAGAATATAATGCAGCCCCCTCATAGGGTATCATGCTGCCCTTCCTTATATGTGGTATCATGCTGCCCCCCCCTCATGAGGGGTATCATACTACCCCCCATCATACGGAGTATCCTGCTGTTCCCCCCTCATATGGGGTATCATACTACCCCCCTCATACGGGGTATCATGCTGCCCCCATTATATGGGGTATCATGCTGCCCCCTCCTCATAGTGTATATCATGCTGCCCCCCCCATACGGGGTATCATAATCATGCAACAGGACTCACTATATAAATAAAAAAAAACTATACTCACCTCTCCTCCTCGCTCCCACACTGATTTCGGCGGTGGCTCTGCTCTGATGTCAGGAGCTGCGCTGCAGTCAGGCGACACACAGCGGGGTCGCGATAAAGTGAGGTCATTGCGCACCCGCTGTGTGTCCATCATTATTGCGGCTCACACTGGGGGGCCGCGCTGACGCCGCAATTATGGAAATATCGTGTGTGTGTGTGTGTGTATATATAATATATATATATATATATATATTTTTTTTTTTTGGCAACAGCGCGGTCATCTTCTGAGGCTCTCTGTTTAGGGGCCCACTCAGAAGTTTCGCCCCCCCCCGAACCAAAACCCTAGCTACGCCTCTGCAGGAAACGCATTCTATTAGGTACACAACACCTTCAGAATTGCAATTCATGTGCGTTTTTATAGGATATAAAATACCTGTAGTGCAAGACCTAAATTTATCGGTTTTAGAAGCAAAATTACAAACTTTGCATGAGTGATGCCTTCACCTGAATAAACCCCTGTATGTCAACCAGGTGTCAGTTCTTATTTTACCATTTATTGAAAAAAACCTCGGAGATAAAATATCACTCAATGTTGGTGCCCTTCTAGCAACATACCTGACCTGAGTATTACTAAAGATTTGATCCAATTTGCCTTCATTATGTAGAATTGGTATATATCTTTTAATTATATCCATAACATCTTTATACTGGGGGCTGTATGTGGTAGAAAAATTCACAATAGAGTTATTCTGTTAGGTTTTTTTGGACCTAATTTATTTCTTTTATTTTTATTTTTTCCACTTTTGCTAACATTACCCAGTGAGGAAACAGAATCATCTAAATGAGATGTATGATCAATCGCATTAACCACTCTTTCTGCCTTGGTCATCATCCAGTTAGAATATCCACGGTCTCTGAATCTGGCAGCTGCCAGATTAGCCTCATTGACAAAGGTTACTTCTGAACTGCAGTTTCTCTTGAGTCTGATCAATTCACCTAGTGGTATATTTTGCACCACATGTTTGGGATGACGAGAGAGCCTGCAATACAGAATTAGTGTCAGTAGGTTTTCTAAAGGGAGCAACTTGAACCTTGTTAGTATCCATGTTTACAAGCAAAGTAACATCAAGATTATAGAAAATTATGACACAAAAAAGTGAAAGAAACATTGAATTAATTCCCATTAATATAATTCATGAAATCTGTGATTCCCATCTTGTCCCCCTTCCAAATCAAGACATATGATTGTATGTTATTGTAGAATGGATTATGGCTGCAGAAAATATACTTTTCCTCCCATACGGCCACTATTAGATTAGCCAAAGCTGGAGAACATTTTCCTCCCATACTAACTCCTAGCTTTGTGTCATCAGCAAATTTAATCAGTTTACCCTCTATTCCTTCATCTAAATCGTTGATAAAGATGTTGAACAATACAGGGCCCAGGACAGAGCCCTGTGGTACCCCACTTGAGACACTCTTCCAACTGGATGTGCAGCCATTTACGACCACTCTTTGGGTCCGATCACTAAGCCAGTTATGAATCCACCTAACAGTTGCCTTGTCCATTCCATACCTAGTCATTTTTTCAATAAGGATTGTGTGAGATACTTTGTCAAATGCTTTGCTGAAGTCAAAATGTACTATATCCACCCAATCAGTGATTCCGTCATAGAAGGAAATTAAGTTAGTCTGACATGACTTATTAGTTACAAACTCATGCTGACTCTGTTTAATCACTCCATTCTTATCCAGGTACTGACATACATGTTGTTTAATAATTTGTTCAAAGATCTTTCCTGGTATAGAAGTCAGACTCACCGGCCTATAGTTGCCTGGGTCCACCTTCCCCTTTTTGAAGATAGGAACAACATTTGCTCTTCTTCAGTCTTCTGGGACTTCTCCTGTTCTGCAAGAATTTTCAAAGATTATGTAGAGGGGTTCAAAAATTTCTTCTGCTATCTCCTTCAGTACTCTGGGGTGTAATTCATCTGGACCTGGAGACTTGAATTCATTTAGGTTAGCTAAGTGTTTCCTCACTATATTTCTGTTTATAGATACCCTGGATTCTTCTTTTCCCTTTATAGGACAGTGAAGAACAGTTGATGTTACATTTCCTTTCTGAGCAAAAACAGATGCAAAATAGGAATTTAAAAGTTCGGCCTTCTCAACATCCTGTCTTACCATTTCATCCTTTTCATCATGTAAAAATCCTATAGCATCTTTGACTTTTCTTTTACTTTTGACCTATCCCCAAAATCCTTTATTATTGCTTTTGATGTCTCTTGCAAGCCTCAATTCATTGTCAGCTTTAGATAATCTGATTCGTGCCCTACAGGTTCTGCAGATAGCATTATATTCTTCTTTAGATATGCCTCCCTCTTTCCATTTTATAAACATTTCTTTCTTCCTTTTTAGCATGTGCTTAAGTTCTGTGTTCATCCATCCTGGTTTCCTTAAATGTTTCCCATTCTTCTCTCTTTTTGGAATTGTTAACAATTGTGCTTTGAGAATTTCATTTTTCAAGATTTCCCATCCTTCCTTGACATTTTTGTCTTTAAGGATATCCAGCCATTGGATCCCTCCAATTCTCTTTCTGAAACCCTTAAAATCTGCCTTTCTGAAATCTAACCTTGACGTCTGTCTTCACAGGTCTTCCTCCTCTAGTTATCTAAAATTCTAAAATAGCATGGTCGCTACTGCCTAGGGATCCAGCCACTTTTACCTCCTCAACCTTGCTCAACCTTCCTCAATCTTGCTCAATAGCCAGCTGCTCTGCATTCAAAGCTTCCTCTTTGAGATTCTGCAGCGAACACTTTAATAGAGCAGTGGAAGGTTACGCTGATAATAGCGTCATCAGTGCTTACCATCTTGGTGCAGTATTCAAAGTTTTGAAGAATCTCACGTATGTCAGCGGTCCATACCCACTCAGCAGTTATGTGTGGGAGTTGAGTGTTACTCTGATGGGTATTGAGAAGCTGGAATTCAGACACTGCCCTCTGCTACTCACTAAGCCTTGACAGCATATGAAAGGTTGAATTCCAGTGTGTAGGCACGTCACAAATCAGTTGGTGACAAGGCAAATTAAAGCGCTGCTGCAGCGAAGTTATACCGGCGAAAGCCTAAGATGACTTTTGGAAATGTGTGCTGACACAGCGTACCTTGGCAATTAGGTCCAGCAAGTCAGGGTATGTTTTTAAAAACCATTGTGCAATCAAGTTCAGCATGTGGGCCATGCATGGAATGTGTACCAGCTTTCCGAGCTTTAAAGCTGCCACCAAGTTACGTCCATTATCGCACACAACCAGTCCTGGTTGGAGGTTCAGTGGGGACAGCCACTGATTGGTCTGTTCTTTTATCCCTTTCAACAGCTCTGATGCGTTGAGCTTATCACCTAAACAGATGAGCTTCAGCAGAACGTGCTGTCGCTTCGCCAAGGCAGTGCTGCAGACTACCCAGCTGGGGAGTGATGGGGAGACTAGTTCCACTGAGCATAAGGAGGAGGAGGAAGAAGAGAGATGGGACCTGGAATACGAAGAGACTGAAACCCTGATGGAAGTTGGGCCTGCTATTCTTGTTGTGGGTAAGATGTGTGATGTCCTAGCGTCTGACTCTGTCCCAGACTCCACCAAGTTCACCCAGTGTGCCGTCAAGGAAATGTAGCATCCCTGTTCACAAGAACTTGTTCACTTGTCTGTGATTAGGTGGACCTTCCTTGTGACTGCGTTGGCCAGATCACGGCTGATATTGTGTAACATGGCGGCTGGGAATCGAGTACTGTGGGGCTGCCACCGCCAAGAGGTCATGGAAAGACTCAGTTCCCACAAGCCGAAAAGGCAACATTTCCAGGGCTAGCAATCTGGCAATGTGGGTGTTTAGCATTTGGACCTGTGGGTGGATATTTCTGCTTTCTGTTAAACGTCTGGGGCAGGTACAACTGAATGCTGCACTAGGAAAATGAATTAGACGTGGTTGCTGATTGTTGTGTCTGTGCAACTGCAGGTTGTGTGCAGGAGGCATCAGCGCCTGCTTCATGGACAGTAGATTGGGAAGGCCGCAACACAGTCTTTCACCCTCAGAAACAGATTTTGTACTCAGGTGTTCTGCCCACCTACTAGGGTGCTTAGTTGCCATGTGCTTTAACATGCTGGTGGTGCGCAGGTTGGTAGTGTTCTTGCCTCTTCTTAGCTTGGTTTGGCAGATGCTGCAAATTACAGTTGTATCTTAAGGACTTTCAGAAAAAAACTGCCATACAGGGGAACAACGCAACTTTTACAGACGATAGACATTACAGCATAACAATAATCACATACATCATAAGATACCAAGAGGAATGAGGGCCCTGCTCGCAAGCTTACAATCTATCAGGAAAATGTAGACACGAAAGGTGGGTGGTAACAATTCCCCTGATTGTATGGACCAGCCATAATGTTAAGTGGGTAACAGTACAGACACAGAGGGCTAATAGATGCATAAAGCATGTGGGAATATGATGCGGGGAACCTGGTTATGGTAAAACTTTTGACTGTGCCACACAGGGATAGATTAGGTTAATGTGTTGAGGCGGTAGGCCAGTCTGAATAAATGCGTTTTCAGGGCACGCTTAAAATTATAGGGATTGGGGACTAATCGTATTGACCTGGGAAGTGCATTCCAAAGAATTGGTGCAGCACATGTATAGTCTTGGAGACGGGAGTGGGAGGTTCTGATTTTTGAGGATGCTAACCTCAGGTCAACAGAACGGAGGGTGCAGGTAGGGTGGTATACTGAAACAAGGGAGGAGATGTATGATGGTGCTGAGCCATGGAGAGCTTTGTGGGTGAGGGTAATAAGTTTGTACTGGATTCTGGAGTGGATGGGTAGCCTGTGTAATGACTGGCACAAGGAAGAGGCATCGGTGTAACGATTGGCGAGGAATATGATCCTGGCTGCAGCATTCAAGACAGATTGGAGAGGGGAGAGTTTGTTAAGATGGAGACTGATTAGAAAAGAGTTACAATAGTCGAGACGAGAATGAATAAAGGTACTGTCACACTTGGCGATGTATCAGCGATCCCGACCAGCGATATGACACGGTCAGGATCGCTGGTACATCGCTAAGTGGTCGCTAGTGAGCTGCCACACAGGCAGATCTCACCAGCGACATCGCAGGGGTCAGGGGTCGCTACTTACCTGTCAGATCAGGCGATCCTGACGTCCTCCCGCCCGCGTCCACGCGTCGCTCGTCGTCACAGCAGGAAGCCCACGACGAGAAACGGTCCAGGACATTCTCGCGCAATCAGCGATAACCAGCGGGGAGCGGTCGGAGGTAAGTATCAGACATAGCAATATCGCTATAACATCACAAAAACCAGTGACGTTATAGCGATATTGCTAGCGATATCGCTTAGTGTGACAGGCCCTTAAGAGAAACAGTAAGAGGTTTTGCGGAGTCAAAAGTAAGAAAAGGTTGAATTCTAGAAATGTTTTTGAGGTGCAGATAACAACAGCAAGCCAGTGATCGGATGTGGGGGGCAAAGGAAAGCTCAGAGTCAAGTATGACCTCAAGACAGCAGGCATGTTGCAGGGGAGTAATAGTGAAACCACACACGGAAATGGCAATGTCAGGTATAGGTACATTAGTAGCGGGAAGAAACACAAGGAGTTCAATCTTTGACAGGTTCAGTTTCAGATATAGTGAGGACATGATGTTAGACACAGCGTTTAGACAATCGCTGGTGTTTTCTAGAAAGGCAGGCGTGATGTCAGGAGAAGAAGTTGGGTATCATCAGCATAGAGATGATACTGGAAACCAAATCTACTGATTGTTTGACCAGTAGGGACAGTGTACAAAGAGAAGAGGAGGGGGCCTAGGACTGATCCTTGAGGAACCCCAACAGTTAAGGGAAGATGAGAGGAGGAGGAACCAGCAAAAGATACAGTAAAGGAGTGGTCAGAGAGATAGGAGGAGAGCCAGGAGAGAACGGTGTCCTTGAGGCCAATGGAGCGGAGCATAGTGAGGAGCTGATGATCCACAGTGTCGAATGCTGCAGAGAGATCCAAGAGAATTAGCATGGAGTAATGACCATTTGATTTAGCTGTTAGTAGATCATTAGAGACTTTAGTGAGGGCAGTTTCAGTAGAGTGTAAAGAGCGGAAACCGGATTGGAGAGGGTCGAGAAGAGAGTTATCGAAGAGATAGCGGATAAGATGGGAGTGGACCAGGCATTCCAGGAGTTTAGAGATGAAGGGAAGATTAGAAATAGGTCTATAGTTAGCGGCACAGTTTTGGTTGAGGGATGGTTTATTAAGTAGTGGATGTATGATGGCATGCTTAAATGAGGAGGGAAAGATATCGGAAGAGAGAGAGGTTAAATATTTTAGTTAGGTGGGTGGTGACAGCAGGGGAAAGGGACTGGAGGAGATGTGACGGAAATGGGTCACTGGTGCAAGTGGTTGGGCGAGAGGATGCAAGGAGCCTGCTTACTACTTCTGTGACTGGTTCAAAATCAGAGAGTGTGCTAGATATAATGGGGGAGGGAGCACAGTGCATGGTATGATGTGATTGGGAAATAATTTTCAGTCGGATCTGGTCAATTTTTTCTGTAATGCTGTAGATAAGCCCACGATGAAACCTGAAAGATAAGAAAAAATAGATTATACTCACCCCGGTGTTCGGTCCGGTCCGATGGGTGTCGCCATCCCGTCCGGCGCCTCCCATCTTCATATGATGACGTCGTCCTCCTTGCTTTTTCCTCGGCTCCTGTGCATGCATACTTTATAGGCCCTGTTGAGGGCAGAGCAGAGTACTGCAGTGCACAGGCGCCGGACCTCTCTGACCTTTCCCGGTGCCTGCGCACTGCAGTACTTTACTCTGCTCTCAACAGGGCAGATAAAGTATGCATGTGCAGGAGCCGAGGGAAAGGCAAGGAGGAGGACATCATCGTATCAAGATGGGAGGCGCCAGACCGCGACACCCCCCCCCCCCCGGGTGAGTATAATCTAACGTGTTTTTCTTATTTTTCAGGTTTCATCAGGGGCTTATCTACAGCATTACAGAATGCTGTAGATAAGCCCCTGATGGCGGTGGCCCCAGCTTATGGAGTAAAAATGGGGTAACAGATTCCCTTTAAATAAACTACATACAGTGGGGCAAGAAAGTATTTAGTCAGTCAGCAATAGTGCAAGTTCCACCACTTAAAAAGATGAGAGGCGTCTGTAATTTACATCATAGATAGACCTCAACTATGGGAGACAAACTGAGGAAAAAAAAATCCAGAAAATCACATTGTCTGTTTTTTTTTCATTTTATTTGCATATTATGGTGGAAAATAAGTATTTGGTCAGAAACAAAATTTCATCTCAATACTTTGTGATATATCCTTTGTTGGCAATGACAGAGGTCAAACGTTTTCTGTAAGTCTTCACAAGGTTGCCACACACTGTTGTTGGTATGTTGGCCCATTCCTCCATGCAGATCTCCTCTAGAGCAGTGATGTTTTTGGCTTTTCGCTTGGCAACACGGACTTTCAACTCCCTCCAAAGGTTTTCTATAGGGTTGAGATCTGGAGACTGGCTAGGCCACTCCAGGACCTTGAAATGCTTCTTACGAAGCCACTCCTTCGTTGCCCTGGCGGTGTGCTTTGGATTATTGTCATGTTGAAAGACCCAGCCACGTTTCATATTCAATGCCCTTGCTGATGGAAGGAGGTTTGCACTCAAAATCTCACGATACATGGCCCCATTCATTCTTTCATGTACCCGGATCAGTCGTCCTGGCCCCTTTGCAGAGAAACAGCCCCAAAGCATGATGTTTCCACCACCATGCTTTATAGTAGGTATGGTGTTTGATGGATGCAACTCAGTATTCTTTTTCCTCCAAACACGACAAGTTGTGTTTCTACCAAACAGTTCCAGTTTGGTTTCATCAGACCATAGGACATTCTCCCAAAACTCCTCTGGATCATCCAAATGCTCTCTAGCAAACTTCAGACGGGCCCGGACATGTACAGGCTTAAGCAGTGGGACACGTCTGGCACTGCAGGATCTGAGTCCATGGTGGCGTAGTGTGTTACTTATGGTAGGCCTTGTTACATTGGTCCCAGCTCTCTGCAGTTCATTCACTAGGTCCCCCCGCGTGGTTCTGGGATTTTTGCTCACCGTTCTTGTGATCATTCTGACCCCACGGGGTGGGATTTTGCATGGAGCACCAGATCGAGGGAGATTATCAGTGGTCTTGTATGTCTTCCATTTTCTAATTATTGCTCCCACAGTTGATTTCTTCACTCCAAGCTGGTTGGCTATTGCAGATTCAGTCTTCCGAGCCTGGTGCAGGGCTACAATTTTGTTTCTGGTGTTCTTTGACAGCTCTTTGGTCTTCACCATAGTGGAGTTTGGAGTCAGACTGTTTGAGGGTGTGCACAGGTGTCTTTTTATACTGATAACAAGTTTAAACAGGTGCCATTACTACAGGTAATGAGTGGAGGAAAGAGGAGACTCTTAAAGAAGAAGTTACAGGTCTGTGAGAGCCAGAAATCTTGATTGCTTGTTTCTGACCAAATACTTATTTTCCACCATAATATGCAAATAAAATGAAAAAAAAACAGACAATGTGATTTTCTGGATTTTTTTTTCTCAGTTTGTCTCCCATAGTTGAGGTCTACCTATGATGTAAATTACAGACGCCTCTCATCTTTTTAAGTGGTGGAACTTGCACTATTGCTGACTGACTAAATACTTTTTTGCCCCACTGTACATATTCTAGAATACCCGACGCGTTAGAATCGGGTCACCATCTAGTTATTTATAAACTATTTGACAGGGTTCATCACCCTATTTTTGGTGGTTGTGTGTACAGTCATGTGTTTTGACTTTTAACTGTTGTTTGTAGTCTGGATTAATAAAATTATTTTGTACATTTCATTCTGGTGATCCTTTTTATGTAGCATGCTCTTTCCTTTTTGTTCTTTTACATTCACAATTATGTATAGGGGCATAGCAATAACTGAACTGAGTTCATTAACTTTTGGACATAGCCCATATGGACCTGGCGCCTCATTCACATTGATTTTTTTTTTTATCTTGGTGTAAAGAGAGCACGGATCATATATAACAATTTCTTTTGCTCTGTGATGGCAATTAAATCTGCAGGTCATTGAAATGGGATTATTTTCACATTAGGTTTCCAAATGACAGTTTATTTTTTCCTCTAATGTTTTGATCATTTTTCATTTTTTAAAAAAAAAGAGATCTGCCATTTTCATTTTGCACATCATACCATTATTAATTCATTTGTTTCTGCATCTGAATTATTCATCATGAATGTCGACATGCATACATTCTAAATTTCTATTATAATTCTAAATTAATGAAGATACCTCTGATGGGATTTGAACCTATTACCTCTGATTCACCGAAGTGTGGACCATGAACTGTTAATAGAACAATTAATCATACATAGAATATTAATATACATGTATCCTATTGAGGAAGCTCTGAGCTATTTTATTTAATTTAGAAATTGATATCTACTATTTTTAATATGGTATGATAGAAGAAACTATAAACCATAAGAATAAAATAAATGAAAAAGTGCACCAATGGGCAGTCACATGTAGCCAAATCAGGGGTTTGTAACATGAAAATATGTAATTTAATTTATACCAATTACAAAGTGTTATAAACTATTAATGTGAACAGCATCAGTCTCTGTCGAAACAAAGTATATTTATTAACATGATAGGTGCTTTAGCTCTATGAAACTTAATGGTTTACCCAGGGAATATGAGTTATTTCTGACATGCATTATACCGCCTTAAAAAAATACAAGAAATAATTCTCACCCTTTGCAATTCACCACAAGTCATATTTCGGTGCTCACCTGGTCCATATTGTCTTTGCCATCTTGTCTAACACTTACATAGAGGAAGCGGTAGGAAATCGCAGCCTAGCCATTCACTTACCATATGGCTGAGCCAATATTTTGACCAATTTCATGTGTGTCCTGGATGGTACGAAGGAGCCCAGACGAGTGACCACCAAATTGTGACTTTTGGGGTCTTGAAACAGCGCATTTGCTTTACCCATCATCAGATGTTTCCTGTGTAGCACCTTGGTAATGAGACACCATTTTATAGGCTATCAGTTGAACCAGCTGATATTATTTTTCACTAAATAGCAGGATTGCTTTCTAATTCTGATAGATTTCAGCTTGTGTCGTGACAAAGCTAGCCAGGTACATCAAATTAAGACCTGAAGTGCTATTAAACCAGTCCTGCCAGGCTTTTCCCCTATACAAATACAGTGGGTATGGAAAGTATTCAGACCCCTTTACATTCTTCACTTTTTATTTTAGTGTAGCCATTTGGTAAATTCAAAAAAGTTTTTTTTTCTTCCTCATTAATCTACACTCTGCACCCCATCTTGACTGAAAAAACAGACATGTACAAATTTTTGCAAATTTATTAAAGAAAAATTGAAATATCACATGGTCATAAGCATTGAGACCTTTTGCTCAGACACTCATATTTAAGTCACATGCTGTCCATTTCCTTGTGCTCCTTCTTGAGATGGTTCTACACCTTCATTGGAGTCCAGCTGCGTTTAATTAAACTGATAGGACTTCATTTGGAAAAGCACATACCTGTCTATATAAGACATCACAGCTCACAGTGCATGTCAGACCAAATGAGAATCATGAGGTCAAAGGAACTGGCCAAGGAGCTCACAGACAGAATTGTAGCAAGGCACAGATCTGGCCAAGGTTACAAAAGAATTTCTGCAGTACTCAAGGTTCCTAAGAGCACATTGGACTCCATAATCCTTAAATGGAAGAAGTTTGTGACCACCAGAAGTCTTCCTAGCCCTGGCCACCCAGCCAAACTGAGCAATCGTGGGAGAAGAGCCTTGGTGAGAGAGGTAAATAAGAACCCCAAGATCACTGTGGCTGAGCTTCACAGATGCAGTAGAGAGATGGGAGAAAGTTCCACAAACTCAACTATCGCTGCAGCCCTCCACTGTCGGGCCTTTATTGCAAAGTGGCCTGACGGAAGCTTCTCCTCAGTGCCAGACTCCCAGACTATGATAAATAAGATTCTCTGGTCTGATGAGACTAAGATGGACCTTTTTGGTAATAATTTTAAGCGGTATGTGTGGAGAAAACCAGGCACTGCTCATCACCTGCCCAATACAATCCCAATAGTGAAACATAGTGGTGGCAGCATCATGCTATGTGGGTGTTTTTAAGCTGCAGGAAGAGGACAACTGCCTTTGAAGGAAACATGAATGCGATCTCAGACTTGGCCGAAGGTCCACCTTCCAACAAGACAATGACCCGAAGTACACAGGTAAAATAGCAAAAGTGTGGCTTCAGAACAACTATGTGACCATTCTTGACTGGTACAGCCAGAGCCCTGACCTAAAACCCCTGGAGCATCTCTGGAGAGACCTGAAAATAGCTGCCCACCAACGATCACCATCCAACCTGATAGAACTGGAGAGGATCTGCAAGGAAGAATGGCAGAGGATCCCCAAATCCAGGTGTGAAAAACTTGTGGCATCATTCCCAAGAAGACTCATGGCTGTACTAGCTCAAAAGGGTACCGTATTTTCCGGCCTATAAGATGACTTTTTAACCCCTGAAAATTTTAAAAGTCGAGGGTCGTCTTATACGCCGGGTGTCGTCTTATGCACCAGCTCCATTGCTGCGATGCGGTGGCCTCCGGGAAAATGGCTGCTGGAGCCCGCTCGAGCTCAGATTCAGATCTCATCTCCCGAGATTTCGGGAGGAGATCTGAATCTGAGCTCGTGCTGGCTCCAGCGGCCATTTTCCCGGAGGCCACCGCATCGCAGCAATGGAGCTGCCGGGGGCCTCCGGGCTTTGGGCATATGCCGGCAGAGCCCCGACACAGGACATAGAGCCACCGCCATCCCCCAGATGCACAAAGAAGAGCCGCCACCGATCCCCAGCACAGAGCCCCCATGCTACACAAGAGGAGCAGCTGCCGACCCCAGCACAGAGCCACAAATAGCACCACTGCCCCCAATGAGGTAAAAGGGGGATGATAACTCCTGTGAGATGCCCCCTCCCTTGGTCATCGGGACCACTCCCCCACTATATGTAGATTTCTCCGCACCCGGCATATAAAATAACACACGGCATATAAGAAGACCCCCCGACTGTTAAGAAGATTCTCTATTTTCACTGGAAAAGTTGGAGGGGGTCATCTTATACGCCCAGTCGTCTTATACGCCGGAAAATACAGTACTTCTACTCAATAATGGGCAAAGGGTCTAAAAACTTATGACTATGTGATGTTTCAGTTTTTTCTTTTTAATAAATCTGGAAAAATTTCTACATTTCTGTTTTTTTCAGTCAACATGGGGTGAAGAGTATACATTAATGAGAAAAGATATGACATTTTTTGCAATGAAACAGAGTGAAAAATTTACAGGGGTCTGAATACTTTCTGTACACACTGTACATGCAGAGGGGAAAAGAAGATCCTGAAAATGACAATGTATGATATTTACATAATTATTTTGCATTTTATTGCATGAAAAGTATTTAATACAATAGGAAAACAGAACTTAAGATTTCGTACAGAAACCTTTGTTTGCAATTACAGAGGTCAGACATTTCCTGTAGTTCTTGACCAAGTTTGCACACACTGCAGCAGAGATTTTGGCCCACTCCTCCATGCAGATCTTCTCCAGATCTTTCAGGATTCTGGGCTGTCTCTGGGCAACATTGAGTTTCAGCTCCCTCCAAAGATTTTCTATTCGGTTCAGGTCTGGAGGCTGGCTAGGCCACTCTAGGACCTTGAAATGCTTCTTATGGAGCAACTCCTTTGTTGCCCTAGCTGTGTTTCATGTCATTACTATGCTGGAAGACCAAGCCACGACCCATCTTCAATGCTCTTACTTGGGAAAGGAGGTTGTTGGCCAAAATATCGTCATACATGACCCCATCCATTCTCCCTTCAATATGGTGCAGTGGCCCTGTCCCCTTTGCAGAAAAGCACCCCCAAAGTATTTTATTTCCCCCACCATTCTTTATAGTTGGGATGGTGTTCTTGGGGTTGTACTCATCCTTTTTCTTCTTCCAAACTCACCGAGGGGAGTTGATACCAAAAAGTTCTATTTTAGTCTCATCTGGCCACATGACCTTCTCCCATGCATTATCTGGTTCATCCAGATGGTCATTAGTGAACTTCAAATGGGCTTGGACATGTTCTAGCGTGAGCAAAGGGACCTTATGTGCCTGCTGGATTTTAATCCACGACGGTGTAGTTTATTACTAATGGTAATGTTTGAGCCTGTTGTCTCAGCTCTCTTCAGGTCATTGACCAGGTCCTCCTATGTAGTTATGGGCTTATTCCTGACCTTTCTCACAATCATCCTTACCCCACAAGGTGAAATCTTGCATGGAACACCATACCGAGGAAGATTTCCAATCATCTTGTGTTTCTTCCATTTTCTAATAATTGCATCAACAGTTGTTGACTTCTCACCAAGCTGCTTGCATATTATCCTAAGACCTTTTTTTTACCATGTGTATCATCCAGGTAACAACAAAAAGCATGTAAATTGTTTCTTTATAAAAATATAATTTTTGTTAAACATCAATCGTTTAAAAAATACATAAAAAATACACAAAGAAAGGTGCTGCAATTGATGAGAGAACAATTACCAAGGTTGTGCCAGAGATTCAAGGGCAGCTCAAAATAATAGATAGTTATAATACAGAATAAACAGGATGGATGGGGTGATGTTTAAACATTTTATGCTGCAACTGATTTGCATGTATTACATTATGACTCCTACCCCTATCCTGGATAGATTATATCACAAGTGACTGGCAGGCATAAAGAAGTTGGGAAGTCTAGTGCACTCTGTGTGAAAGTACTGATCATTTAAAGTGCATACAGTGCCTTTCCTAGAGTTTGAACACATAGACCTCTATCATAATTTCAAAACAAGTATTTTGAATACCTAATAAAGGATGACCTGCCGCTGCACACCATGGAGTCCCTCTGCCCCGACATGAGTTTAGCTCTGCTTCTTCGGGAGGCGACTTGTGCAGGTCTACAATTTTGTCACTGGTGTCCTTAGAAAGCTCTTTGGTCTTGGCCATGGTGAAGAGGTTGGAGTGTGTGAACAGGTGTCTTTTATACAGGTAACTAGTTCAAACAGGTGCTTTTTAAGGAAAAACTAACAGTTCCGTGAGAGCCGGAATTCTTGCTAGTTGGTAGTTGATCAAATACCAAATCCCGAGACCAATCAGCGACGCGAGATTTCCGTTACAGACAGACAGAATTAGACGATTATATAGTAACATAGTAACATACTTAGTAAGGCCGAAAAAAGACATTAGTCCATCCAGTTCAGCCTATAAAATTCTGTCAGAATAAATCCCCAGATCTATGTCCTTCTAAAGAACCTAACAATAACTAAGATACAATATTGTTACGCTCCAGGAAGACATCCAGGCCTCTCTTGAACCCTTCGACTGAGTTCGCCATCACCACCTCCTCAGGCAGGGAATTCCAGATTCTCACTGCCCTAACAGTACAGAATCCTCTTCTATGTTGGTGGAAAAACCTTTTCTCCTCCAGATGCAAAGAATGCTCCCTTGTGACCGTCACCTTCCTTGGTATAAACAGATCCTCGGAGAGATATTTGTATTGTCCCCTTATATACTTATACAGTTGTGGCCAAAAGTATTGACACCCCTGTAATTTTGTCAGCTAATACTCAGTTTCTTCCTGAAAATGATTGCAAACACAAATTCTTTGGTATTATTATCTTCATTTAATTTGTCTTAAATGAAAAAACACAAAAGAAAATGAAGCAAAAAGCAAAACATTGATCATTTCACACAAAACTCCAAAAATGGGCCAGACAAAAGTATTGGCACCCTCAGCCTAATACTTGGCTGCACAACCTTTAGCCAAAATAACTGCCACCAACCGCTTCCGGTAACCATCAATGAGTTTCTTACAATGCTCTGCTGGAATTTTACACCATTCTTCTTTGGCAAACTGCTCCAGGTCCCTGATATCTGAAGGGTGCCTTCTCCAAACTGCCATTTTTAGATCTCTCCACAGGTGTTCTATGGGATTCAGGTCTGGACTCATTGCTGGCCACCTTAGAAGTCTCCAGTGCTTTCTCTCAAACCATTTTCTAGTGCTTTTTGAAGTGTGTTTTGGGTCATTGTCCTGCTGGAAGACCCATGACCTCTGAGGGAGACCCAGCTTTCTCACACTGGGCCCTACATTATGCTGCAAAATTTGTTGGTAGTCTTCAGACTTCATAATGCCATGCCCACGGTCAAGCAGTCCAGTGCCAGAGGCATCAAAGCAACCCCAAAACATCAGGGAACCTCCGCCATGTTTGACTGTAGAAACCGTGTTTTTTTTCTTTGAATGCCTGTTTTTTTCTCCTGTAAACTGTATGTTGATGCCTTTGCCCAAAAAGTTCTACTTTTGTCTCATCTGAGCAGAGAACATTCTTCCAAAACGTTTTAGGCTTTTTCCGGTAAGTTTTGGCAAACTCCAGCCTGGCTTTTTTATGTCTCTGGGTAAGAAGTGGGGTCTTCCTTGGTCTCCTACCATACAGTCCCTTTTCATTCAGACGCCGACGGATAGTACGGGTTGACACTGTTGTACCCTCGGACTGCAGGGCAGCTTGAACTTGTTTGGATGTTAGTCGAGGTTCTTTGTCCAACATCCGCACAATCTTGCATTGAAATCTCTTGTCAATTTTTCTTTTCTGTCCACATCTAGGGAGGATTGCCACAGTGCCATGGGCATTAAACTTCTTGATGACACTGCGCATGGTAGACACCGGAACATTCAGGTCTTTGGAGATGGACTTGTAGCCTTGAGATTGCTCATGCTTCCTCACAATTTGGTTTCCCAAGTCCTCAGACATTTCTTTGGTCTTCTTTCATTTCTTCATGCTCAATGTGGTACACAAAAGGACACAGGACAGAGGTTGAGTCAACTTTAATCCATGTCATCTGGCTGCAAGTGTGATTTAGTTATTGCCAACACCTGTTAGGTGCCACAGGTAAGTTACAGGTGCTGTTAGTTACACAAATTAGAGAAGCATCACATGATTTTTTGAACAGTGCCAATACGTCCACCCTCTTTTTTATGTTTGGTGTGGAATTATATCCAATTTGGCTTTAGGACAATTCTTTTTGTGTTTTTTCATTTAAGACAAATTAAATGAAGATAATAATAACAAAGAATTTGTGTTTGCAATCATTTTCAGGAAGAAACTGAGTATTATCTGACAAAATTGCAGGGGTGTCAATACTTTTGGCCACAACTGTACATGGTTATTAGATCGCCCCTCAGTCGTCTTTTTTCTAGACTAAATAATCCTAATTTTGCTAATCTCTCTGGGTATTGTAGTTCCCCCATCCCCTTTTATTAATTTTGTTGCCCTCCTTTGTACCCGCTCTAGTTCCATTATATCCTTCCTGAGCACCGGTGCCCAAAACTGTACACAGTTAGTACACAGAATAGTAGATTTCATCTCTATTCTTTGTAGGTGTATCAAATATTTATTTTACCCACTTTATGTATAATGACCCAAAGCATACTTTGAGTGTTGTGAGTTAATTTTTCCCTTCACCATTGAGGTCTGATGAACTCCCTCATCTGGTGAAGGAAGGTAGTGAGGCTGATTACCAAACACCTGGGCAGCTAGATGATGACTTGGTGGCTGGAATTGAGGACTGGATATAAGGCTGCCGACGCCCTTCTTCCTGGCTGGTGATTTTCCTGCTGGATTCTTAGAGACCAGTCTGATTCCTGCATCTCAAAGCAAAGTTTTTCTGCTCTTCTTTGTACTCTTCAGTTTTGTTTTTGTTTTGCCTTGTTTTTTTGGGAGTTCTGCCATCCCCTGCCGGGGGTGAGCTGAACTCCATTTTTGTCTCTGATCCGTTGATATTTGGCTCTGTCTTCAGAATATACCTGAGTACTGATATAGTCTTTTGAAGCCTAGCGACTTCAGGGCCTGTTTTTCCTATCAGTCGTTTGGCTCATTTTGATAGGGTTTTTGCGGATGGCAGACAGCAGCTTTCGTATCCTGTCCTATGTAGTTAGCTTGATCCCCATCATTTGCTCAACCTATCTTTCTATCTGTGTAAGTGTTTTCATCTTGCTTCACCGTCATTATATGTTGGGGGCTGCCTATTGCTTTGGGGTCTGCTCTGGGGCTGTTTAGTTTTTCCCCTTTCTGTCTTTAGGCTATATAGTTCTCTGGCTGTGATCGAGGGGTCTAGGGCACCGTAGGAACCCCCCCATGGCTACAGCTAGTTGTTGTGGATAGGTTCAGGGGTCTGCAATCCGATAGCTGCCAACCTCTCTGGTTTTTCTGGACTAAGGCTGGTTTCACATTTGCGTTTTTTAGCGCTGGAAAAAACGCACACCTGCGCATGCGTTTTTTCCCCTATATTTAACATGGGTGCGCATACCTGCGCGCTGGTAAGCGCATGTATGCGATTTTCATGCGCTGCGTTTTTTTGGGGTGTGCGTTGGGATTTTCCAGACGCAGCATGTTGCATTTTTTGGCCCTGCAAAAAAGCGCATGCGCACATATGCGCACGTTTTGCGCTAAAAATGGCCATTATAGCCTATGGATGCGCATATGTGCGCACTGGCATGCTCATGTATGCGTTTTTTTGCATATGCGTTTTTTTTTTTAAACCATGGAATTTAGGGGTTTGGGTTAGAGTTAGGGTTAGTTAAGGGGGTTTAGGGTTAGGGTTATGGTCAGGGTTAGGGTTGGGGTTTGGGTCAGGGTTAGGGTTAAGTATGGTTTTGTTAAGGATTAGGGTCATGGTTAGGGTCAGGATTAGGGTTAAGTATGGTTTTGTTAAGGGTTAGGGTCAGGGTTAGGGTTAGGGTCAGGGTTAGGGTCAGGATTAGGGTTAAGTATGGTTTTGTTAAGGATTAGGGTCAGGGTTAGGGTCAGGATTAGGGTTAAGTATGGTTTTGTTAAGGGTTAGGGTCAGGGTTAGGGTTAGGGTTAGGGTCAGGGTTAGGGTCAGGATTAGGGTTAAGTATGGTTTGGTTAAGGGTTAGGGTCAGGGTTAGGGTTAGGGTTAGGGTTAGGGTTAAGTATGGTTTTGTTAAGGGTTAGGGTCAGGGTTAGGGTTAGGGTTAGGGTCAGGGTTAGGGTTAGGGTTAGGGTTAGTTAGGGTTTAGGGTTTGGGTTAGGGTTAAGTATGATTTGGTTAAGGGTTAGGGTCAGGGTTAGGGTTAGGGTCAGGGTTAGGGTTAGGGTCAGGGTTAGGGTTAGTAAAGTCATGGTTTGGGTAGTGTGAGGGGCCACCTAAAAATGTTGGAAAAAAACGCAAACGCGGTAAAAACGCGCTAAAAACGCATACAAACGCATAAAAATGCTGCGTTTTTTTCATGCATGCTCATAAAAATGCTTGAAAAAAACGCAGCAGTTGTATGCTTATGTATGCGTTTTTTCAATGCGTTTTTTTGCGGGAAAAACGCGCTGCAAAAAAAAGCAAGTGTGAAACTAGCCTTAGCTGGTATTTTGTTTTTTCCTCCTTCGGTGACTCATCATAACAGAATCACCAGCGATACCGCAGATCCTAGGGTACTCAATAGCAGGAGAGAATTGTAAGGAAAAAAAAATAAAACTGTCAATATTTTTTTTTTTTTTTGTGTGCATATTTTTTCCTCTATATCTCTGAGGCCGTAGGGGGAATTTTTCTCTCAATGGAGATGAAGCAATTGTCTGATCGTGTGGAGCAGCTCGCTGCTGAAGTGCGGGGAATTTCCACCTATCTTGCTCATTCTCATGCTGCTGAACCAAAGATTCCTACTCCTGATGTGTTTTTTGGGGATCGGTCTAAATTCTTGAATTTCAAGAATAATTATAAATTATTTTTTGCCTTGAAGCCTAACTCGTCGGGGAACTCCGCGCAGCAGGTTAAAATTGTCATCTCTTTGCTGCGCGGCGATCCCCAGGATTGGGCGTTTTCTTTGAAACCTGATGATCCTATTCTGAATAATGTGAACGCATTTTTTCAAGCCTTGGGGTTGTTGTATGATGAACCTAATGCTATTGATCAGGCTGAAACGACCCTGTTGGCATTAAGCCAGGGTCGAGATTCGGCAGAGTTGAACTGTCAAAAATTCCGAAAGTGGGCTGTCCTTACTACCTGGAATGATGGTGCCTTGGCAGCCCTCTTTCGGAAGGGTTTGTCAGAAACTGTAAAAGATACTATGGTGGGATTTCCTGTTCCCTCTGGTCTTGACGATTCTATGTCATTAGCCATTCAGGTGGATCGGCGTTTACGTGAACGCAAAACTACACGAGAGATGTTGCCACCTGTTGAACAAATGTCTGAACCTATGCAATGTGATAGAGTTTTGTCTAGGGCGCAACATCAGGAGTTCAGAAGGCGTAATAAGCTGTGTTTTTTTTTGTGGAGATGCCTCGCATATTATTTCTATCTGCCCTAAACGAGAGAAACGTTGTGCACACACGTTTTCTGTGGGTGGTGTTCAACCTAAGTTTCTTCTGACAATTACTCTGATCTGCTCCCTGTCCACATTTTCCGCCAAGGCTTTTGTGGATTCAGGAGCAGCTCTGAACCTGATGGACTTGGATTTTGCTAAACGTTGTGGATTTCCTATGACACCTCTGCGGACGCCTATCCCTTTGAGGGGTATTGATGCTACTCCTTTGGCGAAGAATAAACCTCAGTTTTGGACCCAGGTGGTAATGCGGGTCGCCCCAGACCATCAAGAAAATTGCAGATTTTTGGTGTTGCATAATTTGCATGATACCATTGTTCTGGGGTTTCCCTGGTTGCAAATCCATAATCCAGTTCTGGATTGGAAATCTTTGTCTGTGGCAAGTTGGGGTTGTCGGTGTGCCCTTAGTGATGCTCCTGTTTTCTCCACCTCTCCCCGGTCGCATGATGTTCCTGACTATTTGGCTGACTTTTATGATGTATTTAGTGAGAATGTGTCTGCGTCTTTGCCTCCTCATAGGAGTTATGACTGTGCAATTGAGCTGAACCCGGGGTGTAAATTCCCCAAGGGTCGGCTTTTCAATTTATCTGTACCCGAGCACGAGGCTATGCGATCCTATATTAAGGAGGCATTGGAGAAGGGTCATATTAGACCATCCTCTTCACCCTTAGGTGCTGGGTTTTTTTTCGTGGCTAAAAAGGATGGTTCATTAAGGCCTTGTATTGACTATCGTGCCCTCAACAAAATTACTGTTAAATATCAGTATCCATTACCCGTGATTTCTGATCTATTCTCCAGAGTTAAAGGTGCTTGCTGGTTTACCAAGCTTGACCTCAGGGGGCGTATAATCTTATTCGCATTAAGCATGGGGATGAATGGAAGACGGCGTTTAATACTCCGGAGGGACATTTTGAGTACCTGGTGATGCCTTTTGGGCTCACTAATGCCCCTTCTGTCTTCCAGTGCTTCATGAACGATATATTCCGAGACTTTGTAGATAAATTTTTGATTATCTATCTGGATGATATTTTGATCTTCTCCAAGAATTGGGACTCTCATGTGGAACATGTTCAGACTGTGTTCCGGATTTAGAGGGAGAATTCCCTGTATGTCAAGGGATCGAAATGCCTTTTTGGGGTACAGAGGATTTCATTTTTGGGATTTATTTTGTCTCCGTCAACTATTGAAATGGACCCGGCCAAGGTACAGGCCATTTATGATTGGGTTCAGCCCACTTCTTTGAAGGCCCTCCAGAAGTTTTTGGGTTTTGCTAATTTTTATCGGAAATTTATAGCTAATTTTTCTGGTATTGCCAAGCCATTGACGAATTTGACCAGGAAGGGTGCTGATGTGCTGAATTGGTCTCCGGAGGCTGTTTCTTCCTTTCAGGAGCTGAAGCGAAGATTCACTTCTGCTCCGGTTTTGCGGCAACCTGATGTCTCACTCCCGTTTCAGGTGGAGGTGGACGCTTCTGAGATTGGTGCAAGAGCGGTGTTGTCCCAAAAAGATCCTGTGACATCTAAAATGAATCCTTGTGCTTTCTTTTCCCGAAAGTTCTCCCCATCCGAACGTAACTATGATGTGGGGAATCGGGAACTGTTGGCCATGAAATGGGCATTTGAGGAGTGGAGACATTGGTTGGAGGGAGCCAAACACCAAGTCGTGGTCCTTACTGACCACAAGAATTTGATTTACCTGGAGTCGGCCAAGCGCTTGAATCCTAGACAGGCTAGGTGGGCCTTGTTTTTCACATGTTTTGATTTTGTGGTCTCTTTTCTTCCGGGCACTAAGAATGTCAAGGCAGACGCCCTCTCTAGGAGTTTCCTTGCTGATTCTCCTGTTGTGACTAAGCCTGCTACCATCTTAGGTGAGGGGGTAGTTCTTTCTGCCATCTCGCCCGATTTGAGACGTGCTCTGGAAGAGTTTCAGGAGGACAAACCTGAGCGTTGTCCCAGTGGAAAGTTGTATGTTCCTGACCAGTGGAGGAAGAGAGTGATGTCTGAAGTTCATTGCTCTGCATTGGCTGGTCATCCAGGTATTTTTGGTACTAGAGATTTGGTGAGTCGGTCTTTTTGGTGGCCCGCCTTGTCTCATGATGTCAGGAATTTTGTGCAGTCCTGTGGGACTTGCTCCCGGTCTAAACCTTGTTCTCGCTCTAGTGGCTTGTTGATGATTTTGCCTGTGCCCAGGAGGCCATAGACCCATATTTCAATGGATTTTATCTCTGATATGCCTGTCTCTCAGAGAATGACTGTTATTTGGGTGATTTGCAATAGATTCTCTAAGATGGTCCATCTTGTACCACTCCCTAAGTTGTCATCTGCCTCTGAGTTGGTGCCCTTGTTTTTGCAACAGGTGGTTCGCTTGCACGGGATTCCTGAGAACATTGTATCTGACAGAGGAGTTCAGTTTGTGTCTAGATTTTGGAGGACTTTCTGTTCCAAGCTGGGAATTCAGTTGTCCTTCTCCTCTGCGTTTCACCCTCAGACCAATGGGCAGACGGAGAGAACAAACCAGACTTTGGAGTCGTATTTGAAATGTTTTATTTCTGCCGATCAGGATGATTGGGTTTCATTTTTGCCCTTGGCCGAATTTGCTTTAAATAATAGAGCTAGTTCTGCCACTTTGATGTCACCTTTTTTTTGTAACTTTGGTTTTCACCCTCGATTTTCTTCATGGCAGGTGGAGCCTTCTGCCTGCCCAGGTGTTGACACTGTGGTGGAGAAAAATGCACCAGATCTGGGACTAAGTAGTGGATAAGTTGTCTCTCTCCCAGGAAAAGGCCCAACGGTTTTCCAACCGGCGTAGGACCGTTGGTCCCCAGTTTAAGGTGGGTGATATGGTTTGGTTGTCATCAAAAAATATCGCTATGAAGGTGGCTTCTCCTAAGTTTAAGCCTAGATTTATTGGACCTTACAAGATTTTGGAGATTATTAATCTGGTCTCTTTTCGGTTGGCTCTTTCTGTTACATTTAAAATTCATAATGTGTTTCATAAGTCCTTGTTGAAGAGGTTTGTTGAACCAGTAGTTCCTGTGGTGGCACCTCCTGACCCTATATTGGTTGAAGGTAACATGGAATATGAGGTAGAGAAGATACTGGATTCCCATCTGGCTACATGGAGACTCCAGTATTTGGTTAAGTGGAAGGGTTATGGTCAGGAGGATAATTACTGGGTCTCTGCCTCTGATATTCATGCTGAAAGATTGGTGCGTGCCTTTCATCGGGCTCACCCGGATCGCCCTGGTGGCATGGATGAGGGTTTGGTGACCCCTCCTCAAGGGGGAGGTACTGTTGTGAGTTCATTTTTCCCTTCACCATTGAGGTCTGATGAACTCCCTCCTCTGGTGAAGGAAGGTAGTGAGGCTGATTACCAAACACCTGGGCAGCTAGATGATGACTGGGTGGCTGGAATTGAGGACTGGATATAAGGCTGCCGATGCCCTTCTTCCTGGCTGGTGATTTTCCTGCTGGATTCTTGGAGACCAGTCTGATTCCTGCATCTCAAAGCTAAGTTTTTCTGCTCTTCTTTGTACTCTTCAGTTTTGTTTTTGTTTTGCCTTGTTTTTTTTTGGGAGTTCTGCCATCCCCGGCCGGGGGTGAGCTGAACTCCATTTTTGTCTCTGATCCGTTGATATTTTGCTCTGTCTTCAGAATATACCTGAGTGCTGATATAGTCTTTTGAAGCCTAGCGACTTCAGGGCCTGGTTTTCCTATCAGTCGGTTGGCTCATTTTGATAGGGTTTTTGCGGATGGCAGACAGCAGCTTTCCTATCCTGTCCTATGTAGTTAGCTTGGTCCCCATCATTTGCTCAACCTATCTTTCTATCTGTGTTAGTGTTTTCATCTTGCTTCACTGTCATTATATGTTGGGGGCTGCCTATAGTTTTTCCCCTTTCTGTCTTTAGGCTATATAGTTCTCTGGCTGTGATCGAGGGGTCTAGGGCACCGTAGGAACCCCCCACGGCTACTGCTAGTTGTTGTGGATAGGTTCAGGGGTCTGCAATCCGATAGCTGCCAACCTCTCTGGTTTTTCTGGACTTAGCTGGTATTTTGTTTTTTCCTCCTTCGGTGACTCATCATAACAGTTGAGGTTGCAAAGAAATGGTTCAATAACAATGACGTAGAAGTGCTTGATTGGAACCCACAGTTCTCAATCCTCAACCCAATTGAATAATAATGTGTAGAATTGAAGAAAAAGCTGTATATACACCCAAGTGAATCGGTCTGTAGCTAGAACTCTGCATGCAAGACAACCAAGGAATCTCACAGAACTGAAAGAATTTTCTAAGGAACAATGGATGAAAATCCCTCAAACAAAAATTCACAGACTGAGCTGGCTACAAAAATAATTTTCAAGCTGTGATACTCGCAAAAGGTTGTGCTGCTATGTACTAACCATGCAGGGTGCACAAACCTCTTAATTGGCCAATTTTCCTTTTTGTAATTTTTAAAATGTAAACAAATCACAATTTTTTTTGCTTAAAATAAACAAAAAATAAGTAATCTTTAACTTTAGCCCTTTTAATGATCATTTCGTCTTCAACTTGCTTAACTGTTCACAATAACAGTAATTTTCACCAGGGTTGATCAACTCTGACATGTCACTGAACAAATTGTAATATGGTCACTGGACAGGTCCTTGAGGGGAGATATAGGTATCATCGAGGTTGATAGCTTCAGTGATGTAAGCCCAGAAAAGCATTCTCTAACACGTATAGTGCTGAGAGAGTTAATAGGGTGTATCGGGGATGGGTTTACGAATAGTCAAAGAGAAGGGTGGGGCTGGCTGCTCACATATCCCCCGACCGGGGGCGGGGTATGGCAGATAAAACAGAGACCAGGTGTCTCATTCAATGTCTGTGACTGTAGTTGTAGAGACCTCCAAGGTGTTTACTAAAGGACACTAACCTGAGCAAGCGAACCCGCACTTCTATATGGACTATTTAATTTGTCTTTTTGTTTTGCTTATGCTGAGCAGTTTGTAAAGTTTGTAATAGACAAACCTGGACATTTTGATGAAACTGCTTCCTGTCCCAACCTCAGCCTGTCACACAAACTTTTCTCTACCCCCAAAAAACCTGTCCTGTAGGGCAATTTTGAGTTTAAGCCGGACCTGCCAGCCTGCAGCGTCCCCCACAATAGGAGCCTGCAGCCGCTGCCATTGCTGCTGGGCCTTCGAACGAAGGTCAGTCACCTCCAGTGACAACCACTGCAGCTGCTCTGCTAGCTCAGCAACAGGATCCATGAACCTAGCAAAAGAAAAAAAACAGCAAAAAAAACCAAGTGTCAGTTTTTTCTTCTTCTGTAAATGTGAGCAGCGGTTGATGTCATGCAACGTGTAGGAAAGGCTAAGTGCAACACCAAGGGATAAGGGAAAGGGAACCAAACACTAGGGAAGAGGGGAGCGGAGACCCCTAGGCAGATCTAACATCACCCTGTCTGCCCTATCATCCCTATATAGGTTCTGCAGCTATCGCTGAGCAGGATACCTAATCCCTGCCTGACCCTGGCGATAAGCTCTGCCCCAGGAAGGACAGGATGAGCGCTAGTCTATCCTCACTACCACTAAAGAAAGATGGGATACACAAACAAGGGGAACACTTAGCTTGAGTATACTCAGAAGTCCTCCAAATACCAGAGAGGAAGATGGCTGACTGCTAAAGCTCCAAGCTGCAACAGGGAACTGTAAATAGAAATATCAACTGCAACTTCCAGCAGCAAGCTGGAAGTTATAAACACCCTGGTCCAGGTGTGTTAACTATAGCCAGAGGAAGGTAGCCACTGGGTCCTAGAGTCAAAGGCCCAGGATGAAGTCTGCAAAGCAAACTGCTGAGACCTTCTGCAGTTGGGTGCAGAGCGACGGTCTGCAGCTTCTGACACACCCGTGACAGTACCCCCCCCCTTCTACAAGTGGCCTCCAGACATTCAGGACCAGGTTTCTCAGGATGAGAGGTGTGGAGCGAATGAACCAACCTGGGGACATTCACCTCTGATGCAGAAACCCACATCATTTTCTCAGGACCATAACCCTTCCAGTGTACCAAGTAGGGAACAATGTTGGAGGCAAGAATCTACAATCCTCGAAATTTGAAACTCTAGGTTTCCACCAACCATTATTGGGGGAGGTGATAGGGGTGGGGGCTCAAAGGGTTCCACATATCTCTTGAGCAAAGACCTGTAAAAAACATTGTAGATCTTAAGAGCCTGAGGTAGCTCAAGATGAAATGCTGCTGGACCAATAACAGCAGTAATCTTATAGGGACCAATGAATCTAGGTCCCAATTTCCAGAAAGGAACCCTCAACCTGAAATTCTTGGTAGACAACCATACAGAATCATTCACATTGAGGTCCGGACCTGGCACGTGTTTACTGATCAAAGTGATCATCATACATTTTTTTCTTGTATTTCCGGCCCCGGTTAGGAACAGGTAGTGGTGAAACAGGACCAGATGAACGTGTATACGGTGCTGTAGAACGTGCGCAAACATTGACGGTAGACACTTGTTCAACCACATCCCAATGCAATCACGGCCACAGAGTCATGATATTCTCTAATTGCTTTGCAGTGCAATTTAGATGGCACAATCAACCTCCCTGAAGGGTAGGAAGCAGGGGTGTCCCCTTGAGCTTCCAACACCTCACCCTCCAGGTCAATGTACAATGCTGAAATGCCTATTTCCTTCTGCAAAATTGGGGCAGGGCTCTCAATGCCAGACAAAAATGTCATTAAAGTCCCTGTAGATACAGTAGAAGGGGAAACGTTTAGGCAGTTACCATGACCGTAATCTCCCCACTTTATTATCTCTCTGGACTGCCAATCCACAGTTGGATTATGCTTCACGAAGCAGGGCAAACCCAGAACAATTGGAGTGTGGAGACCTTTCAGGACATAACAAGGGATTATTTCATAATGCAAAGATCCCAACTTTTTAGTCTTACTGTATGTTATGAATAGTGTTGAGTAGAGTTGAGCGAAACGGGTCGAAAAAATTCAAAAGTCGCTGACTTTTGGCAAAGTCGGGTTTCATGAAACGAAACCCGACCCTAGGATGAGGTCGGCCACGAGGTCGGCGACTTACACGCCAAAGTCGCGTTTCAAAAGTTTGTTTTGCGCTCTTTTTCAGCCAATCAGGATCCACGGACACTGTGGGCAACGTGATGACATAGGCACGGGTCACCACCATCTTTCAGAAGGGCGTGCAAGTGATTGGCTTGCTTTGGTGGGCGTCACAGGGGGTATAAAAGGGCATGCACGCCGACCGCCATCTTACTTCTGCCGATCTTAGTATAGGGAGAGGTTGCTGCTGATTCTGTAGGGAGAGCGTTAGGCAGGGAAGAAGACAAAAAAACTGCTTCTGCTGCTAGCGATTTGGCCTGCACAACACACCAGTCACTGTGTGTGCAGTGCAAGGGGAGGCTATATAGTGGTGTATCAGTGGTGTTGGTTGTTGGGCTGCCTTCTAAGGCTTCCTGACAGGCTGGCATTGCTGTTTACCCACTGCTCCGCAAACTGCTTTTTTAAAAGCAATCCAATCTCCCTTATCCTCTAGTCACTTTTGTCACAGCTGTGCCATCGAGCCTGTCACATAGCGCTCAGATATCAGTGGGCCTCACACAATCCAAAAGTGTCCAGTGTCCACAAGTGTGTTCAGAAATTCAAAATCTCCCTTATCCTCTAGTCACTTTTGTCACAGCAGTGCCATCGAGCCTGTCACATAGCGCTCAGATATCAGTGGGCCTCACACAATCCAAAAGTGTCCAGTGTCCAAAAGTGTGTGCAGATATTCAAAATCTCCCTTATCCTCTAGTCACTTTTGTCACAGCAGTGCCATCAAGCCTGTCACATAGCGCTCAGATATCAGTGGGCCTCACACAATCCAAAAGTGTCCAGTGTCCAAAAGTGTGTGCAGAAATTCAAAATCTCCCTTATCCTCTAGTCACTTTTGTCACAGCAGTGCCATCGAGCCTGTCACATAGCGCTCAGATATCAGTGGGCCTCACACAATCCAAAAGTGTCCAGTGTCCAAAAGTGTGTGCAGATATTCAAAATCTCCCTTATCCTCTAGTCACTTTTGTCACAGCAGTGCCATCGAGCCTGTCACATAGAGCTCAGATATCAGTGGGCCTCACACAATCCAAAAGTGTCCAGTGTCCAAAAGTGTGTGCAGATATTCAAAATCTCCCTTATCCTCTAGTCACTTTTGTCACAGCAGTGCCATCGAGCCTGTCACATAGAGCTCAGATATCAGTGGGCCTCACACAATCCAAAAGTGTCCAGTGTCCAAAAGTGTGTGCAGAAATTCAAAATCTCCCTTATCCTCTAGTCACTTTTGTCACAGCAGTGCCATCGAGCCTGTCACATAGCGCTCAGATATCAGTGGGCCTCACACAATCCAAAAGTGTCCAGTGTCCAAAAGTGTGTGCAGATATTCAAAATCTCCCTTATCCTCTAGTCACTTTTGTCACAGCAGTGCCATCGAGCCTGTCACATAGCGCTCAGATATCAGTGGGCCTCACACAATCCAAAAGTGTCCACTGTCCACAAGTGTGTGCAGATATTCAAAATCTCCCTTATCCTCTAGTCACTTTTGTCACAGCAGTGCCATCGAGCCTATCACATAGCGCTCAGATATCAGTGGGCCTCACACAATCCAAAAGTGTCCAGTGTCCAAAAGTGTGTGCAGAAATTCAAAATCTCCCCTGTCCTATAGACACCTTGTACCTTGTTTTACATAACTATATAGTTTGTTGGATTTTGTCTACATTTCTACCAAAAATGAGGAAGGCTGGTGGAAGAGGCCGTGGAATTGGGCGGGGATTGGCAGCTGGTAATGATGGTGTTGGTGGTGGATCTGATGGTAGTGGCAAGAGCAAAATAGGACCGAATGCAGGAGGTGCTGACCCTGCGTCATCGTCTGGCTACATAAGGCCTCGAACGCTTAGTTTTCTAGGAGTTGGCAAACCGCTTTTAAAGCCAGAGCATCAGGAAAAAGTTTTGTCTTACATTGCTGACTCAGCCTCCAGCTCTATTGCCTCCTCTTCTTCAGTTGTAAAAAGTAAAAGCACTGAGTCATCATTGGAGGCTCATGTTCATGAACCACACCTTTCCTTGTGTCCTTCACCCCAACCAAGATTGAAGCATGACGCAGGTCATACTACTGATTACTCCATGGAGCTGTTTTCACATACCATGCCTGGATTATCAAGTCAAATGGTGAATTACCCAGGCCAAGATGAATCTGACATGGAGTGCACTGATGCACAGCCACTGATGGATGATTCTGCTGGTACATTCACTCAGAGCACTACATTGTCCTCGCAGTGTACAGAGCCAGATTCTGACCCTGATGAGACTCAGGTGCCCCTTCCCGCACACTATACCACCATACACGGTGACACAGAGGAAGGTGCACATGACATAGAAGAGGAGGTGATGGATGACCCAGTTGCTGACCCAGATTGGCATCCATTGGGGGAAGAGGGTGCTGCTTCCAATAGCTCAGATGAGGAGCATCCACAGCAGACATCGACATCGCAACAGCTGTTATCTGGCAGGCCCGGAGCACTCCAAAGACAGGTTCCAAACATCAAAAGAGTTGCTGGACAGCTTGTCCAGAGGGTCAAAAGATCACAGCGTGCTAGGCCGCAAAATGTCTGCCAAAGTAGGAAGAGTGCAGTGTGGCACTTTTTTGAACAAAATCCTCATGATCAGGCCAAGGTTATCTGTAAGAAGTGCGCAAAGACCTTTAGCCGAGGGAAAAATCTGAAAAATTTGAATACCAGTTGCATGCTTAGACATTTAACCAGCATGCACTTGCAAGCGTGGACACAACACCAAACCTCAAGTGCCACATGTGCAACTGATCACAACGAAGGTAGTCAGCAACGCTACATTGTTTCCCCCACTGTAAGCCCACCGGTTAGCACAGCAGCAAATGTTGAGGTGTCGTTGCAAGACCACAGCAGTCAGGGAATCCCACTGTTATATCAACGAAAGACTGATTCTAGGCCATCAGAAAGAACACCAACTCCATCACCATCATCAACCCTCTCTCAGTCCACCCTGTCCACCGCTACTTCCACCATATGCAGCTCTCAAGTCCAGCTCACCCTCCCAGACACTATGAGTAGGTCAAGAAAGTACTCAGTCTCTCATCCGCGTACACTGGGTTTGAACGCCCACATTGCCAAACTAATCTCGTTTGAGATGATGCCCTTTCGGTTGGTGGAAAGCACAGCTTTCCGTGAACTCATGGCCTATGCAGTACCACGCTATGACCTACCCAGTCGCCACTTCTTCTCTCGCAAAGCCATCCCAGCCCTCCACCATCATGTGAAAGACCGCATTGTCCATGCACTCAAGCAGTCAGTGAGCGGAAAGGTGCACCTCACAACTGATGCATGGTCCAGTCGGCATGGCCAGGGCCGTTACGTGTCCATCACTGCGCACTGGGTTAATGTGGTGGATGCAGGGTCCACAGGGGACAGCGGTGGTGGGACAGTGCTGCCTAGCCCACGGTATAGGAAACAGTTGGCTGTAGGCGTTCGACCCTCCTCCTCCTCCAGAAGCGAAAGCTCGTCCACAGAGCGCAGTCGTACGAGCACTCCATCTGCAGCTGCCACTGTTGCACACGATGTGTCCCCCTATCGAGCAGCTAGTGGAAAGCGTCAGCAGGCTGTGTTGCAGATGATGTGTTTGGGCGACAGACACACCGCCGAGGTGCTGGCCGAGTACTTGAAGCGACAAACTGAGTCATGGCTGGGCAGTGTACATCTTGAGGCAGGCAAGGTAGTTAGTGATAACGGCCGTAATTTTGTGGCAGCCATAGCCCTTTCAAAACTCAGCCACATACCTTGCTTGGCTCACACCTTGAACCTGGTGGTGCAGTGCTTCCTCAAAAATTATCCGGAGTTAACAGCCCTGCTCCAGAAGGTGCGAAGACTGTGCGCGCACATCCGCCGGTCGCCTGTACACTCCGTTCGTATGCAGAAGCTGCAGCGATTGCTCCACCTTCCCAACCACCGCCTCATTATCGACATTGCAACAAGGTGGAACTCCACCCTGCACATGCTGGAGCGGCTGTGCGAGCAGAGGCAGGCCATAATGCATTTGTGGGAGGATACACGGCCAGGCACTTTGAGAGCAGACATGGAGTTGACAGGTGTGCAGTGGTCGAAGCTGAAAGACCTTTGTAAAGTCCTTCAGTGTTTTGAGGAATGCACACGGCTGGTAAGCGCAGACGACGCCATCCTAAGCATGAGCATCCCACTTATGCGTCTGCTCATGCAAACTTTGACGCACCTTAAGGAGCAGGTGTCTGCAGCCAATGTTGATGAGGAGGAGGGAATCCTTGATGACATTCAGCCATTGTCTGCTCAGGGACCTCTCCTGGACGAGGTGGAGGAAGAAGAGGAGGAGGAGGATGATGATGATGGGGATGATTACTTAGGGGAGGAGGATGCATCTCGTGGGGCAAGTGAAAATGTTGGCGTGGCAAGGTCTGGTACAGGGTTTGTGCGTGACTGGAGGGATGTGGATTTGCCAGAAAGTGCTCCTCCACCCAGCACTCGCAGTGCATCGTTGACACCGAGAACATTGGCCCACATGTCAGATTATGCCTTGCGGATCCTAAAAAGGGACCCCCGCATTGCCAAAATGATGAACGATGACGACTACTGGTTGGCCAGCATCCTGGATCCACGCTATAAAGGCAAATTACAAAACATCATGCCACAGGAGAACCTTGACCTAATATTGGCTAATAAACAAGCAACTCTGGTAAATCGGTTGCTTGAGGCATTCCCAGCACACAGCAGCGGTGATGGTTCTCACACGAGCTGTACGGGCCGGGGGCAGCTTGGCAGAGGTGTTCGTGGTGCACACAGCAGAAGTGGCGTTGGAGACAGGGGTTTCATGACAATGTTGTGGACTGATTTTTCAAATACCGCTCACACAACTGGTAATACTGCATCGATGGAAAGTGACAGGAGACAGCAGTTGTCAACTATGGTTACAAACTACTTTTCCTCCCATATCGATGTTCTCCCACACAGGTCATTCCCCTTTGACTATTGGGCCGCTAAACTGGACACCTGGCCTGAATTGGCCCAATATGCCTTACAGGAGCTCGCTTGCCCAGCTGCAAGTGTGCTATCGGAAAGAGTCTTCAGTGCAGCTGGATCAATCCTGACAGAAAAAGGACCCGTCTGTCAACCCAAAATGTGGATGATCTAACCTTCATTAAAATGAACCACGCATGGGTTTCCAAGGATTTTGTCCCACCTTCCCCTGATGACACATAGGGTGACAGAAAAATGGCTTGCTTTGGTCCACCTCTTCCTGGTACTTCACCTATTTTGCCTTTTGCATCAGCTGAATGTCCAACATCAACATATGCCACTTTCTAAAACTCCCTAACTGTGCTGCCTCCCCCCCCATGCCCGGGGTCACCACCTACCGCACGACACCGTGCGAGTGCCGTTGCCCTGGACAGGTGGGTAGGCCGACTCTTGGGCGCGGGCACTGGCACAGGGTCCCTCATAGTGCAATCAAGTGTCTCTGACGGTGGTGGTGCACACCCGCCGTCAGACACACCGCTGTACTATGAGGGGCCCAGTGCCAGTACCGACGCCCACGAGTGGGCCCCCCTTGCTTGGGCAGGGCCCCAGCATTTGCAATCTTTACCTCTCCCTGCTCCTCCGCTGTGTAATCTGGGCCATCAAATCCATACTGTGCCTGACACCGTCTGAGCCTGCCTCCTGAGACATATATTTTGAATGTGTACGCTATCCATACATGTTATCCAGGGATACGGTACCCTTTCTAACCTTTGTGCAATCACGTGCAATCCATACTGGCCCTAACACCGTCTGAGCCTGCCTCATGCTGTATAGACATATATTTTGAATGTGTACGCTATCCATACATGTTATCCGGGGATACGGTACCCTTTCTAACCTTTGTGCAATCACGTGCAATCCATACTGGGCCTAACACCGTCTGAGCCTGCCTCATGCTGTATAGACATATATTTTGAATGTGTACGCTATCCATACATGTTATCCAGGGATACGGTACCCTTTCTAACCTTTGTGCAATCACGTGCAATCCATACTGGGCCTAACACCGTCTGAGCCTGCCTCATGCTGTATAGACATATATTTTGAATGTGTACGCTATCCATACATGTTATCCAGGGATACGGTACCCTTTCTAACCTTTGTGCAATCACGTGCAATCCATACTGGGCCTAACACCGTCTGAGCCTGCCTCCTGAGACATATATTTTGAATGTGTACGCTATCCATACATGTTATCCAGGGATACGGTACCCTTTCTAACCTTTGTGCAATCACGTGCAATCCATACTGGGCCTAACACCGTCTGAGCCTGCCTCATGCTGTATAGACATATATTTTGAATGTGTACGCTATCCATACATGTTATCCGGGGATACGGTACCCTTTCTAACCTTTGTGCAATCACGTGCAATCCATACTGGGCCTAACACCATCTGAGCCTGCCTCATGCTGTATAGACATATATTTTGAATGTGTACGCTATCCATACATGTTATCCAGGGATACGGTACCCTTTCTAACCTTTGTGCAATCACGTGCAATCCATACTGGGCCTAACACCGTCTGAGCCTGCCTCCTGAGACATATATTTTGAATGTGTACGCTATCCATACATGTTATCCAGGGATACGGTACCCTTTCTAACCTTTGTGCAATCACATGCAATCCATACTGGGCCTAACACCGTCTGAGCCTGCCTCATGCTGTATAGACATATATTTTGAATGTGTACGCTATCCATACATGTTATCCGGGGATACGGTACCCTTTCTAACCTTTGTGCAATCACGTGCAATCCATACTGGGCCTAACACCGTCTGAGCCTGCCTCATGCTGTATAGACATATATTTTGAATGTGTACGCTATCCATACATGTTATCCAGGGATACGGTACCCTTTCTAACCTTTGTGCAATCACGTGCAATCCATACTGGGCCTAACACCGTCTGAGCCTGCCTCATGCTGTATAGACATATATTTTGAATGTGTACACTATCCATACATGTTATCCAGGGATACGGTACCCTTTCTAACCTTTGTGCAATCACGTGCAATCCATACTGGGCCTAACACCGTCTGAGCCTGCCTCCTGAGACATATATTTTGAATGTGTACGCTATCCATACATGTTATCCAGGGATACGGTACCCTTTCTAACCTTTGTGCAATCACGTGCAATCCATACTTGGCCTAACACCGTCTGAGCCTGCCTCATGCTGTATAGACATATATTTTGAATGTGTACGCTATCCATACATGTTATCCAGGGATACGGTACCCTTTCTAACCTTTGTGCAATCACGTGCAATCCATACTGGGCCTAACACCGTCTGAGCCTGCCTCATGCTGTATAGACATATATTTTGAATGTGTACGCTATCCATACATGTTATCCAGGGATACGGTACCCTTTCTAACCTTTGTGCAATCACGTGCAATCCATACTGGGCCTAACACCTTCTGAGCCTGCCTCATGCTGTATAGACATATATTTTGAATGTGTACGCTATCCATACATGTTATCCAGGGATACGGTACCCTTTCTAACCTTTGTGCAATCACGTGCAATCCATACTGGGCCTAACCCCGTCTGAGCCTGCCTCCTGAGACATATATTTTGAATGTGTACGCTATCCATACATGTTATCCAGGGATACGGTACCCTTTCTAACCTTTGTGCAATCACGTGCAATCCATACTGGGCCTAACACCGTCTGAGCCTGCCTCATGCTGTATAGACATATATTTTGAATGTGTACGCTATCCATACATGTTATCCGGGGATACGGTACCCTTTCTAACCTTTGTGCAATCACGTGCAATCCATACTGGGCCTAACACCGTCTGAGCCTGCCTCATGCTGTATAGACATATATTTTGAATGTGTACGCTATCCATACATGTTATCCAGGGATACGGTACCCTTTCTAACCTTTGTGCAATCACGTGTAATCCATACTGGGCGTGAGAACGGCTGGCGAGCTGTTAAGCAAGCTACAGCACCTGTGCAGACAAGTACAGGGATTCCCTAGCGAGGAGACTTATTTGATTGTTTTCAATGTTGGGACAGCAATTTTTGGGGAGCACTATACTCTGGAGAATGATAGATGGGGCCCACCATACACTGGAACATTCCAAAGGTGGACATCAGACACTGGAGCAGCATTTACAGGGCCCATTATACACTAGAGCATTAGAAATGGGGCCCATTATGTTTGGAGCATTATTTGGGCCCATAAGACAGTGGAGCTTCATCCATGGGGACCAACATATACTGTAGCATTATGTGGAGCTCATCATATACTGTTTCAAACATTATATGGGAACAATGATTCTGTATGGAGAAATAGATGGGCCTCGTCATGAGATGTAAAAAGTGAGGTATTTTTCATTGGACTATACCGCTATTTCTCTGCCGTATCGGAGCATGATGAGTTGTGGTATGTGTTAAAGGGGCGCTCTTTCGCCCAGGGCACATGAAAACCTGGAGCCAGCCCTCCCCCCCCCACAGTTTGTAGCCAAATAACCCCCATTTTTCAGTGCGTAACTTGTATTATGAAGTTAATTAAGGTTGACAAGCTTAAGAAAGAAGAATTGATGCTTTTGGCATTCAAATGGGCACTGTAGGTGTGTTTCCTGTCCTCCTCTCACTGCCGACTTTTATTCCCCATTGACTTACATTGGGTTTCGTGTTTCGGGACGACCCCGACTTTTCCCTATAATCGGACGATCTTTCTCGACCCGACTTTTGGAAAAGTCGGGTTTCACGAAACGAAACGTGACCCTAAAAAAACAAAAGTTGCTCAACTCTAGTGTTGAGCGATACCACCCGATATTGAAAAATATCGGATCGGATTGGATCGGCCGATATGAAAAAAGTATCGGGTATCGCCGACTCCGATTCCGGAAGTCCCATTCAAGTCAATGGGACAGAAATATCGGAATTAAAAAAACCCCTTTCTTGCCTTGTACATCCTGTTCGGGAGGGGGGAAGAGTGTGGGCGGTGCATGGGCGGACACTGTGCGTGTCTGTGTGTGCGGGCGGGCTCTGTGCTGGCCTCTCGGGGGTCTGTGCCGACTGTCGGGGGCCTGTGCCGGCTGCCGGTGGTCTGTACGGGCCTCTCGGGGGTCTGTACAGGCCTTCGGGGGCCTGTGCCGGCTGCCGGTGGTCTGTATGGGCCTCTCGGGGGCCTGTGCCGGCTGTCGGTAGTCTGTGCCGGCTGCCGGTGGTCTGTGCGGGTCTGCCGGGGGTCTTGTGTGTGTGCAGGCATCGTCTGATGGGACTACAAGTCCCATCGGGCGATGCCTGCTACAATGACAGTGATTGACACATTAGCCAATGATGGGACTAGTAGTCCCATCATCCGGCTAATGTATTGAATGTAAAAAAGAAAAAAAAAATACTACATACATGCTACATATATACTACATTCATACAACATACATACATACTTCATATAAACTACATTCATACAGCATACATACATACTACATACTGTACATGCTACATATATACAACATTCATACAACATACATACACACTACATACATGCTACATATATACTACATTCATACAACATACATACATCATATATACTACATTCATACAGCATACATACATACTACATATATACTACATTCATACAACATACATATATACTACATACATGCTACATATATACTACATTCATACAACATACATACTACATATATACTACATTCATACAACATACATACTACATACATGCTACATATATACTACATTCATACAACATACATACATACATACTTCATATATACTACATTCATACAGCATACATACTACATACATGCTACATATATACTACATTCATACATACATACTACATACATGCTACATATATACTACATTCATACAACATACATATCTACTACATACATGCTACATATATACTACATTCATACTACATATATACTGCATTCATACAACATACATACTACATACATACTACATATATGCTACATCCATACTACATACATGCTACATATATACTACATTCATACAACATACATACATACTACATACATTCTACATATATACTACATTCATACAGCATACATACTACATATATATACTACATTCATACAAAATATATATATATACTACATACATACTACATGTATACTACATTCATACAGCATACATATATACTACATACATACTACATGTATACTGCATTCATACAACATACATACTACATACTATATACATGCTACATATATACTACATTCATACACATACATACTACATACATGCTACATATATACTACATTCATACAACATACATACATAGTACATACATACTACATACATACAACATGCTACAGACATACAACATACATACTACATACATGCTACATATATACTACATTCATGCAACATATATACATACATACTACATACATACATACAACATGCTACAGACATACAACATACATACATAAATACTACATACATGCTTCATATATACTACATTCATACAACATACATACATACTACATACATGCTTCAAATTTACTACATTCATACAACATACATACATACTACATACATGCTACATATATACTACATTCATACTACATGCTACATATATACTACATTCATACAACATACATACATAGTACATACATACTACATACATACATACAACATGCTACAGACATACAACATACATACATACTACATACTGCATACAATACATTCATACAATACATACAGTACATATAACAGAGAACATACTCACCATCACTTGTCACTTTGATCCCCGAAGCCAGTGTCATCTGTGGAAAAATATGAAAATAACAAACAAACAATATACTCCCTGATCCGCAGAAATCCACGCATGTCCCACGCCGATCTGCCGTGGAGAACAGCAGCATCAGCTGATGCGACCGCTCTCTACGGGGCTCCAGGAATCCAGTGACGGGAGGTAGGTATCCTTCCACACTGTATTCCTCTGCCACTGTAAAAAATAGTCCCTGGTCTCAATTTATGGCAAAAGCTGTGTGGGAACTTTCTCACACAGCAATGCCAAAAGTGAGACTAGGGACTATTTTTTTTACAGTGGCGGAGGAATACAGTGCGGAAGGATACCTACCTCCCGTCACTGGATTCCTGGAGCCCCATAGAGAGCGGTCGCATCAGCTGATGCTGAGGTTCTCCACGGCAGATCGGCGTGGGACACGTGTGGATTTCTGCGGATCAGGGAGTATATGGCTTGTTTGTTATTTTCATATTTTTTCATAGATGACACTGGCTTCGGGGATCAAAGTGACAAGTGATGGTGAGTATGTACTCAATGTTGTATGTACTGTATGTATTGTATTACTGTATTGTATGCAGCATGTATGTATGCAGTATGTATGTAGTATGTTTGTAGCATGTTGTATGTATGTAGTATGTACTATGTATGTATGTAGTATGTACTATATATGTATGTTGTATGAATGTAGTATATATGAAGCATGTATGTATGTTGTATGAATGTAGCATGTATGTAGTATGTATGTATGTTGTATGAATGTAGTATATATGTAGCATGTATGTAGTATGCATGTATGTTGTATGAATGTAGTATACATGTAGTATGCATGTATGTTGTATGAATGTAGTATACATGTAGTATGCATGTATGTTGTATGAATGTAGTATACATGTAGTATGTATGTAGTATGTATGTATGTTGTATGAATGTAGTATATATGTAGCATGTATGTATGTTGTATGAATGTAGAATATATGTAGTATATATGTAGCATGTATGTATGTTGTATGAATGTAGAATATATGTAGTATATATGTAGCATGCATGTTGTATGAATGTAGTATATATGTAGCATGTATGTAGTATGTCTGTAGCATGTTGTATGTATGTAGTATGTACTATGTATGTATGTTGTATGAATGTAGTATATATGAAGCATGTATGTAGTATGTATGTATGTTGTATGAATGTAGTATATATGTAGCATGTATGTAGCATGTATGTAGCATGTATGTAGCATGTATGTAGCATGTATGTAGTATGTATGTTGTATGAATGTAGTATACATGTAGTATGTACATAGTATGTATGTTGTGTGAATGTAGTATATATGTAGTATGTATGTTGTGTGAATGTAGTATATATGTAGTATGTATGTAGTATATATGTTGTATGAATGTAGTATATATGTAGCATGTATGTAGTATATATGTAGCATGTATGTAGTATGTATGCATGTTGTATGAGTGTAGTATATATGTAGCATGTATGTAGTATATATGTATGTTGTATGAATGTAGTATATATGAAGTATGTTTTTTTTTTTATTTTACATTCAACACATTAGCCAGATGATGGGACTACTACTGTCCCATCATTGGCTAATGTGTCAATCACTGTCATTGTAGCAGGCATTGCCCGATGGGACTTGTAGTCCCATCGGACGATGCCTGCACACACCCAAGACCCCTGGCAGGCCCGCACAGACCACCGGCAGCCGGCACAGGCCCCCGAGAGACCCGTGCAGGCCCCCGGCAGCCGACACAGGCCCCCGGCAGCCGGCACAGGCCCCCGAGAGGCCCGTGCAGGCAGCCGGCACAGGCCCCCGACAGGCCCGTACAGACCCCTGAGAGGCCTGTACAGACCACCAGCAGCCGGCACAGGCCCCCGAGAGGCCCGTACAGACCACCAGCAGCCGGCACAGGCCCCCGACAGGCCTGTGCAGACCCCCGAGAGGTCCGTACAGACCTTCCGCAGTCGGCACAGACCGCGCATCATGATGACATCATTTCAGCAGCCAATCACAGCCATAACAGTGGCTCATTGCATTATGGGGACTTCCGATTCCGGTATCCAATATTGAAAAAATATCGGTACTCGGTATCGGAATTCCGATACAGCGAATATCGGCCGATACCCAATACTTGCGGTATCGGAATGCTCAACACTAGTTATGAACAATTTGTGTCAGTGATCTCTGTGCAAGTTGTGCTGAGTCGATGGTGCAAATAGAAATCGGTTCAGCCAAGTTAGAGCAGACAAAACCATGATTTCTAGCAAACTTGGCATCCACCATACTGAGTCCAGCTCCACTGTCTACATTTTTTCAGACCTGCTCTCTAGCACCACTACTGCTGTCAGTACAAAATGAAAATTGCAGGTTGAAGATGAACATGCCTCTTGATTATAAAGCTCAAGGCTCAGAAGGGTTAATCGAGTCTCTTTTTGCTTTGGAATTACAGGACATGCCCCAATAAAATGTCCCTTCTTTCCACCAAAAATACTGTACATGCACCCTTTTTCTTGCAAATGTCAGGGGAAACATACAACATGAACACATGAACGCACCACCAACTGCATGGGTTCCCCTAACGCCGCAAGTATAGTTTCACCCCTGGACCTTCCCTCCAACACCAGGATCTTGTCCCAGAAAGAGGGCTCAGAAGCAGGTGGTGTTACCCATCTGTTCTGCAGGCACCTATCCACTGGAATAGCCAAGGATATGGCAGCCTCCAGTGACACAGGAGTTTCATACACTGCTAATGCATCCTTTAACTTTTTACTAAGGCCCTGAAGGAATTGGCTTCTGAGAGCCAGGTCATTCCATTTGGTATTAGTTGACCACTTACAGAATTCAGAGCTATGTCTCCACTGAACGATTCCCTTGCTGAATGCAACGCAGCTTGGTTTCAGCCAAGGAAATACAGTCCGGATCATCATGGATCAGGGCAAGAGCCCTTAAAAACTCCACCACAGACTGGAGACACATAGAATCATAGAATCCTGTGGCAGAGGAAAAGCCCAGTGACAACCTCTGCAGCTGCTCTGCTAGCAAAGCAACGGGATCCTTCAACTCAGCAAAAAAAAAAAACCCCATACAGAAAATACACCAAAAAAAAACAAGTGCCAGGTTTTTTTTTTCTTATGCAAACGTGACCAGCGGTTGATAATGTCACGCAATGTGTAGGAAAGGCTAAGTGCAACATGAAGGGATAAGAGAAAGTGAGCCAAACACTAGGTAAGGGAGGAGTGGAGACCCTTTGGCAAATCTAACATCACCCTGTTATCCCTATCGTTCCTATATAAGTTCAGCACTAATGATGAGCGAGTATACTCGTTGCTCGGATGTCCTCCGAGCATTTTGTCGTGCTCGGATATTTAGTTTTTGTCGATGCTGCTGCATGATTTGTGGCTGTTAGCCTAAATACATGTGGGGATTGACTGTTTGTTAGGGAATCCCCACATGTATTCAGGCTGTCTAGCAGTCACAAATCATGCAGCTGCGCCAACAAAAACTAAATCTTCGAGCACTCCAAAATACTCGAAGGACACCCGAGCAACGAGTATACTCACTCATCACTATTCAGCATCTATTGCCGAGCAGGATACCTAATCCCTGACTGACCCTGTCGATAAGCCCTTCACTGGAAAGGACAGGATAATTGTGCATAATCAATCCCTATTACCACTAAAGACAGATGGGATACACAAACAAGGGGAACACAGCTTGAGTAGATTCAAAGAGAAACACGGAAGTCCTCCAAGCACCAGAGAGGAAGATAGCCTACTGTTAAAGCTCCAAGCTGCAACAGGGTACTGGAAATAGATATATCAACTGCAACTTCCAGCAGCAAGCTGTAAGTTATAAATACTCCGATCCAGGTGTGTCAACTACAGCCGGGGGAAGATTGCCACTAGAGTCAGAAGGCCTAGGAAGAAGTGTGAAAAGGAAACTGCTGAGACCTTCTGTAGTCAGATGCAGAGCAATGGTCTGCAGTCTCTGACACACCCGTGACACAACCGCAGCTGAGGGAGTAGAAATGCTACAATTGGTGCTAAAAGCACATTCACAAATACCGAGGGGCAGTGGGACTGCCGCAGAGATATCACATGTCCTGGGTAAAAGTGACTGCAGAAGGGAAAACAGACAACGTGTAGGAGTTGATAAAGCAACTAGTGCAGGCTAGTCTCCAGCAGCAGCATTTGGCAACAGCAGTGGCCACAGCAGCAGCAGATATAGCAGCACAGGCAACAGATGGAAATCCTAGCCGAGGCGATCCGTGGCAGGGGAACCACCCCACCCCTAACTCAAAATGATGACTCACACATGAGGTGATGACGTTGATGTGTTCAAGACAGTTTTTGAAAAGGTAGTGGAATGGGTAAATTGCCTCTGAAGCAGTTGGCGGGAGTTTTGGTGCCATATCTAACAGGGAAACCACAGAAGACCTGTTATGACCTGGCCTTGCAGGAGGCAAAAGAGTACGCCCAGTTAAAACATGAGATCATGGTGCACTTAGGAGTGACTCTGAATGTCAGGGTGCAACTGGTGCACCACTGGTCCTATTGCAGTGACAAACTTTCCTGGTCCAAAAGTGGTTGCAACCTGAATTTTACTTCCAGCACAGATGGTTGATAGGGTCATCATGAACAGATCATACACTCCCTTATGAGGTTGGTGCAATCTTGGATTGCCCAGGCAGAACCCTGGAATATTGATGACCTGGTGGGAATGGTGGAAAAGTACCAGGCGGTCAAGAGTTCCTAGGGGAAGAAAGGGTCTTAGCATCTCTGTACTGGGATTCCCAAAGGAGGGCTGACACCCAAAAGAGAGGAGCATCTGGGGGGCGTCCAAGAGCCCAGGAGGCATTTGAATTGTTTCCAAAGACCCCACCTAATAGCGTAATTTGTTGGAGGTGCCACATCCCAGGTCACATAGCCACCCACTGCCCCATAACCACCGAGTCAATGGACTGCAGCATATAACAGTGCTGCTTATACAGTATTTTGGATATCTTGCCTGCAGTGTTGTCCATCAACCAGGCTAGTGACATCAGGCATGTCCCATATCAGTGAACGGAGTGCAAATGACTGGTCTATTGGACTGGGGTAGTTTGGTAACCTTAGTAAGGGTCACAGATCCTCATCGGCTGATTCCTGTTAAGATGGTGGGCATCCGATGTATTCATGGTGATGCTAAAAACTACCCTGTAGCCTGGGTGGTCATAGACATAAACTGTGGCAGCAAGTCACATAAGGTTGGCTTAGTCAAGGACTTACAACACCCTGTTATTATAGGGCGGTACTTTGCATTGTTTTGGGACTTGTGGGGGGAAAGGGAGGACATGTGGTTGTCTAGACAACAGCCTGGTCGCTCCTAAAAAAAAAAACAAAAAAAAAAAAAAAACCTTGTCACAGGCCAAAGCTGATGGCTTTCCCTTTTGTGTACTTTTGGAGATGAGGATGAGGCAGCATCCTCGGAGGCCAACCTCCCTGAGCTGGAGGTGTTTGGGGGAAACTTTGGAACCACTCAACTCAGGGGCTTAAGTCTAAAAGGGGCATTTGATGTTAGGCGTCGGGTTCCTGCAGCTGCACAGCAGGAATCCAGAGCCTTGCATCCTGCGGTCTCCCATTCTTCTCCGACCGCTCAGGAGCCTGCACAGCAATCTCAGCATCGCTGGTGCTCTGCTCAGACCAGCTCTGTAGGACTGGTTGTTGCTGCCACCTCTGGGTCAGCAATAGAAGCGCAGGCTGCCCTGCAGCAAGCCACTCCAGTGGCTAAGTCCTCTCGTCACGCTACTGGGCATGCTCATGAGACGATCTCCCATTGGAGATCGGGAGTCACATGCTCAGGTCCTTCTCCTGATCTGATTGGTCCATCCCAGAGATCTGGAAGGTCTCGCACGGCTATAAAAGGTCCGCATGGCCGCTCGGCCATGCGCTAGTTTAGTCTCTAATTGCTACTGTGTGAATGATGATGGATGCATGAACCTGCGAATGACTCATTAAGATCCGCTCCCTCTGATATTATGTCTGTGGATAAGGACTTAGCCTTAGAGTCAGCGCCAGTCAGTGGCATTCTACAAGCCACAGTGCTCATCTCCACAGAGTTAGCATCCGACAGTGCGCCCCTCCTGAGCATTGTCGTATAGTGGCTGAGTCAGTTGCCGCGCTGCGGTCAGCAGCACTTGTGGGCGTCCGCGTTAGCGACACCGCACGCACAGTAGGTCTAGACGGACACTGACCCTGTGTCTTGGGCCCGAGTCCTGTGACCATATACTGTGCGTGCCCACCGCTGAGACCTGTGAGGTCAACAGGCTCGGCATTTATGTTTATGCCTTAAGGCGACGCTAGGAATATAACAGAGTACGCCCAGTGCACACCGGGTGACGTTCGACCCATGTGCGATATACCGCCATATTGTGCGTCTGCCATTATATAGCAGCAGCTTAACACCTCTGCACGGTGGATCCCGGGCGGCGAACGCACTTTCTATTACTTTATATTTAGTGCGTTCCGCCATCCCTAACATTACACTAGCGCCAGGGTCTGGCTGGTAATGGCGGACCTGCAGCAGCTACAGCAGTACATTCGGCAGCTGGAGAGCAGGTTGGCGGCTATTGAGAGCTCCACCTTAGTTGCGAATGCTACAGTGGCCGCTGCTCAGGCAGTCGCAGAGGCTGTCTCACGCGTGTCCACACCCACACCTATGCCAACAATAACCCGCCTCCCGTTGCCCGATAAGTTTTCCGGTGACAGCACCGCCTGCAGGGGTTTCGTGAGCCAGTGCTCTATTCAGCTAGAGTTACTGGCCATGCGATTTCCCACAGAGCAGGCAAAGGTGGAGTTTATTGTGTCTCTCCTATCAGGCAGGGTGTTAGAGTGGGCTACACCATTGTGGGAGCGTGATGACCCCGTGGTTCAGGGTGCTGCTCAGTTCCTCATGGCTCTGAAGCAGGTCTTTTTGGGACCATGGATCACGCACGACACCTCTCTCCAATTATTGGCCCTAACACAGGGGTCTCTCTCGGTCAGCCATTATGCCGTCCGATTCTGGACATTGGCTTGCGAACTGGAGTGACCTCATAAAGCACTCGTCCCTGTGTTTTGGAGAGGGTTAGCGGAGCATGTCAAAGATGCTCTAGCAACCAGAGAGGTCCCCACAAGTTTGGAGGAGTTGATTGCCATCTCCACCCACATTGATCTCCGGTTTACGGAGCGCGGGCTGGAACGTGCACAATCCAGACGAAGAGTTAATTTGGCTCCCACCTTCTCCGAGCCACTAAGATTTCCCGCTCAGGATCTTACACCTTCAGAACCTATGCAAGTGCCTCGTGCCGGCCCCAAGCCACGTCCGGTGCGAAGCTTCGCACGCTGTTACCAGTGCCAGCAGTTTGGTCACTCGGCTAGCACGTGTCCTCTGCGGTCGAAAAAATGATCACGTCCAGTGGTCGTAGGTGGTGGTCTAACTAATATGAAAACCTTTTCCCCTAAACCAGTATTCCGAGGGACATTAGATAGCGGTGCTTCCACCTGGGAAGTAGAGGTCACCGTGAACTTCGGGGCAGAAGGAAACTTCATGTCCTCATCCTTTGCCCAAAAGCACGCTATTCCGCTGGTACTACTGCCTCGTCCCTTGACCATCAGGGTGGTTTACGGTGCGCCTTTACCATCTCAAGTTACACACGAGACAGCACCTCTTGGTTTCTCAATCTCACCCTCTCATCACGAGACGTTGTCCCTGTTTATTTTGCCAGATGGCATCGACCAGGTGCTTCTCGGACTTCCGTGGCTCCATTACCATTCCCCTCATATAGATTGGTCTTCGGGCAGTATACTGGGTTGGAGCAAGGACTGTGAGGGAAGGTGCATGAGAGACAGTGTTCAAGTAGCATCCACGGAGGTGCCCGTGGATCTTTCTGCGCTCCCTGGACACTACTGGCAGTAACGCAGATGTTTTCTCAAAAAAAAAATCAGCGGAGACGCTTCCGCCACACCGTCCTTACGATTGCCCGATAGACCTATTGCCAGGCACGGAGCCTCCTAGAGGCCGCGTGTACCCTCTATCTCTCCCAGAGACAGAGGCCATGTCACAATATATCTGGGAGAACCTGGCAAGAGGGTTTATCAGAAAATCGGTGTCGCCGGCTGGTGCAGGGTTCTTCTTCATGCAGAAGAGTGGGGCGTTGCGCCCCTGCATTGACTACAGAGGTCTCAACGCCATTACCGTAAAAAACAAATACCCTCTTCCTTTGATCTGTGAGTTGTTTGACAGGTTGCGAGGGGCCTGGATCTTTATGAAATTAGATCTACGGGGGGCGTACAACCTGATCCGCATACGCGAAGGAGACGAGTGGAAGACAGCCTTTAATACCAGGGATGGCCACTATGAGTATCTGGTCATGCCCTTCGGCCTCTGTAATGCACCTGCTGTCTTCCAGGACTTCGTAAATGACGTCTTTCGCGATATGCCCTCTACCTCGGTGGTGGTCTATCTGGATGACATACTCATCTTTTCTCCAGATGTGGCCTCTCACCGGAGAGACGTCTGCAAGGTCTTCGACCGTTTGCGGGCGAATTCTCTCTTCGCCAAGCTGGAGAAGTGCCAGTTTGAGCAGGAGTCCTTGCCGTTCCTTGGCTATATCATCTCGGCCCAGGGGTTGGCTATGGATCCTGCCAAATTGCAAGCAGTAATGGACTGGCAGGAGCCCCATTCTCTAAAAGCGGTGCAGCGCTTTTTGGGGTTCGTTAACTATTACTGACAGTTCATTCCCCACTTCTCCACACTGGTAGCTCCTTTGGTCACTCTCACCAAGAAAGGAGCCAATCCAAAGGTTTGGTCAGAGCAGGTCTCCACGGCCTTTTCATCCCTGAAAACCCATTTTGCTGGCGCTCCCATCCTCCACCGTCCCAATGTGGATAAACCCTTTATCCTAAAGGTAGATGCCTAGTCCATTGGTGCAGGAGCAGTCCTTTTCCAGAAGGATGCTCAAGGTCGGAAGCATCCCTGCTTCTTCTTCTCAAAGACCTTCTCACCGGCGGAGAGAAACTACTCCATCGGGGACAGGGAGTTGCTGGCCATGAAATTGGCCTTTTCTGAGTGGAGACATCTCCTGGTGGGAGCCCGGTTTCCCTTCCAGGTGTACACTGACCATAAAAACCTGGTCTATTTGCAAACAGCCCAGCGCTTGAACTCTCGTCAAGCTAGGTGGTCGCTCTTCTTCTCCCGCTTCCGCTTCACTTTGCATTACATGTCTGGAGAGAAGAACGTCCGTGCGGATGCTCTTTCTCGCTCGGTGGTCTCATCGGAGGAAGAGGAGGCTGAGCCTCGGCTAATTGTCCCCATGGAAAGCCTGAGGACCGTGGCTCCGGTCGCTCTTGAGGCAGTTCCGCCGGGCAAGTCCTTTGTCCCTCCTCGCCTGCGTCCAGGGTGGGTGCTCACTTTGGCATTAAGCGGACCACAGAACTCCTGACAAGGTCTTATTGGTGGCCGCACATGGCTCGGTACACTAAAGAGTACATTCAAGCATGCGTCTCTTGTGCTTGGAACAGGTCCTCTAGACAGAGGCCAGCTGGGTTACTGTATCCCTTGCCGGTGGCAGACAGACCCTGGGAGATGGTCGGCATGGACTTTGTGGTCGGCCTGCCCAAATCTGGTGGCAGCACAGTCATCTGGGTGGTCACCGATCATTTCTCTAAAATGGTGGATACCCAACATTTACCTTGGAAACCGGCGTACATGCTGGTTTCCAAGGTAAACATCGGGTATCTAAGAGCCACGCGACTCCTGGATACCTGATGTTTACATTAGAAACCAGCGTCCAGCGAGGCTGATCGCTGGTCTCTCGCTGCCACACGCAGCGATGCATGCTGGCCAGCGGGAGACCAGCGATTGAATAACGGCCCAGGCCGATAGAGCACGATCAGTGATAACCGGCAGGGGGGCCGGTCGCTGATCCCCGTCACACACAGCGATCTCACTGGTGAGATCGCTGTGGCGTCACAAAATCCGCGATCTCGCTAGCGAGATCGCTGTGTGTGACGGGGCCTTTATATAGACAGGTGAGTGGGTTTACAAATCAAGACTCTTCAGTTCAATTAAACACAGCTGGACTGCAAAGAGGGTGTAGAACCATCTCAAGGAGGATCACAAGGAAATGGAAAGCATGTCACTTAAATATGAGTGTTTGAGCAAAGGGTCTGAATACTTATGACCATGTGATATTTCAGTTTTTCTTTTTTAATAAATTTGCAAAAATGTTTACATTTCTGTTTTTTTCAGTCAAGATGGGGTGCAGAGTGTATATTAATGAGAAAAAAAATGAACTTTTTTGAATTTCCGAAATGGATGTAAAGGGTGAAAAATTTAAAGGGGTATGAATACTTTCCGTACCCACTGTATATGGGTGTGCTTGTAATGCCTTGTATAATAGTACCTATGTTTTCTAGCATAGAAAGTTCTTATATTATCTTAGCGTCTAGGGACAACTAGGACAAGTGAGGACAAGCCACCGTAGAGCTGGGGGAGTCAAACAAATCCCATATCATTAGGGTGCCAACTTCCACTGCAAGGCAGGGACAGCCTAGTGAACATCCTAGGGCTAAATAGGCTCATTATACGTGATATAACCTGGGATGGTATATTTTTGACTGGCAGAATGGGGTATTGAGCAGGTTATCCACTTCTTGGTATCCTAAATGGCCTAACATTCAGGTGTTCCTCCCTTTTGTATTTTTTTTACTTTTAATTTACTTGACTTTCTTCTACAAAACAGGCAGAAAGAATCTTCTCAGCACTAAACAAAAATGCCCCTATCTGGAACCATAAGGAGAATTTTAACAAAACCAACAACGTAATACTTAGGGTATCAGTGGGAATAAAGTAAGAGTAAATCCTGGACACATTTGACCTGGTTACAGGTCTGCTTTAAAATTACACTGTTTACTCTAAATGATTATATAAGTATGGCATTTTGACTTTCTGCACATAATGTCATATTAATATGGGGACATAGTTCCTTTGGGAAACACCACATGGAGGCACACAGAAAAGCTACAGGTGCATATTAATCCATTTGAATAACTCTAGAAAGATATAAAGCTAATCTTTTAAGAGTTTATAAATTATAATAATCATCTTTTTCTGACTTTTTGATTAGAACTTCCAGTTCAGAAGAGAAAATAAGTCTGCACTAAAACTGAGAGAACAACAAAAAACAGAAAGTAGAAGAGGGGGAAAGTAGGCGAGGTAAGTGTGACAATAAGGTCCATGTTGTATGATGCCAGTGAGAAGAGTTCATGTGGAGTAAATGTTATCTGTCAGTGGTGGGATTGTCACATATATGATAACTGACAATGACCCCATCTCTGTATGGGGAGGTTTCCTCCACTGTCCTGTCACATTAGTTTAAACATTGGTAAATATCTTTTCTCATAGGTTCTATCCTCTGCTGATTCACAGTGTGAGCAGCCCTGGACAATCCACTCAGGCAGGATGATATCAAAGAAAGATGTATTTTTGCAGTCTGTCACCAGGGCACCATAAACAGCTCGAGGACAAAAAAACCCTACATCTAGTGTCCTGAAGATAATACAGCACATCCACCATCAATATTGGACCTGTTGGAAAGACTTGTACTGTGGCCTCCTGACCACCAAGAAACATATGCAAAAGCCAAAGGCTCCTCCAAGAACATCTCTTCATCCTTGCATGTAATTCTTAATTTAGAAAAAAATAAAATTTTGAATTGATTAATTTAATTGAATATTACTGACATTATTATTATTATTATTATTATTATTAATTTTAATTCTATAGCGCCAACATATTCCACAGCACTTTACATTATAGAGGGGACTTGTACAGACAATAGACATTACAGCATAACAATAAACACAGATCAAAACAAATACCAAGAGGAATGAGGGCCCTGCTCACAAGCTTACAATTTGAGGAAAAAGGGGAGACACGAAAGGAGGATGGTAACAATTGCTTTTGTTGTTTGGACCAGCCATAGTGTAAGAATCGGGTGTTCATGTAATGCTGCATGAACTGGTTATCGGCCTCAGTATGGCTAAGAGGTCTATTAAATGCATAAAGCATGTGAGGACATGATGCGAGGAGCCTGGCTATGGTAAAAAATTTTGAATGGGTCACACAGGGATAGTTAGGTTAATGCGTTGAGGTGGTAGGCCAGTCTGAATAAATGTGTTGTTAGGGCACGCTTAAAACTATGGGGATTGGGGATTAATAGTATTAACCTGGGTAGTGCATTCCAAAGAATTGGTGCAGCACGTGAAAAGTCTTGGAGACGGGAGTGGGAAGTTCTGATTATTGAGGATGCTAACCTCAGGTCACTAGCAAAACGGAGGGCACGGGAAGGGTGGTAGACTGAGATGAGGGAGGAGATGTAGGGTGGTGCTGAGCCATAGAGTGCTTTGTGGGTGAGGGTAATAAATTTGTACTGGATTCTGGAGTGGATGGGTAACCAGTGTAATGACTGGCACAAGGTAGAGGCATCAGTATAACGATTGGTGAGGAATATGGTCCTGGCTGCAGCATTCAAGACAGATTGGAAAGAGGAGAGTTTGGTAAGAGGGTGACCGATTAGTAGAGAGATACAATAGTCCAGACGAGAATGAATAAGAGAAGCAGTAAGAGTTTTTGAGATGCAGATAACAAGAGCGAGCCAGTGATCGGATGTGGGGGGTGAATGAAAGCTCAGAATCAAGCATGACCCCAAGACAGCGGGCATGATGCTGGGGAGTAATGGTGGAACCACACACAGAAATGGCAATGTCAGGCATAGGTAGGTTAGTAGAAGGAGGAAACACGAAGTGTTCAGTTTTTGACAGGTTCAGTTTCAGATAGAGGGAGGACATGATGTTAGAGACAGTGGTAAGACAATCACTGGTGTTTTCTAAAAAGGCAGGTGTGATGTCAGGAGAAGAAGTGTATAATTGGGTGTCATCAGCATAGAGATGGTACTGGAAACCAAATCTACTGATTGCTTGTCCAATAGGGGCAGTATACAAAGAGAAGAGGAGGGGGCCTAGGACTGATCTTTGAGGAAACCCAACTGTAAGGGGAAGATAAGAGGAGGCGGAACCAGCAAAAGATACAGTGAAGGAGTGGTCAGAGAGATAGGAGGAGAACCAGGAGAGAACGGTGTCCTTGAGGCCGATGGAGCGGAGCATAGTTAGGAGGAGCTGGTGATCCACAGTGTCGAATGCTGCGGAGAGATCCAAGAGAATTAGCATGCAGTAGTGACCATTAGATTTAGCTGTTAGTAGGCCACTAGAGACAGGGCTGGTTTTAGACAAAGTGGGGCCTTAGGGAAAAGTTTAAAGTGGGGCCTCAAATGCTAACATTGTAAAATCATACATTTAGGTTACATTACATGAACTGTTGGCAGAGGGGCCTGGAGCCAGTGCTGGCACTGTGGCCCCCATATTCAGGGGCCTTATATCGGCCGATGGGTCTGCCACTATTAGCATTACACAGGAGCATTGCTAGGGTCAGAAAAGATTGGGGGGCCCAAGCCCCAAACACAAAGAGTTGTCCCCCAACCCCCTCTTAATTTTTTTTTTATACTACAGATAACACAGCAGGGCTCCCAACCGTCCTGGATCCAGCGGGACAGTCCCGCTTTTGACACTCCCACCCGCACGATTGTAGTTTTCCCACACTGCATATCAGCTGCCACACCCACCGGTCATTTCAGAAGGGACTGTGTACCGATCGCCATACAATTCCCTCTATGCACAGCACACTCCAGAACAGAAGCCCTCCCCGGCTCACGTGACCAGTCACATGACTGTGACCTCATCCTATGTAGCACCACAGATAGCACAGTGATAACTCTCTGAGAACAGATAATATAGAAGATGTCACCTGCAGTCCTATGTAACACCACAGATAGCCATAGCGTTTCAGAGTAAGACTTTGTTCACATGCATTTTTTTCAGTAGCCAAAACCTGTTCTATTGGCAGTAAAAATGTTGCATTCAAAACACCTGTTTTTCAGCTTGTTTTCTGGTGTTCTTTACACTTTTTTCAGCTTTTTTTAAAGTGAGGATGTTAGCTTTGTCAACAGTATGTTTAAGACCACGTTCACACGTTCAGTATTCGGTCAGTATTTTACATCAGTATGTGCAAGTCAAAACCAGGAGGGTGAGAAATCCAGAAGTGGTGACGTGTTTCTACTATACTTTTCCTCTGATTGTTCCACTGCTGTTTCTGCATTACAAATCCTGATGTGAAATACTGACCAAATTCTAAACATGTAAACGAGACTTAATAGTTTAATTCACCAAAACCACTTAAAAAATTGCAGCGAAAAATGCCGTTGCAATATCTGCAGCTTTCTTTTTTATATTCTTTCATTGCTTTCTACGGGTGAAAACACACTGAAAGAAGTGACATGCTGCAGATTTAAAAAGTGCTACAGTTCTGAAATTCAGTCAGAAAAAAAAACAAGTGCATGCAGGAGATTTCGGAAATCTCATATGTTTTGCTGGCGCTTTAAAAAGCAGCTTTTGGCCGTGTTCATATGCAGAATTTTTGCAGCTTTTTCTTCTGCAAATAAGAAGTTTACAGCATTTTATAGCACAAGCAAAGACTGAGATTTTCAGGAATCTCCTGCACACCCTTTTATTTTCTCCTGACTGAATTTCACAACTGCAGCGTTTTTTAAATCCGCAGCGTGTCACTTTCAACAATTTTTTTCACCCGTAGAAAGCAATGAAAAAGTTTTAGAAAAGCTGCAAATGTCAACGTTGTTTTTCGCTGTGTTTTTGGGTGAATAAAACGAACTTTATTAAACATGTACTGCAGACAAAATGAATACTATACAAAAAAAAAAAAACAGCAAAAGCTCTAAGGGTCTGTGTCCACAATCAGTAAACTCTGGATGCTGCGTACATCCGCAGCATCCAACCCGCAGCGGCCAGATGTTACAGCATAGTGGATGGGATTAACACATGTGGAATCACCTGCGTAAGATGGCAGCACTTTAGATGGAGCACATGTCCGCTGCGTCCAAAGTGCTGCCATTTCCGGATCGTCTGCACATACCCTAAAAAATGGGTGTTTTGAAAGCAGTATTTTTACTGCCAAGAGAGCAGGCTTTGGTAGCAAAAAAAAATGCACCAAAAACGCTGATTCAAATGCACACCTGTACTAGTACGATATATATGTATGGCTTACCCTTATTATTTCACTTGGGAATTCATTTATTTCTATATAATAAATCCCCTGATTCAACAGACAATATCCCTGTCTTGTGTCACCCAGACAGTAGTGACAGGAGGTCGCCCTGTCACGTTACAAGCAGGGATTAGTGACTGTGGTCAGAGCTGATGCAGATCGCTGCTGTATGTGGCTGTGGATCCTAATCCTGCAGCAATCAGCACAGAGCTCTGGGACCACAGTGAGTAAATCACTGCCCTCTGACCTGTTATTGCTGCTCTTACCAGGTTCTGCGGCTTCACTTAGGCATAGCCATTCTCAGGACAGTTCTAGGAGCAGCCATGATCAGGACTCAGGAGGAGACATACAGAGCTTCAGGCATCATCCTGCACTGTCACTGTGCTGTAATCAGCCCCTCCCCCTCACTCTCAACTTTTAACCTTACTGCAGGGAGAAAGACAGGGGGGCTCAAGGGGCTTTGCGAGAGACAGTGAGACACTCTAAGACTTCAGAGCAATGCACAGCATTATTCACTGCTGTACATCCTCTGGGCACTTGATAAATGGGCTGCAGAGGCAGGGGGCCCCCTTTGTAGGTGGGGGCCCCAGGCATCTGCCTGGTCTGCCTGTCCCAAATGCTGGCCCTGATTAGAGACTTTAGTAAGGGCAGTTTCAGTAGAGTGTAAAGAGCGAAAACCGAATTGTAGAGGGTCGAGAAGAGAGTTGTCTGAGAGAAGGCGGATAAGACGGGCGTGAGCCAGGAGTTCCAGAAGTTTAGAGATGAAAGGAAGATTAGAGACAGGTCTATAGTAAGCGGCACAGTTTTGGTCAAGAGATGGTTTTTTAAGTAATGGATGTAAGATGGTATGCTTATGTGGCGCCCCCAGGAGTACGGTTGCCACAGTGACCTTGCCTCCCTCCTAGGCAGAGTGATGTCATGCCTGGAAGCAAGGAAAGTATCTGTTTATCAGGTAGTTCCAGCATACAACACAGCTCCTTCTCCAGACCAGCAGAGGGAGCTCTAAACCCGACTTCTGGGAAGCTGCTCTCTCTGGTCGGGAGGGGGAAGGAGTTAGGGAGTTGAAGTGTGGACAGGGAAGAGAGAAGACATGGTGGAGAGAAGCTGGAGATTGGAGCTTTAGCAGAGCTCAACTCCAAGCTGAAGCGCCAGGAACCGGGTGCCGGAAACCGAGCCTCTGTGGATGCTAAAGGTTACACAGCAGAAACCGAAGGAATAGATGCTAGAAATCCTCTGTTCCCAACGAAGACTCGACGACACAGCAACACGTGTGTGAGCCGGAGACACCATTGTGGCGCAGTCTTTAAAGGAGGCTACAGCTGCCTGTCATGCAAGTGGAGTTCTAAGTAACGGACAGAAAGAGGAACTTGAGTGGAGTTCACAACCACAAGTACTTCAGAATAGTGCTAGAAAGGAGACCTCACAACCCATCTGTATAGAGAGATTCCCAAATTGCGTCCAGGCGGACCAACTCCTGTACCAATTGCAACTTGAACCCTGGACTGTACCTACAAAGCTCCATAAAAGGTAAAGGAATCTGCACTCTGCTGTGTCCTTTGAATTCTTCCTGCATCACCTTCTCAGCACTGCGACATCCCTTGCTCCACACTACATCAGCAGCTATTCCTCAATCTCTTTTCATCTGCCCTGGGACTCAGCTCTGCCTGTGGAGAGCTATTCCAACACTGCTGCATCACACCATCAGTCCCAGAAGATGTGCACTGCAGCGCTGGTCCTTTCTGATCAGATACCACAGGTGGCGTCATGAAAACTCTTTACTATAAACTCTTTATTTCATCCCTTGTAAATATACCCATTTTATTGGACGCCCAGGGCCACGGACCGGGTCACCGCCGCTGTGACACTGACCCTTTAAGAAAGCAGCCCAGGACCGAGTATCCCACTGCCCTGGCAGGACGTTCCACTTAAATAAGGAGGGAAAGATACCAGGAGAGAGAGAGGTTGAAAATTTTTGTTAGGCGAGTGGTGACAGCAGGGGAAAGGGACATTCATGTATTATAAGTACTACACGTTATACAGTAAATGTCTGATGGTTTGGACACCACACAGGAGAAGATTGGTTCTGTGTTTCCTATTAACCCTCTAAACCATATGTTACCATCCACGTTTCCTGTCTCCCCTATTTCCTCAAAGATTGTAAGCTTGCAAGCAGGGCCCTCATTCCTCTTAGTATCTGTTGATCTATGTCTTTATTGTTATGCTTAATATCTATTGTCTGTACAAATTCCCTCTAAAATGTAAAGTGCTTCGGAATATGTTGGCGCTATAGAAATAAAATTATTATTATTATAAACCCCAGCCAAAAGTGATGGATTCTGTTATCCCTAGGGGCATGTGCACATTGCGCCTTACAAATGCTAGTTTTTTCTGTAGGAAGACTCTTCAAGAAAACTCTGGTGGTGTTTTTCCTGAAGAGTCCTTTTTGCAGGCGGCATCTTTTATTTTTGTTATCTATATATAAAGTAGTGAGCGGCTTCCAAACAAAAGGCAACAGCAGAATCAACAGGTCACTTTCTTTAATCACTTCATGGTCTTCAAAGCTGGAAGTGGATAAAAGAAACTGAAAAAGACTGAAACATAAAGTTTTCACAGTAAGTTGTTTTTACATTGCAGTGCATATGTTCAATAGTTTTAATTTTTATTGAGTGATTGTCATGAGGGATCCAGGTGGATTCCACCTGAAAAAGACATTGTGTGCACACACTGTAATAATGGCAACCAATCTAGGGGGAAACATGTTCTGATCCACTGATTTTACAAGAACTCAGATGCTTTTAGCTTAGTAGGGTAGGGTTGTGAGACAGGGAGGATATAAGAGCTGAGAAGTAGGTTTGTTTTGCTGTGGCGAGTGTGGCCTTGAAAGTCGTGAGGGACTATATGAATGCGATGAAGTCCTCATTGGAGTGTGATCATTCCATCTTCGCTCAGCAACCCTGGAAGCCTACCTCAGTTCTTTGGTCAGGTTGGTGTGAGAGGGTTGTCTCTTGATTTTGGGAGCTTTGGTATGTGTGAGAGGGGCGACCGATTCAAGAGCTGCAGCTTTTGTGGTGTTATATAAAGCGGCAGAGGCATCCGCATTGTGTAGGGAACTTATGTCTGTAAGAGGGAGAAAGGATTCAGAGAGTGAGTGTAGATCAAGGTGTTTGAGATTTCTGTGAGGGTGTGCTAGTTTGTAGGGTGGGGATTGTGGACCTGGAGAGGAAAGGGAAGAGAATGTGAGTAGGTTGTAGTCAGAAAGAGGTAGAGGTGAGTTAGAGAGGTTAGATAGGAAGCAGAGGCAGGTGAAGATGAGGTCCAGTGTGTGGCCATCTTTGTGAGTGGCTGCAGAAGACCATTGAGCAAGGCCAAAGAAGGAAGTGAGAGATAGAAGTTTAGTGACAGCTGAGTGGGATGTGTCAATGGGGATGTTGAAGTCACTCGTGATGATACAGGGGATGTCAGCAGAGAGGAAATGAAGTAGCCAGGTGGTGAAGTGGTCGAAGAAGGTGGGTGGTTGCTGGCCCTAGAGGGTGGTAAATAACAGCCAGTTGGAGGTTGGTGGGGGAGTAGAGCACACAGAGTGCAACTCAAAGGAAGGGAGGGTAACAGAGGGTGGAAGTAGGATATGGGTGAAGGAGCAGTTATCGGACAGGAGAAAACCAACTCCTCCGTCATGCTTGCTGCTGGGGCGGGAGTGTGGGAAAGTTGAAATCCATCTTATGAAAGTGTAGCTGGAGAGGCTGTGTCAGAGGGGGTGAGCCAGGTTTCGGTGCTAGCATGGAAGGAAAGTTTGTTAGTAATGAAAAGATGATGGATGTAGGAAAGTTTGTTGAGGACAGCGTGTATTCCATAGAGCTCCTGTTAGTGGGACTGGGGAAGCGGGGGCTGGGTGAATGGGTATAAGGTTAGAGAGGTTACGGAAATTTGTGATATATTTTAGATGGGAGGTAAAAATGACTGTTCGGATGTGGTGAGGTGCACCAGGATTTGGAGAAATATCACCTGCAGTGAGGAGCAAAGTGTTAGCAGTTGGGAGCAGGAGAGGGCCGTCTGTGTTTGAAGACATAGGATTGTATGTTGAGGAAAAAGTTCTGAGGAGGAGGTGAGATGGATGAGGAGGATGGAGGGAGAGATAATTAGTTCCTTACTTGGGGTAGGGATTAGGGGGGTTATCAGAAAGTGAAGGATTATAGGGGTGAGAGTGAGAACAAACATTGTTTACAGTCACTTTCAAGTTACCTTCAGTTCCCTTCTGGTTCAATTCTGGAGTAATTATTTCATTGCTCGACACACTTGTTTGATACACTTTTAATCATTTTAAAAACATTTTATCTTTAATTTTTTGTTAACTTTATTAATTTCCTTTTGGAGACTTGAACCTGCTATAGTTTGATTGCCATACCGCAGCATATAGTGAAATTACATTATTCTGTGGCTCAACCTACTGGCTTTCAGGAGGACCCCATCTTCCATGATAACTCATTGGTCTTTCTTAATCATTGTCAATGATGTACCGTAATTTAAATGCTGCTGTCCACATTGCTTTAATACTTTTGAAATGGTTAAAAGGGACTAAAATGTAGTACAATATAAAAAGAATTGCTACTTTTCTTTACACGTTGCATAAACCTGATGTGATTTAGACCGGAAAGCCTCCGTGGTCCACAAACACATTTGTGTAACAATCTCTTATGTCCGTGCACTAAATAGAATGGTATTTCTGAAATCGGATCACTTTCCAAGTGAATTAAATACTGTCATTAACCTCTTTCGAAGCCAAGTATCAGTCCATTTCGGAAACATGCTTTTCTAAAATTGCCACCTGTACTCCTTTCATAGTTCACATAATGAATTTTATATCTTTGGCAATGAAGAAAAGGATCTCACCCAACTCTTCTAAATTTCAGCAGAAAGTCATTGTCTTTGCGGCTATTAGCAAAGTAATTTCTAAGGCAACGTATTACCTACTTAGTGACCTTGTCTCTTGCTTCTTTTTTTCAGTGAATGCAAGAGTAATACCAAATAAAGACAATACATCCGAAAGTCAATCTGATCATCTACAAAATAGGAATAGCAGACACAAATTGAATGTTTGCTGTGAACTTTCCAAAATATGACTTTTCTTATGGCACTGTTGTGGAAATTCTTCCAATGTGTGCCACACATGAATCCCCAGTGCGGATCTGTATACTATATACACTGCAAACACCGAAGTCTAGGAATTCTGGAAATAATATGATTGATAGACGTATTAATATGCAAGTAATTAAAAAATAGAAACAAATTTTTCAAAATATCTAGATGTATTCAGAATTGGATATGAGTGTCTCTCAAAGAAATGTATGTACTTACATGACTTTAGAAAAAGGTAGAAGAAATGCAGCGCTCACCCATAAGCTGTAATAAATGAAGTCCTTTATTCAACCATACAAAGTATTTGGACACAGTTCATGGGACAAGCAGGTACAGGAGGTTAGCGGGGATAGAGCCGGATGACGGCCGTTTCGCGTCATAGACGCTTCTACGGGTCCAGGTGTATAATCAAGTGAGGTCACTTCCTTATTTAAAGGTTAATGACTGCACTTTTTTTCTTTTTAAATAAAAAATCATTTTTTCTTTTTATATTAAAAACATATGCTTGACAAGATCATACATATTCATGCATATTTTTTACAGATAATAATCAGTATACGGATTATATAGAAAAGGGAAAGAAAAACCTTACAAATTATTTTTATAAAAAGATAGACAGATCCAATTTGTCATTCAAGCCTATAGCTCCTTGAGCATTTGATTTAATTATCCATCTGGCCTCTTTTCTTAATAAAATTTTATTATGATTACCACCCTGTGGGGGAAGTTTTGTTATTTCAATAGTTCTGGATTGGAATTATGTACTGTTTGCATATGATGGATTAATCTAGGGGATACTTTTCCTGTACTGAGAGTGATAGTGCTCACGAAACCTTGCGGTCTAATGGTTTTCCCTATATAATAAAATAAACAGGGACGAAAAAATCACATATACCACAAATTTACTTTTACAGGAAATAAACTCAGAGACCTTATGTTGGATCCACCCGATTTTTAACGGGTTCTCTGTAATACGTAGATGGCAGAAATTACAGTTACCACATTTATAATTACCTTTGGGGAGATTTTTATTCAGCCAATTTTTAGCCACAGGCAACAATTGGTTATACACTAACAAGTCTTATAGATTAAGAGAAACAAGGGCGTGTAGCACTAATTGCTTCTAAATCTTTATCAGACTGTAAAGCATGCCAATTTTTTCTAATTGCCGCATGCATAATTTCATCTACTGGGCTGTGCTTAAAACTGAACAAAAATTTTTTCCAGTAGCACAAGTCTCGTTTTTTGCTTTTTTCATGCAATTTTTATGTGTTCCATGCAGCATATCACTACTCGTTCATATGCTGAATTTAAGATAGAGGGGAGGATATCACCTTTTCAAAAAACATGATTTTAATTAATTTATTTGTGTTTCAAAAATAGTATTGTCACTATTGAGTTTCTGTATTCTGACCATTTGACTGTAAGGAAGGCTTTTTTTTCGTATGGGACAGGTGTGCACTATTAAAATGTAGGACTGAGTTAGTTGGTGTTTCTTTTCTGTGCACTTTTGTTACAATATCACCACCCACATTTTCAATTTTTACGTCTAGAAATTCTAGACAGTGATGTCCAAAATGAAAAGTAAAATGTTGTCTTCATTTATTTCATTCAAATGGCGGACAAAGCAGATAAATTCATGTTCCGGACCATCCCATATAATAAAGATGTCATCCACAAATCTTAAAAATAAGCGGATATATTTCAAAAATTGATTATTTACGTTAATATATTTGCTCTCAAATACCGCTAAAAACAGATTTGCAAAGACGCATGCTACGGGGTTCCTCATTGCGGTACCGGTTCTTTGCAAGTACCACTGGTTCATGAATTTAAATGCGTTGTGGGACAAAACAAAATCGAGACCCTCCACAATGAATGAAATCAAATCTGGGGCTTTATCAGAATTACGCAAGATTTTTTGTATAGCTTGAATTCCTGACTTTTGAGGGATTAGACAATATAAATTCTTGACATCTATTGATGCCAAAGAAAATCACCTTTTTTAAAGATAGTATGAAATCACCTGAATCTTTAATATATGAGGGTATTGATGGTAAAAGTGGTTTAAGTAACCAATCAAGATATTGGGAGAGGGGTTCAGTTAATGAGTTGATCCCTGATATGATGAGACGACCAGGAGGTGCAGTAACAGATTTGTGCATTTTTGGAATGCTATACCAATGTGCGGTCTCATGGTATTCAGGAAACAAATTCTCAGCTCTCTTTTTGTAAGCACACCTTTTTCTATTTTTTTTCTGAGAAAACTTCTCAATTTTTCTTTAAATTTGTGAGTAGGATTATAATCCAACTCTAGGTGGGTGTCCGCGTTATTTAATTGCGATAGAGCTTCATTTATATAGTATTCCTTCTCCAAAAGAACAATATTTCCTCCTTTATCTGCTCTACATAAAATAACATCATCCCATTTTTTTATCTCTTGTAGAGCTTGCAGCTCTCCATTAGACAAATTTTTAGGAGGCATGTTATAATACAAAGCCTCAACATCTTTAATCACAAGATCCTGAAACAAGTCCATAACTGTCACGCGGGGCTTAGTTCAACTAAGGCTGAAATACCCGGGGCCCCTGTGATGTCCCTCTAACTAGGGGAAACCCTGTCTGACCCTCAACCCAGGGTTTTTGCTGATGGTGCAAATGCCTGAGCCTCCAACCTTTCTTTATCTCCTGCTCAGCCCTGCACTTAACCCTCCACCCTCCACCCAGTGAGGAGACACACCACCAAAGCCCCCACACAAATTATGACAGACAGGGAGAACTTAAACTGCACTGCGCCGCATACACACAGGAATATACAGTAATGTGAACAGGGCACAACTAAACAAAAATATGGGAAGGAGAAAGGATAACAACGGATCATACGCCACCAGATACGAATCTCTCTCTCTTCAACACCTCCACTCCAGACCGGAACTACTTGGTATGAAACACAAGCTATAATCGGCGACGCCCATAGGCCAGCATGACTATTTAAAGACTGTGGGCGTGACTAAACATCCAACCTGGTCTCCAGCAAGATTAACCCCCGAGAGCCTGAAGATCAAGCCGGCGCCACTGAGGCTATAGTGGACGGAGGTGGAACTACCTCTGCCTGCCGGACGCTGTGGTGTGAACAGCTTCCGACATGACATTACCCCGTCTTCTACGAGGGACTCCCGGACCCTCAAGACTCATAGGACCCGGCTTGTCCGGATGACGATGGTGAAAGGAACTGACCAGCCGATTTGCATGTATGTCTGAGGCTGGGACCCAAGACCTCTCCTCCGGACCATACCCCCGCCAGTGCACCAAATACTGAAGAGTACGGCATACTACTCGAGAGTCCACTACCTTGGCGACCTCAAACTCTAAGTCGCCATCCACCATGACTGGAGGTGGCATCGGCGTCGTGTCCACCAAGCCTACCACCTTTTTCAATAAAGCCCTGTGAAACATGTTGTGTATCTTGTACACCGCAGGAAGTTCCAACCGATAAGCCACTGGGTTAATGATGGCAGAAATCCTAAAAGGCCCAATAAACCTTGGACCCAGTTTTAAAGATGGAATTTTGAGTTTTATGTTCTTCGTAGCTAACCACACCCATTCACCCACACACAGGTCCGGACCTGGCACGCGTCTACTGTCAGCCACCCGTTTGTACCTAGCACTCATGCTCAACAAACGCTGTTTCACCCTCCTCCAGACCGATGACAGTTGGGCTCCTAGCTGATCCTCCTCTGGGACACCCCCCGAGTCACCCTGACGTAAGGTACAAAACTGAGGATGTTGACCGCACACACAAAAGAATGGAGACTCTCCCGATGACTCTTGGCGGTGATTATTTAACACGAATTCGGCCAGAGGAAGGAAAGTAGACCACTCCTCCTGGTTGTCGGACACAGAGCATCATAAATACTGTTCTAGATTTTGGTTCATGCGCTCAGTTTGTCCATTAGACTGTGGATGAAACGCTGATGAATGTGACAACTTGATCCCCAAACGTGAGCAAAAAGCTTTCCAAAACCTCGCCACAAATTGCGTACCCCTATCAGATACTATGTCCGACGGAACTCCGTGGAGTCTGACCACCTCCTGCACAAATACCTGAGCCAACGTCTTTGCATTGGGCAATGAAGACAACGCCACAAAATGTGCCATCTTTGAAAAACAGTCAACCACCACCAGGATGACCGTGTTCCCCACCGAGGCTGGCAAGTCAGTGATGAAATCCATGGAGATTTCTGTCCATGGCCTATTGGGTACCCCCAGAGGCTGTAGCGTGCCAGCAGGACGGGTTCGGGGTGACTTAGCCCTAGCGCACGTGATGCAAGCTGCCACGTATGAGACCACGTCCTGCCGGATTTTGGGCCACCAGAAACGACGCGATACCAGCTCTAAGGTGCCCTTCACCCCTGGATGACCAGCCAGTACCGAGTCGTGGTGTTCCTTCAACACCTTAAGCCGAAGATGCAGGGGTACAAATGATTTGTTGGCGGGAAGTCCTGGCGGTACCTCCTCTTGGGCCTTGGCAATCTCCGCCTCTACCTCAGTCGTGAGAGCCGAGACCACTACCCCTTCCTGGAGGATGGGTACCGGCTCTTCCCGAGGCTCTCCCCCCGGAAAACACCTAGACAAAGCATCCGCCTTGGTGTTTTTAGCCCCGGGACGGTAAGTCACAAGAAAATTGAAACGAGTAAAAAACAATGCCCAGCGGGCCTGCCTAGGAGACAGACGCTTGGCCGACTCCAGATAGAGCAGATTCTTATGGTCGGTGATGACTGTGACCTGGTGAGCCGCCCCCTCCAAGAAGTGTCGCCATTCCTCAAAAGCCAATTTGATGGCCAACAACTCCCTGTTGCCGATATCATAATTCCGTTCGGCCGGCGACAGCTTCTTGGAGAAGTAGGCGCATGGATGCATCTCGCTCAAGGACAAGCCTTGAGACAGTACTGCCCCCACTCCCACCTCCGACCCACCAACCTCCACCACAAAAGGTTTAGACACGTCTGGTTGCACCAGAATGGGGGCTGAAGCAAAACTATTCTTCAGACACTCAAATGCACGTATAGCCACCTCAGGCCAGCTCGCCAGATCGGCACCTTTTTTTGTCATGTCCGTGAGCGGTTTGGCGATAGTAGAAAAGTGTTTAATAAATTTTCTATAATAATTCGCAAACCCAAGGAACCGCTGGAGTGCTTTCAGACTCTCCGGCCTCTCCCATTGCAGCACCGCTTGCACCTTAGCGGTGTCCATTTTAAACCCGGCTGCGGACACAATATATCCCAAAAAGGGCAACTCCTGGACAAAAAATAAACATTTTTCCAGCTTAGCATAGAGCTGGTTCTCCCGGAGCAACTGTAACACCTGCCTGACATGCTCCAAATGAGTGTCCCGATTGCTAGAATAAATGAGGATATCATCCAAGTATACAATCACAAATCTCCCCAGGACATGAACAAATACATCATTAATAAAATGTTGGAAAACAGCAGGCGCGGTGGTCAACCCAAACGGCATAACCAGACTCTCAAAATGACCCTCAGGAGTGTTAAACGCCGTCTTCCACTCATCCCCCTGACGGACCCTTATGAGGTTATACGCCCCCATGAGGTCCAGCTTGGAAAACCATTTCGCCCCCGCTACCTGGTTGAACAAATCCGGGATCAACGGCATTGGGTAGGGATCACGGATAGTAATCTGGTTTAACTCTCGGAAATCCAGACACGGGCGTAACCCCCCATCTTTCTTCTTAATGAAGAAAACCCCCGCGGCTACAGGCGAGGACGAAGGCCGGATGTGTCCTTTGCTCAGACTCTCCGCGATGTAGTCTTTCAGAGCTTGTCTCTCAGGACCAGAAATATTAAACATCCTGGCCTTAGGTAATTTGGCCCCGGGTTTTAACCTAATCGCACAGTCATAGGCTCTATGTGGAGGAAGTTCTGAGCAACCCTTCTCAGAGAAAACATCCGCAAAATCCTGCAAAGCCTCCGGCAGACTGGGCGTCACGGCGGACACACATGTGGCCAAGCAATTGTCTTGGCAGAAACCACTCCATTGTACTATGTCCTGAGTTTTCCAATCAATTACCGGGTTGTGCCTGGACAACCATGGAAAACACAGGACCATTTGTGCTGGGAGATTACGGAGGACCCTACATGTAACTGACTCAGAATGTAGGACCCCAATGTGGAGTTTCACCTCTGCCACAAACTCCGTAATCTCCCCTTGAGGGAGGGGAACAGCATTAATGGTAACCACCTGTATGGGGTGAGGAAGTCTTTCGATCTTAAACCCGGCGGTGTGTGCAAACTCCTCATCTATGAGATTGGTGGCGGAACCGCTATCCACAAACACTGATATTGGTAGCTCTCTGCCCGCGATAATAACCTTGGCAGGGAGCATACATTGAGATACCATCATGGAGGATATGTATACGCTCAGTTGGGTCTCCTCCATACCCTCTGAGCTTAACAGTTTTCCGCCGGTGTGACCCTCTTAGGTAGTACCGGGCAACCGTTAACATAATGACCTCTTTTACCACAGTAGAAACATGCTCCGGGCTTCCGGAATCCCGGAGCGCGATGCTTAACCTGTGCCACGCCAGCAATCTGCATAGGTTCAGGGGACTCATCTACTTCAACCACACTTGCACCTCTGCTTTCCCCCAGAGGTAGCGTTTCCTGTGCCCCCTGACGAAAACGGCGATCAATACGTATCACCAAACTCATGGCAGACTCCAACGATGCCGGAGTCTCATACATCAGGAGGGCTTGTTTAACCCTCCCTGATACCCCATGAATAAACTGGCTCCGCAGTGCTGGGTCATTCCACTGTGTGTCTACGGCCCAACGGCGAAATTCCAAACAATAGTCCTCTGCCAAGCGCTCCCCCTGGAGGAGGGCAGGGATTTTAGATTCCGCTAGAGCCAGTCGGTCAGGATCATCGTAAATGAGCCCGAGGGCAGAAAGAACATTATCGACAGAATGAAATGTAGCAGAGTCAGCTGGTAAGGAAAATGCCCATGCTTGGGGGTCACCACTCAGTAATGACAACACCAGCCCTACCCGCTGAGCCTCATTACCTGAGGAGATAGGGCGCATGCGGAAGTATAATTGCAGGCCTTCCGAAATACGACAAATTTGCTGCGATCCCCTGAAAATCATTCTGGCAGCGGAAACTTCGGCTCTGCACCGATACCTGCAGATGCCGTTTGCACCTTCGCTACTACCAGGCCCTGCTGCTGAACTGCCCCTTTCAACTCGGAGACCTGTAAGGACAGCGCCGCCAACTGGCGGGTTATGGAATCTAATGGATCCATGGACTCCTGAAAAATGTGGGCCGATTATAATGTCACGCGGGGCTTAGTTCAACTAAGGCTGAAATACCCGGGGCCCCTGTGATGTCCCTCTAACTAGGGGAAACCCTGTCTGACCCTCAACCCAGGGTTTTTGCTGATGGTGCAAATGCCTGAGCCTCCAACCTTTCCTTATCTCCTGCTCAGCCCTGCACTTAACCCTCCACCCTCCACCCAGTGAGGAGACACACCACCAAAGCCCCCACACAAATTATGACAGACAGGGAGAACTTAAACTGCACTGCACCGCATACACACAGGAATATACAGTAATGTGAACAGGGCACAACTAAACAAAAATATGGGAAGGAGAAAGGATAACAACGGATCATACGCCACCAGATGCGAATCTCTCTCTCTTCAACACCTCCACTCCAGACCGGAACTACTTGGTATGAAACACAAGCTATAATCGGCGACGCCCATAGGCCAGCATGACTATTTAAAGACCGTGGGCATGACTAAACATCCAACCTGGTCTCCAGCAAGGTTAACCCCCGAGAGCCTGAAGATCAAACCGGCGCCACTGAGGCTATAGTGGACGGAGGTGGAACTACCTCTGCCTGATGGACGCTGTGGTGTGAACAGCGTCCGACATGACAATAACATTACCTGGTGAAGTCGGAGGCATATGATTAGACCTAACCCCTCCTGTAAAAGGTTGCACATATTCAGTGGGGATCGCATCACTTAAACCCTCTACACTAAGAGCTGGTTCAGTTAGACTCATCAGGGTAGTTACATCATTTACATGCTCTGAATCATTAGAAGAATATGCCATAAATCCAAGTGTTCCTATTGAGATTGCTGCATCACTAGTTAACACCTGGTTTTTATTGGTATTAACGAATGATTTATGTAGGTGCAACTTTCTCGCAGATTTAAATAAATCACTTTTAAAGTCTGTTAAATTGGATTCTTCCGGGTAAGCAAAAGTTCAGTCCTTTCGACAATAAAGAAATATGATCGGCTGTTAAAGCTTTTTTTTGTCAAATTCACAATGAGTTCATCATTGGGGGTCATTGTCATCTCCATGAAACATGCTTGCATTTTTTTGTGGAATTTATGCCTTCTACCACCTCTTATGATTTTTTTTTCCTAAAGGGAGAGACCGTCCTGCTGTATCAGATGATATATCGGGCTGATTTTCTACTGCACTGGAATCCGAGTCCGTAATCCAGCCGTCACCAACAGAATTTTTTTCTTTCTAAATCTGGGGGCATGGGTTTTATTAAAAGATGCAAATTTTTTTGACATATTCCAAGAAAAAATATGATCCATATCAAAATTGTGTTTATCACGTAAAAATTTTTCTTTCTTTTTCTGTTTTGTTTCAATTTGAACCAAGATCAGTTTTCTCTCCAATTTTTTCAGAAAGTTTTTATTTTGATCCTCACCCAGATGGGAAGATAATTCATTTTTCGCCTTCTCTAATTGTTCGCAGAGGGAAGAATATTCTTTTTCATTCTGTGATGTGACCAGTCCCAGTAGGTTTTGTGAACATTCAAGATGAATTTGTTTCCATTCTTTTTGAAACTGGGCATCCTCTTTGAACTGGGACATTTCTTTATAAACGCGCAGTCCTCTTGGCACTGATTCACAATCAATATATGATTTAAGCGATTTAATGGTCCAAAAGAGGTGAATTTCTCTTTCTGTGAGAGAGTAGATCTTCGATTCTAGAGATTTAGCACTGATTATCTGTGAAGTTAATAATGGTTGTCTAAGGAATGTTCTTTCATGTGCCTTACTAAATGCACTTGGGTATTTGAATCATCAGGACTCACTGCTGACAGCTTCCAATTTCCAATCGCCAACCAATGACAACCGAGATATGTTCGATAGAAGAAAATTCCAGAGATAACGCAGACTATGGCAGCACATTTAGGCCATTCAGGGCATGCAAAGTAGCATAAGAAAGATAAAGCCTGATGTTATCGTGTTGAAAAACGGCTCCTGGAACACTTTGGAGAAATGATCATACCATTGTTTCAATGATTGGTCCTGCGAGTGAATATTGGACATCACATATCAATTCTAAGGCATCATTGTATACACAAACCATCAGTAGGAATTTGCATGTTATTGGGCTATGAGTCAGACATCTAGCTACAGGTCTTTTATTGACCTCACTTCAACACTCTCAAAGGTTATCATGGTGCAGAGAAAACTGGCAAAAGGGTTGGAATAGAGGCCTATTTGCTTGAGTGATGACCCCTGCTTTTGTCTAAGATGCAATGAAAGCCAGAGATTGGTCTGGAGACCACATGGACAATGCCATGAAGATGCCTGCGTGAGAGGTCACATCGGTTCTACTACTAGGATTATGGTGTGGGGTGGCAAATGTATGGTAGTCAGCCACAGCTAGTCTTCATTCCAGATACAATAACAGCTTGACGTTTAATTTAGTCCTTTAGTCCTGGAGCTAAAGGTACAACCATTTCTCCGGATTGCCTCATTCACCATTTTACAACGCAGTGTTACTTGTAGTCAATTTTTTCATAATTTGCATATTGTTAACATGTCTATTGATCCTGTGGCTTTCATGATTACATGATTTTTCCTTCTTGGTGTTGCAATTTCAATGTTGAAGAGTATGCTTGCACCCTGAAGCCAAACTGCAAAAGTCTAGTTTTACATGACTATATTGAAAGGGGTGCTAATTCTACCTGACTCAGGTAATACACGGCCCCATGATTGTTATACATTTGATACATATAACTCTGCTCGGCTTACAAATATTTTCCTTATGACAACTAAACCCCCTCTCCTATAACAGGTATCCGTTGCAATCAAAATAGCCTCTAGATCGTTCAGTGAACCTTGTCTACAGGTAAAATGGATTATGCCTTCCCCTACTTTATATTGAATGTGTACACCTTAGCATATTGATATACATCTTACCGGTTTTCATCCATGTCTCGGTCAGTGTTGGCAAACGTCTCTATATTTACACACATCCAGTTACATGAACCCTGATATTCTCTCTTGCACCTCTTTCCCTTTTCCCTTTAAGGGATTGCTACATTTACAGTTGTGGCCAAAAGTATTGACACCCCTGCAATTCTGTCAGATAATACTCAGTTTCTTCCTGAAAATGATTGCAAACACAAATTCTTTGGTATTATCTTCATTTAATTTGTCTTAAATGAAAAAACACAAAAAGAATTGTCCTAAAGCCAAATTGGATATAATTCCACACCAAACATAAAAAAGAGGGTGGACAAAAGTATTGGCACTGTTCGAAAAATCATGTGATGCTTCTCTAATTTGTGTAATTAACAGCACCTGTAACTTACCTGTGGCACCTAACAGGTGTTGGAAATAACTAAATCACACTTGCAGCCAGTTGACATGGATTAAAGTTGACTCAGCCTCTGTCCTGTGTCCTTGTATGTACCACATTGAGCATGGAGAAAAGAAAGAAGACCAAAGAACTGTCTGAGGACTTGAGAAACCAAATTGTGAGGAAGCATGAGCAATCTCAAGGCTACAAGTCCATCTCCAAAGACCTGAATGTTCCTGTGTCTACCGTGCGCAGTGTCATCAAGAAGTTTAAAGCCAATGGCACTGTGGCTAACCTCCCTAGATGTGGACGGAAAAGAAAAATTGACAAGAGATTTCAGCGCAAGATTGTGCGGATTTTGGATAAAGAACCTCGACTAACATCCAAACAAGTTCAAGCTGCCCTGCAGTCCGAAGGTACAACAGCGTCAACCCGTACTATCCGTCGGCATCTGAATGAAAAGGGACTGTGTGGTAGGAGACCCAGGAAGACCCCACTTCTTACCCCGAGACATAAAAAAGCCAGGCTGGAGTTTGCCAAAGCTTACCTGAAAAAGCCTAAAACGTTTTGGAAGAATGTTCTCTGGTCAGATGAGACAAAAGTAGAGCTTTTTGGGCAAAGGCATCAACATAGAGTTTACAGGAGAAAAAAAGAGGCATTCAAAGAAAAGAACACGGTCCCTACAGTCAAACATGGTGGAGGTTCCCTGATGTTTTGGGGTTGCTTTGCTGCCTCTGGCACTGGACTGCTTGACCGTGTGCATGGCATTATGAAGTCTGAAGACTACCAACAAATTTTGCAGCATAATGTAGGGCCCAGTGTGAGAAAGCTGGGTCTCCCTCTGAGGTCATGGGTCTTCCAGCAGGACAATGACCCAAAAAACACTTCAAAAAGCACTAGAAAATGGTTTGAGAGAAAGCACTGGAGACTTCTAAGGTGGCCAGCAATGAGTCCAGACCTGAATCCCATAGAACACCTGTGGAGAGATCTAAAAATGGCAGTTTGGAGAAGGCACCCTTCAAATATCAGGGACCTGGAGCAGTTTGCCAAAGAAGAATGGTCTAAAATTCCAGCAGAACATTGTAAAAAAACTCATTGATGGTTACCGGAAGCGGTTGGTCGCAGTTATTTTGGCTAAAGGTTGTGCAACCAAGTATTAGGCTGAGGGTGCCAATACTTTTGTCTGGCCCATTTTTGGAGTTTTGTGTGAAATGATTAATGTTTTGCTTTTTGCTTCATTCTCTTTTGTGTTTTTTCATGTAAGACAAATTAAATGAAGATAATAATATCAAAGAATTTGTGTTTGCAATCATTTTCAGGAAGAAACTGAGTATTATCTGACAAAATTGCAAGGGTGTCAATACGTACTTTTGGCCACAATTGTATCTTGATAAACAAAAATGACAGACCACAAGGATGAAACAGTATAACATCATATATTACGTGTGGGTGCAGATGAAAAGGAAACCAACACGATCAGCCCATGGAAAATCAGTGTAGGACACACTGTAATCAATAAGAAACAGCAGAAGGAAATCAATGCATAGATGTCCAAAGTATGATATAAAATTTCAAGTCTTTATTAAATAGCACAGGTAGAAATAGCACAAACAATGGCAAACAAAGGGTGACACAAACAGAAGCGGAACTAAAGGGCCTGTCACACTAAGAGATATCGCTAGCAATATCGCTATAACTAGTGACGTTATAGCGATATTGCTAGCGATATCTCTGTGTGTGATACTTACCTACGACCGGCTCCCCCGCTGGTTATCGCTGATCGCGCGAGAACGTTCAGGACTGTTTCTCGTCGTCAGCTTCCTGCGGCGCTTCCTGCTGTGAAGACGAGCGGCGCGTGGAGCCGGGCGGGAGGACGCAGGATCGCCTGGTGTGACAGGTAAGTAGCGACCCCCGTCCCCAGCGATGTCGCTAGTGCGATCTGCCTATGTGGCAGCTCACTAGCGACCACTTAGCGATGTACCAGCGATCCTGACAGCGTCATATCGCTGGTCGGGATCGCTGGTACATCGCTAAGTGTGACAGTACCTTAAGGGATATACAGTGTCAAGGAACTCACTCTATCCCTTATCATAAGTAACCACCTGGTAGTGAAGATAAATTAGTGTCCAAGTTTAAACAAGAAATATATCAGGCAGACCAGTGAAATGCAGTAAGAGGTAAAATCCCAAGCAGGACGGCCCGGCCAGATAATAAGAGGTGAAATTGCAGAGACACAAGAGCATAGTAAAACATACCAGGGAGGGAAAAGGGAGAGACACTGAATCCCAAGCTCAGCTGACCCCGACGTACGTTTCGGAAATTATCTTCCTTCCTCAGGGGGCATGTCAATAGGATGTTAATTGCGGTTTAAATAGGGGATGTAAAAGCAAGCACCAATCATGAGGGGTGAAGCTAACCAATCCCCCCACGTCCCCCATCGCTGCCTAGGCTGGCGCTGACCCAGAACAGGGCCCTGTGACGTCAGACGCCAGACCACAGGCAGATGGGGGCGGGGCAGGAAGCGCGTCCACCCACACATGTACAGGATAAGGAAAGACAGCCGCGGCCATCTTGGATATGGGCAGAGGACAGGAAACCTGCCAGAACTGTAAATAGGAATAGTTAGCGTCCCTGAAAGATCCTCACAGAATTGAAACAGGCTGAATAGCGCTGCAACTATTGGAGTTCCCTAACGTAACAGTAGAATAATGCATCACCAATGATATGCAAATTAATTAATATATAGGGGAGCGCCAATAGGACATTAACAAGAGATGGCAATGCAAACTAAGTGTATAAATCACACATGGGCAGCAAGAATATTCGGTAAAATGAGAGGCAGAGCGCAACATATCACAAAGTTAATAACAATAACCAGTGATCAGTGCCCATACCTATCATATATGATCGAATCTACCACTGAAACACATGATTTAAAACACATAAAGTCGCACAAATGATGTATACGTGTCGATGTATATATCAGAATACATATCCAAAATATTGAAAATGTGCCATAAAGTAAACCTGCACATAAATACAGAGACATTATAAGTCCAGCATTCATAGTATTGGGATGAGGCAAAGATGAGGCCTTGGAACCGCCATATTCTCCATACAGAATGTGCCATAGAATAAACTTGCACATAAATACAGAGACATTATTAGTCCAGCATTCATAGTATTGCGATGAAGAAAAGATGAGGCCTTGGAACTGCCATATTCTCCATACAGAATGTGCCATGGAGTAAACTTGCACATAATTACAGAGACATTATTAGTCCAGCATTCATAGTATTGCGATGAGGAAAAGATGAGGCCTTGGAACCGCCATATTCTCCATAAAAAATGTGCCATAGAATAAACTTGCACATAAATACAGAGACATTATTAGTCCAGCATTCATAGTATTGCGATGAAGAAAAGATGAGGCCTTGGAACCGCCATATTCTCCATACAGAATGTGCCATGGAGTAAACTTGCACATAAATACAGAGATATTATTAGTCCAGCATTCATAGTATTGCGATGAGGAAAAGATGAGGCCTTGGAACCGCCATATTCTCCATACAACAATGGAGAAATAGATATATCTTCATCTTCCCAAGGAAGATATCCATCCGACCCAACAAGGAAAGCCACAAGAGAACCATCAAACAGGTGCCTAAAAATAAAACTAAAATAAAAACAAATATTAAAACCAACGACACAAAAATATCACCCAAATGGCAGCAGCAGAAAAGGGGGATAAAGAGGACAATCATAAAAATGGAGCAAATGACAGACACTCATTAAGACCCCTCGGATGGACCGTTTGCAACTTCCAGATCCATCTAGTTTCCAATTGACCCAGCCTTTTAGATAGGCCCCCACCTCGGATATCTATTCTCAGAGCCTCAATGCCACGCACTTTAAATAAAGATTCATCACATTTATGATAATCTTTGAAGTGCTTGGGAATAGTTCTCAGGGTGGAGTCATCCATGTGGTCCCGTGCCGCCTGGATCCCCAACACATGCTCCCGTACACGGACCTTTAGATGGCGTGTTGTCAGGCCAACATAAATAAGATCACACGGACATGTTGCGTAATATATTATGTATCTTGTCGTGCATGTGGTTCATTGTTTAATGGTGAAAGTTTGATCACCATCCGAGTTGGTGAAATCACTGCATCGCAATATGTTGGGGCAGGCAACACAGTGGCCACATGGAGAGCAACCACCCCTGGGAGTAAAGGAGTCTAAGAATGAGGGTCTATGACCATCAGAATAGTGACTAGAGACCAAATGGTCTCTTAAATTTTTTGCCCGTCGAAATGCCAAAGACGGTCTTTCGGTGGTAAATTTATTGATGACTGGGTCAATACGGAGTATAGGCCAAGCCTTTTGTAAAGCCGTCCGAACAGCATTAGATCTGGAGTTGTAAGTAGTAACGAACCTCACAACCTGCCGACCCCTAGACTCAGTAGATGACCCCGATTTATACAATAAATCTTGTCTAGAAGTATGTTTGGCCCGATTAAAGGCTCGCTTCAATGATTTACGGCTGTATCCACGATATAAAAAGCATTGACGGAGCTCATTTGCACGATGAAAAAAAGTTTCATCCGTCGAACAGATACGACGTAGTCGTAAAAATTGCCCAACTGGGACAGATTTAATAATATGTTCTGGATGAGATGACGTAGCCGTAGTCTTTCTGAAGATGTCCGTCTGTAGAAACCCGGCAGGGTCCCTCCTAACAGTAACATCTAAAAAATCCAAAACCTCTGAACTATACGTAAATGTTAAATGGATGTTACGGTCATTGCTGTTCAAACTGGTCATCAGCCGCTCAAGGTCGACGGGCGTGCCCTGCCAGATGAAGAAAACATGATTTTTACTGTGTTATGCACAGGAATTTTGACTGACAACATGGATTTCCGGGCCAAAGAAAAATCTTGGCTTTCACAAATGGACCAGGTGTTTGGTGCCAACATGGCGGGTGTGCAGCCATCCGGGGATAGTGGATTTGAAGACAAATTTGGTTCTGTTAAAATTTTGCTTTCTAAACGTTCTAAGCTATGGTGGAATCGGTCTTTGTTGGAAAAATATAAAAACAATTAAATGATTCCTAGAGGTCTCAGGGTAAAAGTCATTCCCTCTTTTCCTATTGAGGATGAGACCTTTATAACTAAGTGGGAGGAGTCATGTAATAATTGCTCAATGTTCCTTATGCAATGTTTAATTGAACATAATACTTCCACCATTGCTAGCCTGGATTCGTTAATTGATACTACACTCAATGAGCTCCGTAATGGCTGTCCAGTAGACAAATTACAGAAATTTGAAGAATAGCACTATTATTTATTAAAGGATGTGCTATTTAATAAAGACTTGAGATTTTATATCATACTTTGGACATCTATGCACTGATTTCCTTCTGCTGTTTCACAATTGTATCTTGCGGCAATATTTTATGGCTTCTGTTCTGTACTCATATTGTGGCTTAATTCAGATTTATACATGTCTGTAATGTCCCTTGAATCATTATTACTTTCATTTTTGGAATTTTGTAAGATTATTGTAATGCTCCTGATGAGGCGGCGGATGGTCTCCTGGGGGATCTCCTCCCAGACCTTATCTAAAGCATTCGCCAACTTCTGGACAGTCTGTGGTGCAATGTGACATTGGTGGATAGAGTGAAACATGATGTCCCAGATGTGCTCAATCGGATTCAGGTTGGGGGAAATGGCGGGCCAGTCCATAGCTTCAATACCTTCATCTTGCAGGAACTGCTGACACACTCCAGCCACATGAGGTATGGCATTGTCCTCCATTAGGAGGAACCCAGGGCCAACCGCACCAGCATATGGTCTCACAGGGGGTGTGAGGCTCTCATCTTGGTACCTAATGTCAGTCAGGCTACCTCTGGCGAGCACATGGAGGGCTGTGCGGCCCTCCAAGGAAATGCCACCCCTGACTCACTGCCAAACCGGTCATGCTGAAGGATGTTGCAGGCAGCAGATCGCTCTCCAAGGCATCTCCAGACTGTCACATCTGACATATGTGCACAATGTGAACCTGCTTTCATCTGTGAAAAGCACAGGGCGCCAGTGGCGAATTTGCCAATCATGGTGTTCTGTGGCTAATTCCAGGCATCCTGCACGGTGTTGGGCTGTGAGCACAACCCCCATCTGTGGACGTCAGGCCCTCAGACCATCCTCATGGAGTCAGTTTTCTAACCGTTTGTGCAGACACATGCACATTTGTGGCTTGCTGGAGGTCATTTTGCAGAGCTTTGGCAGTGCTCCTCCTGTTCCTCCTTGCACAAAGGCAGAGGTAGCGGTCCTGCTGCTGGGTTGTTGTCCTCCTACGGCACCCTCCACGTCTCCTGGTGTACTGGCCTGTCTCCTGGTAGCGCCTCCAGCCTCTGGACACTACGCTGACAGACACAGCAAACCTTCTTGCCACAGCTCATATTGATGTGCCATCCTGGATGAGCTGCACTACCTGAGCCACTTGTGTGGGTTGTAGAGTCCGTCTCATGCTACCACAAGTGTGAAAGCACAACCAACATTCAAAAGTGACCAAAACATCAGTCAGAAAGCATTGGTACTGAGATGTGGTTTGTGGTCCCCACCTGCAGAATCACTCCTTTATTGAGTGTGTCTTGATAATTGCCAATAATTTCCATCTGTTGTCTATTCCATTTGCACAACAGCATGTGAAATTGATGGTCAATCAGTGTTGCTTCCTAAGTGGACAGTTTGATTTCACAGAAGGTTGATTTACTTGGAGTTATATTCTGTTGTTTAAGTGTTCCCTTTATTTTTTTGAGCAGTGTACTTGTTTTTACTTATTCTGGTTCTATTATTTTCCATTATGGAATTGATCTCTCATACCTTGTTTTTTTCTTCTACAGCGACTATATGTACAAGTCCCTATGAGGGTCGAAATGTTAATGTTCTTTTTGCTTCACCATTATCTTTATCCCTGCACCAATTACTTATTCACAAATTGTGAAATTGTTGCATCTGTATCTGCACAATAAAATTCACACAAGCATCTATTAAGATGCCCAGCACCCATAGTAGGCGCTACGCCATAATATATACAGTATCTTACGAAAGTGAGTACACCCCTCACATTTTTGTAAATATTTTATATCTTTTCATGGCACAACACTGAAGATATCACACTTTGATACACTGTAAAGTTGTTACATACAGCTTGTACAACAGTGTAAATTTGCCCTCTAAATAACTCAATACATAGACATTAATATCTAAACCTCTGGCAACAAACGGGAGTAAGTGAAATTGGCCAAATTGTGCCCAAAGTGTCAATATTTTGTGTGGCCACCATTATTTTCAAGCACTGCCTTAACTCTCTTGGGCAAGGAGTTCACTAGAGCAGGGTTCCCCAACTCCAGTCCTCAAGGCCCACCAACAGGTCATGTTTTCAGGATTTCCTTTGTATTGCACAGGTGATGCAATTATCACCTGCGCAATACTAAGGAAATCCTGAAAACATGATCTGTTGGTGGACCTTGAGGACTGGAGTTGGGGAACCCAACAACGGTGTCACGTTCCCCTGAAAGACCTGGAGTTAAAAGGTCACAAGGGTAATGAATCACAGGTCTACTTTAGAGATGGTGTGATTTGTGTCCCATATTAAATGAATTTAGTTTCTTCTGGTGCTGAAGAGGATAATGACCCATTGTATGCTGGTCAGAAACATGCAGCTCCATTTCAGCTGCTTCTGATCTGGTTATTGCCTCTTCCTTTATAAGCATGAAAGATAGGCCTGGTGACCCAGAGAGAGAGAGAGAGAGAGAGATGGATGTACTGATAGATTGTATTTGAACATACAGTAGTATTATACTATCAGAAGGATCAACCTTCCTTAACCGTCTATATAGGCATGCAGGTTATAGGAACCTGAATGAAATCTGCCACCCGAGCTTATTGTAAATGACATGTAATAATGACTGACAGTTTGCTTTCCTAATCTACATGTCTCACACTTTCATTTAAAATAAGCTTTGGAGACAGATTCTCTGGGAGATCTGTGGCGCCCCTGAGGCTCAGTCGCCGCAGAGGTACTGCACCTCCTCCTGAGGTGTGGTGCCCCACCATCCAGGTAAGTTGGAGGCTCCGGACCACGCTCCAACACCTGCATCCCACACAACACAGTAGTTTAGCAAAGCCACATTGCGGCTCCCTGCTTGGAGTGTAGCAGAGCACCTTTGGTGACTCCCTGCTTGGAACACTAAACGTGCTGGGAGGCGGGTGGAGTTAGAATTCATAAAAGAGTTGGAAGGTTTAGAATTTCAGTCAGTTCGAGGTCAGTGAGTGAGGAGAGAAGATCCCTGGGAGAGGGATGGAGGAAGGAGGTGCTGCAGCAGATCTCAGTGACATGGGTCTGCTGGCACGGGAAAGGAAAGAAGGAGAAAGACATTGAACAGAAACCTGATCTTCCATAAGAAGGAAAGACTAGCACGGAATGTAGGAGTAAAAGGAACAGAGGACGTGGGTTAGAGGAAGAACCCTGCCTAGAAATTCTAAGCGCAAGGCCGGGGCCCGGTCCCCGAGGTTGTATGGACACTAATGGTTCTACAGCAGACACCGGTAGAGTAGTGGGCTGTAAATGCACTACTCCCATCCAAGACTTGGAGGCACAACAGCAACATTGATAGTGAGCCAGGTCTCAGGAGTAAGGAGTCCCCGAAGCAGGCTACTGCTGTCTGCCGTACAAGTAGAGTTCTTGGGAACATCTATCAGGAGGCACTCCAGTGTACTGGGAGTACTTCACACTGAAAGGCGCTATAAGAGGAGAAGTTCAGAAAGGCACATTTTGGCGGAGTGTTGGAAGGGAGCATTCCATCTGGCCTGGAGGTTGATTGAGTCCCTGACCTGGAGGACACAGCACGGAGGCAGGCACCTGTGTGTACTACAGACTGTGAGTAAAGCTTTGGAGCTTCAAGCCCTGGTGTCCTCCATTCATTCCTGTTTTATCACACTCAGCACCGCTACATCTGGGTACCAGCTCCTACACCGCCTGCACCTCTCCTCTACCCCTACATCTACACTGCACTGGGACTACAGCTCCACCTGTGGGGAGCTTCACCATCTTGGCTGCAACACACCACCAGTCCCAGAGGATCTGCATGCAGCATCGGCTCAACATCTCACTTGCCGAACACCACAGGTGGCGTCACGAACAATTCATTTAACCACATTCCACCATTTCAATTCCCCTTTTTACATTGGGTGCCCAGGGCCACGGACCGGGTCACCGCTGCTGTGACACATCCCGCCGACACCGGCCCGGTACAGAGAACCCCACAGCCCTGGGAGGGCGACCCAGATCTATGACCCACCCATAGATCAGATCATAGATATTAAGGTATCCAATATGACCTGTGTGCCCATATAGATGACTTAGGAGGATTGATCCTACTAACAGATATCATTTAAGGGGCAGTGTTATAAAAATGAGAAATCGCTGTTTAACTTTAAACCCTTATAACTTCCTAACAAAAAAATGTTGGTTTCAAAATTGGGCTAATGTAAAGTAAATATGTGGGAAATGTTAACTATTAAGTATTTTGTGTGACATATCTCTGTGATTTAAGGGCATAAAAATTCAAAGTTGGAAAATTGCGAAATTTTCGCCAAATTTCTGCTGTTTTCACAAATAAACGCAAGTTATATGAAAGAAATTTTACAACTATCATAAAGTACAATATGTCACAAGAAAACAATGTCAGAATCACCGGGATCCATGGCAGCGTTCCAGAGTTATTACCTCATAAAGGGACAGTGGTCAGAATTGAAAAAATTGGCCTGGTCATTAACATGCAAACCACGCTTGGGGTTAAAGGGGTTAAGGTATACAATAACCTACTGTGACCAGGGCTGATCTTAGGCAAAGTGGGGCCCTAGGCAAAAATTTAAAATGGTGTGCCAAATGGTAACATATTACACATCACACAGAAGCATTTCTGTTGTATTTACATGCGCTGCGTTCAGGCTGCTAAACGAGTGTGATCAACAATATTGAAGTCATTCGCTTCCTTCCCAGCCTCTATACACCAACTGAGAAAGAATGATGGGTACAGAACAATCACTATTAGATCAATCTGTCCCCATACAGTATCATGTTATCAGCAGCATATCTACAGTTTACACTGGCGATGTGCTGCTGAGAACAATGATTTTTGTTCCGGCATAAACAATCTAATCACTTGATGAATATGCAGCATTTTTCTCCCTCCCCCTTCCCTTTCCTGATCTGTTCACCCTCCCCCTCCTCCTCCCAGTTTTATGAAAAAACTTCAATAAAATTATTTAAAAAGAATATGCAGCATTTTGCTTGTTTAGTATAATACACGCCATAGTCCTCCACATAGTATAATGTATACTACAGTTCTCCATGCTGTAAAATGCACACCCCATAGTCCTCCATATAATATAATGTGCCCCATTGTCCTCCATATAGTATAACACACTCCCCATAGTCCTCCATAGAGTATAATACACTCCCCATAGCCCTCCATATAGTATAACACACTCCCTATAGTCCTCCATATATTAAAATACACTCCTCAGTCCTCCATATAGCATAATACACTCCTCATAGTCCTCCATATAGTATAATACATGCCTCAAAGTGTTCCATATAGTATAGTACACGCCCCATAGTCTTCCATATAGTATAATACACTCCTCAGTCCTCCATATAGTTTAATACACTCCTCAGTCCTCTATATAATATAATACATTCCTCATAGTCCTCAATATATTAAAATACACTCAGCTCTCCACATAGTATAAAACAATACTCAGTCCTCCATATAGTATAATACACTCCTCATAGTCCTCAATATATTAAAACACACTGCTCAGTCCTCCATATAGTATAATACTCCTCCATATAGTATAATACACTCCTCAGTCCTCCATATAGTATAATACACTTCTCATACTCCTCCATATATTAAAATACACTGCTCAGTCCTCCATATAGTATAATACACTCCTCATAGTGCTCCATATAGTATAGTACACCGCCATAGTCATACATGTAGTACAATTCACTTCCCATAGTATAATGCACCCCATAGTTTTTCATATTGTATAATGTATTCCTCATAGTCCTCAATGCAGTATAATGCAGCCCACGTATAGCATAATGCTGCCACCCCACAGAGTATAATGCAGCCACCCCAAAGAATATAATGCAGCCTCCTGAGTAGAATGCATCCCCGCCATACAATATAATGTAACCCCCCACAGACTATAATGCAGCCCCTCCATAGAATATATTGTAGCTCACATAGAATATAATGTAGCCTCTCCATACAATACAATGTAGCCCTCCTCATATAGTATAATGCAGCCCCCATAGAATATGATGTAGCCCCCTCAGAGTATAATGAAGTCCCCAATACAATATATTCTAGCCCCCATAGAATATAATGTAGCCCCCATAGAATACAATGTAGCCCCCTCAGAGAATGATGCAATCACTCCTCATAGAATATAATAAATTTAATACAGCTCCCCATAGAATTTCATGTAGCCCCCATAGAATATAATACAGCCCACCTCCCCATAGAATATAACCCCACCCCACGAGAATGGACCCACAGTCCAATACTCACTCACTGATGTATTTAAAAAAAAACCACACAATCCTCACCTTTCCTCATGCTCCTGGCTAGGCTTCGGTCTCAGCAGCTGCACTGCCCGGCACACAGCAGGTACGTGATGAAGTGACGTCATCGTGGACCTGCAGAGGTGAATGATCAGAGAAGGAGCGTCAGCTGACACTCTCTCCTCCATCATTGCTTTGAAGTTGAATGCGTCGGCACTGGCGGGGGTGACTCGGCGCTGGCGGCAGGCAACTGGATGGGGGCCCCTGGGGGAGTGGGGGCCCTAGGCAGCTGCCTGGTCTGCTTGCCGCTAACGTCGGCCCTGACTGTGACAGTAACTTATTTATCCTTCCCCTAAGGTGGTGATGTCCTACAGGGTAAATGTGCATGAAAGGAGGGGTGGGACAAATTTACTTAGCAGATCTTAATGTGCTGTGAGAACCATCAAAAATAAAACAGAACAGTCTCATCCATGTGTAAGTAATGGCTATTCATAGCACAGGTGCAATGTGTGACATCTGCATAACACAGGTGCAGTGTGTGACACCTGCATGGCACGGGTACAATGTATGACATCTGCTCAGCACGAGTACAATGTGTGACATCTGCACAGCACGGGTGCAATGTGTGACATCTGCACAGCACGGGTGTAATGTGTGACACCTGCACAGCATGGGTGCAATGTGTGACAATCACACAGCACGGGTGTGCCACACCCGCTAGGGCCGGGGGCTACTCGGTATTGGGCCTGTCAGTTCTTAAATGGGATGTCACGGCAGCGGTGATCTGGTCCGTGGCCCTGGGCATGCAATGAAAATAAAGATGACTTTGGGGAATAAAGATGGGGAATAATTCGTGAAGCCACCCGTGGTATTCGGCAATGAAGGTGATAGCCGACGCTGCAAAAGAGACCGCTGCGGCTGTTGGTGATACAGCAGAATTGTTACAGCTCTCCATGGGCAAAGCTAAGCCCCAGGGCCATTATAGGTGTAAAAGATGATGTATCCGAGGGCACAGCGGAGTGCAGTTTCCATACGCTTACTCACAGTTCTCCAGTTACATTCACCAGTCAGGGTGCTGGTCCTCCGGGTTGGTGGTCCAGCCAGCTCTCAAGTAATTTGGGGTTCATTGTGTCAGAACCCCCTTCAGATGTTCCTTCCCTGGCCGTCTCACTGCGCTGGCTCCCTCCTCTCCTGCCCTGCGCCTTCACACACAGTGTCCAGAGCCAGCAGCCTCAGATCCTGTCGGCTGACGTTCTCTTAGTCCCCTTGATCCTATCTGGCTGCCTTTTCAGTGAATGTGTATGGAGAGGATGCAGCACATGCAGATACTGAAGCCCCCGGTTAGCTAGCTGAGTCTCCAGTTTCTCCACTAGTATCGGCCGGTCTCCTACTGCGACCTGGTCCCTCCACCCAACTACAGTTGGCGTGGATTCGTGGGCCACGGGTGGATTCCTTACTTCCCGTGCCCCTAGGACCCCATCCTCCTCTCTTCCAATGAAGCTGATCTTTCTGTTTCTTCTGTCTTTCCTTTATCTTTCTACTGTCTTCTGGTCTAGGGATGAGCTCCTCTCTGCTCAAGTCCCTAGTGCCAACTGTTGCACTCACACTTCCTGCAGCTCCCCCTACTACTTTCTCCACCCACACCCTCTACCTAGCACCTCCCGGTCCCTGAGAGGTACAGTGTTGTATGTAAGTGTGTGGGTTCTGGGCAGTGCCCCCTCCTTACCTGAGCACGGAGTACCACACCTCTGGCTGAAGTGCAGTACTTCTGTGGCAACTGAACCCTCAGGTGGTAGAAACAGCAAGGCACAGAAATATCAATAAGTCCATGGAAGGCGCACAAGTAGGGTCTCCAGCCAGTATAGTAAATAATAAAGAACTTGGCACTCAAAATAGTGAAAAAGATGATTCTTTGTTTATTGGCATCCAGATAAACATTTACTAAACGTTTTCGGTCCAACACTGGACCTTCATCAGAGATTCTCTAAAGATTTGCTGGATGCTGCATTTCAAGACAAAGTGAAAATAGCGCTTCAGTATGGCGACCTAAGTCACTTATGGATATGCGCTGTACCGGTGGCCCCTTCGGCGTGCGGTATGTACCACTGTGTAAAGGACACCCTTCCTCCTCTCTTGCAATGAAGCTGATCTTTCTGTTTCTTCTGCTTTCCTCTATCTTTCTACTGTCTTCTGGTCTAGGGATGAGCTCCTCTCTGCTCAAGTCCCGAGTGCCAACTGTCTCACTCACACTTCCTTCAGCTCCCGCTACTACTTTCTCCACCCACACCCACTACCTAGCTCCTGTGGGTTCTGGGCAGTGCCCCCTCCTTACCTGAGAGCCGAGTACCATACCTCTGGCTGAGGTGCAGTACCTCTGTGGTGACTGAACCTTCAGGGGCGCCACAGGTGCAATGTGGGACATTTGCACAGCACGGGTGCAATGTGTGACATCTGCACAGTGTGGAATGATGAACCGGATTGGGGGTACCTCTCATGCGCCGTTTCTGGAACTGTTGGGACTGTCACCAGTGTTGCATTGGGGAGAGCTTTCAGATCCGGACCGACCTTTGCACAGTAGGGGGCGGGTCTGGGATAAAAAGGGCTGTGCTCGGGAAAAAGACAGGAGATCAGGTGGGAAGACTGAGCTCACAGCAGGTTGAGGTGCAGGCCCTGGCAGCGGAGCATCGTGTGAGTGCTGGCCTACCTCACATATCCCCTGCTACCGTGTCCGCTGTTCATGTACATCAGACTGTTAAATCCCCGTTGACTCCTAACCCTGGATGTGACACACACTAGAACAGTGACTGCTGCATGCATGTGGTCCCGCCAGAAACAGATGACTAGACCCAAACTGCCTGACACCTCACCCGCATACACCGTGGAGCAGAGCCACGCTCTGGCGGTATCTCTCATTGAATTGAGCTCTGCACAAGGAAACCGTGGGAACCGAACCCCACCTAGGACAGCAACGATCCCTACTTGCATCAAGAATCCGGACCTTCATCTACTCAGGACAACCCTGGGACATCACGTGTTGCTGGTGTTGGCGCCACTGTTGGAAACCGAGACGCTGCAATCAAGAAAACCGATAGACTGATAAGTTTACTCTCTTTTGAACATTCACCTTCACCTTATTCCTGTTCTCCCCACATATCCCTTCTGTCATCGCATTGCTCTTTACCTGACCTCCCGTACACCCTTTCTCCCTGCATGGAGGTTAACTCTGTTAATAAATTTGTTAACACTTGATCTGCCTCCTGTCCATTGCGACATCTTGATCCCTGCAGTTCTACGCACAGCGTGGGTGCAATGTGTGACATCTGTATAACACGGGTGCAATATGAGACATCTGCACAGCACGGGTGCAATGTGTGACACTGTAAGGGGGTCACGGTAGCCGTTCTGGACCCCTAAGCATGTCCCGGTGTAAAGTGTACAAAATGTACTGTGTGTGTGTGTGTGTAAATAAATATATACACACACACACTGTATATATATAGTTATAGTTATTGTTATTACGTAATGTTGTTAGTGTGTGTAGATATGCTGCAATATGTGTGTTGTACAGGGAAAGTGTAATATTAGCGCTAGGTCACTAGATGGGGCATTTTAGTGCACCTAGTTTAGCACGGTAGTGTATTAGTGTTAATAGTTAATATAGGAGGGGTCATTGTAGTTAGGGGAAGGGAGCTTCCTGATTAGTGGCAGAAGGGTGAGGACACCCATAGAGCTCGGGCGGGCTAATAGACTGGGCAACTTAGATACCCCGTAACATTGTGTTCAAGCAAGAGCCCAGACATCCAGAGTAAGTGGAACAATACAGTCATAGCTGCAGGAGCTACAAATGTGTAAGCTACAGAAGACACGGCAGGACTGGCGGGCGGGTTGCTCACCATGTAGCAGGTCATAGCATGGGCTGATGCCCTCAGATCCGGGGCAAAATGGCTGAGGGAACATCGGGTGGCAGCTAGTCTGGACAGGGAGGACACAGAGAAAACGAACAAGACGGGACTACCCGACCTCGAGCTGTGTGACAGGGAGAGAAGTGAAGGGAAAGCTGGAGTGATGTGTAATGTGCGACCTGCTGTAGATGTTGTATTGAACCTGGATGTGTCTCTGTTATTCCACAAACGGCCAAAGGTGACCTTAGAGAGCAAAGGAAGAACCCTGACGACGCAGAGAATGGAGAGGCAAGTAAGCTGAAAGTGAAACATGATTTTTATGTAAAGGGAGGTCAGAGCCCGCAAAGCCCAATAAGCTCAGCCACGACTATTGCCCTGGCCGACCTTTACAACACCTGCCCAGCACGGTGCAATGTGTGAAATCTGTATAACACAGGTGCAATGCATGACATCTGCATAACACAGGTGCAAAGTGTGACATCTGCACAGCACTGGTGCAATGTGTGACATCAGCATAGCACGGGTGCAATGTGTGACATCAGCATAGCACGGGTGCAATGTGTGACATCAGCATAGCACGGGTGCAATGTGTGACACCTGCACAGCAGGGGTGCAATGTGTGACACCTGCACAGCACGGGTGCAATGTGTGACACCTGCACAGCACGGGTGCAATGTGTGACACCTGCACAGCACGGGTGCAATGTGTGACACCTGCATAGCACTGGTGCAATGTGTGACATCTGCACAGCACAGGTGCAATGTATGACATCTGCTCAGCACGAATGCAATGTGTGACATTTGCATAACACATTTGTATGGCACATATCAGCCTTTTAAGTACATTCAAAGAAAAAAAGGAAGCACACTGTAGCGCCATAACATGCAAACATGAAATTTGAAAAAGCCTTTTTAGTACATGCGCAGTATAAACAACAGACCAATTTTTTAAAAATGACATAGTATACTACAAAAAGAAAACACCGTGAAAAGCAGAAATAAAACATCTGATTTTTGACAACTATCTAAAAATTCAACATTTGACCAGTGGGGGTGCTGGGTGTTAGAGGCCACCATTGATATGAGTTTGCTGACGTATCTTATAGATTGGTCTTCAATATCAAAGTGATGGAACCCCTTTTATACATGCATTACTTAAAAAGTGATACTTTCCTATAAGTGGCCTATAGATTACATTCTAAGAATAATACAACTCTGAATAAATGGAGCTGTTATAGGAATGAAACACTTTATTTCGTTATGCTTCAGATTTGTAAAAAGTGTCTCAAATTCAGTCACTAAAATTCTCATTTTGTCAAATAGAGTCACATTTAGCTTCCAGCTGTGTGCAAGACAGCTTTTTATTAAGCAATTCTCAGGATATACTAAACCATTTGCCAGCGGACCAGTTATGTGCTGTAAACCATCTATGCATTTCATTTGTATTAGATGGGTTTAATGGAGCAAACTATGTGCCCAAGTCCTATTTATTTTAGGACATGACATCAATTGTGTGGTATTATTCACTTTTTAGTATAGATTTTAGAGCAAACCCAATAATACAGACTAAGATTTACAACGGAAAGCATTCCAGCATAAGTTGGAGAGCAAGCAACTCAGCTAAATATTAGATCTGAATTGAGGTCATCGTTGTTCTAGAAATCTTCCACGGTTCCCATCTATCATGATGCAAAGGAATCTAAAATATTGTGAAGATATGTGCATTGTTTTAAAAACTCATTATTGCTGCACTAATAACTTTTAATAGTCATACACTTCCAGAGACTGCAATGTGTTAATAGGCAGGTGACATCTCCCTAGCCATAGTGGGCTCATGTATCATTCAATTACGGTTTTTCATTAAGTGCTATTGCCACAGATTTATAAAATCCAACACATAGCCATGCAGCCTGTCAGTACAAACATCTATTTTAAGGAATGGGTTCTTCTATACAGTGGGGAAAAAAAGTATTTAGTCAGTCAGCAATAGTGCAAGTTCCACCACTTAAAAAGATGAGAGGCGTCTGTACTTTACATCATGGGTAGACCTCAACTATGGGAGACAAACTGAGAAAAAAAAATCCAGAAAATCACATTGTCTGTTTTTTTTTCATTTTATTTGCATATTATGGTGGAAAATAAGTATTTGGTCAGAAACAAGCAATCAAGATTTCTGGCTCTCACAGACCTGTAGCTTCTTCTTTAAGAGTCTCCTCTTTCCTCCACTCATTACCTGTAGTAATGGCACCTGTTTAAACTTGTTATCAGTATAAAAAGACACCTGTGCACACCCTCAAACAGTCTGACTCCAAACTCCACTATGGTGAAGACCAAAGAGCTGTCAAAGGACACCAGAAACAAAATTGTAGCCCTGCACCAGGCTGGGAAGACTGAATCTGCAATAGCCAACCAGCTTGGAGTGAAGAAATCAACTGTGGGAGCAATAATTAGAAAATGGAAGACATACAAGACCACTGATAATCTCCCTCGATCTGGTGCTCCACGCAAAATCCCACCCCGTGGGGTCAGAATGATCACAAGAACGGTGAGCAAAAATCCCAGAACCACGCGGGGGGACCTAGTGAATGAACTGCAGAGAGCTGGGACCAATGTAACAAGGCATACCATAAGTAACACACTACGCCACCATGGACTCAGATCCTGCAGTGCCAGACGTGTCCCACTGCTTAAGCCTGTACATGTCCGGGCCCGTCTGAAGTTTGCTAGAGAGCATTTGGATGATCCAGAGGCGTTTTGGGAGAATGTCCTATGGTCTGATGAAACCAAACTGGAACTGTTTGGTAGAAACACAACTTGTCGTGTTTGGAGGAAAAAGAATACTGAGTTGCATCCATCAAACACCATACCTACTGTAAAGCATGGTGGTGGAAACATCATGCTTTGGGTCTGTTTCTCTGCAAAGGGGCCAGGACGACTGATCCGGGTACATGAAAGAATGAATGGGGCCATGTATCGTGAGATTTTGAGTGCAAACCTCCTTCCATCAGCAAGGGCATTGAAGATGAAACGTGGTTGGGTCTTTCAACATGACAATGATCCAAAGCACACCGCCAGGGCAACGAAGGAGTGGCTTCGTAAGAAGCATTTCAAGGTCCTGGAGTGGCCTAGCCAGTCTCCAGATCTCAACCCTATAGAAAACCTTTGGAGGGAGTTGAAAGTCCGTGTTGCCAAGCGAAAAGCCAAAAACATCACTGCTCTAGAGGAGATCTGCATGGAGGAATGGGCCAACATACCAACAACAGTGTGTGGCAACCTTGTGAAGACTTACAGAAAACGTTTGACCTCTGTCATTGCCAACAAAGGATATATCACAAAGTATTGAGATGAAATTTTGTTTCTGACCAAATACTTATTTTCCACCATAATATGCAAATAAAATGAAAAAAAAAACAGACAATGTGATTTTCTGGATTTTTTTTTCTCAGTTTGTCTCCCATAGTTGAGGTCTACCTATGATGTAAATTACAGACGCCTCTCATCTTTTTAAGTGGTGGAACTTGCACTATTGCTGACTGACTAAATACTTTTTTTCCCCACTGTAGATCTCACTAAATTTGAGTGTGACACTGTTGTAGGGTCGGTGGGCCGAGCTGGGGGGTGGTCCCTCTCTTTACCGCGCAGAGAGAAGATGAGGCAGGTTTCAGGTGCAACAGGTCCAAGTTTATTTTCCACCGTCCGACTGACGGCCCTCACAGCACACCGCAATACCACTTTCTCACGGCCCTCCGTGTCCAGGGCCACTTCACACACCATACTTTACACCAGAGACGTATTTATACGTACCGCCCCCTTTTTCACTCTGTGACGTTCCTGTCAGCTCAGTCACTGTGGCCGCCTTAGGCCTGTACACCATCAGCACTTTACTGGTCAGCTTCGTCGTTCCCCATACGGTGTCCTTCACCCCGTGCCTCGTCAATACTGCGGTTCTTCCTGTCAAGACCACCCCCCTGATGTTCTCTCTCCTCAGTCCCCCTAGTTTGGTTCTCCTCACAGTGCACAAACTGTCGTAGTCCTCCTGTCACTGGAGCTCCCCCTGGGGACTGGAACTTTCTGAAACCCTCCTTCAAAGTTACATCTTTCCCGGTTCCCTGTAACTCCGCCCCCCATGACCAACGGTTTACTAAGCCCTAAGCTGATGTCAAGTCCTTTGCTCACACTCCTCCCTGCCCTCTAATGGTCAACCCAAGGTACTGCACGTCCACTACACTTTCCTAGCTGTTTCCCCACTGTAGTAACTGACACCTATCTAAACTGTGCAAACTTTTCCTTCTCCATTCTGACAAGTCCGTCCGTCCGCCAGGTCACCTTCCCTACACTCCTCCTTCCTTTGTCTATTGTTGTCCTCGACAATCGTAATCCCTGCCTTCGTCGTTCTGAAGCTTCACCTACACTCTGTTGTCGGACCAGTTGTTGGGCCAAACCCACTACCTGCGGGGGCCGACCCATACTGGGAGCACCATGCTCTGAGTAGCCTACTGATACGCACCAGCGCGCACGCCACATGACAACGTCTTTCAAACTGGGCTAGGTACACCCATATTCTCACTATGGCGTGTACCTTCCCCTACTCTCCCCTTCTGTTACCTTCCACTGTCTGGTACGCCATGATCGAGGCCTCACACCTACCAGATCATTGCCGGCGTCCATCTTTCTCCTTCAGGGGTGTCCGTGGTGTCGGGGACCTGACCTAGGACGGCTGTCTTTTTCACATCTTCCACCTCTTGTACCTTTCTTTCAATTACATGTCATGGTCGGCGTCTCGGTCTCCCAGACCCTCTTCACACATAGACCCCTCTTCGGATCTCACACTTTCCGTTGGTCCCTCAGACCTTCCCTTACCCGGACCTGTTGCATTTTACTTTTGCACATTACACATCAAACAACTTTATAATAGCACAAGTACCCATTTTTTATATATTTTTCTCATTTTCTTTTGCTTTTAAAACCAACATATAACAATAAAGCATCACATGTTCTCCTTCCCCCCCTTCCTTGGACAAGGACTCTCCCTCTTCTTGACATCCCTGCTTTGCCAGGCTTAATACAACAAACAAAAAAAAACAAACTTCTATATTAAACCCCCCCTTTTTTTTTTTTTTTAACTCTGACGCAAACTGTCCTTGTAATTTTACAAAATATTTCAACGAAACTTCGAAAGTCCAAACCACTTCCTAGTGGCCGGCAGCAAGGGGTCCCACAGCCGTGGAGCTCCCGGGATGTAAGGAGTGTCCGCAACAGTCCTCTTTACGGGGGTTCGCATTCTTCGGGCTCTGCCAGTACTGCCACCGCATGATATCCGCGGGGGCAGTATTCTTTATAATATGATACTAAGTCCCCCTCCTTCAGAGCCCGGCCGTGACGTATGGAGGCCACGTTAACATAAACCTTTTGACCAGTCTGATCTCGGATGAAACCGTAACCCTTTGCAACGTTGGTGTACACCAGCCGTCCCTTCGATCTTTTAGCCGCCATACCTGCCTCTCCATTTTCATGAAGCTGTTTCCAGATCGCTTGCTCCCATGCCTTCTTCCCCTTAATAACCACTGCAACCCAAACGGAGGGTAGAGCGCAGGCTCTAGAGTCCGATGTGCGGTCCTCCGCCGAAGAAGAGGGCGGGGCAGAGGCAGCCGATGGTTTCTGCAGCCCAGCAGCCGCTGGAGCCGAATGGCGAATGGGGGCAGCCGGGTTCTCGGTGGGTGGGGGCACAGGGCCTGCCAAATAGGCCACAGCCGGATCCAACTCCAGCATAACCGCGGCCGCAGGGTAGGCCGCACTCGACGTTTCAGCCGGGGCTGGAGTAGTGACCGATTTGAGAAATGTGGTCGCTGGTGGCAGGGGAAGCGCAACAGCGCCCTCTGGGATCAGGTTCTGCTCCGGCGGCACCGTGCGTGGCATCTCCGGGCGGGGTGGTTCAGGACTTGGAATGGAGGCCCCGCTCAGTTCAGCATAGAGGGAAGGGCCTCCTGTGATCGGCCTCTTGGGTACACAGGCTGCTGCGTGCTGCAGCCGAATGGTGGGGGCCGCTTGCGGAGCCACTGGCGGGGCCGGAGGATCTCTCACCTTCCCCGGCGCCGCGGCCTCCGTTACGTCATCACGCGGCTCCTTCCACAGTTTCTGCTTTTCACCCTGCTGTCCGACAGGGTTAGCCTCCAGGCTTAGGAGCTCCGCGGGCATACTCTACGCCGGTATTCTGGGTGGCCGCTCCCGCTGATTCCGCACAGGCTCCGCTTCCCAGCTCACCATCCTGCTGCCTGCTCGTGGCTCAGAAGATGTCACTTTCTGGTGGAGCTCGATATCCCGCCGCCATTGCCACTCCAGGCGGCCGATGCCTCGACACCCGCAACGTCTCATACCGTCCGGTGGGCAGCACTCGAATGGCGCCAGACAGCCGCAACCAAACTTTTGCTCTGTGCCACTCTCTCTGCTGGGTGCAGTATTGGCAGGCCTTTCCACCCACTTGTCAGGGTCCAGGATGGGGGAGCATCGGCCTGCCGGTACATAGCGCTGGCCCCCGGGGTACGTAGGAGGGGGCCCCAGTCCATTGAGAACAACAGCAAACACCTGGATCTCTCCTCTGCACTGAAGCATCATCGCCATCTTGCACCAGTCCTGGTACCTCCCCGGATCTTCTGCTAGCGACGCAGATACGCCACAGCGCTCCCAAATTGTAATCCACAGGTGGGTAATTTGTATTCCACAGGTATTTGTAATCCAAGCAGCGATGTCCAAGTCTTTCTCCATCCTTTAGGGCAGGCCTGCCGCAGAAGATGACGTATTAGCGGCATTGATCCTGCCGACTACGCCAAGTGTAGGGTCGGTGGGCTGAGCTGGGGGGTGGTCCCTCTCTTTACCGCGCAGAGACAAAACAGAGACAAGATGAGGCAGGTTTCGGGTGCAACAGGTCCAAGTTTATTTTCCACTGTCCGACTGACGGCCCTCACAGCATACCGCAATATCACTTTCTCACGGCCCTCCATGTCCAGGGCCGCTTCACACACCATACTTTACACCAGGGATGTATTTATACGTACCGCCCCCTTTTTCACTCTGTGACGTTCCGGTCAGCTCAGTCACTGTGGCCGCCTTAGGCCCGTACACCATCAGCACTTTACCGGTCAGCTTCGTCATTCCAAATACGGTGTCCTTCACCCCATGCCTCGTCTATACTGCGGTTCTTTCTGTCAGGAACACCCCCCTGACGTTCTCTCTCCTCAGTCCCCCTAGTTTGGTTCTCCTCACAGTGCACAAACTGTCGTAGTCCTCCTGTCACTGGAGCTCCCCCTGGGGACTGGAACTTTCTAGAACCCTCCTTCAAATTTATATCTTTCCCGATTCCCTGTAACTCCGCCCCCATGACCAACGGTTTCCTAAGCCCTAAGCTGGGGTCAAGTCCTTTGCTCACACTCCTCCCTGCCCTCTAATGGTCAACCCAAGGTACTGCACGTCCACTACACTTTCCTAGCTGTTTCCCCACTGTAGTAACTGACACCTATCTAAACTGTGCAAACCTTTCCTTCTCCATTCTGACAAGTCCGTCCGTCCGTCAGGTCACCTTCCCTACACTGTAATAGGACACAACCATTGCAACATGTCTGCTTGTGAAATGCGGACAAGGAGGAAACCATAGATGCAGATAAGTACAGAACCTGAGGTTCCCCTCAGGACAGACAGAAGCTGTGTCGTGGGTTTTCCATGACACAGAGGAGTCAGAAGACCGCATCGTTTGATATCTCCTACTCCTGCACTGATTAATAACATTTCACCTTCATATTAAACGGTGCAGGTTTCTTGAAGTCGGTGAGCCAACGGAAGGGTGAGACTCCGTCATTTGCAACATCTTGTGTACTTCCTGGGACTGTACGATATTTTTTGCTGGCTGGAACAGGAAACATGTGCTATGGTTGTGGTATCCATTATCTGGATGAGCATGGACTGTGACTACAGACTATATTGGCAGGAGACACAAAAGCTGTGGGCCAGCCAAAAGTTGGGAGACAGTTGGTATCACCTAGTTATTGGGGCTGTGGAACTACCGGCCCCAAGGTGGGATCTTGTGGACTGGGGGCATTATGTTTTGGCCATCTACTCAGAGCTGCTGCAAGATCATGGACAAAATGAATAAAAAATAGCAGCATCATTAACCTGCCTAGGTGATTATTACAATCCACAACCTCAGATCTTCACAGTCCAGTATACATCAGAATAGATCCAGGTACCTTATTGGTTGACATCTTCTCTGATTGGAATTGTTGTCATATCATTCTTCTTCATCTGGTCCTGAAGCAATGATGGCTTTGGTCATCCACAGTTCGTGTCTGCAGACTTCCCTCTTCTCTGGTCTTTTATAGCACATCCCGACACATTGCCCTTAAAAATAACAGTGTTATTAATATGATGCCTAAATAAAAAAAATCTGCATATACTGTGCAATAAATAAACCTTATGTCATGCACTTGAATAAATATTGGCCCCACTGTACTCCCTGTCCCAAAAGTGACTCCCACATATATTATAACTATTACAGGAGAGGGAGGACTGGGAGCTTGCATCGCATCCACATGACAACCACTTTGGGCTGAGTTCATTAATCCACAGGTGGGTGCACGAATTCGCTGGTGAGCACAGCAGATATCCACAAGAAGAAGAATGTTCGTTCGGCACACCGGCATAAATGAAAAAAAAAAACTTTATTAAGCTAATATGCCATATTAAAATGCAAAAAACACCTGACGCGTTTCTGGTGCACAAAGGCACTCTTAGTCATAGGGTGCACCAGAAACGCGTCAGGTGTTTTTTGCATTTTAATATGGCATATTAGCCTAAAAAAGTTTTTTTTTTTTTCATTTATGCCGGTGTGCTGAACGAACTTTCTATAACTATTACACCATCCCTCCCCATCAACTATGGCCACAATACTGTCTTTTCTTATAAACAATAACTGTCAAACCATACCCGCTTAACAACTATGGCCTATAGGCTGTCCAAACTACACAATGTACCTGCAATGTGGCCAGTGCGGAGGCCATAGATCACATCTTCAGTGCCGTCTCTATGCTGCCCCCTCTCTAGTGATGAGCGAGTATACTCATTGCTATGGTTTTCCCGAGCATGCTCGGGTGTCCTTCGAGTATTTTGGCATGCTTGAGGTTTCATTTCTGTCAACGCAGCTTCATGATTTGCGTCTGCTGGACAGCCTGAATACATGTGGAGATTCTTAACAAACAGGCAACCCCCACATGTATTCAGGCTGTCCAGAAGCTGCATGATTTGCGTCTGCTGGACAGCCTGAATACATGTGGAGATTCTTAACAAACAGGCAACTCCCACATGTATTCAGGCTGTCCAGCAGCCACAAATCATGCATGCAGCTGCGTCGACAGAAACTAAATCTCTGAGCACACCAAAATACTCGGAGGACACCCGAGCATGTTCGGGAAAACCCGAGCAACGAGTATACTCGCTCATCACTACCCCTCTCCATACCTTGCACCCTCTTTAAATCGTATAGCTTCCATAATGTGCCCTCACGCTGTCCCTCTTATACTGCTCCCCCAACACTGTGTCCTCACACTGTCCTTACTTTTGTATACTGCCTCCCTTACTGGGCCCTTACTTTTGCATATTGAGTAAACACCCCTTTTCCCTCTCCCACAGGAAAAGTTCCTCACATCTTCAGTTCCACTATGGAGAACTTACCTTCTCCATTGTCTTCACCTCCTTTGTGGTGCTCTATCGCACACACACACACACACTGTATCCCCACACTCCCCTCTTTCAGGCTATGTGCACACGCTGCGGATTCTGCTGTGGAACCGCAGCGTTTCTGGCCCTGCGGGTCCGCAGCAGTTTCTGCTGTGTTGTACAGTACCATTGTTTTGAATGGTCAAACCAAAAATGCTGTGCACATGCTGCGGATTTTTCCGCGGGTTACAATCCGCAGCATGTCAATTCTTTGTGCGGAATCCGCTGCGGTTTCACACCTTCACCATTGTGAGGTGTGAAACCGCAGGGGTAAACCGCAGGACTTTTGACCTGAGGATTTACCTGCAGATTTTTACAAATCCGCGTGGAAAAATCCGCAGCTCTCCAAACTACGTGTGCACATAGCCTCACAGTCTGTACCCACATGGCCTGCACCACTCTATCTCACAGCTTGCACCAACAAACAACCCTCTCACAATCTGCATCCCTCTACCTCACTAACTCACACACCCTTCACCCCCATATCCCAAACCCCCTGCAGCCCACTATCTGATCCACCCCTCTATCTCACACAGCCTGCACCCCCTCGCATCCATTTATCTCAGACATGCTGCACCCCCTCACAACCCTTTATCTTATGCACCTTTCTCTCATGCACCCTGCCCCTTTCACGCATCTATCTCATGCACCCCTCTCTCACACACCATTGCACCTCTCTAGCTCACACCACTCTAAGTCTGCACCCTTCATATACTACACAGCCTGCATCCCTCTATCACATTCACCCTGCACTATCAATCTACCCTGTTCCCTTATTATCTCTTACATGTTGCCCCATCTCCTCTAGCTTTTCCTGCAGATTGCAGCCTGCAAAACACTGTGGCTCCTCCCCCACAAGTCACATGAGCATGACTTCATCACAGGTCCTGTAGCACCACTTCTACTAAGTATTTTCTTCTGTCTGGGCAGAGAGATGTTTAGTGCTCCTCTGACCCTGCAGTGCACTATCACCTAGAATTCCCCCTACCCTCTTTAAAAAAAAAGCCGGTTTTGTTACTTGACCCCAAGTGGGTTTAAAAAAAAATGTTCACAATGGCGCTGTCCCTGCAACCTGCTGCCCTAAGCAATCGCTCTCCAGTGCCTAGTGGCTAATATGGCCCTGCACATACCCCAAATGATTTTGTGTGATGGTACAATATGTTAGCATTTGGGGCCCCACTTTTAATTTATCCCCAGGGCCACACTTTGTGATAACAAAGCGATAACATCTTATTGCAAGGGGGTAAGAGAAGCCATACTATTCATGTATTTTTTTTTTTAAATAACGGCTTGACAAACAAGGACACCTCAAAGTCCATATCCTAGTGAATTTATTATTTTTATTTTAAAGGCGATCAATTTTAAAGATGCAGAGTCCAGGATGTAATAATGTAATAATTTATTTATCTAAACATTGTAAAGTTTAAATATTTCAGGTTTTCAAATAATAAATGTATTACATGGTTTAACTTAGCACATCTTCAGAGAGGCTGAGAATTGGAGAAGGAACATTTATAAAAAATACTAATTCTCGATTGTTAGCCCATGTGGGCAATCACCTGACGAATGAAGAGAGCACTCATTAGTGAAAGTGACCTGATTGGTCATGCTAACATGAAAATAATTGTTATAGGCAGCACATCAATCCATGTAAATATGTGATGTGCTGCCCTTAACATGATACTGTATAGGGACAGGATGATCTTATTGATAACTATTGTTATTTTGCTTTCATCAGCACTCGTTGGTCTGTGTAAACAGGCCACCAAATCAGTTCCGACTAACTTGTATATAGTTGATTGGAACTTGAGTGAAACATTAATAAATGATAGCACATAAGTAAGTAGGTGACACTAAACTGTGTAATTTAGAACAGAAGTTTTAATCACTTCATAATATCGAGAATCACAAAGCATTAAGATTCAGAGGCGCAGAGACACTTAAAGATGGAAAAGACTATTTATGCCACTTGAAGCCTTCTAGAGATTGGCTTTGAGAATTTCCAGTTAAAAACTTGCAGCATAGAGAACATGGAAATAAATCTGAATGTATATTAGGTAGAAATATCACAACTTTGTGTCATAACATAAAGGAACATTTTACAATCTCACAGACTATAGACTCCTTATATTAGATTCATTTACAAGGGGAAATTGTAATTCCCCAAAACAAAATAACAATATTACAATAGATTGTTAGAAATATGTGCATAATTGAAGAAAGAAGGCATAAAAAGTAAAAGTGTTTATATATTATTTTATTAAGTAAAAAAAAATATAATGAGAATGGACAAAACAGAAATCTAAATCAAATCAATATATGGTGCGACCATTAGAGATGAGCGACTTTGCCTTTTTTAGGGTCGAGTCGGGTTTCATGAAACCCGACTTTCTCAAAAGTCGAATCGAACGAAATTGTCCAACTATAGGGAAAAGTCGAAGGTCCGACTGAAACACGAAACCCAATGCAAGTCAATGGGGAAGCACAGTCAGCAGGGAGTGGAGGACAGTAAACACACCTACAGTGCCCATTTCAATGCCAACAACATCAATTCTTATTACTTAAGCTTGTCAACCTTAATTTACTTTATAATAATAGTTACGCATTGAAAACTGGGGGTTATTTGGCTAAAGTTGTGGGGGGCTGGCTCCAGGTTTTCATCTGCCCCGGGCCAAGGAGTGTCAGTGGGCCCCTATAACACATACCACAATTCATGATGCTCCGATACGGCACAGAAATATAGGTATAGTACAATGAAAAATACTTCACTTCTTACATGACATGACTGATATCTATTTTAAATTCTACAATAGTGCAAAAAACGGACAGTATATTACTCCATACAGTATTATGGCCACCACATAGTGTGCCATACAGAATAATGAGCCCCATATATTTCTCCCTACAGAATAACAGAATAATTGGTCCCATATAATGTTCCATACAGTATATGATGAGCTCCACATAATGCTACAGTATATGTTGGCGCCCAGTAGCATAGCTACCGGGGGGGCAGTGGCCCTGTGCCCCACGCTCTGAGGGGGCCCACCTGAGCTACACTACACTACACCACTATTCTGCTGCAGAGCAGGGAGAATCGATCTCCCTACTCTGCTGCCCGGCCGCTATGGGCCCCTGAGAAGGCGGTGGGGGGCCCCGGTGCCAGCAGTGGGCCCCCCACCTCTCAGCCAGCAATATCGTCTTGGGCTATTCTGTGCGCACAGGACCTGTGATGAGATCACAGGAGGGGCGGAGTCAGGGGTCACATGATCAGGAGCTTCAGTGGCTGCAGGACTCTGCTGTGCTGGTTGTCATGGTGCTGGCTGGATAAGGTGAAGTTTCTGTGTGGGGTCAGGAGGGGTTTACAGGGTGGAGGTAGCAGAGCTGTGTGTGTATGAGGTGTACGGAGCAGAGCCACGTATGGAGAAGGTGTACGGAGCAGAGATATGCATGCATGAGGTGTTCGGAGGAGCGGAGCCGTGTGTGTATGGGGTGAACGGAGCCATTTGTGTACAAGGTGTACGCAGCGGAGCTGTTTGTGTACAAGGTGTATGCAGCAGAGCCGTTTGTGTACAAGGTGTATGCAGCAGAGCCATTTGTGTACAAGGTGTACGGAGCAGAGCCGTGTGTGTATGGGGTGTACAGAGTGGAGCTGTGTGTGTACGGGGTGTATGGAGCGGAGCCAGGTGTGTACAGCATGTACGGAGCAGAGCCGCATGTGTACAGCATGTACGGAGCAGAGCCGCATGTTTACAGCCTGTACGGAGCAGAGCCACATGTGTACAAGGTGTACGGAGCAGAGCTGAGTGTATACAAGGTGTACAGAGCAGAGCCATGTGTGTACAAGGTATACGGAGCGGAGGTATCAGGGGGTATCAGGTGCAGTAATAGGGACACATATGGCAGCAGAGGCTCAGCATTGGGCTATCAGGTGCAGTAATAGGGACACATGCGGCAGCAGCGGCTCAGCATTGGGGTATCAGGTGCAGTAATAGGGACACATACGGCAGCAGCAGCTCAGCATTGGGGTATCAGTAGGATGAGGGGTTTGTGCAGGTTGGGGATAGATGATGATGGAGCTGGAATATGAGAGGTGAAACAAGTCATTGTATTCTCTGTAGCAGAGTCCTGGCTGGAGGAGTTAAGTTGGTCTGGGCCAGATGGAAAAGATGTGAAAAGTGAACGATTCCATCAGAAAGAACGTCAGCAGTAAGACACCAACTATAACTGTGCAGTAATCACTTATATGTTTTGTAGGACTGGTATCTACCACTGACCATATGGCGGTAATATCAATATTGGTCTTATTTTCAGTAACAGCGCAGTCATCTCCTACATCCACTATTAGGGTGCGTCACTGAGTTGTAATCAAAGTTACCTAGGTAGGGGCCCACTCAGAAGTTTCGCCCCCCCTGAACCGAAACCCTAGCTACGCCTCTGGTTAGTCCCCATGGATAATGCTCCATTGTCTTATGGGCCCAAATAATGCTCCATATATAATGGGCCCCATTTCTAATGCTCCAGTGTATAATAGGCCCTGTAAATGCTGCACCAGTGTCTGATGTCCCCCATTTGGAATGCTCCAGTATATGATGTGCCTCATGGATGATGCTCCAGTGTATGATGGGCCCAAATAATGCTCCATATATAATCTGCCCCATTTAGAATGCTCCAGTATATGATGGGCCCCATGGATGATGCTCCAGTGTCTGATGTCCCCCATTTGGAATGCTCCAGTATATGATGTGCCTCATGGATGATGCTCCAGTGTATGATGGGCCCAAATAATGCTCCATATTTAATGGACCCCATTTCTATTGCTCCAGTGTATAATGGGCCCCGTAAATGCTGCTCCAGTGTCTGATGTCCCCCATTTGGAATGCTCCAGTATATGATGGTCCTCATGGATGATGCTCCAGTGTATGATGGGCCCAAATAATGCTCCATATATAATGGGCCCCATTTCTAATGCTCCAGTGTATAATGGCCCCGTAAATGCTGATCCAGTGTCTGATGTCCCCCATTTGGAATGCTCCAGTATATGATGTGCTTCATGGTTGATGCTCCAGTGTATGATGGGCCCAAAAAATGCTCCATATATAATGGGCCCCATTTCTAATGCTCCAGTGTATAATGGGCCCCATAAATGCTGCTCCAGTGTCTGATGTCCCCCATTTGGAATGCTCCAGTATATGATGTGCCTCATGGATGATGCTCCAGTGTATGATGGGCCCAAATAATGCTCCATATATAATCTGCTCCATTTAGAATGCTCCAGTATATGATGGGCCCCATGGATGATGCTCCAGTGTATGATGGGCCCCATATCTCATTCTCCAGTGTCTAGTGCTCCCCAAAAATTGCTCCCAACCTTTAAAAAAAAATTAAATACCTCTCCTCGCTGGGCACTGCTCTACTCCTCAGCATCACCATCTTCCAGCTCTCTGCAATTGCACTGTTTAGGCAGAGGGCATACAGACGTGATGGAATTGCGCTCTCTGACCTGAATGTCACTGTCAGGAAATGCGGAAGACGTCACGTCATTGGAGCAGGGAGAGGTAAGTATTGCAAGTGCTGTGGCCCTGAGCAAGCAGAGGGGGCCACTCGTGGACGATGGCACTGGCACAGGGGCCCTCATAGTATGCTGGTGTGTCTGATGGCGAGAGGACCCTCCCACCGGCAGAGACACTTTTGTGTACTATGAGTGGCCCTGTGCCAGTGCTGTCGCTCATGAGTATGCCCCCCACCTGCTCAGGGAACAGGCACTTTCATCTGCACCTTCCTCTGTGTCACTGTGTAAGGTGGTATAGTATGCAGGAAGGGGCACCTGAGTTTCATCAGGGTCAGATTCTGGCTCTGTAGAGTGTGAGGGGAATGTAGTGTTGTGGGTGAATGTACCAGCAGAATAATCTAGCAGTGGCTGTGCATCAGTGCACTCCATCTCTGATTCATGTTGGACAGGGGAATTCAGGATTTGACTTGATAACCCAGGCATGGTATGTGAAAAGAGCTCCATGGAGTAATCTGAAGTGTGTGCTGCGGCATCTTTCACTTTTTGTGGGGGTGAAGGACACAAGGAAAGGGGTTGTTCCTGACTAGAAGCCTGCACTGATGACTCAGTGCTTGCATTTTTTGCAACTTCAGAAGAGGAGGCGTAGAGCTGGAGGCTGTTTTGACAATGTAAGCCAAAACCAGTTCCTGATGCTCCAGCTTTAAAAGTGGTTTACCTACTCCCAGAAAAGGGAGCCTTCCAGGCCTTCCAGAGCCAGACCATGCCGCAATCTCATCACCTCCTGCCTTAGCTGCTATTGTGCTTTTGGCACTACCAGCAGATGCACCACAACCACCATCAGTACCAGCTGGCCCCCCACATCCGCGGCCTCTTCCACCATACTTCCTAATTTTTGTGAAAATGTACCCAAAATACCAGCAGATGTTTGGTACTGTATCTGAAGCGTACAGCTGTATACAGTCTAGGGATAATTGTAAATCTCCGTATATATTTCATGAGTAAGACACAGACACTCACAGGCTCAGTATAAATTAGACAATACTATAAAAATTTGAAAAAGGGTACAGTATCACCAGATACAAGGTATATATAGTATAGTTTAAACATTCTAAATCTCCGTATATATTTCATGAAGCAGACACAGACGCTCATTGGCTCAGTATGGATTAGACAATAATGTAAAAAGTTGAAAAAGGGTACAGTATCACCAGATACAAGGTATATATAGTATAGTTTAAACATTCTAAATCTCCGTATATATTTCAGGAGGCAGACACAGACGCTCTCAGGCTCCAGTATGGATTAAAAAAGAATATAGAAAGTTAAGAAAGGGTACAATAACACCAGATACCAGGTATATATAGCATAGTTTAAACATTGAAAATCTCCGTATATATTTCAGGAGGCAGACACAGACGCTCTCAGGCCCAGTAAGGATTAGACAATACTATAAAAATTTAAAAAAGGGTACAACATCACCAGATACCAGGTATATATAGTATAATTTAAACATTCTAAATCTCCATATATATTTCAGGAGGCAGACACAGACGCTCTCAGGCCCAGTATGAATTCAACAAGAATATAGAAAGTAGATAAAGGGTACAGTAACACCAGATACCAGGTATATATAGCATAGTTTAAACATTCTAAATGTCCATATATATTTCAGGAGGCAGACACAGACGCTCTCAGGGCCAGTATGGATTAGACAAGAATATAAAAAGTTGAAAAAGGGTACAATATCACCAGATACCAGGTATATATAGTATAGTTTAAACATTCTAAATCTCCGAATATATTTCAGGAGGCAGACACAGACGTTCTCAGGCTCATTATGGATTACACAACAATATAAAAAGCAGTAAAAGGGTAATGGATCAGAAGCGTACAGCTGTATACAGTGTAGGGGTCATTGTAAATCTGCGTATATATTTCCATAGTCAGAAACAGACTCTCACTGGCTTTGTATGCATTAGACCAAAATATAAAAAGCATTAAATGGGTAATGTATCACAAGCGTACAGCTGTATAGAGTGTTGTGGTAATTGTAAATCTCCAAATATATTTCCAGAGTAATAGACAGACAATCACAGGCTGAGTATGGATTACAACACAATGTAAATAGCCAAAAAGGGTACTGTATGAAAAGCGTACAGCTGGATACAGTGTTGGGCTAAATTTAAATCTCTGTATATATTTCCAGAGACACCCTCAGACGCTCACTCAGTCTGGATTTGACCATAATACAAAATGTTTAAAAAAAAGTACTGGATAACAAGTTATCAAGTATATGTATTGTAGGGTACAATTTAAATCTCCGTTTATATTTCCTTAGTCACCCTCAGACGCTCACCCAGTATGGATTTGACCGTAATACAAAATGTCTAACAAAGGTACTGTATCACAAGACAGGAGGTGTAAAGAGTATAGGGTAAAATTTTTATCTCCGTATATATTGAATGAGTAAACCACACATGCTCACTCAGTATGGATTATACCGTAAGAAAAAATTTAGAACTAAGGTACTGTATCATCAAATACCAGGTGTATATATTATAATAGAAAATGTAAATCTCCCTATGTATTTCCGGAGTCTCGTACAGATAGTCAGCATGTATTTCTCCGTGATACCAGCTGGTACACGGTAGTGTGTGAGGAGCATACAGCTCTATATGGTGTGTGAAATAATGAACGTTTGTTCACTACAGGAAGACAGAATAAAAGTAGGATTGCTGTGTAAAAGCAGTCTGCACAGCAGTGTCCACACAGCAATACTGCTAAAAGGCAGGCTAATAATCAGCGCTGCTGCACACAAGAAAATCCTCCCCTGTCACTGCACACTAACAGAACACAACAATTGCATTCAGCACAAGCACATAACTTCTGTTTACAGGCCTAAGTGTCTCCCAAATCATAAACAGCATCAGCAACCTCTCCCTACTGTAAAGATGGTCAGAAGAAAAATGGCGGTCGGCGGTGAGGGCTTTTATACACACTTCGTATATACAGGGGTTGGACAAAATAATGCAAACACCTAACGTGTTGTCATCATAATCTTCAAACATGTTATAAACATGCAAACCGTGACATATGTTAATGTTTTGTAGTTGATTATTTGTGTCATGTGATATGTGTATGTAAAGTAACTGTTTTGCATAATTGTAAGAACATTGAGGAAAACCTGATACCAATGGCAGACTTCTCTGATTTTCAAAGAGGCCAAATTGTTGATGCTGGTATGGCAGGCGCTAGTGTAGCAAAAATTGCCTGTATGCTTGGCGTGTCAAGAGGTACTGTCTCCAAAGTAATGACTACGTTTGAAGGAGAAGGACAAATGTCCACAGCAAAGCACAGGTCTGGCCGAAAGTCGAAGTTGACTGAGAGAGACTGTCGGACTGTAAAGCAAATTGGGAGAGAGGATCGCAAGACCACTGCTCGGAAAATCAATGCAGAGCTCAATGAATACCTACAGAACACAGTTTCCACGAAAAAAGTTTGTTGCGAGCTGCACAAATCTGGATTCCACGGAAGAGCTGCAATTGTAAAAATGCTGCTCTCAATGACAAATGTTTCCAAGCATTTAGAGTGGTGTAGAAACCCCCAATATAGGTCTCTAAAGCTGTGAAAACATTTGATATTCTCAGACGTAAAACATGGTGGATGTTCTGAGATGATCTGGGGTGCTATTTCATGGAGATCCGCCGGGCCAATGATATCCCTTCATTGAAGAATTAACAGCCGCGATTATTTAGGCATTTTGGGCAACCAAGTGCATCCTATGGATCAAGCACTGTTCCCGGAGGGGAACGCCATCTTTCAGGATGATAATGCACCAATCCATACAGCTAGAATCGTTAAAGCATGGCACGAGGAACATTGTAATGAAGTTGAGCATCTCATCTGTCCCCCAAAATCCCCAGACCTCAACATTATTAAGCATTTATGGCCGATTTTATAGATTCAAGTTAGACATCGATTTCCGCCACCATTGTCGCTCAAAGAACTGGAGGGTGTTTGAACTGAAGAATGAGCTACAATTCCTTTAGAAACAATTCACACCTTGTATGAATCCATACCTCGGATAATCAAGGCTGTAATCGCCGCAAAAGGTGGACCTACACCATATTAACCTAAGTTTCGTTGATGTTTCCAGGTGTTTCCATTATTTTTTCCAACCACCGGATTTCATGAGTCAACCACACACGCTCACTCAGTCAGTATGGATTTAACAGTACTCAAACATGTTGAAAAAAGGTACTGTATCAGCAGATACAAGGTGTATCCAGTCCAGGGGTAATTGTAAATATTACAATATCTACATTTCCGGAGTAAGACAAATACAATCACAAGCTCAGTATGGATTAGACAAGAATATAAAAAGTCCAAAAAGGGTAATATATTACAAGCGTACAACTGCATACAGTGTTGGTGTCATTTTAAATCTCCTTATAGTTTACCAGAGTCAGACACAAACTCTCACAGGGCTCAGTACGGATTACACCAGAATATAAAAATTAGGAAAAGGGAAATGTACTCGAAGCGTACAACAGTATACAGTGTTGGTGTATTTTTAAACATTCGTATATATTTCAGTGTCAGTAAGCCAGTCCAGACTCTCCTCTACAGGAAACTAGATGGATACAAGTACAGATGGAAAGTTGAGTGATTGCAGAAATTTTTAATCACGGGAAAACCTCCCGGCAGAATTTGCAGAGGCGATGCTGACCCTCAATTACTTTGTCTGTGAATTCTGCGAAAACGGTTCTTTGTGAAGAAAGGGTTGCTGTATCGTAGTAGCGTGGATCCCATCACTGTTACTTGTCTCCATCAAATTGTGATCACAGGGAGAGATGTAGACATGGTCCTCACTGCCTATGATGATCTGTCTGTTCACTTTGGAGTGCAAAAGACAGAAGCCACAGGCCGTAGGCGATTCTATTGGATTGACATGAGAGGAGACATTGAAAAAGGGTGGCAGGAATGTCACACGTCTGTGACTAGGAAAACTGTGAAAGCTGATCATAAAGCACCACTGCATCCGACTGTGAGTTGACGTCCATTACAAATGGTAGCCATTGATCATCTGAAGGTTAAGCCCAGCAGGACTGGCCATAGATACGTTTTAACCATCATCGATCAGTTCAGCAAATTTGTAGTGCCCGTCCCTGTGAAGGATTTAACTGGCCAGACTACACAGCGGTGGAGCAGGGAGAGGTATGTCTTGCAAGTGCTTGGGCCCTGAGCAAGCGGGGGGCACACTCGTGGGCGGCAGTACTGGCACAGGGACCCTCATAGTACGCTGGTGTGTCTGACGGCGAGTGGGCCCCCCACCGTCAGAGACACGTTATTGTACTATGAGGGGCCCTGTGCCAGTGCCGTCACACAAGAGAGGGTGCACCCACCTGTTCAGGGCAGCGGCACCTGCCCGGGTGCACCAGGTGGTGGCCCCAGCCCTGGGGGCAGGGCAGCCCAGTTAGGGAGGTTGAAAAAATGGCATATGTTGATGTGTAGGCTGGACATTCAGCAGCTACAAATGGAGGAAGTGGAGAAGGCCGAGGAAGAGGAGGACAAAAGCGAGCCATTTTTATTGCCACCTATGTGTCATCAGGGGAAGGTGGGACAAAATCCTTTGAAACCCATGCATGGTTCATTTTAATGAAGGTTAGATCATCAACATTTTGGGTCGACAGACTGGTCCTTTTTTCTGTCAGGATTGATCCAGCAGCACTGAAGACTCTTTCAGATAACACACTAGCAGCAGGGCAAGCGATCTCCTGTAAGGTATATTGTGCCAATTCAGGCCAGGTGTCCAGTTTACAGGCCCAATAGTCAAAGGGGAATGACCTGTGAGGGAGAACATCGATATGGGAGGAGAAGTAGTTTGTAACCATAGTGGACAACTGCTGTCTCCTGTCACTTGCAATCGATTCAGTATTACCAGTCGTGTGAGCGGTACTTGAGAAATCAGTCCACAACATGGTCATGAAAGCCCTGTCTCCAACGCCACTTTGGCTGTGTGCACCACGAACACCTCTTCCATTTTGCCCTCTATGGCTCGTGGGAGAACCAGCACCACTGCTGTGTGCTGAGAATGCCTCCACAAACGGCTTACCAGAGTTGCTTGTTTGTTAGCCAATATTATCTCTAGGTTCTCCTGTGGCATGATGTTCTGTAATTTGCCTTTATAGCGTGGATCCAGGATGCTGGCCAACCAGTAGTCGTCATCCTTCATCATTTTGGCAATGCAGGGGTCCCTTTTTAGGATCCGCATGGCATATTCACACATGTGGGCCAATGTTCCAGGTGTCAATGATGCACTGCCAGTGGTGGGTGGAGGAGCACTTTCTTGCAAATCCACATCCCTCCAGTCATGCACAAACCTTGGACTTGACTTTGGCATGCCAACATTTTCTTTTGCCCCCTGAGAAGCATCCTCCTCCCCAAAATAATCATCCCCCTCATCCACCTCCTCCTCTTTCTCTTCTTCCTCCACCTCGTCCAGGTCAGTTGCCCTCACTGACAATGGCTGACTATCATCAAGGCTTCCCTCCTCCTCTTCCTCCTCCTCTGCTGCTGACGCCTGATCCTTAATGTGCGTCCAAGTTTGCATGAGCAGACGCATAAGTGGTATGCTCATGCTTATGATGGCGTCGTCTGCGCTTACCAGCTGTATGCATTCCTCAAAGCACTGAAAGACTTTACAGAGGTCTTTCAGCTTTGACCACTGCACACCCGACAACTCCATGTCTGCCCTCAAACTGCCTGCCCGTGTATCCTCCCATAAATGCATTACAGCCTGCCTCTGTTCGCACAGCCTCTCAACCATGTGCATGGTGGAGTTCCACCTTGTTGCAACATCTATGATTAGGCGGTGCTTGGGGAGGTGGAGCGATCGCTGCAGCTTCTGTATATGACTGGAATGTACGGGCGAGCGACGGATGTGCGAGCACAGTCTTCGCACCTTATTTAGCAGGGCTGTTAACTCTGGATAATTATTTAGGAAGCACTGCACCACCAGGCTCAAGGTGTGAGCCAGGCAAGGTATGCGTCTGAGTTTTGCAAGGGCGATGGCTGCCACAAAATTCTGGCCGTTATCACTGACTACCTTGCCTGGCTCAAGATGTAGACTGCCCAGCCATGACTCAGTTTGTCGCTGCAAGTAGTCGGCCAGTACCTCCGCGGTGTGTGTTTTGTCGCCCAAAGACATCATCTTTAACCCCTTCCTGACATCCGACGTACTATCCCGTCCACGGTACCCGGGCCCGTATGACCGTGGACGGGATAGTACGTCGGGCCCTTTAATGCGATACCGCGACTAAAGTCGCGGTGATCGCATTAAAATTCCGACGCCATCTCACCTTACAAAAGATGGCGTCGGCATCCCGGGCTGCGATCCCGCCCCCCCGGCATCCAGAGCGCTGTGATTGGCTGTTCAATTCTGAACAGCCAATCGCAGCGTTTCTCATTGTTTCAGCCAATCAGCTTGGCTGAAACAATGATGTCCTAGGCTGTGATCGAGTACTGATGTACTCGATCCTAGAGCCGGTGGCTGGCAATGCCAGGCATCGGCAAAAGCACCCGGATTGGCGCGATCGCCGATCTGATTGATCGCGCCAATCGCAGTGCACAGCGGCGCTATATCGCCGCTGTGCCCTGCCAGTACCGGCCAGGATCGGTGCTATAGTAGCACTGATCCTAGGCTGGAGCCTGATGCAGGCCCAGCAGGGCCTGCAGGAGTTGGCTGGCGTGATCGATTAGATCGGCGATCGCGCTAACCACAGGGCACAGCTGCGGTCACCATGTGACCGCTCTGTGCCCTGCTGGTCACCTGGGCATGACCTGCCTAGTAATCGGAGCTGTGAGCTCCGATTCTAGGCAGTTGCCATGGTCACCAGGCAGATCAGGGATTGGTGGGATCGATGTAATCATTCGATCCCACCAATGACAGGTCACAGCAGCGATGTGACCGCTCTGTGACCTGGCCCCTGACCTGCCTCTGACCTGTCTGACCTGTCTGCAGGGGTCCTCACTCTAGCTGAGGATTCCTGCAGAGAGGTCGGACGCAGCAAGAGCTCCTGTGCTGGGTATTGTGGTGCCACAGCTTGTAGCATCACAATCCCTGCAGAAGAAAGAAGAAAAAAAACTACAACTGTAAGTGTTAATTGATCTCTGATCCCCTGCCCAATCTATCTTCACCCCCCAATCTATCTTCATCCCCCCATCCCCCCTCCACCCCCCCTCTTACCCCCCTTCACCCCCCTTTTACCCCCCTCCACCCAACTTCTGCGCCACCTCTGTGCGCAGCCGGCGAGCGTTGATCGGTGACGCAGTTCACCGATCAACACTCGAGCTCGCTTTTTTTCCTTAGCCCCCTTTGCGCCACTTCCGTACACCCATCCCGCAGCCGCAAAAGTTGGATAAGTGACACACGTCACTTATCCAAGCTTGTGCCTGCCGTTTTTCATTTTTTTCACCCCCCTTTGTGCCACCTAACTACAACCCTAACTGTTGATCCCTGCCCAATCTCTCTTCATCCACCCCAATCCCCCCATCCCCCTTCCCCCTATTTTTACCCCCTCCACCCCACTTTTGCGCCACCTCCGTGCGCAGCCGGCGAGCGTTGATTGGTGACGCAGTTCACCGATCAACACTCGAGCTCGCTTTTTTTTCCTTAGTCCCTTCGTACACACATCCCGCAGCTGCGAAACTTGGATAAGTGACACAGTTCACTTATCAGAGTTTGTGCCTGCCGTTTTCCTTTTTTTTTCCACCCCCCCCTTGCGCCACCCCGTGCGCACATCCAGCAGCCTAGTTTTGATAAGTGACACTTATCAGCTAGGGCCTGCTGTTTTAGACTTTTTTCCACAGCTTTTTCTTTACAGAAAGTTTACACCAATCACTCCCCCCTCACGTACACATACAGTTTTCAATAAAGTGTGCACTAGGGTGACCGGATCTCATATGGGGGGGTAAAAAATGTCAGAATCTTGTTCGTCTGGACCCCACAAAACGATTCCCCTTTCTAGATATTGAGAGAGCCAAAATTTGAGCTCGATCAAACGACGTTAACCCGTGCCGCTCGTCGCTCAAAGTTTGAAAAAATCCAAATTGAGGTATTTTAAGATTTAGGTATTTTGCATAGTCTGTTAGACTATAAAGAATGTGACAACAACATTGCAGAAATAGCCCTGACCAAATTTTCGAACCATTTGTGGTATTTGAATGCAGAGTTGGTGGGATTATCATTTTTTGATCCCACCATTACAGACAATGAAAAGTTGTTAATGGCTAATAAATTGCTCAGTAGCACAGATGAACCATCAGAGCACGCTAACCTACATGAGTTGATAATTTTACATAGTTATCTAATCTATTCTAGAGCTTTTGTTAAAGTAGTTTTTGAAACGTCAGAATATAATGCTCGGCATTTGCTTACAACTTGCAGGACATATTGCTTTTGTTCTTCATCTTTTGTCAGAAGGTCGTTAAAGTCGGTTACTTCCTACCTCTTTTAATTTTTCTTTCCTAACTTTTGGATTTACAACCCTAGCGTGCTCTGATGGTTCATCTGTGCTACTGAGCAATTTATTAGCCATTAACAACTTTTCATTGTCTGTAATGGTGGGATCAAAAAACAATAATCCCACCAACTCTGCATTCAAATACCACAAATGGTTCGAAAATTTGGTCAGGGCTATTTCTGCAATGTTGTTGTCACATTCTTTATAGTCTAACAGACTATGCAAAATACCTAAATCTTAATATACCTCAATTTGGATTTTTTCAAACTTTGAGCGACGAGCGGCACGGGTTAACGTCGTTTGATCGAGCTCAAATTTTGGCTATCTCAATATCTGGAAAGGGGAATCGTTTTGTGGGGGTCCAGACGGACAAAATTCCGACATCGATTTTTTGCGGTCACCCTAGTGTGCACCCAAGCACCATATTTACACAAAAATGTCATCAAATTCATCCCAACAGCGCTATTCAGTGGAGGAGGCATATGCTTTACTTGCCTCCGACAGTGATAGCGATTTGGATGACGATCCAACTTTTCTTTATTTTTCGGATTCTTCATCCTCTTCTTCTTCCTCTTCCCCCTCCTCATCTTCCTCCTCGGGTCCTGCGGAACCGCCACACAGACGCTCCAGGACAGAAGATGAGGCAGCGCCCACCATGCCCGCAGCTGACCCAGTGCTCCCCGTATGGACCTTGCCCCCCGAAAATTACGAGCCACTGATTCCTGATTTTGTGGCAGAATCAGGAATCAAGTTTGACACCACTGGCCTCACAGAAATTGACTTTTTCAAAGTCTTTTTCTCTGAGGATTTTGTTAACCTCATGGTGGAGCAAACTAATTTGTACGCTCGTCAATTTTTGGAGCAAAACCCGCGTTCAACATTTTCAAACTGGTCTCCTGTAGACGCAGTTGAAATGACGCAGTTTTGGGGCCTGGTCCTCCATATGGGGATACTGAAGAAGCCAGAAATTCGGCAATATTGGAGTGTTGATATTTTATACAACACTCCAGTGTTCCGAATGGTCATGGCCTGGACGCGTTTTGAGGCCATCCACAAGTTTCTGCATTATACTGATAATGCAGAGTGTCCCGCAAGAGATGACCCCAACTTTGATCGTCTGTTCAAAGTTCGGCCGGTCATCGAACACTTCAACAAAAAGTTTGCTGAAGTGTACGTGCCCCAAAGGGACATCTGCGTGGATGAGTCCTTGGTTCACTTCAAGGGAAGGCTGCGATTCCGTCAATACCTGCCCAGTAAGAGGGCCAGGTACGGAATCAAACACTATAAGTTGTGTGAGAGTACCTCAGGATACATCCACAAGTTTAGAGTTTACGAAGGGAAGGACACCCGGATTGAACCCCCTGAGTGTCCTCCTTTCCTGGGAGTGAGTGGGAAAATTGTGTGGGATTTGGTGCACCCACTGCTGGATAAAGGTTATCACCTCTACACTGATAACTTTTATACCAGCATCCCACTCTACAAATCCCTCTCTGAGCGACGTACCGCAGCCTGCGGTACTGTCCGCAAAAATCAGAGAGGCCTCCCGAAGACGCTACTTGGGCAGATGCTCCGAAAAGGTGAGAGCAGAGCCCAATGTAGCGACCACCTGCTGGTGGTCAAGTACAAGGACAAGAGAGATGTCCATCTCTTGACCACCATACACGGTGATGGCAGTACCCTCTGCACTGTACGGGGTACCTCTACACAGGTCCGCAAACCGACATGTGTAGTGGGGTACAACAAAAACATGGGGGGAGTTGATCTCTCCGATCAACTCCTCCAACCGTACAATGCATTGAGGAAGGCCAAGGCATGGTACAAAAAGCTGGCCATGCACATCGTCCAAATGGCAATGCTCAACGCATTCCTGCTGTCACAATGTGCATGCCCCAGCGATACGACATACCTTCATTTCCAGGAGGTAGTGGTTAAGGCCCTGATGTTTGGCGCTCAGGAAGGAGCGGGCCCCAGTACTTCTGGTACTGAAGGTGCTCGTATTGTCCCAGGTCAGCATTTTCCCGGGGTGGTCCCGCCAACCCCAAGAAAAGGTAAGCCGCAAAAAAGGTGTCGAGTGTGTTACAAAAAAGGAATACGCAGGGACACCACTTATCAATGCGACACCTGCCCCGAAAAACCTGGCCTGTGCATGAAGGATTGCTTCAAATTGTACCACACCTCCATGCACTACTAATTTACATTAGATTAGTTGGGGGCACATCTAGATTTGTTCTTTGGGGGTCTAGTATCCAAAATGATGTCATATGTGGGTTTTTTTCCTGTTTAGGCACATCAGGGACTCTGCAAATGGAACATGACGCCAGCAGACCATCAAAGTCTGCATTCCAAAACAACACTACTTCCCTTTCGAGCCCCGACGTGTGCCTAAACAGTTTTTTCCCACATGTGGGGTACCAGAGTACCCAGGACAAATTGGACAACGACTTTTGGGGTCCAATTTCTCCTGTTACTCTTGGGAAAATTAAAAATTGGGGACTAAATGATCATTTATGTGGGAACAAAACGGGATTTTATATTTTCACACCTGGGCATTATAATCTTTAGTGAAACACTTGGGGGTTCAAAGTGCTCACCACACATCTAGATAAGTTCCTTAGGGGGTCTAGTTTCCAAAATGGGGTCACTTATGGGGGGTTTCTACTGTTTAGGAACATCAAGGGCTCTGCAAATGGAACATGACGCCCGCAGACCATTCCATCAAAGTCTGCTTTCCAAAACGTCATTACTTCCCTTTCGAGCCCTGACGTGTGCCCAAACAGTAGTTTTCTCCCACATGTGGGGTATCAGGGTACTCAGGACAAATTGGACAACAACTTTTGGGGTCCAATTTCTCCTGTTACTCTTGGGAAAATTAAAAATTGGGGACTAAATGATCATTTATGTGGGAACAAAACAGGATTTTATATTTTCACGCCTGGGCATTATAATCTTTAGTGAAACACTTGGGGGTTCAAAGTGCTCACCACACATCTAGATAAGTTCCTTAGGGGGTCTAGTTTCCAAAATGGGGTCACTTGTGGGGGGTTTCCACTGTTTAGGCACATCAGACGCTCGTCAAACGTGACATGGCGTCCGATCTCAATTCCAGACAATTTTAGGTTGAAAAAGTCAAACAGGGCTCCTTCCCTTCAGAGCCCTGCCATGTGCCCAAACAGTGGTTTCCCCCCACATATTGGGTATCAGCATACTCAGGACAAATTTGACAACAACCTTTGGGGTCCAAATTCTCCTGTTACCCTTGGGAAAACAAAATATTGGGGACTAAATGATCATGTTTGTGGAAAAAATATGATTTTTTATTTTCACGCCCGGGTGTTATAAACTTCTGTGAAGCCCTTGAGGGTTCAAAGTGGTCACCACACATCTAGATAAGTTCCTTAGGGGGTCTAGTTTCCAAAATGGGGTCACTTGTGGGGGGTTTCCACTGTTTAGGCACATCAGACGCTCGTCAAACGCGACATGGCATCCGATCTCAATTCCAGCCAATTTTAGGTTGAAAAAGTCAAACGGGGCTCCTTCCCTTCTGAGCCCTGCCATGTGCCCAAACAGTGGTTCCCCCCCACATATTGGGTATCAGCGTACTCAGGACAAATTTGTCAACAACTTTTGGGGTCCAATTTCTCCTGTTACCCTTGGGAAAAAAAAAATTGTTGCTAAAATATTATTTTTGTGACTAAAAAGTTAAATGTTCATTTTTTCCTTCCACGTTGCTTCTGCTCCTGTGAAGCACCTGAAGGGTTAATAATTTTCTTGAATGTGGTTTTGAGTAGCTTCAAGGGTGCAGTTTTTAGAATGGTGTCACTTTTGGGTATTTTCTGCCATATAGACCCCTCAAAGTGACTTCAAATGTGAGGTGGTCCCTAAAAACAATGGTTTTGTAAGTTTTGTTGTAAAAATTAGAAATCGCTGGTCAAATTTTAACCCTTATAACTTCCTAACAAAAAAAGTTGTTTCCCAAATTGTGCTGATGTAAAGTAGATATGTGGGAAATGTTATTTAGTAACTATTTTGTGTCACATATTTCTCTGTTTTAAGGGCATACAAATTCAAAGTTTGAAAATTGCAAAATTTTCAAAATTTTCGCCATATTTCTGTTTTTTTCATAAATAAACGCAAGTTACAGCGAAAAATTTTTACCACTCAAGTGAAGTACAATATGTCACGAGAAAACATTCTCAGAATCGCCTAGATCCGTTGAAGCGTTCCAGAGTTATAACCTCATAAAGGGACAGTGGTCAGAATTGTAAAAATTGGCTCGGTCATGAACGTGCAAACCACCCTTGGGGGTGAAGGGGTTAAAACAGCCTGCTGGCGCTTACCACTAGCTGTCCGATAGTGAGACACCTCGTGTGCAACACTGGCAGCTGTGGATGGAGTGCTCGTGCGACTGAGCTCTGTGGATGAGCTTTCGCTTCTGGAGGAGGGTCGAATACCTACAGCCAACTGTTTCCTATACTGTGGGCTAGGCAGCACTGTTCCACCGCCGCTGTCCCCTGTGGATCCTGCATCCACCACATTAACCCAGTGCGTAGTGATGGACACGTTACTGCCCTGGCCATGCCTACTGGCCCATGCATCTGTTGTGAGGTGCAGCTTTCCACTCACTGATTGTTTTAGTGCATGGACATTGCGATCTTTCACATGCAGATGGACGGCATGGATGGCTTTTCGAGAAAAGAAGTGCCGACTGGGTAGGTCATAGCGTGGGACAGCATAGGCCATGAGCTCTCGGAATGCTTCGCTTTCAACCAAACGGAAGGGCATAATCTCTAATGAGATCAGTTTGGCAATGTAGGCGTTCAAAGCCAGTGTACGCAAATGAGAGGATGAGTACTTTCTTGTCCTACTCAGAGTGTCTGGTAGGGTGAGCTGGACTTGAGAGCTGCATATGGGGGAACTAGCGGTGGACCTGATGGACTGAGAGAGGGTTGGTGATGGTGGTGGTGATGGCCTAGATTCAGTCTTTTGTTGCAAAAACATTGTGATTCCCTGACTGCTTTGGCCTTGCGATGACACCTCAACATTTCTTGCTGGTGGTGTGCTTACCGGTTGGCTTTCAATGGGGGAAGCGATGGAGCGTTGCTGGCTACCTTCAGTTGGAGCAGGTGCACATGTGCTACCTAAGGTTTTGTAGTCCGTCCACGCTTGCAAGTGCATTGTGGTTAAATGTCTAAGCATACAACTGGTGTTTAAATTTTGGAGATTTTTACCTCGGCTGAAGGTCCTTCCGCACTTCTTACAGATAACCTTAACCTCATCAATAGGATTTTGGTCAAAAAAAGTGCCACTCTGCCTACTATGGTATAAATTTTCAGGGCTTGCACGCTGTGCAAATTTTACTGTCTGGCCAAGCTGTCCTGCAACTCTTTTGTTTTTTTTTAAAGTTTTGGTACAGCTACGGGCCTGCCAGATAACCGCTGCTGCGATGTCGATGCCTGCTGCGGATCCTTCTCCTCTTCTGAGCTATTGACAGCGGCACCCTCTTCCCCCAATGGATGCCAATCCGGGTCAACAACTGGGTCATCCATCATCTCCTCTTCAATTTCATCTGCACCTTCCTCTGTGTCACCATGTAAGGTGGTATAGTATGCGGGAAGGGGCACCGGAATTTCATCAGGGTCTGATTCTGGCTCACTAGACTGCAAGGCAAATGTACCAGCAGAATCATCTAGCAGTGGCTGTGCATCAGTGAACTCCATGTCAGATTCATCTTGGACTGGGGAATTCAGGATTTGACTTGATAACCCAGGCATGGTATGTGAAAAGAGCTCCATGGAGTAATCTGAAGTGTGTGCTGCGGCATTCTTCACTTTTGGTGTGGGTGAAGGACACAAGGAAAGGTGTTGTTACTGACCAGAAGCCTGCACTGACGACTCAGTGCTTGCAGTTTTTGAAACTTCAGAAGAGGAGGCAATAGAGCAGCAGGCTGTTTCGGCAACGTAAGCCAAAACCTGTTCCTGATGCTCCAGCTTTAAAAGCATTTTTACCTTCTCCCAGAAAAGGGAACCATAAAGGCCTTCTTGTGCCAGACGATGATGCAGGCTCAACACCTCCTGCCTTAGCTGCTATTGTGCTTTTGCAATAACCAGCAGATGCACCACCACCTCCATCAGTACCAGCTGTGCCCCCCCGCCCACGTACGCGGCCTCTTCCACCATACTTCCTCAAGTTTGTGAAAATGTACCAAAAATACCAGCAGAGATATGGTACTGTGTGAGGAGCATACAGCTGTCTAAAGTGTATGCAAAAATTTAAATCTTCATATGTATTTCCTTAGTCACAGACGCTCTCCCAGTATGTATTTGACCGTAATCCAACCAGCAGATATACGGTACTGTATCAGAGGTGTACAGCTGTATACGTTTTTGGTGAAAATGTCAATCTCCGTATATTTGTTTCCAGAGTCACACACAGACGCTCTGCCAGTATGTATTTGACTGCAATACAACCAGCAGATATATGGTACTGTATGAGAAGCGGACAGCTCTATATGGTGTATGGAAAAATGGAAATGTCTGTATATGTCTTTACGGAGTCTCACACACACGCTGTCTCTGTATAGATGTGACACTAATCCAAACAGCAGATATACGATACTGTTTCAGAAGCGGACAGCTCCATATGGTGTATAGAAAAATGTAAATGTCTTTCCGAAGTGTATGGAAAAATGGAAATGTCCGTATATGTATTTCCTGAGTCTCACACACATGCTGTGTCTGTATAGATGTGACCGTAATGCTAACAGCAGATATACGATACTGTTTGAGAAGCGGACAGCTCTATACGGTGTATGGAAAAATGGAAATGTTCGTATACGTATTTCCGGAGTCACACACACACATGCTGTGTCTGTATAGATGTGACCGTAATCCAAACAGCAGCTATACAATACTGTTTTAGAAGCGGATAGCTCTATATGGTGTATGTATGGAAAATTTTAAATATCAGTCTATTTTTTTCCGGAGTCACACACACGCTGTCTCTGTATAGATGTGACCGTAATCCGCAAACAGCAGATATACGATACTGTTTGAGAAGTGGACACCTCTATATGGTGTATGTATGGAAAAATGTAAATCTCCGTCTATTTTTTTACAGAATCACACACACATGCTGTCTCTGTATAGATGTGACCGTAATCCGCAAACAGCAGATATACGATACTGTTTGAGAAGCGGACACCTCTATACGGTGTATGTATGGAAAAATGTAAATCTCCATCTATTTTTTTACGGAGTCACACACATATAGCATTTATTTGTCCGTGATACCAGCCGGTATACGGTAGTGTGTGAGGAGCGTACACCTCTATACAGTGTGTGAAAAAAGAATGCTCGGTAACTGCAGAAAAAAGGAATAAAAGTATTTTTGCTTTGACAAAAGCAGTCTGCACAGCAGTGTGCACACAGCAATGCAACTATCAGGTAGCCATATAAGGCAGCCTAATAACACCAGCGCTACTGCACACACAAAAATCCTCCCCTGTCACTGCACACTAACTGTACAGTTGAAATCGCTATCAGAAGAAGCACAGTTTTTTTTTCTTTGTTACCTAGCGCTCTCCCTATTGAGAATCAGCGGCAGCAACCTCCCCCTATGCTAAGATCGGCTGAAGTATGATGGAGGTCGGTGTTCAGGGCTTTTATAGCCACTGTGACGCCACACAAAGCAAGCCAATCACTGCAATGCCCTTCTCTAAGATGGTGGTGGCCGCTGCCCAAGTTATCGCTTTGCCCACAGTGTGCGTCCTTGATCATTGGCTGAAAAAAGGTGCTGGAAGCATTATGGGAAAAGCGACTTTGGCGCTCGAGTCGGCGACTGCATTGCCGACCTCACGCTATGGTCGGGTTTCGAGCGGCAAAACCATCAATTCTTCTACACTCTTTGGAAAAAAATTGGCAGCAAGGTTATTCCAAATATCTTAGAACTGACCACCGATGTTCTGTGAATGCAGGCTTGTGCAAATCATTCTGTTTCCTCATGTAATCCCAGACAGACTAAATGACAATGAGGAGGTCACGGCTTTGTGGGCCATGTCATCACTTCCAGGACTCCTTCTTAATGCTTAAGATAGCTCTTGATATTGGCTGCATGTCTGGGATTGTTGTCCTGCTGTAGAATAAATTTGGAGACAATCAGGTGCCTCTCTAACATTATTGCATAATGCATATGTATAAGTATTTGCCTGCATTTCTCAGCATTACACCATGGGATGGGCAATGTTGAGGACCATAAAGCAGATGCTTCTTTGTTATTCCCTGTTGCATGCAGCTATTTGGTGTATTTATGGGTGTTTTTCTTTTCAACACTGGTATGTCAACGTTCCATGACCATGTCCCAGCTTTAAAAGCAATCCAGAGAACATCGTTTTTCTGCTCCATTTGCTTGTGGCACTGCAGAATACAGTCAGATCCGTTCCATATTACAGCGCTAAAAATCCATCTATTTAAAACTGTGGTTTGTCCGTCACACGGATCACATATAAATGCGCTGAAAATTCAGCTATTTCTGGCCTCCCTTTAAATTTTGTTGCATTGTGTTAGCAAAGTTATTGACACCAGTTTTCTGTTAAAAGTAGTTACCTACAGGCCAGCTATTTAAAACTGTGGTTTTCCGTCACATGGATCACATATAAGTTCGCTCCAAATTCAGCAATTTGCAGTGAACGTGGAAAATGTTGTGCTCCATTTAAAATGGGCAAGACATGTGGCAAGGGACAGGGAACTGGATGCGATGGTGATTGTGCATGCAGAAGCCGAGGCCATGGGCAAGCTGAAATTGTACCACAACAAACACCCACATCTTCTCTCCCGACCCTCCTGTCCCAATTACTAGGGGACCGCAGCACACTATTATTGAACTCAGAACAGTATCAAAAGGTTGTTGATTGGAAAGTGGATAGTGCTTCCAGTGACTTTGCCATCACCACCACCCTGTCTTCCACATGGTCAAGTCTCAGTAGCATGAGTCTGGACAGCATATTCCTCACCCTGATCCTCCTTCCTAACACCATGCCGAGTGCCCGGAGACAACTGATCCCACACTTGGACACGCTGAAGAGCTGTTCACTTTTCCATTTATAGATTCTGGCTTCTTGCCTGGTCCACTTGAAGTGGGGCAAGAGGAGATCGTATGTAGCAATGTCCAAATATTTGAGCAGCCATGGTCACACGAAGGTGACGGTGGAAAGTGTCACAAGAGGTGGACAATGATGAGACACAATTGCCAAAAAGCCAGGAGGAGAACCAGGGTGCGGAAGTGGAAGACGAGGTGGTGGATGATAGAGTAACTGACTCAAAATGGCAGGAGGACATGCAGAGCGAGGACAGCAGCACATTGGGGGGGAGAGGCGCAGCACCCCAACAGGCAGGAAGAAGTAGTGTGGAGGCCGCAGATAGAAGGTGGGCAACCATTCCCCGTAACACCACAACGGAAGTTGCCAGTAAAACTGTTAGGTCTTCCTGAGTCTGGTTGTTTTTTTAATGACTCTGCCAATAACCCCAAAAAGGCCATTTGCACCACCTGCCAGGCCAGCATTAACAGGGGTAGCAAAACTATCAGCCTGACCACCACCAGCATGATCAGGCACATGGCAGCAAAGCACTCGACTTTGTGGGCCGAACCCCAGGGTCCAGGAATAGTGTCTGTGGGTGACACCACTGCCTCTTCCTCTGTTGTGCGTGCAAGCCAATCCCCGTCCATGGTGCATGCAAAGATGCCTCCTACCCTGCACCTGTCATTGCACACACTCAACTAGCACCATCAGCAAGCACATCCACATCCTTGTCCCAGTGCAGCCTTCAATTATCCATACCCCAGTTCTTGGAGCGCAAGTGCAAATACGCAACCAATGCCCCACAGGCCACACTACTAAATTCCAACATTTCGCGACTGCTTGCGCTCAAAGTGTTGCATTTTAGGCTCATGGAGATGGAAGCTTTCCGCTACCTGATGGCGGTGGCCATCCCTCGGTACTCAGTCCCCAACCGCCACTATTTCTCCCGGTGTGCTGCTCCCGCATTACACAAGCACGTGTTCCACAACATTATCCGTGCTCTCAACAATGCAGTTACTGGGAAAGTCTACCTAACCACGGACATGTGGACAAGTGCTTGTGGGCAGGGATGGTACATCTCGCTGACGGCACACTGGGTTAACATAGTGGAAGCCAGGACCCAGTTGGACCTTGGGATGGAACACATCCTCCTGACGCCGAGGATTGCGGTCGTACATCAATCAGAGTTGCCTCCACAGTCTACAGCTCCTGCACCTCATCCTCCTCCTTCTCTTCAGCCTCCATCTCCGAAATGACCACATCAGTCACAAGCTGGAAGCACTGCAGCACTGCCTCAGCCAAGCGGTAACAGGCTGCACTGAAGCTAATATGCTTAGGTGAAAATCTGCACAATGCTGAACAGTTGTGGACAGCTCTAAAAGAGAAGGCAGATCTGTGGCTGATACCGCTGAGCCTACAGCCTGGCATGGTCGTGTGTGACAATGGATGGAACCTCGTGGTGGCTCTGAGGCGAGGCAAGCTCACACACGCACCATGTCTGGCCCATGTGCTTAACCTTGTGGTTCAGAGGTTTCTCAAAACCTACCCGGAGCTGCTTGTGAAAGTATGCCCCCATTTCAGAAAGTCAGCTACAACTTCCCCTGCCCTTGCTGTTATGATTTGGTCACCGAGGAGGAAAGCAAGACCAAGCTAAGCCACAGAAAACCAGAGAGGTTGGTAACTAAGAGGATTGCAGACCCCTGATCCTATCCACACAACTAGCAGTAGCCGTGGAGCGTACCTATTATGATCCTAGACGCCTCGACACAGCCAGAGAGCTAAATAAGCCTAAAGCAAGAAAGGAGAAATCTAAACTGCCTCAGAGCAGACCCCAAAGGAATAGATAGCACCCAAACATATATTGTCGGTGAGACAAGATGAAAACACAAACGCAGGTAGGAAAATAGACTGAGCAAATGATGGGGCCCACACTAACTAGACAGGACAGGAAAGGAAAGACACTGTCTGCAATCACGCAAAAAACCCTGCAAAAATGTCCAACACGTCTGATAGAAAAATACTGAAGTCGCATGACTTCGCCCACTATATCAGAACTCTGGTATATTCTGAAAGCAGAGCAAAAAGAGGCCAATCTAATAAGGGACAAAAACAAACTGGCACAAGTAACATATGGATAGAGATTCAGCACAGCCCCAGCCGGAGCTGGCTGACCACACAAAACTGAAATAGACAAAACCAGATCAAATGTGAACAATAGCAAAAGAACACTTAGTTGAGCATGCAGGGACTGAGCTGGAAACTAAGACCTCAGGAGGCAGGAAAAAACCACCAGCAGGAATAGAGGGAGTCGGCTGTCTAAAATCCAGTCAGAAACTCCAGATCTCCAATCGTCCTCCTCATTATCAGGTGGCAAGCCTCTGTTAATCAGATCAGCTTCATTACCTCCAATAACCACCAGAGGGAGCCCAAAAAGAGAACTCGCGACCCCTCTGTCAATATGACCAGCTCCACTACCTTCACCAGTAACCAGAAGTAGGCCAGAAAGCGAATTCACAACAGTACCCCCCCTTGAGGAGGGGTCACCGAACCCTCATCCACGCCACCAGGCCAATCAGGATGGGCCCGGTGAAAAGCACAAACCAATCTATTGGCATGAATGTCAGAGGCAGAGACCCAAGAATTATCCTCCTGGCCATAACCCTTCCATTTGACCACATACTGGAGTCTCCGTCTAGCCAAACGAGAGTATTGTATTTTCTCTACCTCATATTCCACATTGCCTTCAACCAATACAGGGTCAGGAGGCTCCGCCACAGGAACTAATGGCTCAACAAACCTCTTCAACAGAGATTTGTGAAATACTTTATGGATCTTAAACGTAACTGGAAGAGCCAATCGAAAAGAAACAGGATTAAGAATCTCCAAGATCTTATAAGGTCCAATAAGTCTTTGCTTGAACTTTAGAGACGCAACCTTCATAGGAATATTTTTAGACGACAGCCAAACCATATCACCCACTTTAAACCGGGGACCAATGGTCCTATGCCGGTTGGAAAACCGCTGGGCCTTTTCCTGAGAGAGTGACAACTTATCCACCACTTGGTCACAAATCTGCTGCATTCTCTCTACCACAGTATCCACACCTGTGCAGGCTGAAGATTCCAATTGCCCTGAAGAAAATCAAGGATGAAACCCAAAGTTACAGAAAAAGGGCGACATCAAAGTGGCAGAACTAGCTCTATTGTTTAGCGCGAATTCGGCCATGGGCAAAAATGAGACCCAGTCATCCTGATCAGCAGATATAAAACATCTCAAATAGGACTCCAAAGTCTGGTTTGTTCTCTCAGTCTGCCCATTGGTCTGAGGATGAAACGCAGAGGAGAAAGATAACTGAATTCCCAGATTGGAACATAAGGCTTTCCAGAATCTGGAAACAAACTGGACTCCTCTGTCCGACACAATGTTCTCAGGAATCCCATGCAACCGAACCACCAGTTGTAAAAACAAGGGTACCAACTCTGAGGAAGATGGCAACTTTGGGAGTGGTACAAGATGGACAATCTTAGAAAATCTATCACAAATCACCCAGATAACAGTCATTCTCTGAGAGACAGGAAGATCAGAAATAAAATACATTGAGATATGGGTCCATGGCCTCTTGGGCACCGGCAGGGGCATCAACAACCCACTAGAACGAGAACAAGGTTTAGACCTAGAACAAGTCCCACAGGATTGCACAAAATTCCTGACATCACGAGATAAGGCACGCCACCAAAAAGACTGACTCACCAAATCTCTGGTACCAAAAATACCTGGATGACCAGCCAGTGCGGAGCAATGAACTTCAGACATCACTCTCTTCCTCCACTGGTCAGGAACATACAATTTTCCCATAGGACAACGCTCAGGTTTATCCTCCTGAAATTCAACCAGGGCGCGTCTCAAATTGGGCGAAATGGCAGAAAGAACTACCCCCTCACCTAGGATGGTAGTAGGCTCGGTCACAATAAGAGAATCAGCAAAGAAACTTGTAGAAAGGGCGTCTGCCTTAACATTCTTAGTGCCAGGAAGAAAAGAGACCACAAAATTAAAACGCATGAAAAACAAGGCCCACCTAGCCTGTCTAGGATTCAAGAGTTTGGCCGACTCCAGATAAATCAAATTCTTGTGGTCGGTAAGGACCACAACTTGATGTCTAGCTCCCTCCAACCAATGTCTCCACTCTTCAAATGCCCATTTCATGGCCAACAATTCCCGATTCCCCACGTCATAGCTGCATTCAGATGGGAAGAACTTTCGAGAAAAGAAGGCACAGGAATTCATTTTACAAGTCACAGGATCTTTTTGGGACAAAACAGCTCCCGCACCAATCTCAGAAGCATCTACCTCCACCTGAAATGGAAGTGAGACATCAGGTTGCCATAAAACCGAGCATAAGTGAATCTCCGCTTAAGCTCCTGAAATGCCGAGACAGCCTCTGGAGACCAATTCAGCACATCAGCGCAGTTCTTGGTCAGATCAGGCAGTGGTTTGACAATACCAGAAACAATACCTATAAATTTACGATAGAAATTAGCAAAACCCAAAAACTACTGGAGAGCCTTCAAAGAAGTGGGCTGAACCCAATCATAAATGGCCTGTACCTTGGCCGGGTCCATTTCAATAGTTGACGGAGACAAAATAAATCCCAAAAATGAAATCCTCTGTACACCAAAGAGGCATTTCAATCCCTTAACAAACAGGGAATTCTTCCTCAAAATCCGGAACACAGTCCGGACATGTTTCACATGAGAATCCCAATCACTGGAAAAGATCAAAATATCATCCAGATAGATGATCAAAAACTTATCAACAAAGTCCCAGAAAATATCATTCATAAAGGATTGGAAGACAGAAGGGGCATTAGTGAGCCCAAAAGGCATCACCAGGTACTCAAAATGTCCCTCCGGAGTATTAAATGCCTTCTTCCATTCATCCCCGTGCTTGATACGAATAAGATTATACGCCCCCTGAGGTCAAGCTTAGTAAACCAGCAGGCACTTTTAACTCTAGAGAATAAATCAGACATCAGGGGTAACGGGCACTGATATGTAATCGTCATCTTGTTAAGGGAATGATAGTCAATACAAGGTCTTAATGAACCATCTTTCTTGGCCACAAAAAAACCCAGCACCTAAGGGTGAAGAGGATGATCTAATATGACCCTTCTCCAACGACTCCTTAATATAGGATCACATAGCATCATGTTCGGGTACTGATAAGTTGAAAAGCCGACACTTGGGAAATTTACACCCAGGCACAATCATAACTCCTATGAGGAGGCAAAAACGCAGACTTGCTCTCACTAAATACATCAGAAAATCAGCCAAATAATCAGGATATCATGAGACTGAGGAGAGGTGGGGAAAACAGGAGTGTCCCTAAGAACACAATGACAACCCCAACTCACCACAGACACAGATTTCCAACCCCAAACTGGATTATGAGTTTGCAACCAGGGAAAACCCAGAATAGTAGTATCATGCAAATTGTGCAGCACCAAAAATTTACAAGTTTCTTGGTGGTCTGGGGCAACTCGCATTATCACCTGGGTCCAAAACTGAGGTTTAGTCTCCGCCAAAGGAGTAGCATCAATACCCCTCAAAGGAATAGGCGTCCACAGAGGTACCATAGGAAAACCACAACATTTAGCAAAGTCTAAATCCATCAGATTCAAAGCTGCTCCTGAATCTACAAAAGCCTTAGCGGAAAATGTGGATAAGGAGCAGATCCGAGTAATTGCCAAGAGAAACTTAGGTTGTACACTGCCCACAGCAAATGTGTGTGCAAATCGTTTCTCTTGTTTAGGGCAGACAGAAATAGTATGAGAGGCATCTCCACAGATAAAACACAGCTTATTACGCCTTCTAAACTCCTGATGTTGCGCCCTAGACAAAACCCTATCACATTGCATTGGTTCAGACGTTTGTTCAAAACGTTGCAATGCCTCTCGTGTGGGTTTACGTTCACGTAAACGCCGATCAACTTGAATGGCTAATGACATAGAATCATTAAGACCAGAGGGAACAGGAAATCCTACCATCATATCTTTTACGGTCTCTGATAAACCCTTCCGAAAGAGAGCTGCCAATGCACCATCATTCCATGGAATAAGGACCGCCCACTTTTGGAGTTTTTGACTGTATAACTCTGCAGAATCCTGACCTTGGTTCAATGCCAATAGGGTTTTCTCAGCTTGATCAATAGCATTAGGTTCATCATACAACAACCCCAAGGCTTGAAAAAATGCATCCACATTAGTCAGAATAGAATTTTCAGGTGTCAGAGGAAAAGCCCAATCCTGAGGATCGCCGCGCTGCAAGGAGATGACAATTTTAACCTGCTGCGCAGAGCTCCCCGATGAGTTAGGCTTCAAGGCAAGAAATTATTTACAATTATTCTTAAAATTCAAACATTTAGACTGATCCCCAGAAAACACATCAGGAGTAGGGATCTTTGGTTCAACAGCATGTGACTGAGCGAGATAGGTGGAAATTCCCCGCACTTCAGCAGCGAGCTGCGCCACACGATCAGACAATTGCTTAATCTCCATTAGAGAAAAAATCCTCCTACGGCCCCAGAGAAAAAGAAGAAAAAATACATATATAAAAAAAAAAATTCTGACACTTTTTTTAACAATCTTTTCCTGCTTTTGAGTATCCTAGAATCTGCGGTATGGCAGGTGATTCTGTTATGAATGGGTCACCGAAGAGGAAAACAAGACCAAGCCAAGTCACAGAAAACCAGAGAGGTTGGTAACTACGTGGATTGCAGACCCCTGATCCTAACCACACAACTAACAGCAGCCATGGAGCGTACCTACAATGATTCTAGACACCTCGTCACAGCTGGAGGACTAAATAAGCCTAAAGCAAGAAAAGGGGAAATCTAAAACTGCCCCAGAGAAGACTCCAAAGGAATAGACAGTCCCCACACATGTATTGACGGTGAGACAAGATGAAAACAAGAACACAGGTAGAAAAATAGGCTGAGCAAATGATGGGGCCCACACTAGCTAGAAAGGACAGGAAAGGAAAGATACTGTCTGCAATCACGCCAAAAAAAACCTGCAAAAATGTCCAACACTTCTGATAGCAAAAAATACCCTGAAGTCACTAGACTTCTCCCACTATATCAGCACTCTGGCATATTCTGAGAACAGAGCAAAAAAGATGCCAATCTAATAAGGGACAAAAAGCAAACTGGCACATACAGTGACATAAGAGTGGAAATTCAGCACAGCCCCAGCCGGGGCTGGCTGACCACACAAAAAACTGAATACACCAAACCAAATCAAATGTGAACATTAGCAAAGACAACTTAGCTTGAGAAGGCAGGAACTGAGCTGGAAACTAAGACCTCAGGAGGCAGGAAAAAATCACCATTATGGGAATAGGGAGTAGGCGGTCTTAAATCCAGTCTGAGACTCCAGATGTCCAATCCTCTTCTTCATTATCAGGTGACAGGTTTCTGTTAATTAGATCAGCTTCACTACCTCCTGCTACCACCAGAGGGAGCCCGGAAAGAGAACTCACAACTCCTCTGTCAGCACAACCTGCTCCCTCACCAGAAACCAGAGGCAGACCAGAAAATGAGTTCACAACACATCCTGTTACTGAACTACATTTGTGTTCTGGACTACTGTATCCTCAGTGTGGTGGATTGTTTATGGACCTTTTAGTTTTGTCTATAATAAAGGTCTTGGGATTGTTCACACTTCCCTCGCTCTGTTGAGTGTGGTATCAGAGAAGGACCCCGTAACACAAGGCCAAATGGTTGCATGTTTTTTTGTGATTGATCTAGGCTGCTGTACACACACACAGCAGCACTGCCATGCCCCAGGCTCTGTTTGATTGTGCACCTGTGTCTGGGCCTGTTTCACCCTTCATCCGTGGTTGCTGGTTTGGCAGTGTGGAGGTTAGACCTGATATGTCCATATCCGGACCTGGTCAGCCTTTATCTGCGCTCGCCATTTCTGGCGCCATGGGAGTGATTCAGAAATGCTTCAGATACATTTTGCATTTTATTCAGTCTTGCTTTTAATTTATTTAGGCGGCCACAACGAATATTAAAAAGGTAGAGTAGGACTGCCCCATATGAGAATGACTTGGGTGGCTCAAAGAATAGATCAATTATTTGCTAAATGTCTCATTTTAAATTACAGTTAGAAATTAATGTGTGCATATTCACTTTATGTATTGCGTCCTGACAATAGGCAGCGCTGGCTTCTCTCTCTTTTTTATTTAATGTTGTGATACTGTTATGAAAGCAAAGGGTATCTGCATCAAACATTGATTTATTTAAATTTCTCTTTTGTTCCTTCACTTTGGGTTTAATTACCGTAATTCACAAAAATAAACTATTAACACTTCTATTTTTGAATGCATTCTTACTTTGCAGCATTTTTTTCCACACCTGCTTAAAACTTTTGCACAGTGCAGTTGATGTACCATAGGTATAGGATATGATAAAGTCTTATGATGTATATAATAGACTGTGTAATGAATGTATTGTCACTTAGAACATTGGTTCAATTATGACTAACCTGTTTGTCAGATTCAATAGTATTTTTCATGAGCACACCAGGAATTTCACCCATGACTTATGCAGGGCATATCTAGGGGAGATGGTGGGTGAGTGGGGCATGTTACCCAGGTGCAGTCAATAGAAAGCGAATATGGAGGTGATGTTGAGACAGTTTCCTTCGCATCAAATGATTGCTGCTGAAGCCGCCCAATGCACAGAGCACCTCTGCCAGCAGTGATGAGCTGCATTCATTAAACAAACATGGTCTCCGGCTGCTGTAACCCATCTGATCACTACTGCAGCCGCTGACACACAGAACGCCTCCAGCACTGATCAGATGGGTTACAGCATTTGGAGATAATTTTTCTCAAGATGGTATCTAGATTGCATTAATTCTTATGAGGGATAACATCACTGGAATAGGCATAGCATTCCACATTACAGTGCAGATGTATTTGAATGGTTGCCCACTGTATAGTAGAGTGCTTACCTATGTAGCAAAAATATATGTTATATCAATGTATACCAGTTTAGACAGAGACTCTTTTAGCCTTCATCAGGTGTGTGAAACCCAATTCATGGAGCTTTTCCCAATGGAAATATGCCAAACATAAGGTTCAGCTGCAATCTACTCAAAGCCTAACCTATGTTGTGTCAGGGTTGAGTGTATATGAATTAGCGTATTTTCAGTGTAATTTGCTGTGTTTTATCATCTAAAAAGGAGAGTAGAAATTGAAATATGAACTTATTTGGCTAAGCAGGTAATATTTATTACACTTACTCTTTACAATTTGCTACACAGGGGTTTCTGTTTTACGAATGAGTGATTTTTCCCTTGATATCGTTCTGAAGGATTTTGTTCATATATAATGTTACTTATAAGGTTCCTCTTTTATGGACTCACAGGAACATTATCTTGCTCTGACTTAAATCATCTTCACTTTCTTCATTAAATCTCCAAGAATCTTACTTTTTGTATAAAATACAAAAGCCAAGCAGACAAGGTCATTGACTCCTCATGGATAACAATTGAACGCACAAAGGAAAAAGAAATCAACTAGGAATCTGGAAAGTGATGCATGCAAGTGATACATCATTTAAGCTCCTATTTTATGATATAAGAACAATTCAAAGAAGTGCTGAGGTAGCCCAAAGCTCATCATCTTCCTGCCCTCATCAGCGTTTGACTTTTCGGTCTCCTTCAACAGTTTTAAAATTCGGATTCTCACTTGTCATGCAATATCAATACTTGGGTAAAATTCTGTTTCTGAATGTAAAGTGTTTTTACAAGAGTTCAAAAGGTAAAACATTCATCTGCGATTTAACGTTAGTAAGATTTAGGGCCATTAAAATTCACACCTGCCACTAGTATACAAGAAGCCACAGGCTACTGTGACAAGGTCAATGTAGATAAATAGGCGATACGTGTAATCTGAAGTCTAAAGTTGTACTTGAGCATAATATTTCATTCAAAGACAAAAATGATGCATTACTTCAATATTTTCTATTTAGCGGTGTGTCTGAGGGCCCCGTCACACATAGCGACGCACCTGCGATCGCGTCAACGATATGACCTTTTCAGGGTCGCTGGTGTGTCGCTACATGATTGCTGGTGAGCTGCCAAACAGGCAGCTTCACCAGCGATCAGCACCAGCGACACGGGGGGTAACAAGCGACGCACGTCGCTTAGTTACCCACTGTGTACCTTAGTTACCAGCACGCTGGTGCAGGGAGCTGGTAACCAAGGTACACATTGGGTTTCTAAGCGGCGCGCAGCACTTAGAAACCCAATGTGTACCTTGTTTACCAGCTCCCTGCACCAGCGTGCTGGTAACTAAGGTACACATCGCTGATCGCTGGTCTCCCGCCTGTCACACGATGCGTGGTGGCCAGCGGGAGACCAACGATCAAAAAAATGTCCTGGCCATTCCAGGACGATCAGCAATAACCGGCATGGGGGCCGGTCACTGGTCAGTGTCACACACAGTGATCTCGCTGGTGAGATCGCTGTTGCATCACAAAATTTGTAACTCAGCAGCGATCTCGCTAGCGAGATCGCTATGTGTGATGGGGGCTTTAAAAGTATCATAAATGCAAGACAGAAGCGTAAAGTAAACTCAGCTCCTTACTAAAAGTAAAGAAAAAAAAGAATTAACTAGGGAATTTTGTAATAAAATCATCAACTGGCCCCTCACTTAACTCCTTCGGGACAAGCAAATTTTTCATTTTTATGCTTTTTTTCCTGCCTTCTTCCAAGAGCCATAAATATTAGGTGTCGGAATTCTCCTGCTGCGCGGGATAGATCCCAAGCATTGCCTGGTGCTGTGGTCTCCCATTCTGGCTAAACCACTGCGAGTGCTGCTCAGCACAGATGTCGGTCCCAGCGTCTTGCTCAGGCTCGTGGTAACCAGCGATACACAGGTGCAGCCTGACGCTTGGCAGTCTAAGTCATGAGATCATCCAAATGAGCATGTCTGTGATGTGGTGTCTGCTCATTGATGGTCAGACGTTTGCTTCTCTGGTGAGGTAGCAGCTCCAGATTGGTCCAGGGACGATGTCTCGTCCGACTGGGTGTAAGTGTTTAGGGTGGAGCCTAGTGTGTAAAGGCCCCCAGCAGCGCACGTAGGCGCACTAGTATCACTTATGAGTGATTTATGAGAGTGGATACTCTACCGCCCTGTCTGCATGTTTGAGTGTGTCGCTCTAGGCTCTGAGAGTAATTACGTAGGCAGGTAGGGTTAGGACTGGGTAACTTCCCTTGGCTTAGCATCTGCCTCCTTCATGTGTGCGGTTAGCACAGTTGAGTTACAGAGCAAGTCCAACCCTCAGGCCATACTTCTCTGGGAAAGCGACAGGGTCTTGCTCGTAGCGTCACGTGTTCTCTTCCTTGACTCAGCATCTGCTTTATTACCCATGTGCGGTTAGCACAATTTACTTACAGAGCGAGCTCAACCCATATGCTATTTCCCCTGTGATATTTAACAGGGTTTAGTACTTTGCTTATTTTTAGCAGTACCACTCTGTGCTGTAAGTGAGCTGGGTACTCTTTCTGTACACACTGTGTGGCGTTTAACACAATTTGTTTAAGCTGATCGCTTGCTGTTTGGTTCCGCCATTGTTCACTAGCAGCAGTTATACATCTCTGCACAGTGGACGATGGGTTGCAATTGCACTTTATTATTTATTTTTATTTAGTGCAATCTGTCAACCCTAATATTATACTATCACCAGGGTCTGGCTAGTAACGGTGGACGAACAGCGTCTCCAGCCGTACAACCAGCAGCTGGAGGGCAGATTGTCCACGCTTGAGCGGTCCACTTCAGCTGTGGATCTATCCGCAGTGGCGACACAAGTAGCCATCGAAGCCACCACTAGGGTTTCTGCTGCGACTCCTGTCCAGCCTTTTTCACATTTCCCGCTACCCGATAAGTTCTCGGGGGACAGCAAGGCTTGCAGAGAATTTGTGAGCCAGTGATTGATTCAGCTGGAGCTATTGGCCTCACATTTCCCATCTGAGCGAGCTAAGGTGGGATTTGCGGTGTCCCTGTTGATGGACAGAGTGTTGGAGTGGGCTATGCCACAATGGGAGCATAATGACCTGGTGGTCCAGAATGCCTCTCACTTTCTTGGTGCTCTGAAACAGGTCTTTCTTGGACCTCGGGTTACCCACGACGCCACACTCCAACTCTTGGCGTTAACCCAGGGCTCTTCCACGGCCAGCCAGTTTGCCATTCAATTCCGGACCTTAGCTTCTGAGTTGGAGTGGCCAGATAAGGTCCTGATTCTCGTATTTTGGAGGGGCCATGCTCACCATGTAAAGGATGCTTTGGCCACTAGGGAGATCCCAACTACACTGGAGGATTTAATATTGTGGTCCACTTGCATTGATCTTCAGCACGATGAACGAAGATTGGAGTGAGCCCAGTGTAGACAAAGGATTTGGTTAGCTACAAACTTTACCAATCCTTTTGAATCTCCGGCTCAAACAAGCAATTTGGTGGAGCCCATGGAGGTCTCTTGGGCAGAATCTAAATCCTGTATGTCCCCAACTGACCTGCTTTGTTTGTAGGCAAGCTGGTCATTACACCAATAAGTGCCCCAGGCCTTAGGGAAATGACCATGTCTAGTGGCTATTGGAGGAGGCACACTAGACACATTAGATGTGTCCTCCAAATTAACCTTCAAGGTGTTCTTATCATATGGGTCGACTACTCACACTGCCGAGACTTGCGTGGATTCCGTGGCTGAGGGCAATTTTCTGTCTTCCACCTTCGCCCAACAGTACTCGATTCCCTTAGAGATGCTCCCTAAGCCAGTCACCATTCGAGTGGTTAATGGGTCCATTCTCCCTACCCAAATCACTCATCAAACGTTACCTCTTACCCTAATGATGTCTCCAAAACATCAGGAGATAATTTCCTTCTTAGTCATCTCTGAGGGCATGGATGACGTACATCTGGGTATACCTTGGTTGCATAGCCATTCCTCTCATATCGATTGGGCAACTGGGAGCATACAGGGATGGAGTAGTTCGTGTGAGGGACAATGCCTGGGTTTCCAAGTTCAGATTGGATTTTCTGAGGTCATTATGGATCTAACTTACCTACCTAAGCCCTACTGGCAATATGCCGACATGTTCTCCAAAAAGGCCGTGGAGACTCTTCCTCCTCATTGCCCCTATGATTGCCCCATAGACCTCATTCCAGGGGAGCAGAGCCTCCTTGGGGGAGTGTCAACCCTTTGTCTCTCCCAGAGACTGAGGATTTGTCAGAGTACATAAGGGAGAATTTGGCGAGAGGGTTTATCAGGAAGTCGGTGCCTCCTGCTGGGGCAGGTTTCAACTTTGTCCAAAAGAAGAATAGGGAATTACATCCTTGTATTGATTACAGGGGTTTGAACGCCATCACTATCAAAAATAAATATCCTTTGCCACTAATCTCCGAACATTTTGATAGACTGTGGGTTGCTAGGATATTTACCATGTTAGACTTGCATGGGGCCTATAATCTAATTCGTATACGTGAAGGGGATGAATGGAAAACCACTTTTAATATCCGGGACGGTCATTATGACTACTTAGTAATGCCATTCGATCTCTGTAATGCCTCCACGGTCTTTCAGGATTTCGTGAATGACATCTTTCGGGAGTTGTTATCCACATCCGTGTTGGTATATCTGGATGACATTCTCATCTATTCTTTGGATATCAATACTCACCGTAAGGATGTATGTAGGGTCTTTGAGCTCTTACGTGCTAATTCTCTTTTTGCCAAACTGGAGAAATGCGTGATAGAGCAGGAGTCCCTACCATCCTTTGGGTATGTTATTTCTGCTAAGGGTTTAGCTATGGACCTTGCCAAGCTGGAGTCGGTGTTGAACTGGCAGGAGCCTCATTCTCTTAAAGTGGTGCAGCGCTTTATGAGATTCAGTAATTACTACCGCCATTTCATTCCCAACTTCTCCACTCTAGTGACTCCTTTGGTAGCCCTCACCAAGAAGGGAGCTAATCCAAGGCAATGGTCTGAGGAGGTCTCTAGGGCATTTACCTCCCTGAAGTGCCATTTCACTATGGCACCAGTTCTGCATTGACCTGATGTGCACAAGTCCTTCATCTTAGAGGTGGATGCTTCTTCCGTTGGTGCTGGAACCGTCCTATAGCAAAAGGATGCTCAAGGTCAAAAACATCCTTGCTTCTTCTTCTCCAAAACCTTCTCACCAGCGGAGAGGAATTATTCCATTGGGGACAGAGAGTTGCTGGCTATGAAATTGGCCATTTCGAAGTGTAGACATCTCCCGTAGGGGGCTCGGCATCCCTTTAAGGTTTTTACGGACCACAAAAACCTCCTCTATCTACAGACCGTCTAATGGCTGAATTCTCATCAGGCCAAGTGGTCCTTATTCTTCTGACAGGTGAAAAATTTACCATACATTTTTTGTCCGGGGAGAAGAATTTACGTGCCCATGAACTGTCTCGTTCGGGTAGTCTTGTCTGAGGAAGGGGACGAGCCATGTCATATTGTCCCTTCTGAGAGCCTTCAGACGGTGGCACCGGTATCGCTTGAGCACGTACCTCCGGGCAAGACCTGTCTTCCACCTAATCTGCAGCCAGAGGTTCTCTCGTGGGCACACACTTCCAAATTGGGTGGTCATTTCAGCATCAAGAGGACCTCTGAGCTTCTGGCGAGGTATTATTGGTCGCCTCGGATGGCGCACGATGTTTAGGATTACGTGCAAGCCTGTCTATTGTGTGCCAGGAATTAGTCTTCCAGGCAGAGACCCGCAGGCTTGCTCTATCCCTTGCCAGTGGCGGATAGACCCTGGGAGATGATCGAGATGGACTTTATTGTGGACCTGCCTAAGTCCCATAATAATAAGGTTATTTGGGTATTCACCGACTATTTTTCCAAAATGGTGCACTTGGTTCCTCTTCCGCATATACCATCAGCATGGGCTTTGGCTGTATTATTTATTAAGCACATTTTCTGCCTTCATGGGATGCCTGACAAGATTGTCAGTGACTGGGGTCCCCAGTTTACATCTCATTTCTGGGGGGAGCTTTGTTGTCTGCTCAGTATTGAGCTCAATCTGTCCTCTGCGTACCATCCTGAGATGAATAGGCTGGAGGAGAGTACCAATCAGAATATGGTCACTTATGTATGGCATTGTCACGCTCGCGCCTTGGTTGAATGGCGCGAGCCGGGGGTTTGTGGCCCCACTGTACCACAAACCAGACTACCCTGGAAGGGGCGTGACTACGACAGCTACCTTGGTCTTCACTGGAGCCTCTGATGGTGAGGTCAGGCTTGTGCTGCAGATAGCTGTTGGGTGCCACTCCAGGGTGGTGTCTGGCTGTGGCTGCTGGTCCCACTCGGGTACAAGTCACTTTGACAGAGGCTATAGACAGGCAGGCAGGTAGACATGACAGGCACGGCTGAGACACAGGGCAGGCGGGCACGGCTTGGAGACACAGGACAGGCGGGCACGGCTTGGAGACACAGGACAGGCGGGCACGGCTTGGAGACACAGGACAGGCGGGCACGGCTTGGAGACACAGGACAGGCGGGCACGGCTTGGAGACACAGGACAGGCGGGCACGGCTTGGAGACACAGGACAGATTGGCATGGTATGAGAAGGAGCAGGTAGGGACCTGTTCACAAAGCAGGTGTAGGCAGGAGGGAGTGGTGTATGCTGGAACAGGATCTGGACCTGTTCACACAGGAGGTGCAGGTATGGATATAGGCAGGAACGAGTGGAATATGAAGGAACAGGTTTGGACCTGTTCACACAGGAGGTGCAGATAGGCAGAGCCGTCGGAGTGCGGAGCAGGCAGAGCCGCCGGAGCGCGGAGCAGGCAGAACCGCAGGAGCGCGGAGCAGGCAGAGCCGCAGGAGCGCGGAGCAGGCAGAGCCGCAGGAGCGCGGAGCAGGCAGAGCCGCAGGTGCGCGGAGCAGGCAGAGCCGCAGGAGTGCGGAGCAGACAGAGCGGCTAGGGTGCAGATGCACAGATAAAGCGGCGAGGGTGCAGATGCACAGATAAAGCGGCGAGGGTGCAGATGCACAGATAAAGCTGCGAGGGTGCAGATGCACAGATAAAGCTGCGAGGGTGCAGATGCAGACAGGGAGGACACAAGGAAAGACACGGCAGAGAAGGAACCACAAACAAGGAGACTGACAGACAGAGGTAAGACTGAGTTCAGACAGAGACACTGGGACAAAGACACAAGGACCAGGATATTCTGCCTCCTGGCAGGCGGACAGAGAACAGACAAGGCACTGGGAACAAGACTCAAGGGCCAGGATATTCTGCCTCCTGGCAGGCGGACAAGGTACAAAGCGATACAAAGAGTATTCCTACAGAGAAGGAGATACACAGAACAGGGCCTGGCTTCCTCAGCATCAAGATACTATCTGAGTATAGACATTGCACAGGCAATGTTTCAGTGGGTGTGGCGAAACTAAATAGTCAAGGCCTCTAGGTGATTGGTAAGGGACATATTACACAGGTGCACCCTGACTGCATAAGAACCAGAGAGTTCAGGCGCCGCCCCCCTATACACACAGTCAGGAAACATGGAGAGCAAGCAGGAAAACAAGAGGCATAGCACATGGAGCTCAGGGCTGGCAACAGACAGAATTCAGAGCATGGCTTGAAGCAGAAAGTAAGTTGGTGGGCGGGGGATGGGAGGCCATGCAGTGATGCCAGCAGGGTTGTTACAGTACCCCCCCTTTACGGCCCCTCTTCCTCAAGCCTGCCAGAATGACCTGAAGAAGGAGTATGGGACCACACACAGTCCAGGTTGACACGACATCCTTCAGGTAGGGTGGAATATGTGTGCCATCAGGAATCCAAGAGTGCCAAGCTTCTTGGTGCCTGATGGAGTCATCTTCCAACACAGAGGGTATAAGGACTTGGATTTCTTCCTCCTGGGTAGCAGAAAGCAGGTACCTGGAAGCCTCAGACTTGACCCCTACATCAGCCGGCCAGCTGGAAACAGAAGAGACCTTCACTGAGTCCGACTTCAGCCTGATATCCCAAGTAAATTGGACCTCCTCCTTAGTATCTTCATTAGCCGGCCAACTAGAAGTTGAGGGTACCCACACTGGATCCATCCTTCGCCCGTTATCAGAAGAGAACTGGACCTGTTCCTCTGGGTTGGTAAAAAGCAGACGTACTAGAGCTTCTGCTCCAACTTCTTCATCCACCTGCCACATGGAATCTGAAGGCATCCGTACAGGATCTATCTTCTGCCCATGGCCTGAAGAAAAATTTTCAAGTGACAGGGATGCTTCTGGGAACTGGTCACAGGAGGTGTGGAGAGGGCGCCACTGCTTCCTTTTCTTCAGTGACATCAGCACACCATGACCCAATAGCCAGCAGAACAGATGGGGAAGGTAACACTGTAGCCTGACCTTGTAACATTGGACCTAGATACCTTTGGTGACTAGGTAGCTCCAAATGCGGCACCACACTGGGTCTTCGGACCGGAACGGGCAGTAGAGTATCCGGCTCAGAAGGACCGATTGGCAAACTGGTCAGTAAGTGTAAAATAAACTTCTCCAAATATAATGCTCCGATTTGGAGCTGTAGTTGTCCCTTCGACACTCGACTGTTCATAAGTAGGGCACGACCATCACCAAACACCGTCACCGGATTCTGGAGCTGTGGAACAGGAACCCTACATAGACTCCGTCTGGCTTGCAGCTTTAACACATCTGCAGGGCCGAAGCTCCCACAAGGCACACGAACAGTCACCGATCTTAGTGAGGAGGAGGGACTCTTACCAAGGGCAGCCTCTCCCACTGACCCAAGGTTTTGGAGCTTGCGCTCCTTCAGACAGAAGCCGTCCGAGTGTTCCACACAACCGCAGCAATACTGTATGCCCATCTTACGACTGGTTTCAGGCTGTGCTTTGCCAGCCCACTCTTAACAGTCTTCTTGGGTTCAACTCGAGTAGCTGCTTTAACAGGTGGAGGAACTAGAGGGTTTCGGGCGGTGGTCGCGGTCTGATGAGGCGGTTTCTTCACTGGTTTCGCCCGTCTGGCGCACCTCTCAGATCTGGAAAGGGAAGACTTGGCAGACGTAGCTGGACTGGGTACTTCGAAGGCTTTACGGAAGGCCCCTAGGAAGGCCTCTAGGTCCGTGATGATAGGATCCCCTGCTTCCCAGAGGGGACAGATCCACATCAAAGCTTCTCCTGCTAAGTAGGACATTATATATCCCACTTTGACCCAATCAGAGCGGAAACAGGCTGAATTCCACTCAATGTGCTGCAGGCACTGCTCCAGGAACCCTTGGCACTCCTTAGGATCTCCATAGAACCTTGGAGGATCTTCAGGGTCAAGCCTCTCATAAGCCAGGAGCTGGTTGTAGATGGTATTGGAGACAATGATGGGTTCAGAAGTCTCAACAATCGGAACCACACAGGGCGGAACAAATTCTTCCAGATGCTCATACTGGCAGAGAGAAAGTTCCTCATGCTCTGCAAGCAGAAGGACATGGGACTCAGCAGGGACCATGGCCTGTGCAAACTGTCACGCTCGCGCCTTGGCTGAATGGCGCGAGCCGGGGGTTTGTGGGTCCACTGTGCCACAAACCAGACTACCCTGGAAGGGGCGTGACTACGACAGCTACCTTGGTCTTCACTGGAGCCTCTGCTGGTGAGGTCAGGCTTGTGCGGCAGATAGCTCTCGGGTGCCACTCCAGGGTGGTGTCTGGCTGTGGCTGCTGGTCCCACTCGGGGACAAGTCACTTTGACAGAGGCTATAAACAGGCAGGCAGGTAGACACGACAGGCACGGCTGAGACACAGGGCAGGCGGGCACGGCTTGGAGACACAGGACAGGCGGGCACGGCTTGGAGACACAGGACAGGCGGGCACGGCTTGGAGACACAGGACAGATTGGCGTGGTATGAGAAGGAGCAGGTAGGGACCTGTTCACACAGCAGGTGTAGGCAGGAGGGAGTGGTGTATGCTGGAACAGGATCTGGACCTGTTCACACAGGAGGTGCAGGTATGGATATAGGCAGGAACAAGTGGAATATGAAGGAACAGGTTTGGACCTGTTCACACAGGGGGTGCAGATAGGCAGAGCCGCCGGAGTGCGGAGCAGGCAGAGCCGCAGGAGTGTGGAGCAGGCAGAGCCGCAGGAGTGTGGAGCAGGCAGAGCCGCAGGAGTGCGGAGGAGGCAGAGCCGCAGGAGCGCGGAGGAGGCAGAGCCGCAGGAGCGCGGAGCAGGCAGAGCCGCAGGTGTGCGGAGCAGGCAGAGCCGCAGGAGCGCGGAGCAGGCAGAGCGGCTGGGGTGCAGATGCACAGATAAAGCGGCGAGGGTGCAGATGCACAGATAAAGCGGCGAGGGTGCAGATGCACAGATAAAGCGGCGAGGGTGCAGATGCACAGATAAAGCGGCTAGGGTGCAGATGCACAGATAAAGCGGCGAGGGTGCAGATGCACAGATAAAGCGGCGAGGGTGCAGATGCACAGATAAAGCTGCGAGGGTGCAGATGCAGACAGGGAGGACACAAGGAAAGACACGGCAGAGAAGGAACCACAAACAAGGAGACTGACAGACAGAGGTAAGACTGAGTTCAGACAGAGACACAGGGACAAAGACACAAGGACCAGGATATTCTGCCTCCTGGCAGGCGGACAGAGAACAGACAAGGCACTGGGAACAAGACTCAAGGGCCAGGATATTCTGCCTCCTGGCAGGCGGACAAGGTACAAAGCGAGACAAAGAGTATTCCTACAGAGAAGGAGATACACAGAACAGGGCCTGGCTTCCTCAGCAGCAAGATACTAACTGAGTATAGACATTGCACAGGCAATGTTTCAGTGGGTGTGGCGAAACTAAATAGTCAAGGCCTCTAGGTGATTGGTAAGGGACATATTACACAGGTGCACCCTGACTGCATAAGAACCAGAGAGTTCAGGCGCCGCCCCCCTATACACACAGTCAGGAAACATGGAGAGCAAGCAGGAAAACAAGAGGCATAGCACATGGAGCTCAGGGCTGGCAACAGACAGAATTCAGAGCATGGCTTGAAGCAGAAAGTAAGTTGGTGTGTGAGGGATGGGAGGCCATGCAGTGATGCCAGCAGGGTTGTTACAGGCATTTTGTGTCCGCCAGGCATGACAACTGGGTGTCTCTACTGCCATGGGTGGAGCTTGCCTTCAATAATGCCGTTTCTGATTCCACAGGGCAGACTCCTTTTCTCCTAAACTATGGTCAGCATCCATGTGTCCCTGTGCCCATGCCCGTCTCGTCTTCCAAGCCGAGGGTGGTGGACTGGTGTTATACTGTGATGACTCCGGGAGTGGACCCTCTGGGTCGTGGCACCCACCTTCCCTGGGTGAGCTGGCCTAGTGAGGACCACCCCCTATACAGGGAGTGTCACGGGCAAGCCCAAGGGGGAAAGATACCACGATTGCTGGAACCAGGTGGCCGGCTCACAGGAGACAGGAATGATTGTATTTGCAGGATTCAACGGGGAGTGAGCTGGAGACAGGAGTGTGCAAAGCGTGGCCACAGGAGTACACAGGGTATAGGACCATACAGAGCATGTACACGGGAGTGCGCTAGATACTAAACCGTGCAAGGTGGCTGTACAAGAGCACGTGTGGCGCATACAGGTGAGCACGCCCGGGAGCGGGCAAAGCAGGATGTGTGCAAGGAAGAGCGCCAAAGTAAGGGACAGACAGAGCACAGAGCAGAATGTAGGTATGGAGCATGTGCCAGGGGGCACGGAAGAGCAGAGCACAGAGACAGGGCACAAGGCAGAGGACCTGAGTACAGCATGCAGCCAAGCATGGACTGAACAGACCAAGCCAGGAAGCACAACAATAATCAGGCACCTCCCATAGGAGGAGGTAGCCTGATATAGCACATGATCACTTGGACTTCCGGGTCAGGTCCTCCAGGACATAGAGAGGATGAGACCAGAGACAGCTGGGAAAAGTGCGAGTGTGTACAGGAGCACAGCGCAACCATGGCACTAGGTGCGAAAGGTGCACATGCACACCCGACGAGACCCCTGGAGTGGCCGCGGCACTGGAAGAGGTGATGTCGGACCTGAGGCCCTGCCCCCAGGTGAGAGCGGCGTGACAACTGGGCAGTGAAGGCTTGTGACATCTGGGACCGCATGCAGGATGCAATTAAAGTCTTTGCTCCTGGTAATTTTGTGTGACTGTCAGCTCATAACATCAGGCTGCCTGTAGAGTCCACTAAATTTGCTCCTCGCTACTTAGGCGCTTTCAAGGTTCTCGAGCAGGGAAATCCTGTAGTCTATCACCTCAGCCTTCCTCCGCATTTGAACATGACTGACACTTTTCATGTGTCTCTGTTAAAACCTGCATTTATGACCCAGATTGCTGGGACTCCTGCTGAGAGTTCGGATACGTCTTCGGACTATTTTGAGGTCAACGCTATTGTCGGGTCCATGGCGGTGCATGGCAAAAAGTTTTTCTTGGTTGACTGGAAGAGTCATGGACCAGAGGATAGGACCTGTGAATCTAGTGAGAACATTCGTGCTCCTCAGCTTACAGAGCCATTCGAGAGTGGTGAACATCCCTGGAGGGGATGTTAGTGGGGGGTAATGTTAGGAGTCAGAATTCTCCTGCTGCGTGGGATAGATCCCAAGCATTGCCTGGTGCTGTGGTCTCCCATTCTGGCCCTGCCGCTGTGAGTGCTGCTTAGCACAGACATCAGTCCCAGCATCTTACTCAGGCTCGTGGTAACCTGATGCTTGGGAGTCTAACTCCAGAAATCGTCTGACTGAGCATGTGATGTGGCGTCTGCTCATTGATGGTTGGACGCTTGCTGCTCTGGTGAGGTGGCAGCTCCAGATTGGTCAGCGGGCGAAGTCTTGGCCAACTGGGCGTGAGTGATTGGGGTGGAGCCTAGTGTATAATGGCCCCCAGCGGCGCACGCGGGCGCGCTAGTATCACTTATGTGTAGATTATGAGAGTGGATACTCTACCGCCCTGTCTGCATGTTTGAGTGTGTCGTTCTAGTCTCTAAGAGTAATTACGTAGGCAGGTAGGGTTAGGACTGGGTAATTTCCTTTGGCTTAGCATCTGTCTCCTTCATGTGTGCGGTTAGCACAGATGAGTTACAGAGTAAGTCCAACCCTCAGACTATACTTCTCTGGGAAAGCGACAGAGTCTTGCCCCTAGCATCACATGTGTTCTCTTCCTTGACTCAGCATCTTCTTTATTACCCATGTGCGGTTAGCACAATTTACTTGCAGAGTGAGCTCAACCCATGTGCTATTTCCCCTGTGATGTTTAACAGGGTTTAGTACTTTGCTTACTTTTAGCAGTACCACTCTGTGCAGTAACTGAGCTGGGTACTCTGAGTTCTGTTCACACTGTTTGGAGTTTAACACAGTACATTTAAGCTGATCGCTTGCTGTTTGGTTCGCCATTGATCACTAGCAGCAGTTATACATCTCTGCACAGTGGAACCTGGGTTGCGATTGCACTTTATTTTTTTTATTTAATGCAATCTGCCAACCTTAACAATAACTTTTTTATTTTTATGTTGATATAGCCCTATGAAGGCTTGTTTTTCTGTGGGATGCATAGTAGTTTTGAGACCATTCATGCTACCTCACCTTATATTGTTTTGTATAAATCTCAAGTGTGAAAAAATTACAGTTCTGCCATTGATTTTAAGTGTTGCTTTTATGCTATTTATTGTGCAATTCTGTCGTTTCACTTTTTTGTTTTAATTTTATATTTTGAAAAGACTTTTACAGATGTATATGTATTTTATTATTGTTGCTATTATTTTTATTTCTTTATTTTAAAAATGGTGAAAAAAGGAATGTTTCAATCTTTTAGATTTTTCATCTTATTTTTACCCTCCCCAGGTAACCATATTGCAGTGTATAGTAGAAATTGTGATCTCCTTTAAAGTTTAACTTATAGTTGAGCTTCAGAAGACTACCAAGATGGTAGTTATAAGGGGTCTCAGCAAGTCCATTGTATGGGACCTGCTGAGGGAAAAACAACTGTATTTAAATCATCAGATCTAGCGATTTAAAGAGCTTCCGAGTGATTTGTTTTTTTTTAAATCATCTGATCTCGTGACTGAAAGAGCTTGTGAGTGATTTGTTTTTAGGTGTGATTTGACTTAAAAGGGTTTCAGGGCTTGGGGTACATGAAGTATGCAAAGTATGCAAATTGCTTATTTGCGGTCACATGATCGCACACTCCCGGTGTAAGAGATTCCTAATAGAGATGGACGAACCCAAACAAATTGCATACTTGCGGTTTGACAACCAGACAAGCTAAAACAGACAGCTGGAGGTTGGTATTCTCAGTCTGGTAAGGGGAAATGGATATTGCCCTCCTCCCTGCCTAAAAATAGCAGCCCACAGCTGCCCAGAAAAGGCACATCTATTAGAAGCGTCAATTATGCCTCTTTTCCCAACTGTACCCACTTGCCCTGTGGTGGCAGCAAGTGGGGTTCATATTTGTGGGGTTGATGTCACCTTTGTACTGTCCGGTGAAATCAAGCCAACAGCTTACTAATGCATAGACGTCTATAAGAAATTAGAAATTTCTCCCGGTGAACTCACTGCTGCACCATTAGACGTTTTCCCACTGTGCTCATGGTGACCTCACTGAGGTCCCTCCAGATCAGGGGCCCAGCTGGGAACTCAACCTCAGTGACCTGCGGTATGCTTGATGACATCACCGCTAGTCACTGACACTGCGCTCAGAGCAGCTTATTCCCAAGTGATTCTCAGCCTGGAAGGTCACATCCTGGCACCTTCCAAGTTGAAAACTGTTTATCCCCAGACATTGATTGCGGCATGGAGAAGAATGTCGGACAGGTGAGGGATATAGTTTGTTTTTTATTCTTGTTTTTTTACAAGATACGTTGGCTGAAGTGGAATTTGGTGTTAGGTCAGTATAAGTGTGTTTGTTATTTTTAAATAAAAAAGTAAGTGTTTTTTTGTTATTTCAAATAAATGACTTTATTCCTTCTGTGTGTTTATTTGCAATATAACTATAGGATTAGTAATGGATAGGCTTCTTATAGTTGCCTCTCCAATACTAGGCTATGGGCTTGATGACACCGGAAAATACAAAGGCGACATCAAGGAAGGAATAGGGACTATTGTAACCCAAATAATCTATGTAAGTCTTATCAAATTGGGAACTAAAAAATAACTTTATTGAACTAATTAAAAGCATACAACATATTGCAAAAGTGCAAACTGCAATTGTGCAAGAAACTAAGTGTAACATCCAGAGTATCAGTAGCAAAGCAGCGTACTCCCAGTATCATTCACTATCAAGAACAAGGTACCCACTTGCAAAATACTGGGCTATGTCAAAAGGCTCAATCACAGTTCCAAGGTACCCATCCATGGGTCGATCACTGAGACATTGGCTGACCAATTTGGTCCAGAAAATAGGGCATCAAATAGCAACCTAAATAGACCAATATCCGTACTTGGTAATAAACAGTATCTCACCAATATAGACGGACTAAAACACACCAAATATACAATATTTTAAGGGGTGGTGAGATCTGGGTTGGTCACACAGAACCACAATCCGTAACAGTATCCTACCTATGAGACAAAATTACCAGTTATTTGTGCCTAAGGCTGGTTTCACATTTGCGTTTTTTAGCGCTGGAAAAAAACGCACACCTGCGCATGCGTTTTTTCCCCTATATTTAACATGGGTGCGCATACCTGCGCGCTGGTAAGCGCATGTATGCGATTTTCATGCGCTGCGTTTTTTTGGGGTGTGCGTTGGGATTTTCCAGACGCAGCATGTTGCATTTTTTGGCCCTGCAAAAAAGCGCATGCGCACATATGCGCACGTTTTGCGCTAAAAATGGCCATTATAGCCTATGGATGCGCATATGTGCGCACTGGCATGCTCATGTATGCGTTTTTTTGCATATGCGTTTTTTTTTTTAAACCATGGAATTTAGGGGTTTGGGTTAGGGTTAGTTAAGGGGGTTTAGGGTTAGGGTTATGGTCAGGGTCAGGGTTAGGGTTGGGGTCAGGGTTAGGGTTAAGTATGGTTTTGTTAAGGATTAGGGTCATGGTTAGGGTCAGGATTAGGGTTAAGTATGGTTTTGTTAAGGGTTAGGGTCAGGGTTAGGGTTAGGGTTAGGGTCAGGGTTAGGGTTAGGGTTAGGGTCAGGGTTAGGGTCAGGATTAGGGTTAAGTATGGTTTTGTTAAGGATTAGGGTCAGGGTTAGGGTCAGGATTAGGGTTAAGTATGGTTTTGTTAAGGGTTAGGGTCAGGGTTAGGGTTAGGGTTAGGGTTAGGGTCAGGGTTAGGGTTAGGGTTAGGGTCAGGGTTAGGGTTAGGGTCAGGGTTAGGGTTAAGTATGGTTTTGTTAAGGATTAGGGTCAGGGTTAGGGTCAGGATTAGGGTTAAGTATGGTTTTGTTAAGGGTTAGGGTCAGGGTCAGGGTTAGGGTTAGGGTTAGGGTCAGGGTTAGGGTCAGGATTAGGGTTAAGTATGGTTTGGTTAAGGGTTAGGGTCAGGGTTAGGGTTAGGGTTAGGGTTAGGGTCAGGGTTAGGGTTAAGTATGGTTTTGTTAAGGGTTAGGGTCAGGGTTAGGGTTAGGGTCAGGGTTAGGGTTAGGGTTAGGGTCAGGGTTAGGGTTAGGGTTAGGGTTAGTTAGGGTTTAGGGTTTGGGTTAGGGTTAAGTATGATTTGGTTAAGGGTTAGGGTCAGGGTTAGGGTTAGGGTTAGGGTCAGGGTTAGGGTTAGGGTTAGGGTCAGTGTTAGGGTTAGTAAAGTCATGGTTTGGGTAGTGTGAGGGGCCACCTAAAAATGTTGGAAAAAACGCAAACGCGGTAAAAACGCGCTAAAAACGCATACAAACGCATAAAAACGCTGCGTTTTTTTCATGCATGCTCATAAAAATGCTTGAAAAAAACGCAGCAGTTGTATGCTTATGTATGCGTTTTTTCAATGCGTTTTTTTGCGGGAAAAACGCGCTGCAAAAAAAAGCAAGTGTGAAACTAGCCTAAAAGAGGTTATTTCCACATAGTGGCACTACTTCCTGCACACATGTGGCATCAAAATACATAGTGAATGCATAGGAGGATAAATGCAAGATCAGCTACTTCTTATTGTGATAGCAGCAAAAAATAGGTAACTGATGTCTAAACATTACTTACATCAATAACCCAAATATTATGTGGACACTGACATCATACTTTATGTGCCTTAGTCATCCTTTAAAAAGGGACAGTCTCACCGCTTTCCGTAGGCTGTATCTTCAGATATGTAAGGATAGACCTGCTAGCTGTCATGATCCCTGTATCCCATCACAGATTCTCCCAGCGAGTTTCCTCAGGGATGATTCATAAGTGGAGTATAAAAATAGTAGGGCATACGTTCTTTGCCCTGGCCGAGCTGCTGCTGAATGTACTTTGCCGTGCTAATATTTAAATAGTCGCGCGCCACTAGTGATAAACTGTGTGTGATCTACTTCCAGTCCATGGACCGCATGGTAAACGTGTACGCCGCACTTCTGGACAGTGGAATGCAGGAAGTATAAATTCACCACATGCTTCACATCCAGTGGGGAGCGCCATAGCATACTGTATCATAACATATGCTTGATGCCATCAAAGAGGCGGTACTTCACATCAATTCCCGATGACCGAGTGTGGTAAGGGTGTCATCATTATCAATTGTAAATTAGCAGGACTCTTTTTCACCCTGTAAATAACCCTAAAGGACCTAGTGCAGGTTCAACCTGTCTGGCATATGTATCAAAATCATCAATCACCAAGATGATGTATTTCTGATAGAGAATCACACAATGCAGGATTCCAGAATATTAATGACCCCAAAGGTGTGCCCAGTACCCATTGACAGTGATAAGAGGGACACTCTATTAATTGAAAAATAGAATAAGTAAAGGAAATCCTATGGCGCAACATGATGGATCAAAGGGGAGGAGAGGGATATTGAAGGAAAGGGGGAGGTCTATTGGTCCCTGTTAATGTCCTAGACTATCTATAATCTACCTAGCTGTCAGGATCCTCTCTCTCCTGTACCAGTCATGACTTGTATTGTTTAGGATTACTTTACTCGTTTTTATTATGTATAGCCCTTTTCACATGTAAAGCGCCATGGAATAAATGGCGCTAAAATAATAAATAATAATAATGTAAGTAATGTTTCGTTATCAGTTCCCTATTTTTTGCTGCTATCACAATAAGTAGAAGTAACTGATCTTGCATTTATCCTCCTCTGCATTCACTCTGTATTTTGATGCCACGTGTGTGGAGGAAGTAGTGCCACTATGTGGAAATAACCTCATTTAGGCACAAATAGCTGGTATTTTTGTCTCATAGATAGGATATTGATACAGATTGTGGTGCTGTGTGACCAACTCAGATCTCAGCTCCCCCTCTTAAAATATTGTATATTTGGTGTGTTTTAGGCATATTTGGTCAGACAATGTCTCAGTGATCGACGCATAGGGTGAATACCTTGGTATTGTGACTGGGCCCTTTGACATAGCCCAGTGTATAGCAAGCAGGTACCTTGGTCTTGACAGTGATTGGCACAAGGAGTATGCTACTATGCTACTGGTACTCTGGATGTTACAGTTAGTTTCTTGCACAATTGCAAATGTGACTTTAACCTTACAAATATGAACCCCTCTTGCCACCACCAAAGTCAAGTGGGAAGTGTCGGGCAAAGCACCAGAATTGGCGCATCTAATAGATACAGAAATGGAATCTTTGGCCCATAACCATAGACATTTCAATCTAAGCAGAAAAGTAAAATGGCCATGCAGGAATTGAAGTCATGGGAAGATGTAATATACAAACCAGCTGACAAAGTGGGTAATTTGATAATTTGGCCAACCATAATGTATGAAAAACAAGCACGCAAACTTCTTGACGATCACAACTGTTATTACAAACATATAATTCCTTACATCCTTCCAGACTAAACTAGTGGATATCCTGGAAAAAGCATTCAATGATGGCATCATCTCCAAAAACTACTGGACCAATTCCGTATGTGTCAATCAAGACTACCAACCCTCTATCTAATTCCAAAACTCCATAAGAATCCATCAGGCTCCCCAGAAAGATCAATTGTTTCAGGTAATGGGGGATTATATGAGAAAATATCAGATATAGTGGATTACTTTCTAAAACTTATAGTATTCACATTACAATCATACATCAAGGACACCACTGCTGCATTGCAAAAAATTGACCTATTACATCTAGATGCAAACATGATATTGGTCTCTGCGGATGTCGAAGCACTGTACATATACATAAAACATTGCGATATTATAGTCGCAGTAGCTTCGTTTTTAAAATCAAGCAATTTGTGTGTCCCTCTCACTAACCTCATTCTAACCATGCTGGAATTTTTACTACATCATAATGTTTTTATTTTTAATAAAAACATTTTTCTACAGATCCAGGGTACGACCATGGGGACATCTTTTGCCCCCTCCTACACCAATCCTTTTTTAGGGGCTTGGGAGAGGAATATTTTCCAAGGAGATCTCATCTAAGGTATGGACAGAGTCTTTAACTGGTTGAGATATATTGATGACATGCTGTTCATCTGGGAGGGCACAGAGAAACAACTAGAATATCTTGTGTTGAAATTGAATTCTAATGACATCAATATTAAACTCAACTTTAAATCCCGCAGAACACTAGAATTTCTGGATGTCAAAATCTCAGCTTCTGCAGATGGACGATTATGTAAGGACATCTTCAGGAATCCTCAGCTACCAATTCTTTTTAATGGCAGTTTCCTCCCATCTTAAGTCAACTATTCAAATAATCCCGATTGGGCAATTTCTAAGGGCAAAAATAATCTGTTCAGAAGAACATGAATTTGTGGTCCTATCTATGGATTTGATTCAGAGGTTCAAAGACCGTGGATATAGCAATAAAATGATCGAACGTGGCTATAACAGAGCAAGCAAAACTCCCTGCAATACGCTATTATACTGCAACAGCACTAATGATAAAAACAAAAAACTGCTGAGATTAGTGGAAGTAAAAACAAGCAGAAATCAGTGGTAAAAAATATGTATATGATTATATACAATAATACTAATAGAAAATAATAATTTTCAAATAGGCTTTTTTGGAAAGTGGCACAAAAACACATAATAAAAGTGCATAATATAAAAAGGCACATAACCGCAATTAGATATACTTGGGACCATGAATATAGCAAATTAACTTAATATTAAAATATAAAAATCATGGATGCCCATAAAATATAGGCTTATTTAATAAAACCAGGCAAGTAGCCAGATGACATTAAATAAGAAGCATTTTTTTTATATAAGGTGTGAAATAAAGTGCAGTTATGCAAAAAAAGTCTATAATGGACATACAACTATGTGCAATAAATACAGACAGGTGTGGCTGGAAAAATGCCACATACAGCAAATAAGAAAGTGTGAAGATAAGGGCAAAAGCATCTGTAAGCTGCATGTATATATAAATAGCGCGGAGCGTCTCAAGAATGCGCCCCAACGCTCATTTCGTAATAAGTCTCCTTCATCGGGAGGAATGATAATGAAACCCTCCTCAAAACATTGCCTTGGCATTTTAAAAAATGTCATGGTTACAATTTACGAGGCCTCTTCATCAAAGGAATCAATCTAGTGGCTTTGCAGAGAAAGATTTCCAGTTTGTCAAGGAGGGCTTCCGGCTGATTCATTAATTATTCCGAGTATTTCAAGGAATAGCCAGAAAAAGAAGGGGGGTGCAGATCTAAGTGCAGAGTTTTTATTATGTCAGATAGAAATAAAAAATTCTTCTCACCTTTTTGGTGTCTTGTTGCTCAGCCTATAACCCTGTGTTTTGGTACTGGAGTAATCGCCTGGATCTGCTGGCCTGAAGCTCAAAACAGGTGGAACGAACTACCTTGTAGGAGATTCGTCAGAGAATGCAGAAAAGGATTTCCAGTTTGTCAAGGAGCTCTTCCGGCTGATTCATTAATTACTCCAAATATTTAAAGGAATATCCAGTTTATTATTAGACATAAAAACACAATGTTATTATGTCTAATAAAAAACTGGATATTCCTTTAAATATTTGGAGTAATTAATGAATCAGCCGGAAGCGTTCCTTGACAAACTGGAAATCCTTTTCTGCAATCTAGTGGCTTTGGAACCCCATGGGGGGGAAATATGTAAAATTTTTTCCTAAAGGTACTGTCACACTAAGCGATATCACTAGCAATATCGCTATAACTTGTGACGTTATAGCGATATTGCAAGAGATATCGCTGTGTCTGATACTTACCTACAACCCGCTCCCCCGCTGGTTATCGCTGATCGCACGAGAACGTCCTGGACTGTTTCTCGTCGTCAGCTTCCTGCGGCGCTTCCTGCTGTGACGACGAGCGACGCGTGGAGCCGGGCGGGAGGACGCAGGATCGCCTGGTGTGACAGGTAAGTAGCGACCCCCATCCCCAGCGATGTCGCTGGTGAGATCTGCCTGTGTGGCAGCTCATTAGCAACCACTTAGCGATGTACCAGCGATCCTGACCGCGTCATATCGCTGGTCGGGATCGCTGGTACATCGCTAAGTGTGACAGTACCTTTACTTGAAAGCATGTGGATTTACTGTCTCAGTACCCTTGGCCCTCAGGAACTTAATGAGAGCTTAGGCTTTTCTGGCTTTCTATAAAGAGGTATCTTTTTGAAGGGATTTTTGTGGTGGTGGTGGGGGGATAGTTTCTGTTTTGTTTTATCATATATGTGATTTTAATACTTCTTTTTTATATTTTTAGCATTTAATCTATTTACTATGAACTAGCTGACCATAAGCCTTCTGACATCCTGATTTGGTCTTCTTACTCCTCTGGTCCGGAGATTGGGATCAGGATCGCCTTGGATTACATTATCCTAAAATGGATACAGTATACCCTTAAGAAATATATCTCCTCGGGACTGAAACCATTTCTCGATGTTACCACCTTCCTCATCCACAAAAGCTAACATGGAAGAATCCTGTCTAAACTGGGCAATTTCATTTAACCTCTATTACAATTCTTCAATATGTGTAAAGTGCGGTAGTTATACAGATGCTGGACATTTAATCAAAAAATATGATCACAGTTGTATCATATAATTAAGATCAGTGCATATATATAGCTTTTCTTCTTGAAGTCAATATTTGTTTTTTCATAATATTCTATTCCTCCAATATGGGCTAATCGTATTTATGCACTTTAGCCATTTTTACATCTTTTACAATATTTTTTTATAATATTTTCTACATTAATTTTATATGCTGAATCTATATGGGTTGATATATTATATTTTATATCCTCAGCAAGTCTACGTGGAGTAAGTTCAACCATATTTCTATTATGCACAATTCACATTATTATGTAGTTTGGCCACCTCTCCAGCTTCGGAGCTCACAAAATCCCAGGCTGCTGTGGTTACATTTTAGGCCAAATATAACCTAATATCAGTTCAAGTGTTCACCATTTACCACTTTACATACATCTTTTCACCCTTATGTAAGATATATATATATATATATATATATATATATATATATATACAGTCATATGTTAAAGTTTGGGCACCCCTATTAATGTTAACCTTTTTTCTTTATAACAATTTTGATTTTTGCAACAGCTATTTCAGTTTCATATATCTAATAACTGATGGACTCAGTTATATTTCTGGATTCAAATGAGGTTAATTGTACTAACAGAAAATGTGCAATCTGCATTTAAACAAAATTTGACCGGTGCAAAAGTATGGGCACCTCAACATAAAAGTGACATTAATATTTCGTAGATCCTCCTTTTGCAAAAATAACAGCCTCTAGTCACTTCCTGTAGCTATTAATGAGTTCCTGGATCCTGGATGAAGGTATTTGTGACCATTCCTGTTTACAAAACAATTCCAGTTCAGTTAAGTTTGATGGTCGCTGAGCATGGACAGCCCGCTTCAAATCATCCCACAGATGTTCAATGATATTCAGGTCTGGGGACTGGGATGGCCATTCCAGAACATTGTAATTGTTCCTCTGCATGAATGCCTGAGTAGATTTGGAGCGATGTTTTGGATCATTGTCTTGCTGAAATATCCATCCCCTGCGTAACTTCAACTTCGTCACTGATTCTTGCACATTATTGTCAAGAATCTGCTGATACTGAGTTGAATCCATGCGACCCTCAACTTTAACAAGATTCCTGGTGCCGGCATTGGCCGCACAGCCCCAAAGCATAATGGAACCTCCACCAAATTTTACTGTGGGTAGCAAGTGTTTTTCTTGGAATGCTGTGTTTTTTAGCCTCCATGCATAACGCCTTTTTGTATGACCAAACAACTCAATCTTTGTTTCATCAGTCCACAGGACCTTCTTCCAAAATGTAACTGGCTTGTCCAAATGTGCTTTTGCATACCTCAGGCGACTCTGTTTGTGGCGTGCTTGCAGAAACGGCTTCTTTCGCATCACTCTCCCATACAGCTTCTCCTTGTGCAAAGTGCGCTGTATTGTTGACCGATGCACAGTGACACTATCTGCAGCAAGATGATGCTGCAGGTCTTTGGAGGTGGTCTGTGGATTGTCCTTGACTGTTCTCACCATTCTTCTTCTCTGCCTTTCTGATATTTTTCTTGGCCTGCCACTTCTGGGCTTAACAAGAACTGTACCTGTGTTCTTCCATTTCCTTACTATGTTCCTCACAGTGGAAACTGACAGGTTAAATCTCTGAGACAACTTTTTGTATCCTTCCCCTGAAAAGCTATGTTGAATAATCTTTGTTTTCAGATCATTTGAGAGTTGTTTTGAGGAGCCCATGATGCCACTCTTCATAGGAGAATCAAATAGGAGAACTACTTGCAAGTGGCCACCTTAAATACCTTTTCTCATGATTTGATACACCTGGCTATGAAGTTCAAAGCTCAATGAGGTTACAAAACCAATTTAGTGCTTCAGGAAGTCAGTAAAAAGTAGTTAGGAGTGTTGAAATCAAGAAAATGATAAGGGCGCCCATACTTTTGCACCGGTCAAATTTTGTTTAAATGCAGATTGCACATTTTCTGTTAGTACAATAAACCTCATTTGAATCCAGAAATATAACTGAGTCCATCAGTTATTTGATATATGAAACGGAAATAGCTGTTGCAAAAACCAAAATTGTTACAAAGAAAAAAGGATAACATTAATAGGGGTGCCCAAACTTTAACATATGACTGTGTATATATATATATATATATATATATATATATATATATGTAGGCAGCTTTTGTATAGCTCCAGCTTTTCTCTTTTCCTCATGTACTCTTTGCATCACTATGCATTTTTGCTATTTTCCTTTATTCATTTTTGTTTATCTAATGTCACTTACTATGATCACTTTATATTAATTATACTTTAACACATTACTTATGTGTCCTCACTTTTATCTGATATCACCCACTCATCATACATCACTTATGCATCTTCACATTTTTCTTTTATCACCCACTCATTGTATCTCACCTTAACTGTCCTTCAGACTTCATCTTTTTAATGTATATTATCTATAATAATAAATGCCCTAAGCAGCTTCCGGTTGTAACAACTTCCGTCCAGTTGTAACCGGTGACATCACCACACACACGCACATGTTAACCCTCAACACACCACACCGCCTCAACACACACTCCTCTCACCTTTCACCTCCACTCACGTCCACTCACTCTTTCACTCCACATATGTTCCTTTCTCTCACTCCGTTTCTCATACTCACACCGTCATCGTCGCTGCCCCGACATCTTCCTCCGCCGCCGCGATCCTGGATCCAGACGTTCTCCAGGCCGCCGACATGTTCTTGCGGCGACGCCATCTTGGATTTCATGAAATCCCGCGAGATTCAAGATGGCGTCGCCGCAAGAACATGTCGCTGGCGTGGACGACTCGGGATCCAAAAAGATGGCGTCGGCGAAATCTCGCGAGATTACGCCGACGCCATTTTGGATCCCGATGTCGTCCACGCCGGCGTCATGTTCTTGCGGCGACGCCATTTTGGATCGGCGAAATCCCGCGATAGTCAAGATGGCGTCGCCGCAAGAACATGTCGCCGGCGAGGACGACGTCGGGATCCAAAATGGCGTCGGCGAAAACTCGCGAGATTTCGCCGACGCCATTTTGGATCCCGACGTCGTCCACGCTGGCGACATGTTCTTCCGGCGACGCTATCTTGATTATCGTGGGATTTCACGATACTCAAGATGGCGTCGCCGCAAGAACATGTCGCCGGCGTGGACAACGTCTGGATCCAGGATGGCGCCGGCGGAAGAAGATGTCGGGGATCGTGGAGCAGCGGCGATGACGGCGTGAGTATGAGAGACGGAGTGAGAGAAGGGGTCGTATGTGGAGTGAAAGAGTGAGTGGAGATGGTGAAAGGTGAGAGGAGTGTGTGTTGAGGAGTGTGTGTGTTGAGGGTTAATATGGCAAGAGGTGTGATGCTATCGCATCCTCCCGATGCGATAGCATCGGGCCATAATCTAGTTATTTATATATATTTTATACACCTATCTACAACATTCAGTACAGCTTTTCACTTCAATCTACCTCGGTTAATCCAATGACATCTTTTAGACATTAACATCAGTCCACAGTACATGTCTAAATAGAGTGAGTTTACATACACCTCTGCACTTTGTTTCATTTGTTCCATACACACTCACCTTCAGTCCCTTGACAGGTCTCCTACTAAGCCATTGACAGCGCGCACGTGCAGCCTTCACAACCCGTCTAGTTTCCGGAAAAGCACGATATTGACCGCATGGGTCTATGTGCGCTTTCTAGAAAATTAAATTTACATAAGAGGAGTGGCAGTCTCATCATTCACCACATACGTCATAGGCGCTTAATCCAAGGTTGGCAAAGCTCATTGTTAACTTCTTTATTTAAAAGAGCAGTCACCCCTCACTCTGACACGCCCCTGGAAGGAGCAAGAGGCGAAACGCACATTGGGGTGAGGGGGACTTTGCTCCACCCAGGCTTGTCATCCCTGCTGCCATTTTATCCAAACACTGAAATAGCACAAAAGGAGGACTTAAAAATCCTCTAATAATAGAAGAAAACAGCAAAAAGCAGAAAGGTTTACCCGTCCAGGCCTCCAGACAAATGCACTAAGGTCTCCACATTTATGGGTCCCTAATACTAAATCCTAACACTGAAATAGCACAAAATATCAGTTTATACGCCACATTTTTTAATGTGTTTTTTTACACTTTTTATTCAGGGTGCAGTTGGGCCCATTTGGTCTTGTAAACTGCGGTGTCTGTTCACATGGCATGCATTTGATAGCGCTGGGCAGCCCGCCTGAGCTAATAGAAGGGTCTCACTACTAGGCTGTTAACCTGGATGCTGTGCATTGCCATAGTGTGAACAGCGCCGCATACAAGCTTTTTGTTGTGCATTAACATACCAGGCAGCCGCCCCCTCCATGTATTGGTAGGCTGTGAGCAGTTGTTTCATCGGTATTCTTGTACCTGTGTTGCAATCTTAACCCCTTTCTGTCATGTGACGTACTATCCCGTCAATGTGCCCTGGGACTTAATTCCCAGGGATGGGATAGTACGTCACAGCGATCAGCGGTGCCCACGTGGTGAGCGCTGCTGATCGCGGACGGGTGTCAGCTGATTATCACAGCTGACACCCGGCACAATGTGTCAGAGGCAGTCACGGACTGCCCCCTACAACGTTAACCCCTTGCATACCGCGATCAAACACGATCGCGGTGTACCGGGGGTTAAAGGGAAGCATCGGCAGGGAGAGGGCTCCCTCCGTGCTTCCCTGAGCCACCCACAGCAGGGCAATGTGCAGCGCTGCTGCGGGGGGCTCCATCCCTGCAGGTCCGCGAATCGAAGATGGCGATGGGGACCTTTGGAGGCCTGCAGGGAGCCGGCTTCCTCATGCCTGCAAAGCGAAGGCAAGGATGAAGCCTTGTGCAGTGCCTCTGACAGATCGCTGATCTGTCACAGTGATCTGTGATGTGACAGATCAGCGATCTGTCACAGGATAGTGATGTCCCACCTGGGACAATGTAATAACGTTAAAAAAAAAGTGTGAAAATAATTTTTAAAAAATCGCTAAATAAATTAAAAAAAAAAAATATTCCATAATAAATTCATTTTTTGGAAATAAAAAAACAATAAAAGTATACATATTTGGTATCGCCGTGTCCGTAACGACCCGCCCTATAAAACTGTCCCATTATTTAACCCCTTTAGCGAACCCCTTAAAAAATAAAAATAAAAAACGAAGCAAAAAATAATTTATTATCATACCGCCGAATAAAAAGTGCAATAAAGCGCGATCAAAAAGACGCATATAATAAATATGCATGGTACCGCTGAAAACGTCATCTTGTCCCTCAAGAAACGAGCCGCCATACAGCTCATCAGTGAAAAAATAAAGTTATAGCTCGCAGAATAAAGTGATGCAAAAAATAATTTTTTTATATAAAATTGTTTTCATTGCATAAAAGCGCCAAAACATAAAAAAACCTAAATGAGGTATCGCTGTAACCATACTGACCCGAAGAATAAAAGGGCTTTATCAATTTTACCGCACGCGGAACGGTGTAAACGCACCCCCCAAAAGAAATTCATGAAACGCTGGTTTTTGTTCATTCTGCGTCTCAAAAATCGGAATAAAAAGTGGTCAAAAGATGTCACGTGCCCGATCATGGTACCAATAAAAGCGTCAACTCGTCCCGCAAAAAATAAGACCTCACATGGCTAAGTGGGTCAAAATATGGAAAAATTATAGCTCTCAATATGTGGTAATGCAAAAACTATTTTTACAATAAAAAGCGTCTTTTAGCGTGTGACAGCTGCCAAACATAAAAAACGCCATAAATAGTAAATCAAACCCCCCGTTATCACCCCCTTAGTTAGCGAAAAATAATAAAATAAAAGAAATGTATTTATTTCCATTTTCCCATTAGGGTTAGGGCTAGGGTTAGGGCTAGGGCTAGGGTTAGGGGTGTGTTGGGGTTAGGGTTGGTGTTAGAATTGGGGGGTTTCCACTGTTTGGGCACATCAGGTGCTCTCCAAATGCAACATGGCGTCTGATCTCAATTTCAGCCAATTCTGCGTTGAAAAAGTCAAATGGTGCTCTTTCCCTTCCAAGCTCTGCCATGCGCCCAAACAGTGTTTTATCCCCACATATAGGGTATCAGGGTACTCAGGACAAATTGCAAAACAACTTTTGGGGTCCAATTTCTCCTGTTACCCTTAGGAAGATAAAACATTGGTTGCAAAAATATCATTTTTGTGGAAAAAAATGTTTTTTTTTATTTTCACGCCCGGGCGTTATAAACTTCTGTGAAGCACTTGGGGGTTCAAAATGCTCACCACACATCTAGATAAGTTCCTTATGGGTTCTAGTTTGCAAAATGGGGCCACTTGTGGGGGGTTTCCACTGTTTAGGTACATCAGGGGCTCTCCAAAAGCAACATGACACCCGCAGACCATTCCATCAAAGTCTGCATTCCAAAACGTCACTACTTCCCTTCCGAGCCCCGACGTGTGCCCATTCAGTAGTTTTCTCCCACATATGGGGTATCAGCGTACTCAGGACAAATTGGACAACAACTTTTGTGGTCCAATTTCTCCTGGTACCCTTAGGAAAATAAAAAAATTGGTGACTAAAAGATCGCGTTTGTGGAAAAAATACGATTTTTTTATTTTCACGCCCGGGCTTTATAAACTTCTGTGAAGCACTGGGGGGTTCAAAGTGCTCACCACACATCTAGATAAGTTCCTTGGGGGGTCTAGTTTCCAAAATGGTGACATTTGTGGGGGGTTTCCACTGTTTTGGTACATCAGTGGTTTTACAATCGCGACATGGTGTCCGATCTCAATTCCAGCCAAAAAAGTCAAATGGCGCTGCTTCCCTTCTGAGCTCTGCCATGCGCCCAAATAGTCGTTTACACCCACATATGGGGTATCAGCGTACTCAGGACAAATTGCACAATAACTTTTACGGTCCTGTTACCTGTGGGAAAATGAAAATTGGGGGTGAAAAGATCATTTTTGTGGAAAAAATATGATTTTTTAATTGTACCGCTGTACGTTATAAACTTCTGTGAAGCCCTTGTGGGTTCAAAATTCTCACCACATATCTAGATAAGTTCCTTGCGGGGTCAAGTTTCCAAAATGGGGTCACTTGGGCTTCCACTGTTTAGGTACATCAGGGGCTCTCCAAACGCGACATGGCGTCCGATCTGAATTCCAGCCAATTTTGCATTGAAGGCTGGAGTCACACACAACGATTAAAAAATCGGTCCGATTTTAACGGTCCGAAATCGCACAAAGGTTTCTTCACCATGGCTCTGTCTGTGATCCGATTTTCTAGCGTAGAACCGATTTTATTCGCATGTAAGCATCCGTTTGACATCCATCTGCCGAGATTTTCTCGCAGACTTGCAAAATGGACATCTAATGGAGCCCTATGACAGGTTTTCAAACACAAAGGAAAGAATAGATATAGACACATAGAATACACATATATATATATATATATATATATATATATTTATAATTCCTGCTGTTCTTCAAAGCAGAATAGCCACTGAAACATTTGCCGGCTTCTGTAAAATCATTCTCCTACCCGACATGAAATGACACATGGTTTACATACAGTTAACCATTTCATTTCATGGTTTTTTTTTATGTCTATCACTAGTAATTAGATGAGGGTTTTTGTGTAAAATTTTGGAGTTGTAGGTGTTAATTTAAGGGGTTAATTCGTTGAAAAAATTGCGGGGACTCCCTGCAGCCTCAGTGATGTCAGCGGAATTCCCCGCAATTTTTTACAACAAATTAACCCCTTAAATTAACACCTACAACTCCAAAATTTTACACAAAAACCCTCATCTAATTTCTAGTGATAGACATATAAAAAAAAACATGAAATGAAATGGTTAACTATATGTAAACCATGTGTCATTTCATGTCGGGTAGGGGAATGAATTTACAGAAGCCGGCAATTGTTACAGTGGCTATTCTGCTATGAAGAACTGCATGAATTATATATATATATATATATATTGTATTCTATGTGTCAATATCTATTCTTTCGTTTCTTTATTTAACCGGTCAGTGTGATTTTACTGTATTGCTAAATGAATTGCCAGCTTTTTGTAAAGGACACCGGGTGCGATTTTATCGCAACTCAAATATCTGGTCCGTGTGTAATCCGATTTATCTCCCCCATAGACTTGCATTGGCGAGTCCGATCCGAAAATCGGTGACAATCTCAGCATGCTGCGATTGTCTCGGTCCAAGGAAACGTTCAGAAAAAAAATCAGATGATGGGAGCTGCCCCATAGAATAACATTGGGACGAATGCAATGCGATTTTTTATCGCATTGAATTCGTCCGATTTAATCGCTAGTGTGACTCCGGCTGAAAAAGTCAACGGCGCGCCTTCCCTTCTGAGCTCTGCCATGCGCCGAAACAGTGGTCCCCCCCACATATCAGATATCAGCGTACTCAGGGCAAACTGCACAATAACTTTTGCAGTCCAACTTCTCCTGTTACCCTTGGTAAAATAAAAAAAATTGAACCTGAAGTATTTTTTTGTGAAAAAGTTAAATGGTCATTTTTTTTAAATATTCAAAAAATTGCTGTGACGCACCTGGAGGGTTAATAAACTTCTTGAATGTGGTTTTGAGCACCTTGAGGGCTGCAGTTTTTAGAATGGTGTCACTTTTGGGTATTTTCTATCATATAGACCCCTCAAAGTGACTTCAAATGTGATGTGGTCTGTAAAAATAAAATGGTGTTGTAAAAATGAGAAATCGCTGGTCAACTTTTAACCCTTATAACTTCCTAAGAAAAAAAAATGTTGGTTCCAAAATTGTGCTGATGTAAAGTAAACATGTGGGAAATGTTATTTATTAAGTTTTTTGTGTGCCGTATCTCTGTGATTTAAGGGCATAAAAATTCAAAGTTGGAAAATTGTGAAATTTTCAAAATTTTCGCCAAATTTCCATTTTTTTCACAAATAAACGCAAGTTATATGAATGAAATTTTACCACTAGCGTGAAGTACAATATGTCACGAGAAAACAATGTCAGAATCACCAGGATCCATGGAAGCATTCCAGAGTTATTACCTCATAAAGGGACAGTGGTCAGAATTGTAAAAATTGGACCGGTCATGAACGTGCAAACCACCCTTGGGGGTTAAGGGGTTAATTATATGGGTCCACTGCATCCTGATAGTGCATTTGTCTGGAGGCCTGGACAGGTAAACCTTTCTGCTTTTTTGCTGTTTTCTGCCATTTGATCCACTCTCAGGTACCACAATACCTTATAATGTTCTGTAGTGATGTAAGTGTCAGTATTGTGTAATTATCTCTCAGCACATTAATAGCCAAATTAGATGTCTACACTTATGAAGGAAGGATTAAACAGAATACACTGAACAAAGCAATCTTATGTACTGCAAAGTAGAAAATGAATGTGGAGTCACATATAAGTATGTACCTGCTTACATAAGTAAATGGCAGACCATTTGGAAATAAGACATATCAACGAGGAGGAAAAAGCGAACAAAAAGGTCATAAAAGATGATAGGACAAAACATGAGAAATCTAAAATATAATTTTTATTGAGACAAAGAATAAAAAGTGGGCAACAATCAGCGACCAGCGCAGTCCGGCTTCGAGTTGGCGCGGAATTCGAACAACGCACACCCGGATTTGCCGCAATCAGCGATATTGGCACGGAATTTAAAGGGGATCTGTCACCCCATTTTTGGCTTATCAGCTGCAACCACTGCCATCAGGGCCCGTACCGGACCGCGACACCCACCGCACCCGACCCCGGTGAGTATAATCTAACGTGTTTTTCTTATTTTTCAGGTTTAATAGGGGGCTTATCTACAGCATTACAGAATGCTGTAGATAAGCCCGTGATGGCGGTGGCCCCAGCTTATGGGGTAAAAATGGGGTGACAGATTCCCTTTAAATAAACTACATACATATTCTAGAATACCCGATGCATTAGAATCAGGCCACCATCTAGTGCACTATAATTAGCATTAGCATGAATCAAGTAGGTAACACAAAAGACCAAGTGGTAAAATATTGGATCAGGATCCTTCGTCAGGATCTACTCTGAAACTCGCATCAGAGGCGTTCCTGCATCCAGATTTGTGACTACACAGGTAAGCACCATACCCAGCCATTTTTGACTACTTATCTACATTTGTGCTTGTCACTCTTTCATGCTTCAGCCTTACCTTTTGTATGCTCTAAGGACAGTACATCTCCATTCCATATGATTTGACTTTTCTATACACTTATATTGTGTATCATGGAATGATTTTACACTACTTCTCCACACCTATTATGGATCTATATATATTTTGTACCTTATTATGCTCAGTATCTGTTCCAGTGCTATGCTCAACATATGGCCCAGAGCATCCTCTTTGGCTATTGGTATAATCACCCCCTTGTGTACAGGCACATTGTTTATGGTTACCTACTATTTACTATGTATTCAGTGCATGTCTCACTAGTCCCTTTGTTGGCATGAAAATGTATTTCTTATATCTTATTTATTTTACACTTTGGTATTAATAATTGCACCTTATTCTCTTGATGGACCTAATTGTGGATTTTTTGATATATTGATATATTATCTATTTAAATATCCAATATTTTACCACTTGGTCTTTTGTGTTACCAGCTAGTTTCATGTTAATGCTAATTATAGTGCATGAGGTCAAACCCGTGGTTGCAGGCACATCTTATATGTCGTTCAGGGGACATATCATTGGTGCAACCTGTGCAGCCGCACAGGGGCCCATTTATACCTCCAAAGCAGGTGCAATTTTGCATTTTTAGGAGATTTTGGGTTGCAAAGGGCCCATGTATTGTTCTTGCACAGGAGCCCTTTTCTGTCTGCGTCCGCCAGTGATGTCGTTGGTGCCATTTGTTGCCCACTTTTTACTCTTTGTGTCAATAAAAATTATATTTTATATTTCTCATGTTTTGTCCTATCATCTTTTATAATAATAAAAATTTTTATTTACAAAGTGCCCAGATATTCTGTAGTGCTTTACAGTTTAACAGTTTTAAACACAAGTCATAAGAAACAATGTTAACAATACAATAATTAAAGCAAAATAAGAAGACTCTGCTCGTGAGAGCTTACAATCTACAATGAATTGGGGGAGATACAAAGTATAGGTGTGTATTTACAATGATGGTCCAGCCATCTTGAAGGAGTGGGGGATAGATAGAGATAGTGAATGGGCTACACACTCGCACTTACACATAAAATGACTTTGATTAGATAATGTGATAGGCCGCTCTGAACAAATGTGTTTTGAGGGAGCGCCTAAAACTGTGCAAGTTGTTGATGGTCCTAATTTTTGGGGGTAGAGCATTCCAGAGGATTGGCGCAGTGCGGGTGAAGTCTTGGAGTCGGGAGGTATGGATTAGTGCAGAAGTTAGTCGAATGTCGTTTTCAGAGCACAGCGATCAGTTAGGCCGATAGACAGAAATGAGGAAGGAGATGTAAGGGGGTGTCGCACTGTGGAGAGCTTTGTGAGTTAGAACAAGTTCTTTGAATTGGATCCTGTAATGAATGGGCAGCCAGTGTAACAACTGGCGAAGAGTGGACACGTCTGAATTCCAATTAGCTAGATGGACGACCCTGGCTGCTGCATTAAGGACTGGAGAAGGGAAATTCGAGTAACAGGGAGGCCAATTAATAGAGCGTTGCAGTAATCCAGGCAGGAGTGGATCAAAGCGACAGTGAGGGTTTTGTTATTTCCATCGTGAGAAAAAGGCGGATTCTAGAGATGTTCTTTAGGTGTAAGCTGCAAGAGTGGGCAAGACATTGTATATGGGATGTGAAGGAGAGATTGGTGTCAAACATAACACCCAGACAGCGCACCTGCTGTCGGGGTGTTATTGTGGTGCCACCCATGGAGAGGGAAATGTCAGATTTAGGGAGCTTAGTAGATGGTGGGAGCAGAAGATGTTCAGCTTTGGAGAGGTTGAGTTTCAGATAGACAGCGGACATGATGTTGGAGACTGTGGACAGACAGTCACTGGCATTCTGTAGTACAGCAGGGGTAAGGTCAGGGGATGATGTGTATAGTTGTGTGTCATCAGCATAAAGGTGGTACTGAAAGCCAAATCTGCTGATGGTGTGTCCAATTGGAGCTGTGTAGAGAGGAAGAGAAGGGGGCCAAGGATTGAACCCTGAGGTACCCCAACAGGGAGAGGAAGAGGAGATGAATTGGAGCCAGAGAACAAAGCACTGAAGGAGTGGTCAGAAAGATAGGAAGAGAACCAGAAGAGGGCAGTATCCTTAATGCCTAGTGACTGGAGCCTAGAGAGTAGGAGATGGTGTTCAACAGTGTCGTAAGCTGCAGAAAGGTTGAGAAAAATGAGCAGAGAGTGGTCACCATTATATTTTGCTGTCAGAAGGTCATTGGTCACTTTGATGAGTGCAGTTTCTGTCGAGTGTGGGGGGCGGAAGCTGGACTGTGAAGAGTATAGGAGTGAATGAGTGGAGAGGTAATGGGTAAAGCGGGAGTAGACAAGGCTCTCCAAGAGTTTAGAGATGAAGGGGAGATTGGAGACTGGTCTGTAGTTATTTATTATGTAAATAACAAAAGTTATTAAAATAAATTATGTTTACTAAATACCCTTATTATTATTACTACCTTCATGCATTTTTTGCAGTTTATTTTTTTATTTTAGGATATTTGTGTTTTGTGCCTTGTTTTTGGTTTTCTCTCTGTAATGGTCATGTGTTAATATGCATTTACATTTTACATACACATTCATTTACTTTTTCAGCTCAGACTCTAGTTTCTTATTCAGTTCAATGTGCATCCTGTGCATATAAGGGTGTGACCGCCCTTTTTCTGAGCTGGAAAATCGATCCTGTCTGGCCTATGCTTTACTGGTGGTTCAGTCCCTCGGTCCTTGTTCACATTTACGTCACTTGACAAGTGGAAAGGTTTTAATACAAGAGTTAGGACTGTCCCACAAGGGTTGCCTTGACGTGGCGGGATGGCTTGTACATTCTTTTGATCAAAATTATGTTTACTAAATACCCTTATTATTATTATTACTACCTTCATGCACTTTTTGCAGTTCATTTTTTCATTTTAGGATATTTGTGTTTTGTGCCTTGTTTTTGGTTTTCTCTATGTAATGGTCATGTATTAATATGCATTCACATTTTGCATACACATTAATTTACTTTTTCACCTCAGACTCTAGTTTCTTCGTAGTTATTTGTACAGGATGGGTTGAGAGCAGGTTTCTTTAATTATGGAGTAATGATGGAGTGTTTGAAGGCGGATGGGAAAATGTCCGAGGAGAGGGAGAGATTAAAGATTGTAGTTAGGTGAGATGTGACGACTGGAGAGAGAGACTGGAGGAGATGTGAGGAAATTGGGTCGATAGTGCATGTAGTCGGACAAGAAGAAGAGTGGAGTCTGGAGATTTCTTCTTCTGTGATGGGATCAAATGTGGAGCGTGAGCCAGGGGAAATGCATGGAGGGATGGGAGTCATAGCACTTGGTGGCTGGGAGTAGATTTCTTGATGGATATTATCTATTTTCTCTATAAAGTGGGAGTCCAGGTCATCAGCACAAGTGTCTGTGATAGGGGTTTGTGCTTTTGGCCTGAGGAGGGAGTGAAAGGTGTCTAAAAGTTTCTTGGGGTTTTTGGATAGTGAGGAGATCAGGGTGGTGTAGTAGGTCTGTTTGGTGACATGGAGGGCAGAGGTATAGGTTCTTAACATAAATTTGAAGTGGATAAAGTCTTCTGGTGTGCAAGTTTTCCTCCATAAGCATTCAGCACTCCTAGAGCATCGATGTAGAGGTCAAGTTTACGATGTGAGCCAGGGCTGTTTTACTCTGTGCTTGGAGGTTCTTAGGGTGAGGGGCGCTACTTGGTCCAGGGTGCTTCTGAGAGTGTCATTGTAGTGGTGTACTGACAGATCAGGACAGGAAAAAGAGGAGATTGAGGACAGTGATGAGTGTAGGGAGTCTGAAAGTGTATGAGGGTTAATGGCATGAAGATTTCTGACTGTGTGGTAGGTAGGAGTGTTGCTGGGGTGGACGAGGAATTGTGAGTGTGAAGGAGAGAATGTTGTGGTTATAGAGGGGTATCGGTGAGTTATTTAGGTAGGAGATTGAACAGAGCTGGACAAAGGCCAGGTCAAGGGTGTTACCGTCCTTGTGTGTCTCAGAGGTTGAAAGATGGAGAGGCCTAGAGAAGTGGTTAGTGATGGAAGCTGGGATGCAGATGTGGAAGTGGGACTATTAATGGGCATGTTGAAGTCTCCCAGGATAAGGGTTGGTAATGCTGATGACATGAAATGTGGCAGCCAGGCTGAGAAATGGTCAAGGAATTGGTGGGTGAGCCTGGGGGCCGATATATGACCACTACTCTGAGGGAGAGGGGACGGAAGAGCCTGATGGTGTGGACCTCAAAGGAAGGGAATGAGAGTGATGGAACTGGGGGGGATGACCTGGAAAGTGCATTATGGGGACAGGAGTATGCCGACTCCACCCCCAAGTCTGTTTGTGGGTCTCGGAGAATGGGAGAATTGTAAGCCACCATGAGAAATGGCAGCAGGGGATACAGTGTCAGAATCCTGGATCCAGGTTTCAGTGAGAGCCAACAGATTCAGAGAGTTGTTCAGAAAGCAATTGTGCAGGAAAGGAAGTTTGTTATATACAGACCGTGGATTCCAGAGGGCACAGTTAAAAGAGGGAGATGAAGGAGTGTAAGGCTGTTCACACGTTGCAGAACTCCCGCGGAAGTTACAGCGGGAATTCTGGAATTCCATTCCGCAGGAAGATTGTATTTTAAATTCCCGTAATTTTCCTGCGGAAAAACTAGCGATTTGCAAGCGTAATTAGCTTGCACAATGCTAGCATTTTCCAAGCGATCTGTAGCAGAACTGATTGACAGGTTGGTTACACTTGTCAAACATAGTGTTTGACGAGTGTGACCAACTTTTTACTATTGAGGCTGCCTATGCAGTATCAGTAGTAAAAAGATCTAATGTTAAAAATAATAAAAAAAGTAAAAAATCGGGTTATATTAACCTTCCGATGTCCCGCGCAGTGTCCCGAGGACTCTGCGATGCTCCGGCAGGTCCCGTTCCCAGTGATGCATTGCAGCAATGACTTTTGATTACGTCGCGGTCTCACGAGACCGCGACGTCAGCAAAGGTCATTATCGCAATGCATCGCTGGGAAAGGGACCAGCCAGAGCATCGCGGAGGCCTGGGGGCGCTGCGCAGGACATCGGAAGCTGAATATAACCCGATTTTTTTATTTTAATTCTATTTTTTACAGGGATATGGTACCCAGAGCTTGGAGGACAATCTCCTCTCCTCTGGACCGTGGGTACCATCCGCAAATGTTCTGCTTACTTTTCGCTTGGTGGGCACAGCCACATGCGGAAAGTAAGCAGAACAATGCATTCCTATTCCTCAAAATAATGAGCATGCTGCGTATTTTTCTGCGATGTGATTCCACCGTGGGAAAATCCGTAGCATTAGCACAGCATTGCGGAATCTCATAGGATTGCATGGGATGCTGTTTTTTTACATTTTTGCTGCAAAATCGCACGTCAAAAACTGCCGCGAAAACGTGAAAAAAACGCGACGTGTGAACGCAGCCTTAGTACTATTAATAAGATTAGTAAGGTTTCGATATGAGGTAGGGTAGGGTAGGGGTTGAGGTTGGGGGAGATGTCCCCTGAAATCAAAAGAAGTAGGAAGATAAAGAGCAAGTAATTGGAATTGTAAGAAGTTTTTTGTGCTATATGCTGTTTGGGCAAGATGGGCTGAGGTTTTTCAGGAAGGTGGGAAGTTCATATTCGAATTGTTGATATTATTAGCTTGAAGTGCCATCAATCAATTAATTCTGAACACCCTTTGGTTAATTTGTTTATCTTCGTGTATATATTCCTGTGTTGTGTACAGTCATGGCCAAAAGTTTAGAGAATGACACAAATATTAATTTTTACAAAGTCTACTGCTTCATTTTTTCTAATGGCAATTTGCATATACTCCAGAATGTTATAAAGAGTGATCAGCTTAACAGCAATTACTTGCAAAGTCAATATTTGCCTAGAAAATGAACTTTATCCCCAAAACACATTTCAACATCATTGCAGCCCTGCCTTAAAAGGACCAGCTAACATCGTTTCAGTGATTGCTCCATTAACACAGGTGTCGGTGTTGATGAGGACAGGGCTGGAAATCAATCTGTCATGATTAAGTAAGAATGACGCCACTGGACACTTTAAAAGGAGGCTGGTGCTTGGCATCATTGTTTCTCTTCTGTTAACCATGGTTATCTCTAAAGAAACACGTGCAGTCATCATTGCACTGCACAAAAATGGCCTAACAGGGAAGAGTATCGCAGCTAGAAAGATTGCACCTCAGTCAACAATCAATCGCATCATCAAGAACTTCAAGGAGAGAGGTTCCCTTTTTGCTAAAAAGGCTCCAGGGCGCCCAAGAAAGACCAGCAAGCGCCAGGACCGTCACTTAAAAGTGTTTCAGCTGCGGGATCGGCCTACCAGCAGTGCAGAGCTTGCTCAGGAATGGCAGCAGGCAGGTGTGAGTGCATCTGCACGCACTGTGAGGCGGAGACTCTTGGAGCAAGGCCTGGTCTCAAGGAGGGCAGCAAAGAAGCCACTTCTCTCCAGAAAAAACATCATGGACAGACTGATATTCTGCAAGAGGTACAGGGAGTGGACTGCTGAGGACTGGGGTAAAGTCATTTTCTCTGATGAATCCCCTTTTCGATTGTTTGGGACATCTGTAAAACGGCTTATTCGGAGAAGACCAGGTGAGCGCTACCACCAGTCTTGTCTCATGCCCACTGTCAAGCATCCTGAAACCATTCATGTGTGGGGTTGCTTCTCAGCCAAGGGAATGGGCTCTCTCTCGGTCTTGCCTAAAAACACAGCCATGAATAAAGAATGGTACCAGAATGTCCTCCAAGAGCAACTTCTCCCAACCGTCCAAGAGCAGTTTGGCGATCAACAATGCCTTTTTCAACATGATGGAGCACCTTGCCATAAAGCAAAGGTGATAACTAAATGGCTCAGGGAACAAAACATAGAGATTTCGGGACCATGGCCTGTAAACTCCCCAGATCTTAATCCCATTGAGAACTTGTGGTCAATCATCAAGAGACGGGTGGACAAACAAAAACCTTCAAATTCAGACAAAATAAAAGCATTGATTTTGCAAGAATGGACTGCTATCAGTCAGGATTTGATCCAGAAGTTGATTGAGAGCATGCCAGGGAGAATTGCTGAGGTCCTGAAGAAGAAGGGTCAACACTGCAAATATTGACTTGCTGCATTAACTCATTCTAACTGTCAATATAACCTTTTGCTACTCATAATATGATTGCAATTATATTTCTGTATGTGATAAAAACATCTGACAAACACATATAAAAACCAGAGGCAAGCAGATCATGTGAAAATATAATATTTGTGTCATTCTCTAAACTTTTGGCCATGACTGTAATCCTATTAGTAATTTGTGCTTCACGATTGACAATGCCATCCAGTGTACATGTATGCTATCATTGACCAGCCATTTGAGGGTTTATACTGCTGTGTGAGATGTGTGCATGTTGTACATTTGGAAACCCAGGTGTGGAGACATGGGGGGGGGGTCGATGGGCGCCCAGGTCCGCTAGCTGAAATCACATGGACCAGGGATCATCCTTCTGAATGCCCGCTCTCCTATTACTGTTGGCATAATGCTACGCAGACCACACAGGATGAGGGTAAAACAGTGTGGCAATGCTTTATTGAACCACAAAACAGGCAGATAACACATAGAACAGTCCCGGCAAAATACGCAAAGATGGTACACATTGCAGAGTCTCACCCTTCCGCTGACTCGCCGGGATAATGGCAGCAGTTACTTCAGTGCACTCAGAGCCGATTACCCCAACTTTGACATGCACATAGAGAGGAGGTAACAACAAGCGTAGGAAGATGACAGGTACAAGGCCAGTTGACTGGAGGATCGCAACCTTGCTTCATCTGCCAGGGTAGACTACTCCACCTGTGGCACACACAGAGAGGAGGTAATGACAAGCTTAGGAAGATGACAGTCCACTGAGGTACAAGGCCAGTTGACCCGAGAGTCACAATCTGGCTTCTCTGAACATCTCCATGGAACCAGGCAACCATTGGGTCCCAAACCTGGCTTTCTCCAAATGTATCCATGGCTCAACGATGGTCAATGGAGCAGATCTTAATTCTTCCAAGCGCAGCTGAGGTCTCCTAGGTTGTTTTCTGTAGAATGATAGATCCATGTCCCCCGTGATGGGGCTATGATACATTGGCAGCAGTCCTGTAGGATCCCCTTGATGTTTTGATATCTTGGCAGAATCTCTGGCTTTCTCTCTGTCAGAGGCATAACACCTCTTTTTATGTTTAACCAGTGTCCTCCAGTCCAGCACCACAGATAAGGGGAAGATTGGTGACAACCAAGTCGCCATGTTTGATTATGTATTCTATTTGCATCGACTTTCCTCCTCTGTTTTAAAATTCAACAAACTATCTGAGCTACCCAATACATAATTAGCATATCACTAGTCATCAAGGATAAGAGCATACTAGGTTATATCACATATCAGCTTAAAAGTCAATATTAAAAGCTTACACAAAGTCTGTTTTCTTGACCAGCCAGAAAGAAATGCTTAAATTCAAAAGCCAACATACAGAAAAATCTATTCTTCTTGGTTTGCTAAAAAATAGTCATCTGGTTAATTAAGATACAATGATGTGTCTCCACACCAGGTTCTGGATCTAAATTAGCAGCTAGCAACACTGAGATACATTGACAATCTGCAAAGGAGTTTTCTGCTCACTGAGGTGCGGAAGGATAATATTATGGAGTTTCAGGACAGTGAGGCAGCTAGCTGGGTGACAGTTCAGAATAGTCCTGATCTGCCACACTCCAACAAGTCTGATAAATTGGCAGATGAGAAGGCTGTCAGTATAAAAATAGCAATGCTGCAAGCAGGACACGTCCTTTGAAATCCATTTGAAAATGATTTGTTTTTTGCTTACTAGATGTGAAAAAATACATATTTAGCACATATTCCTAAACTTTCAAGCAATCGTCCATTTGAAACTGATCCAGTAACCAAAAATAACAGATCCTTTTCTAATAGAACAAAAAAAGCGGATGGCTATTTAACAGATTCATGTTTCAAAGACTTCAATAAACATACCTGGTTGAAATTAATTATTTTAGCCATAAAAGAAAGTTGTGTGTGCACAACTTTTTCTTCAACGGATTGCTGCTGGATCCATTTCAACAGATAAAACTACACCAAGCAGTAAGTGACAGATCCATGGAATCAGGCTTCCTTGCCTATATTATGTTGCTCTCAGACTATAGCAAAAACCTGCTGACAAATTTCCTTTCAAATGACAGGTACAGTTTATGGCCACCATACACATTAGGCTAATGTCAGCTACCCATACCAATAATGGCGGGCTTGGAAAACACCTTGTTGGAAAATAATGCTTATTCACAGTTCATTTTCACTTTGCAAGCTGACAGACAATATCCTGAGATCCTAAGCTATAAGAAATACCAGTTGTAAGCTGTGTTTTCTTTGTTCCTGAATAAATAGATATTCACTGTTGAACAGATGACACTGTACAGAGATTAATCTGCAGCCAACAGGTTATGGACCCAGAGACCCAGAAATTGAAAGACTCAGAAGAGCCCAGAGGAGACAGAATAGTGTACTGATGTATTGCCAAGTTTTAACACAAAGGTTCAGATATGGCTTTAACCCCTTTACTCCCAAGGGTGGTTTGCATGTTCATGCCCGGGCCAATTTTTACAATTCTGACCACTGTACCTTTATGAGGTAATAACTCTGGAACGCTTCCATGGATCCTGGTGATTCTGTTTTCTTGTGACATATTGTACTTCATGTTAGTGGTAAAATTTCATTCATATAACTTTATTTGTGAAAATTCATATAACTTTATTTGTGAAAAAAACGGAAATTGGGTGAAAATTTTGAACATTTCGTAATTTTCCAACTTTGAATTTTCATGCTCTTAAATCACAGAGATATGGCACTCAAAAAATTTAATAAGTAACATTTCCCACATGTTTACTTTACATCAGCACAATTTAGGAACCAAAATTTTTTTTTGTTAGGAAGTTATAAGGGTTAAAAGATGACCAGTGATTTCTCATTTTTACAACACCATTTTAGTTTTAGGGACCACATCACATTTCAAGTCACTTTGAGGGGTCTATATGATAGAAAATACCCAAAAGTGACACCATTCTAAAAACTGCACCCCTCAAGGTGCTCAAAACCAGTTTCAAGAAGTTTATTAACCCTTCAGGTGCTTCACAGGAATTTTTTGAATGTTTAAAAAAATGAGCATTTAACTTTTTTACACACAAATTATTTCAGGTTCAATTTTTTTATTTTACCAAGTGTAACAGGAGAAATTGGACTGGAAATGTTATTGTGAAATTTGTCCTGAGTACGCTGATACCTGATATGTGGGGGGAACCACTGTTTGGGCGCATGGTAGTGCTCGGAACGGAAGGAGCACCGTTTGACTTTTTCACTGCAAAATTGGCTGGAATTCAGATCGGATGCCATGTCAAGTTTGGAGAGCTCCTGATGTGCCTAAACAGTGGAAACCCCCCACAAGTGACCCCATTTTGGAAACTAGACCCCCTAAAAACTTATCTAGATATGTGGTGAGCACTTTGATCCCCCAAGGGCTTCACAGAAGTTTATAACCTACAGCCGTACAATTAAAAAATCATATTTTTTCCACAAAAATAATCTTTTCACCCCAATTTTTATTTTCCCAAGGGTAACAGGACCCCAAAAGTTACTGTGCAATTTGTCCTGAGTACGTTGATACCCCATATGTGGGGGTAAACCACTATTTGGGCGCATGGCAGAGCTTGGAAGGGAAGCAGCACCATTTGACTTTTTTGGCTTGAATGGAGATCGGACGCCATGTCGCGTTTGGAAAGCCCCTGATGTGCCAAAACAGTGGAAACCCCCCAATTCTAACTTCAACCCTAACCCTAGCACTAACTCTAGCCCTATCCCTAGCCCTAACCCTAGCCCTAACCCTAACGGGAAAATGGAAATAAATACATTATTTTTAATTTTATTATTTTTTCCTAACTAAGGAGTTTTGATTTACTATTTATGGCGGTTTTTAAATTTGGCAGCTGTCATACGCTAAAAGATGCTTTTTATTGTAAAAATAGTTTATGCATCACCACATTTTGAGAGCTATAATTTTTCCAGATTTTGACCCATCGAGTCATGTGAGGTCTTATTTTTTGTGGGATGAGTTGACGTTTTTATTGGTACTATTTTCTGGCATGTGACTTTTTGATCGCTTTTTATTCCGACTTTTGGGACGCAGAATGAACAAAAACCAGCGTTTCATGAATTTCTTTTGGGGGGTGCGTTTACACCGTTCTGCGTGCAGTAAAATTGATAAGGCGGTTTTATTATTCGGGTCAGTACGGTTACAGTGATTCCTCATTTATGTTGTTTATGTTTTGGCGTTTTTCTGCAATGAAAACAATTTTATATAAAAAATAATTATTTTTGCATCGCTTTATTCTGCGAGCTATAACTTTTTTATTTTTTCGCTGATGAAGTTGTGTGGCAGCTCGTTTTTTGGGGGCAAGATGACGTTTTCAGCGGTACCATGGTTATTTATATCCGTCTTTTTGATCGCTCGTAATTGCACTTTTTGTTCGGCGGTATGATGATAAAGCATTATTTTTTGCTTCGTTTTTTATTTTTTAAGGGGTTCACTAGTGGGACAGTTTTATAGGGCGGGTCGTTATGGATGCGGCAATACCAAATATGTGTACTTTTATTGTTTTTTTGTTTTTTTTAAAAAAAAATGAATTTATTAGGGAATATTTTTTTTTTCTAATTAGCGATTTTTTATAAATTATTTTTGCACTTTTTTTTAAACTTTTTAAACTTTATTACATCCAGGTATAGTTCCTGCCTTGCAGCAGTAATCTTTAACTCCTTCCTCTCCAGCTTTACTTTATCTAATGCCATCTTATGTCCATAGCAATTCATGCGCTTTTTATGATTACACTATGTATCACTTTTCAGCATGTTTGTCTGGTACATTAAATTTAGGTTTGGCTCTATACATATATATACCTCTATAATCAGGAGATTTTGTTCTGGAGATTTATAACTTTCTGCTGCATGTCACAGCTATATTTAATCTAGCACTCTTTTGCTCTTATTTTGCATTATGCATTATCTGATTAAATATATATATATATATTATTGTCTCTACATGACTAAGGCTCATATTGGCTTCTTGATCCTTGGTACTTATCATTGATATATTCTAATTTAAAAAAAAAGATTTCACTATATCCTTGGATACTTTAATCCTATGGATTTTAGTTGGGTTACCACTGATACATAATGTACTTTAATAAATGAACTATAGGATCCACACTTGTGCATAAGAATTTTCATTTGGATCCTTTTCATACCTGTGCATAGGCCTGATATTGGCATTTATTGCTTCCATATATATACTATATTGTACTGTTGTGTATTTTAATGATGCATAATTAAAACTTAATTTATTTTATGGCATATGGTTTCTGTTTTCTTCTCCCTTTTTGATTTGCAAAGTTTTAACATGCTGGCTTATTTTATTTTTCAGTTAATCACCAAATCTATGTGGGGGCATTTATCCATTAGTGGGGTGTGGCCAGCAAATTAATAACTCTTATCTTTTTTCCCCCATTGATCCTCCATTTCAGATGAAGACATCTTGGTAGGGGAAAATGATAGCCACTTCAGTTGAACTTTGAATTCCTGTATCAAGGATTTCACTTCAGCATAACGATCCTCAATCTCCGACGATGTGGGCTTTGACAGACGAAAAGGAAGTGGGCCCTCTCTCTCCCTGTGTCCTGATTTGCCCCCGCTGTGGAGATTCAGAATATTTTGCTGTAACCTTTTTATTATGTGAAACATCTGGCTTTTGATACAATTTTCATATCTCAGACACAGAAAAAACACACAGTATGACAAACGTGCATAAATACTCTGTTGTAAAATATATCTAACAGTGAGCAGCAAGTGCTAGTAAAAGATGTTAACAAAACCAGGGTATTTTGTTGATATGCTTTTTTGCAAAAAAATGTGCGCTAAGCCACTCCACCACATCACGGTATACCCTTCTCAGAGCAGTCCTATCTAATATATTTAAAACCTGAACATGTGAACAATACCTTCATGAGCAGGGTTCAGAAAGGTGCTGCCCGGTATGGGCTCGCTGGGCAAAATGGCTTTTTATGTGCATGTCCCACGGAGAGAGGCGGGGATCTCCCAAAGCTTGCATAAGCAAGAAATCAATAGATTCAGAACACATGACACATGCACAGAAAATGAACAGGTCAGTAAGACCCTGTTCACACCACCCAAGAACTAAAACACAGAAAAAGCACACAGTATGACAAACGTGCATAAATACTTTGTTGTAAAATATATGTAACAATAAGCAGCAAGTGCTAGTAAAAGATGTTAACAAAGCCAGGGTATTTTGTTGATACTTTTTTTGCAAAAAAATGTATGCTAAGCCACTCCACCACATCACGGTATATTCTTCTCGGAGCAGTCCTATCTAATATATTTAAAACCTGAACATGTGAACAATACCTTCATGAGCAGGGTTCAGAAAGGTGCTGCCCGGTATGGGCTCGCTGGGCAAAATGGCGGGCAGCACCTTTCTGAGCGGGAAGTGTTATGAATGGGTAGCCGAGGAGGAAATAAAAAACAACAAAGCTAAGTCTCAGAAAACCAAAGAGGTTGGTAACTATGCAGACTGCAGACCCCTGATCCTAACACGCAACTAGCAGCAGTCGTGGAGCGTTCCTACGGTGGTCCTAGATGCCTCGTCACAACCGGAGAACTAAATAAGCCTAAAGCAAGAAAAGAGGAAAACTAACTGCCCCAGAGCAGACCCCAAAAGAGAGACAGCCCCCCACATGTATTGACAGTGAAAAAAGACGAAAACACAAACAAAGGCAGGAAAATAGGCTGAGCAAATGATGGGGCCAAACTAACTAGAAAGGACAGGAAAGGAAAGACACTGTCTGCAGTCTGCCAAAAAACCCTACAAAATGTCCAACACAACTGAGAGCAAAATTGACCTTGAAGTCACTAGACTTATCCCACTATATCAGCACTCTGAAATATTCTGAGACAGAGCAAAAAGAGGCCAATTTAATAAGGGACAAAAAAAAGGCAATTTGGCAAATAAGAGTGGAAATTCAGCACAGCCCAGCCGGGCTGGCTGACCACACACAAAACTGAAAAGACCAACAAGAGCAAGTGTGAACATTAGCAAAAAACAAACTTATCTGAGAAGACTGGAACAGAGCTGAGTCCTAGACCTGAGAAGCCGTCTGAATCACCAGCAACAGGATAGGGCGTCAGCTGTCTTATATCCAGTCTGATACTCCAGAGATCCAATCATTATCTTCCTCACCAGGTGGCAGATCACTACCACTTAAACCAACCTCACTACCTCCCATCACCACCAGAGGGAGAACGGAAGGGGAACTCTCAACTGGTGGAGCAGAAAATGAGCTCATAACAGGGAAGGTTTAGGATTACAAGTCAGTCTGAAAGAGGAAGCCACTCAGAGAGGAGTGAGAGAAGAAGATCCCTGGAAGAGGGATGGAGGAAGGAGGTGCTGCAGCAGATCTCAGTGACCTGGGTCTGCTGGCACAGGAAAGGAAAGAAGGAGAAAGACACTGAACTGAAGCCTGAGCTTCCATAAGAAAGAAAGACAAGTATGGAACGTAGGCGTAAAAGGGAACAGGGAGGACGTGGGTTAGAGGAAGAACCCTGCCTAGAAGTTCTAAGTGCAAGGCCGGGGCCCGGTACCCGAGGTTGTATGGACACTAATGGTCCTGCAGCAGACACCGGTGGAGTAGTGGGCTGTAAATGCACTACTCCCATCTAAGACTTGGGGGCACAACAGCAACTTGGATAGTGAGCTGGGACTCAGGAGTAGAGAGTCCCCGAAGCAGGCTACAGCTGTCTGCCGTAAAAGTAGAGTTCTTGGGAACATCTGTCAGGGGGCTACTCCCATCTAAGACTTGTGGGCTGGCTGACCACACAAAAAACTAAAAAGACCAAAAAGAGCAAGTGTGAACATTAGCAAAAAACAAACTTATCTGAGAAGACTGGAACAGAGCTGAGTCCTAGACCTGAGAAGCTGTCTGAATCACCAGCAACAGGATAGGGCGTCGGCTGTCTTATATCCAGTCTGATACTCCAGAGATCCAATCATTATCTTCCTCACCAGGTGGCAGATCACTACCACTTAAACCAACCTCACTACCTCCCATCACCACCAGAGGGAGAACGGAAGGGGAACTCTCAACTGGTGGAGCAGAAAATGAGCTCATAACAGGGAAGGTTTAGGATTACAAGTCAATCTGAATGAGGAAGCCACTCAGAGAGGAGTGAGAGAAGAAGATCCCTGGAAGAGGGATGGAGGAAGGAGGTGCTGCAGCAGATCTCAGTGACCTGGGTCTGCTGGCACAGGAAAGGAAAGAAGGAGAAAGACATTGAACTGAAGCCTGAGCTTCCATAAGAAAGAAAGACAAGTATGGAACGTAGGCGTAAAAGGGAACAGGGAGGACGTGGGTTAGAGGAAGAACCCTGCCTAGAAGTTCTAAGCGCAAGGCTGGGGCCCGGTACCCGAGGTTGTATGGACACTAATGGTTCTGCAGCAGACACCGGTGGAGTAGTGGGCTGTAAATGCACTACTCCCATCTAAGACTTGGGGGCACAACAGCAACTTGGATAGTGAGCTGGGACTCAGGAGTAGAGAGTCCCCGAAGCAGGCTACAGCTGTCTGCCGTACAAGTAGAGTTCTTGGGAACATCTGTCAGGGGGCTACTCCCATCTAAGACTTGTGGGCTGGCTGACCACACAAAAAACTAAAAAGACCAAAAAGAGCAAGTGTGAACATTAGCAAAAAACAAACTTATCTGAGAAGACTGGAACAGAGCTGAGTCCTAGACCTGAGAAGCAGACTGAAACACCAGCAACAGGATAGGGCGTCGGCTGTCTTATATCCAGTCTGATACTCCAGAGATCCAATCATTATCTTCCTCACCAGGTGGCAGATCACTACCACTTAAACCAACCTCACTACCTCCCGTCACAACCAGAGGGAGAACGGAAGGGGAACTCTCAATATCTAAAATATAGATGCCATTTCTTGTTCAGGTTTTAAATATATTAGCTAGGACTGCTCCGAGAAAGGTATACCGTGACGTGGTTGAGTGGCTTAGCGTACATTTTTTTGCAAAAAAGGTATCAACAAAATACCCTGGTTTTGTTAACATCCTTTACTAGCACTTGCTGCTTACTGTTACATATATTTTACAACAGAGTATTTATGCACGTTTGTCATACTGTGTGTTTTTTCTGTGTCTTAGTTCTTGGGTGGTGTGAACAGGGTCTTACTGACCTGTTCATTTTCTGTGCATGTGTCATGTGTTCTGAATTTTCATATCTCGTCCGTACCAATCCCGTCTATTTTATCCCTGTGGACGTCATCCTTTATTTAGGCCTCTAAACATATATTTCCGTCTAATACGGGGTCTAGGATTGTAATGACTTTTGACATCGTAATGCTGCTCTTCAGAGGGAAAATTACCCTTTGGTTTTTGACCCCACTCTCCCAGATCCCTTAGCTGTCGAATTGCCTCCAATGTATTAGCGATTGTTTTCCCAGTCTGATTTACCATTTGCGACATCATGATATGTTTAGAAGCTGGAGAAGCATTTCAAATGATACGATTTCTAACAAACACACTTACAACAACTTGCATGTAATCATCATAGGTGTTTGCTTAAAGAGCATTTTTCATTAGCTCCTTCTTCAACCTCTGAGCAAAATCTTTCAACGTAAACCATGGTTTTTCATTGGGTGGCTTGTCCACCTCAGATGGGTATTTATGCCACAATGCCATAGTCACAACATCAAGCATACTACATACCACATGTGGTTGCTGGATTATCAAGGTACGGAATGCCTCCTTCACTACAGGCTCATGACTGAGTTGGACAAATTTTGGGCCATCCACAGCGTCCACCTGTACTTCATGAGCCCCCATCTCCCATAATGTGACTGCCCAAACTAACAGGGATTCATTTGGCTTTTGAGAAAAACGATCATGAAGATCATTAAGCTCCTGCTGACTGTAATCCTCTACCGCATTCTCATTCCATTTACCTGTAGCTGTCTCTGCAATCCGTCTCCGATATATATGATGAACTTTCACTGGGTTAAGAGGAGGAGCAATTTCTCTCTTCCCATGGAAAAGTTCATCCTCAGACTTGGGATCGGTGATGTTTTCGGAGTCAGTTGAATTCCAAACATCACCATCCCACTCTATCCCTGCTTTGGCTATGGCCAAAGCTACTTTCTTTTTATTCACCTTGCCTCACCTTATCTCATCTGCATGATTTGCGACTGCTAGACAGCTTGAATACATGTGTGGAATGCCTGTTTGTTAGGGAATTCCACACATGTATTCAGCCTGTCTATAAGTCGCAAATCATGCAGATTAGACGACGAATACTAAATCTCTGAGCACGACAAAATACTCGGAGGACACCCAAGCATGCTAATAATAAATAATCTTTATATTTATATAGCGCTAACATATTCCGCAGCGCTTTACAGTTTGCACACATGATCATCACTGTCCCCGATGGGGCTCACAATCTAAATTCCCTATCAGTATGTCTTTGGAATGTGGGTGGAAACCGGAGTACCCGGAGGAAACCCACGCAAACACGGGGAGAACATACAAACTCCTTGTAGATGTTGTCCTTGGTGGGATTCGAACCCAAGACTCCAAGGCTGCAGTGCTATCCACTGAGCCACCCGAAAACCCAAGCAACGATTAAACAACGGTGACCTGCACTTGCCTCCCAACTCTGAGACAATCGGCAACCTTAATTTTGTTTTTGTTGGTGATGAAGCCTTCCTGCTTCATGCCAACCTTCTCAAACCGTTCCCCCAAAAAAGTGTTACGAAACAAACACGGATATTTAATTACCGTTTGTCGAGGGCACGATGGGTTGTTGAAAATGCCTTTGGCATCATGGCCAACCGCTTCTGAATTTTCCACACACCTATAAACCTGAAGCTGGAATCCAAAGACTCGTTAAGGCTTGTTGCGTGCTGCACAATTTCCTGCGGCGGCGCGATGCTATTGATTACAGTCTGCCTGGCTTTGTGGACTGTGTTGACCAAACAAATGGTGAAGTAGTCCTAGGTGACTGGCGTGATAATGATCCCTCAATACCAGGACTTCAAGCTCTCACCAATGGAAGAAACAAGGATGATGTGAAGGCCTGCTGAGAGAAATACTGCGAATATTTTAAGGGCCTGGTGCAGTTACTTGGCAGCATCATATCTAGTGTGCTAATGTCCATATTATAACATTTATCTTTTCTTTATTTGTAATAAATTTTCCAATAAATTTATTTTTTTATTACTTTAAAAAGGCTTTGTCGATTTTTAAAAAAATTATGTCACGTAACGCGGCAGTCTGCTATGTGCATACGTGTGTCTGGAATATAACTTTTAATAGGGCCGTGCACATGTGCAGCCCTTTGTGCCTGTTGCCTGTGGCTGACGGAATGATGTGTTATATTCGGGTTCGTATTCTGACGGCTTTGATGGGATGATGTGGGATATTTGGGGTAGTAGTCCGGTGGCCTGGATGGGATAATGTCGGATATAATAGGTTGTAGTCCGGTAGCTCTGGCTCATTGGATGAGGCTATGGGCTATAAAACAGTGAATATGTCTATGTGTAGTAGCGTGGCTAAACACTCATCGATACAATAAAGAAATGCAAAATATATTATTTTTCAAATATAACTATATCTACACACATACACAACTGCTACACTGCACAAACGAGCGTTCCTGTCCCATCATAGACACAGTTACGGGTATGCGACACTCTAAGTTTACTCTAAATTTAAAGGTGTAGACTTATCTGTAGTGGAAGGGATAAGTTTTTGAACCTGGAAAATGAATCATGTAACATCAGAGTTACTCATTTCTATTCAACTCTGCCATGTACATAGTAATGTTAAATGCAATTTTGAGGGACGCAAATAATACACTTACATCGGTGACAGGGGAGTCAGGCTGTATCATTGTTTCTTCTTCCTCTGGCTGCAACATAGAACTATACATCTGTCGTGGTACTTCTTGGTCGCAGGTGAACTCCATCAAGTGGTAGTATCACAACTTTGGTACATAAACGTCTTCGGTACTGGCCCCAGACTTCGTTGACTTTTCAACCTTGTTAAGTTCTTTTTTGTACACAGTCCGTAGGCCCTGAATTTTTTTCTTAACGACTGTCTCATCAACCGTGTCACTAGGATTATGTTGTTTGAATAGTACCACAAGTTTTTCATAAGCCTCTTTTTTCTTATACTTGTTGCTATAGTCCGCCGATTTGATCTTCCACAGGCATGGCATGGAGCGATACAATTCTATCACTTCGCGAATAAATTCTTGGCTATTGGATGACATCTGGAAAAAAAAAAAAAGGAAATGGTGAGAACGTTATATTACAGGCCAAAGCGAATGGACACAATGTACATACAAAATGTTGAATAGAGTTATAATTGCAGATATAAGATCGCAGAGCTGGAAAAGTAAATGCTACAAAATAGCAACAATGGGGGCGGGCGGTGCAAGAAAACTAAAATGGCTGCCCAGGCCACTGCGTATGGACACAATGTGCATACAAAATGTATAATTGCAGATATAGGATTGCAGCGCTAGAAAAGTAAACGCTACAAAATAGCAGCAATGGGGGCGGGTGCAGCAAGAAAACTAAAATGGCTGCCCAGGCCACTGCGTATGGACACAATGTACATATAAAATGTATAATTGCAGATATAGGATTGCAGCGCTAGAAAAGTAAACGCTACAAAATAGCAGCAATGGGGGCGGGTGCAGCAAGAAAACTAAAATGGCTGCCCAGGACACTGCGTATGGACACAATGTACATACAAAATGTTGAATAGAGTTATAATTGCAGATATAGGATCGCAGAGCTAGAAAAGTAAATGTTACAAAATAGCAACAACATGGGCGGGCGTGGCAAGAAAACTAAAATGGCTGCCCAGGCCACTGCGTATACAAAGATACTAATTTGACACACCAAACAAAGTCTACCTTAGATGGAGCCAAAAATGCAGAAGGTCTTGGGAAATCCACTAGGGTCTTGGGAAATAGGATATAGGATCGCAGAGCTAGAAAAGTAAATGCTACAAAATAGCAACCATGGGGGCGGGTGTGGCAAGAAAACTAAAATGGCTGCCCAGGCCACTGCGTATGGACACAATGTACATGCAAAATGTTGAATAGAGTTATAATTGCAGATATAAGATCGCAAAGCTAGAAAAGAAAGCGCTACAAAATAGCACCAATGGGGGCGGGTGCGGCATGAAAAGTAAAATGGCTGCCCAGGCCACTGCGTATGGACACAATGTACATACAAAATGTTGAATAGAGTTATAACTGCAGATATAGGATCTCAGAGCTAGAAAAGTAAACGCTACAAAATAGCAACAATGGGGGCAGGCGTGGCAGGAAAGCTAAAATAGCTGCCCAGGCCACTGCGTATGGACACAATGTACATACAAAATGTATAATTGCAGATATAGGATCGCAGAGCTAGAAAAGTAAACGCTACAAAATAGCAACAATGGGGGCGGGCGCGGCAAGAAAACTAAAATGGCTGCCCAGGCCACTGCGTATGGACACAATGTACATACAAAATGTTGAATAGAGTTATAATTGCAGATATAGGATCGCAGAGCTGGAAAAGTAAACGCTACAAAATAGCAACAATGGGGGCGGGCGCGGCAAGAAAACTAAAATGGCTGCCCAGGCCACTGCATATGGACACAATGTACATACAAAATGTTGAATAGAGTTATAATTGCAGATATAGGATCGCAGAACTGGAAAAGTAAACGCTACAAAATAGCAACAATGGGGGCGGGCGCGGCAAGAAAACTAAAATGGCTGCCCAGGACACTGCGTATGGACACAATGTACATGCAAAATGTTGAATAGAGTTATAATTGCAGATATAAGATCGCAGAGCTAGAAAAGTAAGCGCTACAAAATAGCAGCAATGGGGGCGGGTGCGGCATGAAAAGTAAAATGGCTGCCCAGGCCACTGCGTATGGACACAATGTACATACAAAATGTTGAATAGAGTTATAACTGCAGATATAGGATCTCAGAGCTAGAAAAGTAAACGCTACAAAATAGCAACAATGGGGGCAGGCGTGGCAGGAAAGCTAAAATAGCTGCCCAGGCCACTGCGTATGGACACAATGTACATACAAAATGTATAATTGCAGATATAGGATCGCAGAGCTAGAAAAGTAAACGCTACAAAATAGCAACAATGGGGGCGGGCGCGGCAAGAAAACTAAAATGGCTGCCCAGGCCACTGCGTATGGACACAATGTACATACAAAATGTTGAATAGAGTTATAATTGCAGATATAGGATCGCAGAGCTGGAAAAGTAAACGCTACAAAATAGCAACAATGGGGGCGGGCGCGGCAAGAAAACTAAAATGGCTGCCCAGGCCACTGCATATGGACACAATGTACATACAAAATGTTGAATAGAGTTATAATTGCAGATATAGGATCGCAGAGCTGGAAAAGTAAACGCTACAAAATAGCAACAATGGGGGCGGGCGCGGCAAGAAAACTAAAATGGCTGCCCAGGCCACTGCGTATACAAAGATACTAATTTGACACACCAAACAAAGTCTACCTTAGATGGAGCCAAAAATGCAGAAGGTCTTGGGAAATCCACTAGGGTCTTGGGAAATAGGATATAGGATCGCAGAGCTAGAAAAGTAAATGCTACAAAATAGCAACCATGGGGGCGGGTGTGGCAAGAAAACTAAAATGGCTGCCCAGGCCACTGCGTATGGACACAATGTGCATACAAAATGTATAATTGCAGATATAGGATTGCAGCGCTAGAAAAGTAAACGCTACAAAATAGCAGCAATGGGGGCGGGTGCAGCAAGAAAACTAAAATGGCTGCCCAGGACACTGCGTATGGACACAATGTACATACAAAATGTTGAATAGAGTTATAATTGCAGATATAGGATCGCAGAGCTAGAAAAGTAAATGTTACAAAATAGCAACAACATGGGCGGGCGTGGCAAGAAAACTAAAATGGCTGCCCAGGCCACTGCGTATACAAAGATACTAATTTGACACACCAAACAAAGTCTACCTTAGATGGAGCCAAAAATGCAGAAGGTCTTGGGAAATCCACTAGGGTCTTGGGAAATAGGATATAGGATCGCAGAGCTAGAAAAGTAAATGCTACAAAATAGCAACCATGGGGGCGGGTGTGGCAAGAAAACTAAAATGGCTGCCCAGGCCACTGCGTATGGACACAATGTACATGCAAAATGTTGAATAGAGTTATAATTGCAGATATAAGATCGCAAAGCTAGAAAAGAAAGCGCTACAAAATAGCAGCAATGGGGGCGGGTGCGGCATGAAAAGTAAAATGGCTGCCCAGGTCACTGCGTATGGACACAATGTACATACAAAATGTTGAATAGAGTTATAACTGCAGATATAGGATCTCAGAGCTAGAAAAGTAAACGCTACAAAATAGCAACAATGGGGGCAGGCGTGGCAGGAAAGCTAAAATAGCTGCCCAGGCCACTGCGTATGGACACAATGTACATACAAAATGTATAATTGCAGATATAGGATCGCAGAGCTAGAAAAGTAAACGCTACAAAATAGCAACAATGGGGGCGGGCGCGGCAAGAAAACTAAAATGGCTGCCCAGGCCACTGCGTATGGACACAATGTACATACAAAATGTTGAACAGAGTTATAATTGCAGATATAGGATCGCAGAGCTGGAAAAGTAAACGCTACAAAATAGCAACAATGGGGGCGGGCGCGGCAAGAAAACTAAAATGGCTGCCCAGGCCACTGCATATGGACACAATGTACATACAAAATGTTGAATAGAGTTATAATTGCAGATATAGGATCGCAGAACTGGAAAAGTAAACGCTACAAAATAGCAACAATGGGGGCGGGCGCGGCAAGAAAACTAAAATGGCTGCCCAGGACACTGCGTATGGACACAATGTACATGCAAAATGTTGAATAGAGTTATAATTGCAGATATAAGATCGCAGAGCTAGAAAAGTAAGCGCTACAAAATAGCAGCAATGGGGGCGGGTGCGGCATGAAAAGTAAAATGGCTGCCCAGGCCACTGCGTATGGACACAATGTACATACAAAATGTTGAATAGAGTTATAACTGCAGATATAGGATCTCAGAGCTAGAAAAGTAAACGCTACAAAATAGCAACAATGGGGGCAGGCGTGGCAGGAAAGCTAAAATAGCTGCCCAGGCCACTGCGTATGGACACAATGTACATACAAAATGTATAATTGCAGATATAGGATCGCAGAGCTAGAAAAGTAAACGCTACAAAATAGCAACAATGGGGGCGGGCGCGGCAAGAAAACTAAAATGGCTGCCCAGGCCACTGCGTATGGACACAATGTACATACAAAATGTTGAATAGAGTTATAATTGCAGATATAGGATCGCAGAGCTGGAAAAGTAAACGCTACAAAATAGCAACAATGGGGGCAGGCGCGGCAGGAAAGCTAAAATGGCTGCCCAGGCCACTGCGTATGGACACAATGTACATACGAAATGTATAATTGCAGATATAGGATCGCAGAGCTAGAAAAGTAAATGCTACAAAATAGCAACAATGGGGGCGGGCGCGGCAGGAAAGCTAAAATGGCTGCCCAGGCCACTGCGTATGGACACAATGTACATACAAAATGTATAATTGCAGATATAGGATCGCAGAGCTAGAAAAGTAAACGCTACAAAATAGCAACAATGGGGGCGGGCGCGGCAGGAAAACTAAAATGGCTGCCCAGGCCACTGCGTATGGACACAATGTACATACAAAATGTTGAATAGAGTTATAATTGCAGATATAGGATCGCAGAGCTGGAAAAGTAAACGCTACAAAATAGCAACAATGGGGGCGGGCGCAGCAGGAAAGCTAAAATGGCTGCCCAGGCCACTGCGTATACAAAGATACTAATTTGACACACCAAACAAAGTCTACCTTAGATGGAGCCAAAAATGCAGAAGGTCTTGGGAAATCCACTAGGGTCTTGGGAAATAGCGCTGTTGCGTCTTCAACAGGGTCGCTGAAGAAAGCCAAGTAGCAAAATCCACGAAAACCGCACTTGTGACTCACACGGGAACGATGCTGGTATACAAATAAACCATAGCGCTCGAGAGCAATGAACTGAAGTGCTAATAAGTTCTCTTTTATGACGCCGTCGACCAATGAGAGCACAGCAGTGACCACCAATCGGTGCTGAGGGGCGTTGAAAAGGAAATGCTGAAGCACGCCCACCAAGGTCTGAATCGGTACATTACAAGCCGTGTGACAAGGACCCATCGACCGATGAGGTTGTTATACAGATTGCTGATCGTTGTTGCATCGTTGAGGAGATCTGTCTGTTTGGAAGCTAACTAGCGATGCACCAACGATCTTTGCCAGGTCGGATTATTCTCGGGATTGCTGGTGCGTCGCTATGTGTAACGGGGCATTAAGCAGTCTACTAGAAAGTTATGGAACACTTGTAAATGCACTAGATGCACACCCAGATTATGAGCTTACATTGGAGTATGTCAGAGAAAAGCTTGTAGATGAGTATAAGCAAAAGACAGAAAGTGTAAGCAGCAGAGAGTTTTTCAAAGCAGAATCCGCTTCAAAAACCCAAGATCTTCAAAAATAAAAGTAATTTGAAGGAAACACGTCGGTGGTTTCTCTGCAAGAAATCAGGGCACCTAAAGACTGACTGCAGAGTCTGCAAAGCTAGAATGTATCAGCTGAAAAAGCAAAATAATCATCAAACGGTTAAAAGTGCCATTAATAAAGAATATGACACTTTAAGTACTGAAGCTGTGTTTACTGTTAATACAAGCCCATCAAAGCATGCATGTTATATAGAGGTTGGAGCAACTAGTCATATGACTAATGACATAAGCTTCATCTATAACCTTGACCAAAGTAAGTCAGAGAAAGTAATCTTTTCTAATGGTCAGAATATGAGTGCAGTAGGAAAAATCAAAGATGAGGTGCATTAACTGAAATGCAAGCAAAGTGTATACACCACTAAACATGAACAGTGCAAGTATTATATCCATGTATGGCACAGGCGCCTTGCACATAAAGATACCTAAGCAATAAGAAAGTAAGTTAAAAAACAACAGGGTAATGGTATTAAAGTCGATCTGTGTAATCAGACAATGAAATGGACTACCTGTCTTAAAGGCAAAATGCCAAGAGGATCCTTTCCTAAGAATAGTACTACAAAATAAAAACAGCTACTGGACTCAATGCACACAGATGTTTGTGGTTCAATGAGTTCTCAAACTCCTGGAGAGAAGAAATATTTTCTCACATTTATTGATGATTATTCAAGATATACAGTCACAGCAAAGATGACATCACAATGGTGTTGTGACTTTCGGTGCTAACCTAAGCTATCCATCTCCCGCAGATTACTCAAGAAGGTGGAGATACCGGGCTCTTGTTCCTTGCTATGATCCTCTATCATAGCTCTCAAGTGTCCCGGATTCCGCGGAACGATCCCGTTTTTGCTCCGCCCACCCGCAGTCCCACCCAGGAGTCTATTTGTCCCGCACTGTAGGGAGATAAGCCGCACGCCTCCCCCCTGCACCAACCCCATTGTCGCCCTCCCACAGGCCCAGTGCAGCCCCATACAGCCTGCCCTGCAGTGAGATCGCTAGGTTGTGTTCTCTTTCTGTGGCACAGGATCTGTGATGAGGTCACAGGAGGGGAGGAGTCATGGGTCACATGATCAGGGGCCTCTGTGTCTGCAGGGCTCTGCTGTGCTGGCTGTCATGGTGCTGGATGAGGTAAAGTTTATGTGTGGGGTCAGGAGGGGTTTGCAGTGTGGATGTAACAAAGCCGTGTGTGTACAAGGTGTACGGAGCGGAGCCGTGTGTGTACGAGGTGTATGGAGCGGAGCAGTGTGTGTACGAGGTGTACACAGCGGAGCCATGTGTACGAGGTGTACGGAGGAGAGCCGTGTTTATGAGGTGTACAGAGCGGAGCCGTGTGTGTACGAGGTGTGCGGAGCAGAACTGTGTGTGTACGAGGTGTACTGAGCGGAGCCATGTGTACGAGGTGTACGGAGCGGAGCCGCATGTGTACAAGGTGTGTGTACGGAGAGGAGCTGCATGTGTATGGAGCGGAGCAGCGTGTGTACGAGGTGTACGGAGCGGAGCCGCGTGTGTATGGGGTGTGCGGAGCCGTGTGTGTACAAGGTGTATGGAGCGGAGCCGCGTGTGTACGAAGTGTATGGAGCGGAGCCGCGTGTGTACGGGGTGTACAGAGTGGAGCCGCATGTGCACGGGGTGTACGGAGCGGAGCCACATGTGTATGAAGTGGAGCCGTGGGTGTACGGGGTGTACAGAGTGGAGCTGCGTGTGTACGGAGCGGAGCCGCATGTGTACGAGGTGTATGGAGCGGAGCTGTGTGTGTATGAGGTGTACGTAGCGGAGCCGCGTGTGTACGAAGTGTACGGAGCGGAGCCGCGTGTGTACGGAGCGGAGCCGTGTGTGTACAGAGTGTACGGAGTGGAGCTGCGTGTATATGGAGCGGAGTCGTGTGTGTACGAGGTGTACGGAGCGAAACCACGTATGTACGAGGTGTATGGAGCAAAGCCACATGTGTACAAGGTTTACGGAGTGGAGCCATGTGTGTGCGTGAGGTACGGAGCGGAGCCGCGTGTGTATGAGGTGTAAGGAGCGGAGCCGCGTGTGCACGGAGTGGAGCCACGTGTGTATGGAGCGGAGCCTCGTGTGCACGAGGTGTATGGAGTGGAGCCGCATGTGCACGGGGTGTACGGAGCGGAGCCGCGTATGTAGGGGGTGTACAGAGTGGAGCCGCGTGTGTATGGAGTGGAGCTGTGTGTGTATGGGGTGTACGGAGTGGAGCTGCATGTGCATGGAGTGGAGTCGCGTGTGTACGAGGTGTACGGAGCGGAACCGCGTATGTATGAGGTGTATGGAGCAAAGCCGCATGTATACCAGGTTTACGGAGTGGAACCATGTGTGTACAAGGTGTACGGAGTAGAGCCGCATGTGTATGAGGTTTACACAGTGGAGCCATGTGTGTGCGTGAGGTGTACGGAGCGGAGCCGTGTGTGTGCGAGGCATACAAAGCTGAACCGTGTAAGTATGAGGTGTGTGGAGCCATGCATGTACACGGTGTATGGTGGGGAGCATTCATACCTTCCAACCATCCTGAATCCAGCAGGAGAGTCCCGATTTTGAGTCTGCCCCACTGCCCCGGCCAGGAGGTTACTTTTCCCGTGGACACAGGAGAACATGATGGAGCCCCGAGGAGCATTTTAAAATTTGCACGTGACATTCCACCGGAAGTGACGTGCTGGAAGCTGACCGGAAATGAGGTAATTTCAGGAGGAGATTGTGACAGAACCATGAAGGCACTTCACGGAATGGTTCAGATCCATCACCGTGTCCTCCTCCGACAGCGGGATTGCCTTGAAATCAGGGATGTCGGCCATTTGAGCGGATCATGATATGTACTGCAGCGGGAGGCTCAGGTGAGCACTATAATGGGAGCCGGGCTGCTATAGTATCTTTATAGAATCTTTCTTTCTTTCTCTGTTTTCTTTCTTTCCCCTCTTTCTTTCTCTCTGTTGTTTCTCTGTCTTTCTCTGTTCTTTCTTTCTCTTTCTTTCTCTCTCTCTCTGTTCTTTTTTTCTGTCCCCTCTTTCTTTCTCTCTCTCTGTTCTTTCTTTCTTTCTCTCACTGTTTCTTTCTTTCTTCCTTCCTTCTCTTTCTCTGTTCTCTCTTTTCCCTCTTACTTTCTTTGTTTCTCTCTCTGTTCTTTCTTTCTTTCTCTTTCTTTCTCTCTCTGTTCTTTTTTCTGTCCCCTCTTTCTTTCTCTCTTTCTGTTCTTTCTTTCTTTCTTTCTCTTTCTTTCTTTCTTTCTTTCTCTGCTTCTTTCTTTCTTCCTTCCTTCTCTTTCTCTGTTCTCTCTTTTCCCTCTTACTTTCTTTGTTTCTCTCTCTGTTCTTTCTTTCCCTCTCTGTTCTTTCTTTCTTTCTTTCTCTCTCTCTGTTCTTTCTTTTCCTCAGTACCTGTCAATGTGCCAACAGTACCAGCCACTGTGCCCATAATGCGAGCCACTGTGCCCGTAATGCCAGCCACTGTGCCCTCAGTACCAATCAGTGTGATCAACAGTGCTAAATGGGTGTGATTGGGGCATGGACATGGGTGTGACTGGTTGTGAAATAGGTGTGGTTGGGGGCGTGGCCTAAAATTTGCTGCTGCGCGCGCCGCAGCCTTTATCCTTCTTTCCCTACTTCAAAAATTGGGAGGTATGCCTTTATCTACCTTGATCTGTTCCCTCCCTACCCACGGTAGTGGGAAGCTGAAGTGTATAGGACAGGGGTGGGGAACCTTTTTTCTGCCGAGGGCCATTTGGAATTTTATAATAGCGTTCGGGGGCCGTATAAAATTATTAATAATGATAAGCGAGTATACTCGTTGCTCGGGTTTTCCCGAGCATGCTTGGGTGTCCTCTGAGTATTTTGGCGTGCTCGGAGATTTAGTTTGTCGATGCATTTGCATGATTTGTGGCTGCTGGACAGCCTGAATACATGTGGGGACTCCTTAACAAACAGGCATTCCTCACATTTATTCAGGTTGTCCAGCAGCCATAAATCATGCAGCTGAGGCGATGAAAACTAAACCTCCGAGCACGCCAAAATACTCGGAGGACACCCAAGCATGCTCAGGAAAGCCCGAGCAACGGGCCTGATGTACCATGATTACCCTGCACACTGCAGCCGTCTCCCCAGTGCAGTCATCTCCCCAGTGCACCCGTTTCCCCAGTGCAGCCATCTCCCCAGTGCACCCGTTTCCTCGGTGCAGTCATCTCCTCAGTGCAGCCATCTCCTCAGTGCAGCCATCTCCTCAGTGAACCCGTTTCCCCAGTGCAGCCATCTCCTCAGTGCAGCCATCTCCTCAGTGCACCCGCTTCCCTAGTGCACCCATCTCCTCAGTGCACCCTTTTCCCCAGTGCACCCATCTCCTCAGTGCACCCGTTTCCCCAGTGCAGCCATCTCCCCAGTGCACCCGTTTCCTCAGTGCCCCCGTTTCCCCAGTGCAGCCATCTCCCCAGTGCAGCCATCTCCTTAGTGCACCCATCTCCTCAGTGCAGCCATCTCCTCAGTGCAGTCATCTCCCTAGTGCAGCCAGCTCCTCAGTGCTTTTTTATAGAAAAAAAAAATGTTCCAGCTTCCAGGATAATAACTTTTTATTCCAAAATATAGATATAAAATTCCGTATACAGCTTACTCCCCATATGCAAATGGATGTGTTTCGGGCACTGAATCAGCTGTGGATATGGGGAGAATGCTGTATATGGAATTTTATATCTATATTTTGGAATAAAAAGTTATCATCCTGGAAGCTGGAACTTTTTTTTTTCTACAATCAACTGTCGTTTGGATCCAGATAAGGTTCTGTGCTTCGGCAGTGGTTGGTGAGCTGGCTAGGGCTTTTTTTCAGCCCACTTTATGTGTCTCCTCAGTGCACCCATCTCCTCAGTGCACCCGTTTCCCCAGTGCACCAGTCTCCCTCAGTGCACCCATCTCCTCAGTGCACCCATCTCCTCAGTGCACCCATTTTCCCAGTGCAGCCGTCTCCTCAGTGCACCCGTTTCCCCAGTGCACCCGTTTCCCCAGTGCAGCCATCTCCTCAGTGCACCCATCTCTTCAGTGCAGCCATCTCCTCAGTGCACCCATTTCCCCAGTGCACCCGTCTCCTCAGAGCACCCATCTCCTCAGTGCAGCCATCTCCCCAGTGCAGGCTCCACTCATTCTATACCCCCCAAGTGCCCACTGCCCCCCCGCCGCTCTCTCTCCCCTGCCGCTCTTTCTCTCTCCCCCCTGCCACTCTCTCTCTCTCCCCCACCGCTCTTTCTCTCTCCCTCCACCGCTGCTCTTTCTCTCTTCACCCCCGCCGCACGTTCTCTCCCCCTGGCTCACCTGTGGCTTGGTCCCTGCTGCTTCCTGTTTGTGTGAGCGTGCGGTCACTTGGTACCGCTCATTAGGGTCATGAATATGGGCGCCACGCCAATGAGAGTGAAGTGGCATCCATATTCATGATCTTAATGAGCGGTACCACGTGACCGTGCGCTGACACAGGAAGAGCAGGACCATGGGAGCTGCAGAACAGGCACAGCTGGAGGAGGTGAGTATGATGGGGGGCAAATACAGCCCTGCTGAGCACAATACCGCCGCACCTCTTAAAGGGCCCATGGCCAAAAAATGGGGAAAATGGCTGCGGGCCGCACAAGATGATATGGCGGGCCGGACGTTCCCCACCACTGGTATAGGAACACATTAACCAGACAAACAAGGTAAGACAGACATGAATAAATGGAAAGATGATCATAAAAAATGCACAAACCAAACAACACAGTGGGAAAAGGGGCAGTTTAAGTAAGGAGAAACCAAACAGGAGAGGATGAGGATGTGCACACAGAGAGAACTCCAAGCAACAATCTTCAGAACAATCTCCAAACACTAACTCTAACCAAGAACTACATCTCCAACTCCAGAACCAGGCAGTAAGAACGAACAATGGCAATCCCTAAGTGTCAGACATGAGCATATAGCAGAGGAGAGTGGTCAACATTGAAGAGCTGAGGCCATGCAAGTAAGAAACATCCAGAAGCTTCAACTGAATAGATTAACCCTTGCACTGCTAGCAAGGAAAAAAACTGCACTGTTTAATATGATGGCGAAGCGCTTCCAGCTTCCAGGAAGTGCAGGAGTCCGTGAAACAAGACTCCGTGATTTTCTCGCCCCTCTCTGTTGCAGTATAACTTTAAGTGATAACGTTCCAGAGAAACTTGAAATATATCTCACTGAAATATATAACAAATGTGGAAGAATGCCAAAAACACATAAAATTTAAGTGAATATTCAAGTAACGAGACATAAAACGTTTTACATAAAAGTGGAATTGTGTTTCAGACCATTGTACCATACAGCATTGAACAAAATGATGTAGCAGAAAGAAGGAAGCCAACACTATGTCAAAGTGGAAAAAGTATGCTATTTGATGCAGATTTGCCAGCAATATATTTGTGTGAAGCAATTATGGCATCTTGCTATCTTCAAAAAAGATACTAGGTAAAGCCAATGAGAAGACTCCACTTGAGCAATGGAACTGCAAGAAGCCTGAACTACAACACATGAGAATATTCAGAAATAAAGTATTTGTACATATTTCAAAAGAAAAACATACCAAGTGGGAATGTCATGCATCCTGGAGGACCAATCCTGCACCCAGAAACGAACAAGGTCACAATAAGCAACGATGTAAGAGAGATAAGAGCTTTGTGTTGCTCAAGTTTCATGACATCACACCAGTAGTCCAATTTAAGCAACAGCAATCTCAGTTACAATTCCAAAATAACAAGGAAAAGGATGTAGAAGTTTTTAGTTAAGTTTTTAAACCACTGAAGAAGCAACAGAAAACTCAAGTGAACCTGAAGTCAGGAGATCGTCAAGATCAATCAAGGGTTAACCAGCTAGGCATCTATTCTACTTTGTCAAAACCCCACCTGAGTCAGAGCCACAGTTATGGAATGAGATGCAACAACTAACTGTCCATGAAAAATTGAAGTAGTTTAATGCTGCTAATGAGGAAAGAAAGTCCCTTCATCAACTTCAAACTTGGAAGCTCACCAAACTACCACAAGGCAAGAAAGCAATGAAATGTAATTTTTTTAAAGACCAAGTATGACTCTGAAGGCAAGGTTCACAGACTTAAAGCAAGATTAGGTACAAAAGGATATTCTCAGAAATACAGTGATGATTATGATGTCACATTTTCTCCAATTGCTTAGCAGACCACATTTAGACCTCTAATAGCTAAACAGTGGGTACGGAAAGTATTTAGGCCCCTTTAAATTTTTCACTTTCTTTCAATGCAGCCATTTAGTAAATTCAAAAAAGTTAATTTTTTTCTCATTAATGTACACTCTGCACCCCATCTTGACTGAAAAAAACAGAAATGTAGAATTTTTTGCAAATTTATTAAAAAAGAAAAATTGAAATATCACATGTAGAATTCAGACCCTTTGCTCAGTATTGAGTAGAAGCACCCTTTTGAGCTAGTACAGACATGAGTCTTCTTGGGAATGGTGCAACAAGTTTTTCACACCTGGATTTAGGGGTCCTCTGACATTTTCCTTGCAGATCCTCTCCAGTTCCGTCATGTTGGATGGTGAGCGTTGGTGGACATCCAATTTCAGGTCTCTCCAGAAAAGCTCATTTGAGTTTAGGTCAGGGCTCTGGCTGGGCCAGTCAAGAATGGTAATAGAGTTGTTCTGAAGCCACTCCTTTGTTATTTTAGCTGTGTGCTTAGGGTCATTCTCTTGTTAAAAGGTGAACCTTTGGCCAAGTCTGAGGTCCAGAGCACTCTGGAAGAGGTTTTCATCCAGGATATCTCTGTACTTGGCCACATTCATGTTTCCTTCAATTGCAACCAGTCATTCTGTCCTTGCAGCTTAAAAACACCCCCATAGCATGATGCTGCCACCACCATGTTTCACTGTTGGGATTGCATTGGGCAGGTGATGAGCAGTGCCTGGTTTTCTCCACACATATCGCTTAGAAGTATCACCAAAAAGTTCTATCTTTGTCTCATCAGACCAGAGAATCTTATTTCTCATAGTCTGGGAGTCCTTCATGTGTTTTTTAGCAAAAAGTTCTATGCGGGCTTTCATACTGTATCTCGGAGGCGAGGCTTCCGTTGGGCCACTTTGCCATAAATGCCCGACTGGTGGAGGGCTGCAGTGATAGTTGACTTTGTGGCACTTTCCTCCATCTCCCTACTGCATCTGTGGACCTCAGTCTCAGTGATCTTGGGGTTCTTCTTTACCTCTCTCACCAAGGCTCTTCTCTCATGATTGCTCAGTTTGGCTGGACGGCCAGGTCTAGGAAGACTTCTGGTGGTCGCAAACTTCTTCTATTTAAAGATTATGGAGGCCACTATGCTCTTTGGAACCTTGAGTACTGCATAAATTATTTTGTTAAACTTTTGTAACCTTGGCCAGATGTGTGATTTGCCACAATTCTGTCTCTGAGCTCCTTGGCTAGTTCCTTTAACCTCATGATTTTCATTTGGTCTGATATGCACTTTGAGATGTGAGGACAGGTGTGTGCCTTTCCAAAAGAAGTCCTATCAGTTTAATTAAACACAGCTGGACTCCAATGATGGAGTAGAACCATCTCAAATAGGATGACAAGGAAATGAACAGCATGTGACTTAAATATGAGTGTCTGAGCAAAGGGTCTGAATACTTATGACCATGTGATATTTCAGGGTTTTTTTTAAATAAATTTGCAAACATTTCTACATTTCTTTCTTTTTTTCAGTAAAGATGGGGTGCAGAGTGTACTGTACACTAAAGAGAAAAAATGAACTTTTTTGAATTTACCAAATGACTGCAGTGAAACAAAGAGTGAAAAATGTAAAGGGGTCTGAATACTCTCCGTACCCACTGTAGCTGCTGTACAAAAGATGTTTATCAGAAATTTGGACATCAAAACTGTCTTTTTAAATGGTGACATTGAAAAGGACTTGTACATGACTCAACCTGAGGGTTATATCAAAGAGGGTGAAGAGAATCTCATTTACAAACTACTACAATTTCTCTATGGTCTTAATCAATCAACAAGAACATGGAACACCAAAATGAGCAAAGTCTTATTGGAAAAAGGATTTAAAAGAGGTTAAGCAGATCTGTGTTTATACACAAAATGCATAGACGGAAAGTGGATGTACATTCTCTTATATGTGGACAATGTGATTATGGATCATCAAGAGGAAACAGAAATTGCAAAGATAACTAATATTCTGAATCAGAATTTGGAAACCTTGGAAATATGACATATCATCTAGGAATCCAGGTCCAAAAAGAAGAAGATACACAATGCCAACCTGACAATGCCTGTAGTTTACTTAGTAAAATCCTGCTGACAGGTCCGATTTAAGTGACTGTAAAGCGACAAACGGCTATTTGTTCAAGCTTGGAGAAAGTTCAATTTTTTGGTCTAGCAGAAAATAGGTGTCTGTAACCTTGTCATCTGCGGAAGCACAGTATGTGTCTGCAGCACATGAATGTCAAGAAGTTATTAGGCTAAAACAATTGTTAGGCAGTCTTGAAAAGCAATCAACTCAGCCGATGGTGATTTATGAAGACAACCAAGGATGTATTAAACTTGAATGCAGTGAAAAGATCAATGGGAGAACCAAACACATTTATAATAAACATCATCACTTGCGTGATTTGATACAATTTGACATAATTGAGTTTATTTATTGCAAGACTGACCAGATCATAGCTGATGTTATGATAAAACCACTTATAAAAGTCACATTTGAAGAATTCAGAACCAATATGGGACTAAAAGGATAAGTATTTGTTGAGTGGGGGTGTTGGAATATTGCATATTATTGTATAAATATTGGATCAACTAATATTTATTAATGTTTTATAGTGCATAAGCTTCTGTTTCCAGCAATAGTGTTATATTTCCAGTAAAGTACTGTTAAAAAAAGAACTAGGACATTCCTGTTCACTGGGTGTGTAGCTGGAACACATTTTACTTTCACTTTGTAAGTAGACAGACAAGATGGTAAGATCTTAAGCTATAAGAAATACCAGTTGTAAGCTGTGTTATCTTTGTTCCTGAACTCTATATTCACTGTTGAATGTTTGGACAGTACAGAGGTAAATATAGTGCCATCAAGTCTAATTTATATTGCGGTGTCCCAACTCTCCCCTGACAGAGGATGTCGGGGGATATAAGTACCCTACATGTGTGACTTCAGAATACTGAACCTTTTGTTCCTAGCTACTGTAGCAATATGTTATGGACATTAAGAAGATATCAATATACAGTCATGGCCGAAAGTGTTGGCACCCTTGAAATTGTTCCACAAAAGTATTTCTCCATGAAAATTATTGCAACTATGCATGCTTTGTTTTACACATGTTTATTTCCTTTGTGTGTATTGGAACAACACAAAGAAACAAAGAAAAAAGGCAAATTTGACACAAAACCCCAAAAATAGACACCTTTCCAAAATTGTGGGTAAACAACTTTGTTTCAAATATGCAATGCTCATTCAGACTCACCTGTGGTAAGTAACATGTGCTGGCAAAATGAAAATCACACCTGAAACCAGATAAAAAGGGGAGAAGTAGACTCAATCTTTTCATTGTGTCTGTGTGTGCTACACTCAACATGGAGAACAGAAAAAGAAAACTGTTTGACGATTTGAGAACAAAAACTGTTGAAAAATCTCAACGTTTCAAGTCCATCTCCAGAGATCTTGATGCCTTTTTGTACATGGTGCCCAACATAATCAAGAAGTTTTCAACCCATGGCACTGTAGCTAATCTCCCTGGATGTGGACAGCAGAGAAAAATTGATGAAAGGTTGTAACTTAGGATAGTATGGATGGTGGATAAGAAGCCCAAATCAAACTCCATCTCAGAGGAAACTATCCGTCAACATTTGAATGAAATGAAATGCTATGGCAGGAGACCCAGGAGGACTCCACTGTTAACACAGAGACATAAGAAAGCTAGACTGCAGTTTGCCAGTAGGCTAAAATCTTTCTGGGAAAGCACCTTGTGCACAGATGAGACCAAGATAGAGCTTTTTAGTAATGCACATTGTTCTACTGTTTAGGCTATATGCACACGTAGTTTTAGGTGCTGCGGATTTGTCCCCGCGGATTTGGAAAAATCTGCAGGTCAAAAGACCTGCGGTTTACCTGCGGATTAGCCTGCGGTTTAGCCCTGCAGTTTCACACCTCTACAATGGAGAAGGTGTGATACTGCTGCGGATTCCGCACAAAGAATTGACATGCTGCGGATTTGAACCCGCAGTAAATCCGCGGGGAAAAATGCACAGCATGTGCACAGCGTTTTTCATTTTACCATTGAAAACAATGGTACTGTACAATGCAGCTAAATCTGCTGTGGGTCTGCAGAGCCCAAAACGCTGCAGATCCGCAGCAGAATCTGCAACGTGTGCACATGGCCTTACTGAAAGAGGCCTACAAAGAACAAAACACAGCATCTACTGTGCAGTCAAATATGATGGAGGTTCAAAGATGTTTTGAGTTTGTTTTACTGCCTCTGGCACTGGGTGCCCTGACTATGTGCAAGTCATCATGAATTCCAAAGGATTTGGGGTCGCAATGTAGTGCCCAGTGTTAGAAAGCTGGGTTTGCGTGCTAGATCATGGGTCTTCCAGCAGGATAATGAGCCCAAACATGCATTTAGGAACACCCAGAAATGGATAGAAACAAAGATTTGGAGAGTTCTGAAGGTCTTCCAGCAGGATAATGAGCCCAAACATGCATTTAGAAACACCCAGAAATGGATAGAAACAAAGATCTGGAGAGTTCTGAAGTGGCCAGCAATGAGTCTGGATCTAAGTCCCATTGAACACCTCCAGAGAGATCTAAAAATTGCTGTTGGGAGAAGGCACCCCTCAAATATGAGAGCCCTTGAGCACTTTGCAAAAAATGAGTGGTCCAAAATACCAGCTGAGCAGAATAAGAAGCTTGTTGATGGTTATAGGAAGTGATTAATTGCAGCTATTTATTCCAAAGTTTTTGCAACCAAATATTAAGCTGAGGGAGCCAACAATTTTGACCTGCCCATTTTTGAGGTATTTTGTGAAATTATGTCTAATTTCTTTTTTTCTGAGTTTTTTTTGTGTTGTCCCAATACATAAAAAAGAAATAAACATGTGTATAACAAAACATGAGTAATTGTAATAATTCTCGTGGAGAAATATTTCATTTCCTGGACCAATTTCTAGGGTGCCAACACTTTCGGCCATGGCTGTATCTCAGGTATAATAACGTATAGTTATTATACTGTACTGCGCATTTTGATATACAAAAGGCTCCTCAAAAAATAATCGTCCTTAAACAAAAGTACATTTTAGATAATACATAATTCAATTGGGCTTTAATAAACCTACTGTATTTTTATCCAGATTAGCCACAGGAATGATTGAACACTTGTGCTATGAAATCTAGTAGTCACTGATGGGAAACATGTGCATACGTACCAGCTATATAATCAGGCACCACCTGCTACCAGGACTGGACGCTGACAGCTAAGGCTGCCTGTAAAGATTATATATATATATACACACACATACACACAGTTGTGCTCAACAGTTTACATACCCGGTAGAATTTTTGCTTTCTTGGCCTTTATTCAGAGAATATGAATGATAACACTAAAACTTTTCCTCCACTCATGGTCTTGTCAAACTACTGTGTTTTCTCTTTTTAAATCAATGACCCTGATCAAAAGTTCACATACCCTGGTGATTTTGGCCTGATAACATGCACAGAAGTTGACACAGATGAATTTGAATGGCTACTGAAGGTAACATCCTCACCTGTGACCTGTTTGCTTGCAATCAGCGTGTGTACATAAAAGCTGAGTAAATTTCTGGGATCCAGACTCTTGCATATTTCATCCAGCCACTGAGGTTACTGGATTGTGAGTCATAGGGAAAGCAAAAGAAATGCCAACGGATCTATGGGAAAAGGTAATTGAACTATATAAACCAGGAAAGGGATACAAAAAGATATCCAAGGAATTGATAATGCCAGTCAGCAACGTTCAAACTGTGATTAACAAATGGAAAATCAGGGACTCTGTAAAAAAAAAACACAGTCTGGTAGATCAACAAAAATGTCATCCATAACTGCCAGGAAGATTGTTCGGCATGCAAAGAAAAACCCACAAATAACATCAGCTAAAATACTGGACTCTCTGAATGAAAACTTGTGGTGTGGCTGTTTCAAGATGCACAATAAGGAGGCACTTGAAGAAAAATAGGCTGCATGGTCGAGTTGCCAGAAGAAAGCCATTACTGGGCAAATGCCACAAAGTATCTCACCTACAATATGCAAAACATCACGGAGACAAGCCTCAAAACTACTGGAACAAGGTAATTTGGAGTGATGAGACCAAAATTTATCTTTTTGACCACAACCATAAACATTACATTTGGAGAGAGGTCAATACCAAAGGAACACCAATCCTACTGTATGGCACAGAGGTGGATCGCTGATGTTTTGGGGATGTGTGAGCTACAAAGGCACAGGAAACTTGGTCAAAGTTGAAGGAAAGATGAATGTAGCACGTTATCAGCAAATATTGTAGAAAAATTTGCACTCATAAGCCCGGAAGCTGCGCATGGAACGTACTTGGACGTTTCAACATGACAACTATCAAAAACACAAGGCCAAGTCGATCTGTCATTGGCTACAGCAGAACAAAGTGAAGGTTCTGGAGTGGCCATCTCAGTCTCTCGACCTCAATATAATTGAGCCACTCTGGGGAGATCTCAAGCGAGCAGTTCTTGCTAGAGAGCCCAGGAATTTACAGGAACTGGAGGCTTTTTGCCAAGAAGAATGGGAAGCTTTACCATCTGAGAAAATAAAGAACCTCATCCACAACTACCACAAAAGACTTCAAGCTGTCATTCATGTTAGTGTGTTTGGTGTTATCATTCATATTCTCTGAAAAAGGCCAAGAAAGCAAAAATTCTGCCGAGGTATGTAAACTTTTATCTTCCTCTTGAGTACATTCCAGAGGTTTTCAATGGGGGCTCAGGCCTGAAGATTGGGCTGCCTATGACAGGGATTTGATGTGGTGGTCCTTCATCCACACATTGATTGACCTAGCTGTGAGGCATGGTGCATTGTCCTGCTGGAAAAAACACTCCTCAGAGTTGGGGAACATTGCTTGAGCAGAAGGAATCAACTGTTTTTCCAGGATTTTCATTAGTATTTCATACCATTGCCCTTAAACTGAATGACCTGGGTCAAATGTTTGTGATATCCTTCCACAAGCTTCTCACAATAGATGGTCAGAATTTGGGCCCATTCCTTCTGACAAAACTGGTGTAACTGATCCAGGTTTGTAAGTCGCCTTGCTTGCACCTGCCTTTTCAGCTTTTCCCATAAATTTTCAATAGGCTTCAGATCAAAATTTTGTGATGGCCACTCCAAAACATTGACTTTGTTATCCTTAAGCCACTTTGTTGCCATTTTGGAAGTATGCTTCGAGTCATTGTCCATTTGGAAGACACATTTCCTCCCCTCAACTTTAACTTTCTGGCTGATGTCTTAAGATGTTGCTTCAGTATCGTCACACAATCTTCTTTTCTCATGATGCCATCTATTTTGTGAAGTGCACCAGTCTCTCCTTTAGCAAAACAACCCCACAACAAGATGCTGCCACCCCCATGTTTCACAGTTGGGATGGTGTTCTTAGGCTCTTCTCCCTTTTTCCTCCAAGCGTAATGATGGTCATTATGCCCAAAAATGTCAATTTTAGCTTCATGAGACCACAGAACATGTCTCCAAAAATTAAGTAGATAAAAACTAAAGGAATAGGTGAAGTATGAAACCAGCAGGGTCAAAAAATATCCCTAAATAATGAATAAAATTAAAAATAAATTAAACATAAAAATAAAATAGAATAAAATAATATAGCCTTTATTTCACAATGGCACATGAACAACACGATGTGTTAAATATAATAAATAATTAAATTTACCATAACATAGGCACATACATTACAATGATATAAAAATTGGGGCACCACAATTAAATATAAATATGCATAAAGTTTAATTAAAATTTAATATTACACAATCGTGGTGTCACATAAGGGATATGTCATCGATAGAAATAAAGGTCTGCTGGACAGCGATAAAAAATATATTAAATATATAATAAGAAATGTGCAAAAATAAGGTGCAAGAAGTGCAAAAAACACTGGTGCTAGGTTGACAATAATGCAGCTAAGCAACAAGGTGCTAGTGAATAATAACCTGATAACAGATAAACATACAGTATGTGGTAAAACACTAGTGCAAGAAAAACAATAATATAGCTGAGCAACAGAAGTACCTGGATGCCAATGTATACCCGTAGTGTGCCAGTCAAACGTGCCCCAACGCACGTTTCGGTATATATCACATCTTTGTTTCAAGCATGAGATGCTTGGTCACACTTACCTGTGGCAAGTAACAGGTGTGGGCAACTTGAAAATCACACCTGAAACCAGATAAAAAGGGGAGAAGTTGACTCAATTTTTGCATCGTGTGTCTGTATGTGCCACACTAAGCATGGAGAACAGAAAGAGGAGGACAGAACTGTCTGAGGACTTGAGATCCAAACTTGTTGAACAGTGCCAACAAACTCAAGGTTACAAGACCATCTCCAGAGATCTTGATGTTCCTTTGTCCACGAGTATAATTAAGAAATTTACAACCTTTTTGCACTGTTGCTAATCTCCTTGGACATGGATGGCAGCGAAAAATTGATGAAAGTTTGCAACGCAAGATAGTCTGGATGATATATAGTGAGCCACAATCAAGTTCCAAAGAAATGTTTTGCAAGTTCAAAATAAATCAGTGCCAATGAAAACTATCCATCAACATTTGAATAAAAAGTAACGCTATGGCAGGAGACCCAAGAGGACCCCACTGCTGAGACAGAGACACAAAAAAGCTAGACTGCTATTTGCCAAATTGTACGCAAGTAAGCTAAAATCCTTCTTGGAAGGCATTTGGTGGACAGATGAGACAAAGATACAGCTTTTTGGTAAAGCACATCATTCAACCGTTTACTGAAAACAGCAATAAGTTTTGGGGTTGTTTTTGCTGCCTCTGGTACAGCATGCCTTGACTGTGTGCAAGGCATCATTAAATCTGAAGATTATCAAAGGATTTGGGGATGCAATGTAGTGCCCAGAAAGCTGGGTTTTCAGCAGGAAAATTAACCCACACATACTTCAAGACGCACCCAGAAATAGATGGAAACAAAGCACTGCAGAGTTCTGAAGTAGCAAGCAATGAGTCCAGATCGAAATCCCATTGAACACCTGTAAAGATGAATACCATTTAGAATTTTAGGCAAAAAAAATCTTCTTATGCAGTGCAGACTGTGGCTCATTGCTGAAATTTCTGTCTGTCATATCAGAGATCCTGAGTCTGAGTGCCAGGACAGACCAATCTTGTAGAAAAGTAAATAACTATATACAAATGCATCTAGTGAGCACCTATATTAAAATGGCCATTTCCTCTCCATATACTGAGTCAGAGAAGGAGATCAACAATAGGAGAAAAATATAATCTAACAGGTGTTCAAAAACAGAAATGACACAGCAGTGCAACCAGAATAAGTATTGTAAAAAAACTTTCTTTCTCCACCTCTGCTAGCCTCCCCTGCTTCCTTGTGCACCTTGCTAAACTGTCATCATAAAACACAGAGTAATTAAAGATAAATAGTAAAAATGTTGGAGATCAAAACAAGTTGTTGCTTCAACACCTTTATTTTTGTATCAAGCAGTCCAGAGGCTCCATTACAAAGATGTTAAAGGGAATCTGTCACCACTTTTTTCATACATCAAGTATTGCGATACTTCCAGGCCATAGAACGTAATGGTGTATGCCGGCGCATGCGCAATAATGATTTTATGCTTTGCCCACAGTTGGGCAAAGCATACGGCCCACGCGTGGGAGGACATTTGAATGTGCATGCGCGCTAAATCTATGTGAACGCATGAATTACATCAAATTAATGCGTAGAGCAAATCAGGAGGGGGAGAGAGGAACAATAAGCCCCGTCCTCCGGACCGGACCGAAGAGATTTACATATACCGCGGGAGGAATATAAAAGGTATTTATTGATCAAAGCTGGGGAGTCAAGGGGTATGAAAAGTACTGGTATAATGCATAGTTGACACTGAATCAAATCATATTTTTCTTGATATGCGAAAAAAAATGGTGACTAGTATTGAGCATTCCGATACCGCAAATATCGGGTATCGGACAATATTCGCGGTATCGGAATTCCGATACTGATTTCCGATACTTTTTGCATATCGAATACCGGAATCGGAAGTTCCCATAATGCTATGAGCCAGTTTGATTTGATTCAGCCAATGAGGAATCCTTAGAAGTGTGGGCACATCCTGTTAGGCATGTAGGCATGTTAACTAATGGCATGGCTGTGATTGGCTGCTGAAATGATGTCATGATGCACTATAAAAGCCGCCGCCATTTAGGGTTCACTCTGCTGTGAATTCAGTTAGGGACAGGCTGCTGTTCAAGACTCTGAGGGACAGTTAGAGTTAGCGATTTGCTATATAATATTGTGCTTTACCCAGGCTACATTATCAATCACTGTAGCTTTCTTTTGCCTTGCAGCACTGTTCACAGCTGTCTGCAAGGTCTGTGTGAGTGCAGCTCACGCTGTAGTGTGTCCTGCAGCCACCTCTGGTTGTAGGCCGCTCAGCGTGCGTCACTGCCTCATACATATTTATTTTTGTTTTATTGCTGCTCATTTTTCATTAATTCTCCTATTAGTGTGCATCCATCCGTATCCATCTACATTGGTTGCAAACACTATAGGAGTAGACAGCGGAGCCTTTCTGCAGTCTTTCAGTGCTAGTGCCCAGTTCTCTGCACTGTTCACGGCTGTCTGTGAGGTCTCTGTGTGTAAGTGCAGCTCATGTTGTAGTGTGTTCTGCAGCCACCTCTGGTTGTAGTCCGCTCAGCGTGCGTCACTACCTCATACATAGTCCTTTTTTTGTTTTATTGCAGCTCATTTTTCCTGATTTTTTTCTCCTATTAGTGTGCTTCCATCTGTATCCATCTACATTGGTTGGTTGCAAACACTATATAGGAGTAGATAGAGGAGCCTTTTTTCTGGCTTGGACCCTGCAGCCGCAGCCAGATTAGTATTAGCCTATTTTTTGGAGCCTCATCTATTGCATTGTAGGTTACCTTCCTGCATTGTAATAGCTCCAAAAAGTTTGTGATACTATCGCTTTCACATCTTTGGTCACATCCTTTTTGTTTTTTTGAAAAAAAACCCACGTAAATAAAGTTCACCAAGCACTCCACTTGACAGTTGTGTAGGCTACATTAGCTCATATTAAAGTGTAGTCCACACACTTTATAAAATTAGTGTTTCTTATACCCGTTAGCAGCTGTTCAGGAATAAGCACACTAAGCCCCCCCTTTGTACTTTTCTGCCTATCTTTATCAGTCTACCAAGATGAAGAAGGCAGGGAGTAAGGCACTTGGTCGTGGGCGTGGAGTTTCAGCAGGGAGAGGACATGGGGATTCTGTGCCTGCTGCGGACACCAGTGACTCAGCATCCCCCACTTTTACCAGCAACAGTCCTTTATGTGCAGCTTTGTAGGACCTCGCCATACCCCACTGCTGCGGGACGAACAAATTGAAGCCGTTGTCGGATGGATGGCAGCTAACGCATCAACGTTAATTATTTCCACATCCTCTCAGGGCCAGAGCACTGAAGAGCAACCATCTGTCTCTTCACCACCTGCCAAATTGCCCAGGCAGTCAGAGAGCCCTGGACAGGAGCCATCTCTACTTCTGTTCTCTGAATCTCTTGGCTTGGAAACAGGGGGCCAGGCAAGCAGCATTCCAGAATGTGAAGAAGAGGGAGTATGCAGTGATGCGCAACTGCTTTGTCCCTCTGAATCTGAAGAGGCGGGTGGGCCAGTGCCTATGGTCAGCACACCTCAGTACGCATCAGATGATGAGACTCAGGTGCCACTTTCTGGTGCATACTGTGCTGGCAAGACTACCCAGGAGAAGCAGGTGTTTGAAGAGGGGAGTGTAGATGATGAGGTCCTTGACCCATCTTGGCATGAGGAACAGGAAGGTGGTGGGAGCAGCTCTGAGGAAGAGATTCCCCGAACGGCCAAAACAGGAGGGAGAGGGAGGGGGCAGATTTGGTTGCCTGTAGCCTCCACTTCGGCACCCGTTAGGAGCATTCCTCTTCCAAAACCCAAAATGGGCGCTCCCAGGACTTGCAGTACGTGGTCCTTTTTTGATACAGTTGCAGATGACATTTGCTTTGTCAAATGCAAGCTGTGTAATCATAAAGTCAAAAGAGGGAAAAGTGTCAGCAACCTCAATACCACAAATATGTGGAAACATGTGCGGACCAAGCACGTGGTGGAGTTACAAAGACACACTGAAGACGTAGGCCAACCTACAGCACCACCTACCACCTCTTCAGCTCGTGTTGTAGCCTCTTCCTCCAGCTCACACACAGCTGGTTCGGCTTCCTCACAGGATCACCATGGAAGAACCTCTGGCACTGTTGTCCAGAGACCCAGTAACATTCCACCCACAGCACCACGTTCCCTGTCATCCTCACACTCCCAGGCCACTCTACAGCCATCGGTAGCACAGGCATGGGAGAAATGGCGGCCATACTCGGCAAACCATCCCCGAGCACAGGCTTTGAATGCTGGCATTGCATATCTACTGGCCCTTGAAATGCTCTCATTCAGGCTGGTGGAGACTGACACCTTCCGTAACTTCATGGCATTGGCAGTCCCACAATACACCGTGCCCAGCCGCTTTTATTTCAGCAGTCAAGCCGTCCCTGCCCTGCAAAAGCATGTGGAGGGAAAAATTAAACATGCGCTACTAAACGCAAGGTCCACCTGACCACCGATGCATGGACCAGTAACCATGGACAGGGACGATACCTTTCCCTCACTGCCCATTGGGTCAATGTTGTGGATCCGGGTACAGATCTTGAGAGTGGCGCTGTACGTGTTCTGCCAACTCCAAGGATTGCAGGAATCCAGTCTGTACACATTGATTCCTCCTCATACTCCAGTTCCTCAGAATCAGCGCTGCAGGAGCCGTCACGGTCTACCTCCACATGGACCCGTGAACGCTTACCCGATATGAGCATAGCCGTGGCCAAATGTCAACAGGCCGTACTGAAATTAATTTCTTTGGGGAATGGAAGCCCCACACAACGCAGGAGCTCTGGAATGCCATCAAGCAGGAGAGCAACATGTGGTTTGTGCCAGCGAATCTCCAGCCAGGCTTGGTGGCAGCTCTGGGCCTAGGTAACCTCACTCACATCCCATGTCTGGCACATGTGCTCAACTTGGTCGTGCAGAGCTTTCTGAGGGACTATCCGGATCTTAATGCACTGCTGCACAAGGTCCGCATAGAGTGCGCTCACTTGCGGCGTTCCAGCATGGCAAGATCGCGCATTGCAGCTCTGCAGCGCCGATTCCGCCTTCCGGAACATCGCATCATATGTGACCTACCCACCAGGTGGAATTCAATGTTACATATGTTGGAGCGGTTGTGTGAGCAGCAGGCAGCAGTAATGGAGTACCAGCTGCATCAGGCGCAAACAAGTCATATTTTGCGCCGGTCACACTTCAGCAACACTGAGTGGGCCTCTATGAAGGACATCTGCCACATTTTGTGTGCCTTCGATGATTCGATGATTCCACGTGGATGGCGAGTGCACATGATGCACTAGTCAGCATGACTGTCCCTCTTATCTGTCTGCTTCAAAAAACACTGCAAGCACTAAGGAAGGAGGTTTTGGAAGAGGTGGAGGATGAGGAGTCACAAATGCCATCTGCTTCTGGACAGTCTGCGCAACATGGATCCTCACAAAGACCTAGGCAGGGGACACTTTGTGAGGAGGATGAGGAGGAGTCAATGGAGGAGGAAGACATCTCTCCAGAGGAGGGAGGTACACAATGCTCTAGTAGTCAGTATGTAGAGCGAGGGTGGGGTGATGCAGAGCAGGCAGAGATGACGCCTCAAGCAGGGGACAGTGTTTCTTGGGCAGTTGGGAGTCTGCAGCACATGGTTGATTTCATGCTGCAGTGCCTGATAAACGACCGCCGCATCGCCCACATTCCCAACACGGCTGATTATTGGGTGTACACCCTCCTAGATCCTCGCTACCGGGACAACTTACAAAGCCTCATAACACCGTTGAGCCGGGAGTGTGAAATGCAGGAGTACCAAGACACACTGGTGCATTCCATCATGTTCTCCATTCCACCCGAGAGCAGTGCTGCTAGTGCTTTACAAAGCAGCTCTGTGCGTCGAGGCAGTGCAGGAAGCTCTGCACAAAGAGGGAGCAGAGGCAGCACCTCAGCACAAGGCAAGGCCAGTATGGTCCAAATGTGGCAAAGTTTTGTGTGCCTGCCACAAATGTCTACACCATCACAGACGGCTCCAGTCAGCAGGAGGCAACGTTTCCGTAAGATGGTGACAGACTACATGTCTTGCCCTCTCAGTGTACTCCCAGATGGCTCATCCCCCTTCAAGTTTTGGGTCTCTAAGCTGGATACATGGCCAGAGCTTAGCCAGTATGCATTGGAGGTGCTGGCTTGCCCTGCTGCTGGTGTAGTATCGGAACCCGTCTTTAGTGCCACAGGTGGTGTACTAACAAACCGTCGCACGCGACTATCCTCCGATAGCGTTGACCGGCTTACTTTTCTGAAAATGAACATGGCCTGGATCTCGCCGGAATTTGCCAGTCCTCTTCCAGAATAAATAATTGGTTGGCAACAGTATCCAGGTCTCCTGTTGTGTTCATGTTTCTACCACCTGAACTGTAATCCCTGGGCTCCAACACCGCCAGCTGTTGCTCAGAAGTTCCGTCTGCACAGAGAAAAACACTAGCTCCTGTGTTAGTGGGGTTCAGTAACGCCAGCTGCTCCCCTGCTGTGTGTCCGGCAAAGTCTCCTGCTGCCTCCACATTCAAACTACATCAGATATAAAACTTGCTCCAATTAGGCCTCAGCCTAAACCCTGATTGAACCTGGGCTCCAACACCGCCAGTTGTTGGTCAGAAGTGCCGTTTGCACAGAGAAAAACACATGCTCCAGTGTTAGTGGGGTTCAGTAACGCCAGCTGCTCCCCTGCTGTGTCCGGCAATGTCTACTGCTGCCTCCACATTCACACTACTACTAATTTCAAACTTGCTCCAATTAGGCCTCTGGCTCCACTCTGTCTCTAGTATTTACCCTGGCCTCCAACACCACCAGTTGCTGCTCAGAAGTGCCGTCTGCACAATCAACACTTGTTCCTGTGTTACTGGGGTTCAGTCTGTGCACAGAGCAGGAGACATTGCCGGCTACACATCAGGGGATCAGCTGACATTACTGAACCCCAGTAACACAGGAACAAGTGTTGATTGTGCAGATGGCACTTCTGAGCAGCAACTGGCGGTGTTGGAGGCCAGGGTAAATACAGAGTGGAGCCAGAGGCCTAATTGGAGCTTGTTTAAAATCAGTAGTAGTCTACAGCAGATATTAAACTTGATGAAATTAGGCCTCAGCCTACACCCTGATTGACCTTGGGCTCCAACATCGCCAGTTGCTGCTCAGAAGTGCCGTCTGCAAAGTCAACATATGCTCCAGAGTTATTGGGGTTCAGAAATGTCATCTGATCCCCAGCTGTGTGTCCGGCAATTTCTCCTGCTCTGTCCACACTCACACAACTACAGATTTTAAACTTGCTCCAATTAGGCCTCTGTCTCCACTTTTTAGTACTTTCCCTGGGTTCCAGCACCGTCAGCTGGTCCTTGGTAGTGCCATTGGCTCTTGTTCCTTCTGCTGCCCCTCCGGGTTCCAGCACCGTCAGCTGGTCCTCGCTAGTTCTATTGGCTCTTGCAGCTTCTGCTACCCATCCGGGTTCCAGCACCGTCAGCTGGTTCTTGGCAATGCCTTTGGCTTAGGTGCTTCCTTCTCGATATCCGAGTTCCAGCAACATCTGCTGGTCCTTGGTAGTGCTTTCTAGCACAGGTACCTCCTGCTTAGTAACCGGGTTCCAGTACCATCAACTGGTCCTCAGTAGTGCCATTGGCTACATTTCCAAGTTCAAGCTTTTGGAAATGGTTTTTGGCTATCACTCTGGATCTCCCTGACGACGACCCTGAAGACGACGACCCTGAAGACCACCCCGAAGAAGACGACGACCACGAAAATGATGACCCTGAAGACGACGACCCGGAAGACCACCCCGAAGAAGACCAAAAAGATCACCCTGAAGAAGATGACCAAGAGGACAAAGAACATGAAGACAACCACCAAGATACAGAACAACAAGTGACATTAGACCAAGAAGCAGAAGAACAAAAAGCAGAAGAACATTAAGCATAAGACTAAAAATCAGAGCAAAAGATATTATCTAAATTATAACCAGAAGAAGATTAAGCAGTGTATGAGGGTGAGTCCGTTCCTCCTCGTGCCCCTGGAAAATGCCTGCTGCTGCAGGCTAAACTGAACGCGGACAAATCCTGTTGTAAATCTTTTGTGACAGGCAGAATGGAAGGTGTAACCTTCAAACTTTTATAGATAACAACTACAGGAATGCCTGTCACAAATAAGAATATGATGAAAAAGAAGAATAGGAAGAAGATGAAGAAGTAGAATATGAAGAAGAATAATAGTTGAATAAGAAGAATATGAAGAATGTAAAAAAAAAGAATAATAGGAAGAAGGTGAAGAAGAAGATGAATAAGGTGAAGAGGAAGTTGATGAAAAAGATGCTGCTGCTGCTGAGGATCATAAAGGAGAAAGTGTGGGAAAAGTAAAAAAGAAGGTGAAGAGCATGGAAGTAGTGAAACATACATATCTGACAAAATATAAAAAAGGTTAACATAGTCAATATCTTTGCAACTCCGAACGTCTTTAAAAAAAATGTATTCCTGCTATTCCATTTGATTGGGCTAAACCTATATGCCTTTAATGTCTCCTCCACCTCCCCCAATACATTCTACATTATTCTTAGTTGTTTTTCTTCATGTAGAATTAACCTACAAGGAAAGAAATGGTTTATTTTAATTCCGATATTTCTGTCCCATTGACTTGCATTGGTTTCCGGTATTGGAATCGGCGATATCCGATACTTTTTGGGTATCAGTCCGAACCAATCCGATCTTTCACGATATCGGATGGTATCGCTCAACACTAGTGGTGACAGATTCCCTTTAAATATTAGCCCACCTCGAACATATGGCTTGCAACTGCTTATTGGACGCCAGTGCATTGAGGCAAAACGATAGTGCCACTAATTTAGGACATCTGAAATATATACTGATGTAAGGTGTTCTAAGGATTTTATGAATTTCCAAAATATTAAAAAAAGCTACTGTAAGGGGTACGGAGGGCTAGTTTAATTCCCTGCACCCCTTGCATATGTCTCTGGTAAAAGTGGTATATTCCATATGTCGTGTAATGTTTATATATTGTATATTGCATTGTACCTATGTTTATGTGTTGCAAAGATATAGGGAGAGTGTAGGACTTAGACCAGTAGGGGGAGCCCAATAGAATAGGATAGGGAATAGTTAAACCAATAGGATTTGTCTGGTTAGGAGGGGCTAGGAAAGAGTAGTTGTAGGAGCTTCCTGGAGTTAGTCAATGTGAGCCGGGAGCAAGGACAGGACAGTCATGTCCAGGGGAACGTTCAAGCAGGGGAGCCCAGCAATCCAGGGCCTAACAGTCACACGGTGGTGGAGGAAGATCAGGGCAGCATAAGGATGGTAGCAGCTAAATTCATGAGAACAATCCTTAACGTCCGAGGCCTACAACCTAGTAAGGAATGGAAGAGCCATTCTTCGACTTCACCTTCGGAGAGGGAAGTGGGCGGAGAACTCCTGAAGCGAGTTAGTCTGACCAGTCAGGAAGCTGCTCTACCTGCGGATCCAGTGCGGAAATGTGATATTCCTGGATGAGTGAGGGACAGTACAGGGAATAGAATGGTTATATTCTGCAAAGAATCTTGTGCTGTTTCTGTGACTAAACTGGACGAGCTGAGTAAAATTGTTTTGCTGAAGATGAACTTGGACTCTGACTATCATTGTGTGGTGTTAACCCCTTTACTCCCAAGGGTGGTTTGCATGCTAATGCCCGGGCCAATTTTTATAATTCTGACCACTGTCCCTTTATGAGGTAATAACTCTGGAACGCTTCCATGGATCCTGGTGATTCTGACGTTTTCTCGTGAAATATAGTACTTCATGTTAGTGGTAAAATTTCATTGCTATAACTTGTGTTTATTTGTGAAAAAAACAGAAATTTGGCAAAAATTTTGAAAATTTCGCAATTTTCCAACTTTTATACTCTTAAATCACAGAGATATGGCACACAAAAAACTTATTAAGTAACATTTCCCACATGTTTACTTTATATCAGCACAATTCAATTTTTTATTTTACGAAGGGAGAAATTGGACTGGAAAAGTTATTGTGCAATTTGTCCTGAGTACGCCCATACCTGATATGTGGGGGGAACCATTGTTTTGTGCATGGCAGAGCTCAGAAGGGAAGGAGCGCCGTTTGACTTTTTCACTGCAAAATTGGCTGGAATTCAGATCGGATGCCATGTCAAGTTTGGAGAGCTCCTGATGTGCCTAAACAGTGGAAACCCCGCACAAATGACCCCATTTTGGAAACTAGACCCCCCCAAGGAACTTATCTTGATATGTAGTTAGCACTTTGAACCCCCAAGGGCTTCACAGAAGTTTATAATGTACAGCCGTGCAATTAAAAAATCATATTTTTTCCACAAAAATGATCTTTTCACCCCCAATTTTTATTTTCCCAAGAGTAACAGGACCCCAAAAGTTACTGTGCAATTTGTCCTGAGTATGCTGATACCCCATATGTGGGGGTAAACCACTATTTGGGCGCATGGCAGAGCTCAGAAGGGAAGCAGCGCCATATGACTTTTTCACTGCAAAATTGGCTGGAATTCAGATCGGATGCCATGTCAAGTTTGGAGAGCTCCTGATGTGCCTAAACAGTGGAAACCCCGCACAATTGAACCCATTTTGGAAACTAGACCCCCCCAAGGAACTTATCTTGATATGTAGTTAGCACTTTGAACCCCCAAGGGCTTCACAGAAGTTTATAACGTACAGCCGTGCAATTAAAAAATCATATTTTTTCCACAAAAATGATCTTTTCACCCCCAATTTTTATTTTCCCAAGAGGAACAGGACCCCAAAAGTTACTGTGCAATTTGTCCTGAGTACGCTGATACCCCATATGTGGGGGTAAACCAATATTTGGGCGCATGGCAGAGCTCGGAAGGGAAGCAGCGCCATTTGACTTTTTTCGCTGGAATTGAGATCGGATGCCATGTCACGCTTGGAAAGCCCCTGATGTGCCAAAACAGTGGAAAACCCAATTCTAACTCCAACCCTAACCCCAACACACCCCTAACCCTAGCCCTAACCCTACCTCTAACCCTAACCCTAGCCCTAATGGGAAAATGGAAATAAATACTTTTTTTTTATTTTATTATTTTTCCCTAACTAGTGGTGTCGCACGCTAAAAGACGCTTTTTATTGTAAAAATAGTTTATGCATGACCACATTTTGAGAGCTATAATTTTTCCATATTTTGACCCACCGAGTCATGTGAGGTATTATTTTTTGCGGGACGAGTTGACATTTTTATTGGTACCATTTTTGGGCACGTGATATTTTTTGATCGCTTTTTATTCCGATTTTTGGGACGCAGAATGAACAAAAACTAGCGTTTCATGAATTTCTTTTAGGGGGTGCGTTTACACCGTTCCGTATGCGGTAAAATTGATAAGGCAGTTTTATTCTTCGGGTCAGTACGGTTACAGCGATACCTCATTTATGTTTTTTTATGTTTTGGCGCTTTTATGCAATGGAAACAATTTTATATAAAAAATAATTATTTTTGCATCGATTTTTTCAGCGAGCTATAACTTTTTTATTTTTTCGCTCATGATGCTGTGTGGCAGCTGTTTTTTACGGGACAAGATGATGTTTTCAGCGGTACTATGGTTATTTATATCCGTCTTTTTGATCGTGCGTTATTGCACTTTTTGTTTGGCGGTATGATGATAAAGCATTATTTTTTGCTTCGTTTTTTATTTTTATTTTTTAAGGGGTTCAATAAAGGGGTTAACTAGTGGGACAGTGTTATAGGGTGGGTCGTTACGGACGTGGCAATACCAAATATGTCTACTTTTATTGTTTTTTCTTTTTCTTTTCAAAAATGTATTTATTAGGGAATATTTTTTTTTAATTTAGCGATTTTTTATAAATTATTTTTACACTTTTTTTTTAACTTTACTACATTGTCCCAGGGGGGACATCACTGTCATGTGACAGATCGCTGATCTGTCACATCACAGATCGCTGTGACAGATCAGCGATTTGTCACAAGCAGTGCCGGTGGCTTTCTCATGCCGGCGCTTTGCAGGCATGAGGAAGCTGGCTACCTGCAGACCCCCGAAGGTCCCCGCCGCCATATCCGGGGACCTGCACGGAAGGAGACCCCCGCAGTAGCGCTGCACATCACGCTGCTGCGGGGGTCTCAGGGAAGCACGGAGGGAGCCCCCTCCCTGCGCGCTTCTCTCCTATGCCCCGGTACACTGCGTTCATGTTTGATCGCAGTGTGCCGGGGTTTAATGTGTCGGGGGCGGTCACGGACCACCCCTGACACATAGCTGATCACATTCCGTGATCAGCTGCGTACTATTCCGTCCTTGGGACTTAGGTCCCAGGTCACATGGAAGGAATAGTACATCTAATGTAGGAAAGTGGTTAAAAGAAAAGGATCCGCGGCAGTGTGGAATGGACCCTGACTCACAAGTGAGTGGACTACAAAGTGTTAATGTGGCGGAGAGTCAGGGTGTGCCAGTGCTGCCACTGTCAGCCACGACTACCCCCCGCCCTCCGTTTCACTAGACATTTTTAAAACTGGACTTGATGTACACGACCATATTTAGTAGCGTGCTTCTATGTAAAAATATCATGTGCCTATGGACACAACATATGGCGGAACATACCGTGCCTCTGGCTTTGTCAAGTGCATATCTCATGATACTGATACAAATATATTTTAGGATCTTGTAAACTAAGCTGCATTTTCAACCAAGCGTATATTGATGAACATATTCCCCCAAGGTATAATTGCTGCTTTTCCTGAAAATTCTAGGCAGAAGTGGAGTGTGGATAAGAACATTATGCTATACGGTATTTGGGTTTCCTTTTTCATGACAGAGCATATGAAATGGTTAAAACCACAATACTATGAATTAATAAAAATTAATAACGAGCAAACTTTTTAAAGTTTTAGATAACTTGTGATTTCATATGACTCGCTAGAGACAGCATTCTTTTTTTCTGTATTTTTAAACTAAATTTACCAGCGGGATTTACCTCCCTCTTTACATTGCCCATTCAGTGCTCAAAGACTCACAGCTAAAAAATTCTCTTATGGCTTTAATGTTTTTTACTACTCCCTATCTATGGTCTCAGTGAAGTACTTTCAAGAATCCAGGATCAATTACTGCTTGATGTTGCACAAAGCATTATTTCAGCGTGCTTATGCTATAGTCATTCACCATCGTTATTCTGACATTGAAAGAAAACCTTTGTCCTCTTAGCAGAGTGAAAGCTGACTATATGACACATTCTCTTATGTTGTATAACACCACTTCCTATGTGCTGATCAGTACTGCTTCACTCTATCTACAGAGGACGCAGCTATCAATGGTCTATAAATGATACCGTGGTCATTTAGAGATCTTAGCATCATGCCCAGTGCTTGAACAATAAGCCACTTAGAGAGCATATGACCATGTTATTCCTGGATATAAAGAAATGTTCAATCACCACACACTCTTGATAGATGCTTGGTGAGGACTTTATTGTACAGATACAGATGCAGCAATATCACAATTCATGAATAAGGAATGGTGCAGGGATAGAGAAAATGGTGAGGCGACAAGAACATAACATTTCAACCCTCATAGGGTCTTATTTACTGAATGGTATGAAGGATATGTTAGGGTTGGTGGATCGCACTAAATAAAATAAATAATAAAGTGCGATCGCAACCTGGGGTTCACCATACAGCAGAGGTGTATCCGGGGGGGGCAGCCGGGGCAGTTGCCCCGGGCATAGCCAGCAGGGGGGTGCAGTCAGGCCGCGTAATGCAGCAGTCCGCAGTGTCTCCTCCGGCGGCTGTGTTCTGCCGATCCCCGTCCTTTGAGTCGGCTGTTCTCTCTGACGGCTGTCATGCTGACAGCCAGCGCAGACAAGGAGGCCGCGCCGACTCCCAGGCAGCAATTGTACTGGCGGTCAGAGCGACGTCAGCAGCGTGATCAGGTCATGTGATCACGCTGCTGACGTCACTCCCCGGTGCCCAAAGCAAACGGTGGTTAGTGTGCTCCACTGTGGAGCTGAAAAACCACCGAAGATGGGAGATGGGAGGAGTTAATGAGTGGAGATGGGGGTTAATGTGGGGATGGGGGGTTAATGAGTGGAGATGGGGGTTAATGTGGGGATGGGGGGTTAATGAGTGGAGATGGGGGTTAATGTGGGGATGGGGGTTAATGAGTGGGGGGTTAATGAGTGGAGATGGGGGTTAATGTGTGGAGATGGGGGTTAATGAGTGGAGATGGGGTTAATATGTGGGGGTTAATGAGTGGAGATGGGGGTTAAAGTGGGGATGGGGGTTAATGTGTGGGGGTTAATGAGTGGAGATGGGGGTTAATGAGTGGAGATGAGGGTTAATGTGGGGATTGGGGTTAACGAGTGGCGATGGGGTTAATGTGGGGATGTGGGTTAATGTGTGGGGGTTAATGAGTGGAGATGGGGGTTAATGAGTGGATGGGTTAATGAGTGGAGATGGGGTTAATGAGTGGAGATGGGGATTATGTGGGGATGGGGGGTTAATGAGTGGAGGGGTTAATGATTGGAGATGGGGGTTAATGTGTGGGAGGTTAATGAGTGGAGATGGAGGTTAATGTATGGGGGTTAATGTGGGCATGGGGGTTAATATGTGGGGGTTAATGAGTGGGGATGGGGTTAATGTGTGGGGGGATTTGGAGTGGGGGGTACATAATGTGTGGGGATTTGGGAGTAGGGACGGGGTTATTGAGTGGGGATGGGGGATACTTAATGTGTGTGTGGGGATTTGGACTGGGGATGGTGCGTACTTAATGTGTGTGGGGGATTGGGGGATTTGGAGTGGGGATGGGATTTAATGTGTGTGGAGAGATTTAAGGACACAAAATGAATATGTATGAGGGCATATATGAGGAATACTGTAGAGAACAGGGTGCTCACTGCCAATTTAGGTGCTCAGAGGTAAAAGACATATATTGTACAGTAGAAAAACCTCGGCACACAAAATTTGTGAAATATAATGCTCAACTTTATAAGACTAAAGCAATTCTGATAGTTATTTCAATACATATACAGTTGTGGCCAAAAGTATTGACACCCCTGCAATTCTGTCAGATAATACTCAGTTTCTTCCTGAAAATGATTGCAAACACAAATTCTTTGGTATTATCTTCATTATCTTCATTTAATTTGTCTTAAATGAAAAAACACAAAAAGACTTGTCCTAAAGCCCAATTGGATATAATTCCACACTAAACATAAAAAAGAGGGTGTACAAAAGTATTGGCACTGTTCGAAAAATCATGTGATGCTTCTCTAATTTATGTAATTAACAGCACCTGTAACTTACCTGTGGCGCCTAACAGGTGTTGGCAATAACTAAATCACACTTGCAGCCAGTTGACATGGATTAAAGTTGACTCAACCTCTGTCCTGTGTCCTTGTGTGTGTCACAATGAGCATGGAGAAAAGAAAGAAGACCAAAGAACTGTCTGAGGACTTGAGAAACCAAATTGTGAGGAAGCATGAGCAATCTCAAGGCTACAAGTCCATCTCCAAAGACCTGAATGTTCCTGTGACTACCGTGCACAGTGCCATCAAGAATTTTAAAGCCCATGGCACTGTGGCTAACCTCCCTAGATGTGGACGGAAAAGAAAAATTGACAAGAGATTTCAACGCAAGATTGTGCGGATGTTGGATAAAGATCCTCGACTAACATCCAAACAAGTTCAAGCTGCCCTGCAGTCCGAGGGTACAACAGTGTCAACCCATACTATCCGTCGGCGTCTGAATGAAAAGGGACTGTATGGTAGGAGACCCAGGAAGACCCCACTTCTTACCCCGAGACATAAAAAAGCCAGGCTGGAGTTTGCCAAAACTTACCTGAAAAAGCCTAAAACGTTTTGGAAGAATGTTCTCTGGTCAGATGAGACAAAAGTAGAGCTTTTTGGGCAAAGATCAACATAGAGTTTACAGGAGAAAAAAAAGAGGCATTCAAAGAAAAGAACACGGTCCCTACAGTCAAACATGGCAGAGGTTCCCTGATGTTTTTGGGTTGCTTTGCTGCCTCTGGCACTGGACTGCTTGACCGTGTGCATGGCATTATAAAGTCTGAAGGCTACCAACAAATTTTGCAGCATAATGTAGGGCCCAGTGTGAGAAAGCTTGGTCTCCCTCAGAGGTCATGGGTCTTCCAGCAGGTTAATGACCCAAAACACACTTCAAAAAGCACTAGAAAATGGTTTGAGAGAAAGCACTGGAGACTTCTAAGGTGGCCAGCAATGAGTCCAGACCTGAATCCCATAGAACACCTGTGGAGAGATCTAAAAATGGCAGTTTGGAGAAGGCACCCTTCAAATATCAGGGACCTGGAGCAGTTTGCCAAAGAAGAATGGTCTAAAATTCCAGCAGAGCATTGTAAGAAACTCATTGATGGTTACCGGAAGCGGTTGGTCGCCGTTATTTTGGCTAAAGGTTGTGCAACCAAGTATTAGGCTGAGGGTGCCAATACTTTTGTCTGGCCCATTTTTTGGAGTTTTGTGTGAAATGATCAATGTTTTGCTTTTTGCTTCATTCTCTTTTGTGTTTTTTCATTTAAGACAAATTAAATGAAGATAATAATACCAAAGAATTTGTGTTTGCTATCATTTTCAGGAAAAAACCTGAGTATTATCTGACAGAATTGCAGGGGTGTCAATACTTTTGGCCACAACTGTATGCTGATACAAAGAAAGTACCTCAGATTACCACCACAGAGATAAACAGTATTGCGGGATGGGTGCAGACAGTAAGGGATGCGAATGGGTAAATGTATGTGGACACAGTATGAGTAGTGATGGGAAAAATGTAAGTGGACACAGTATGGGGAGTGAGGGTGATGGGATGTGTGCAGACACAGTATGGAGAGTCGGGGGTATGTGTGAGCAGAGAGTATAGAGAGTGAGGGGGTAAATATATGAGGAGACAGTATGGTGAACAGGTGGAATGTTAGAGGAGAAAGTATAAGGAGGGAGGGGAATAGTGTGAGGCGACAGTATATTGCAGATATTTGTATTTAGGAGCATTATAATGACACTTCTATCTTTAAGGACATCGTGTGGAGATTTGCTGCAGAAGACCGGAGAAGATGGAAGTCTGCAGAGACAGCTGTGGATGAGAAAACTCATCATGGGGTCTGGACAAGAAGAAGAAAAGATGGAGAACGACTGCAGAGACGACGTCATCTATAAAGGTACCTGGATGTAAATATTATTTATGATACTGACTTATTCTCATGTTTTTATTTATGTTAGGAACATTAAAGGGGTTGTCCAGGTTTGTGCTGAGTCTGCAGTCATTCTATGTGACTGCAGACTTCTGAATTCTCACAGTGATCACTGAACACTGTTAGGATTCTCTTGCGCCGGTAATTTACATACATACGGTCACATGCCGACTAGACATGTGTGGCCTCACTCAATGAAAATGAACACAGCGAGGCCGGGCACGTCTAGTCGGAATGTGGCCAGAAGTATATAAATCACATTTTTGTGCTGACATGACTATACATCGGCAAGGGAGAATCCTAAAAGTGTGCTGTGCATTCGTTGTGAGAATTCAGTCATCACATGGACACTTCATTCATATGCGATTTTCACAGTTATGGTCTTGTGACAACAAGCTTCTCATCCTGCTTTCAGTTTTTTACTGAACATTGAGAGCATTAGGGAGAGCAGCTTGTGGCTACTTGGCTAAGTGTGCAAGTCGCATATGTACTTGGGGGGGAGCGCCGAACCAAATTCTTGCCCCGGGTGCCAGAAAGCCTAGATACGCCTCTGCCATGCAGAGATGTAAAGCTGCAGCTAATGTGAACAAAGACGAACTAAAGACAGCGAGCGAACTCCTAAATAGGACTGCGTTAACTCCACGCAGTCTGAACAGAACGCACAACACTTAGCTCTGTTAACTCCACAGAGAGGTAGAACTAAAGGGTTGCGCTCGCTCTGTAACTGACCTGTGTCAATCGCATACGTGGCCGAAACAGATGCTGAGTCACAAGAAAAATACAAAAACTGACGCTAACTACAAACCCTGTAGACTTCACAGGGGAGCACAACTCTATGGTTGGAACTTGCCCTGTATGTCCTCTGCGATAACCGCACACATATGGGAAACAGATGCTAAGCCAAGCGGGTACAAAAAGCCCTAACGGGCTAAAACTCAGGAGGTAAATAAACACACACATGCATACAGAGTGGTAGCGTATCCACTAACATACACCAATGTAAATGATACTAGCACACCGGCGTGCGCCACTGAGGACCTTTTATACTCATGTCCGGATGAACGGGACCTTGCCGCGGACCAATCCGGAGCTGCCACACAACCAGAGCAGCTAAACGTTCGACCACCAATGAGAAGATACCACATCACAGCTATGCTCAGTTAAGGGATCTCTGGACTTAGCCTCTAGAGCACAAGGCTGTACCTGTATGCCACTGGTTACTAAAGGCTTAGCTGGAGAGTCAAAAGTAACCAAACGTATGGCATGAACCTGATCAAGACACTGGGACTGACACCTATGCTGAGCAGCAGTCTCAGCAGCCAGACCTGAATGGGAGACCGCAGGGCCAGACAAGGCTTGGGATCCATCCCGTACAGTGGGAAAATTCTGGTGCTTAACAGGATAATCTGTTTGCAAAGGACACCTGAGTCCAGGGTAGGTCCGGCACACCTGCGCCTTGGATTGTAGGCTGGAATGTGCAGTATGGGGGCTTTGGTGGCTATAAATAGTGTGCTGAAGAGACCGGCAGTGTGTGGGTGAGTTATAACACCGTTTGAGTATGTAAATGCTACAGCAGAGGGTAGCTATGGATTCGGAATGGAAGGGGGGCAAAGCACATTTGAATGGACCCCTAACCTGGATAACCATACTAAAGACTGAGGTGGCACTCCCTAATTATAGTGGGGTTAAGGGTTAACCTCAGCAGATGCCCAGGCTACTACTGAACAAAATACTGCCGAGTGCAATGAATACCACTGGAAGTTAATGAGCGGCCCCAGAAGCAGATGTGGCTGGGAGACAGATGGACGTGTCGCTGGACAGGCAAGTATAATTATAATGTTTATTATTAACTAGATTATGGCCCGATGCTATCGCATCGGGAGGATGCGATAGCATCACACCTCTTGCCATGTTAACCCTCAACACACACACTCCTCTCACCTTTCACCATCTCCACTCACTCTTTCACTCCACATACGACCCCTTCTCTCACTCCGTCTCTCATACTCACGCTGTCATCGCCGCTGCTCCACGATCCCCGACATCTTCTTCCGCTGGCGCCATCCTGGATCCAGACGTTGTCCACGCCGGCGACATGTTCTTGCGGCGACGCCATCTTGAGTATCGTGAAATCCCGCGATACTAAAGATGGCGTCGCCGGAAGAACATGTCGCCGGCGTGGACGACGTCGGGATCCAAAATGGCGTCGGCGAAATCTCGCGAGTTTTCGCCGACGCCATTTTGGATCCCGACGTCCTCCACGCCGGCGACATGTTCTTGCGGCGACGCCATCTTGACTATCGCGGGATTTTGCCGATCCAAAATGGCGTCGCCGCAAGAACATGTCGCCGGCGTGGAGGACGTCTGGATCCAGGATGGCGCCGACGGAAGAAGATGTCGGGGATCGTGGATCAGCGGCGATGACGGCGTGAGTATGAGAGACGGAGTGAGAGAAGGGGTCGTATGTGGAGTGAAAGAGTGAGTGGAGATGGTGAAAGGTGAGAGGAGTGTGTGTGTTGAAGGTTAACATGGAAAGAGGTGTGCGGTGACGTCACCGGTTACAACTGGACGGAAGTTGTTACAACCGGAAGCTGCTTAGGGCATTTATTATTATAGATGTTATGCTTTTTTTTACAGCCGACCCTGGACCCGAAATGTAACACGGATTTCCCATGGAAACCCGTGTTTGGGACCTTTACAGTTCGGGTTCGCCCATCCCTTCTTATAAGGTTTAAAATTTGAACAGGGACTTCTCATTTTTACAACAAAATTTGCAAAACCATTTTTTTAGGGACCACATTACATTTGAAGTGACTTTCGGGTGCCTATATGACAGAAAATACCTAAAAGGGACACCTTTCTAAAACCTGCACCCCTCAAGGTACTCATAACCACATTCAAGAAGTTTATTAACACTTCAGGTGCTTCACAGGAATTAATGGATTGTGGAAGTAAAAAATAAACATTTAACTTTTTTCACAAATGTTCCTTTAGACTCAATTTATTTTATTTTAATAAGGGTAACTTGATAAATTGCATCATGCAATTTGCTGTGCAAGTTCTCCTGAGCATGCTGAACCCCATATATGGGGGAAAACACTGTTTGGGCTCAAAAAGGAAGGAGCGTCATTTGTCTTTTTGAATGTAAAGTTTGCTGGAATAATTAGCGGACGCCATGTCTTGATTGGAGAGCCCTGATGTGCCTAAACAGTGGAAACCCCCATATGTTACACTGTTTTTGGAAACTAGACCCCTCAGGGAACTTATCCAAATGTGTGGTGAGCACCTTGAAACCCCAGGTACTTCAGAGAAGTTTATAATGTTGAGCAGTGAAAATTAAAAAAAATTATATTTTTCCCACAAAAATGTTTTTTATCCCAAATTTTTGTATTTTCACCAGGGTAAGAAGAGAAAATGGACCCCAAAATTTGTTGTATAATTTCTCCTGAGTTCACCGATATCCCATATGTAGTCAAAAACTACTTTTGAGGCACAGTGCAAAGCTCAGAAAGGAAGTAGTGCAATATTATACTGCAGATTTTGCTGCACTGGTTTGAGGGTGCTATGTCACATTGCCAGAGCCCCTGAGGTGCCAAAACAGCAGGACCTCCCATAACTTACCCCATTTTGCAAATTAAACCCCTCAATGAATTCATCTAGGGGTGCAGTGATCATATTGACACCAAAGGTGTGTCACAGAATTTTATACCATTGGGCAGTGAAGAAAAAATAATTACTGTATATACTTGTCTATAAGCCGAGTTTTTCAGCACTTTTTTTGTGCTGAAAATGCCCCCCCTTGGCTTATTCACGAGTCAATTGTCCAGAAAGCCGGTGGGGTAGGGGGAGTGGCAGAGCACTGGGTCACAGGAGGCAGAAGCCGGTGGCTGTCACTGTGTCTGCTGTTAAAGAGAAATGAATATTCATTTCCAGAAGACATCCTGCTCACCCACCAGCGTGCCCTCGGAGCATCTCGGTGGTCTCGGCATCATCGCAGCATGTCCATTGTTCTCCAGCAACTCATCTGGCGCGATCACATGGAGGCGCTCATTAAGGTAATGAATATGCACGCGTCTCCTCTTCCAGAGGCGTGGAGCGCATATACATTACCTTAATGAGTGGTGCCACATGTTCGCGCCAGAAGAGCTGCTGGAAGCCAGAACCATGGAGATGCTGCGAAGACGCCAGGACCACCGAGATGCTCCGAGGGCACGCTGGTGTGTGAGTAAGATAGGCGATAAGGAGCCATGCATAGCAGGTCGGGATTGGGGAGCTATGCATAGCAGGACAGGGACCTGGGAGCCATGAATAGCAGGACAAGGCCTGGGGAGCCATTCATAAAATGACAGGGATCAGGGAGCCATGCATACCAGGACAGCGATGGGGGAGCCATGCATACCAGGACAGGGATGGGGGAGTCATGCATACCAGGACAGGGATGGGGGAGTCATGCATACCAGGACAGGGATGAGGGGACAATGCATACTCGGCTTATACTCGAGTCCATAAGCTTACCCAGCTTTCCGTGGCAAAATTAGGCGCCTCAGCTTATACTCGGGTCGGTTTATACTTCAGTATATACAGTACATGTGTACCGCCAATATTGTGTGTTAGCCCCAAATTTGACATTTTCATACTGGGAAATGGGTAAAAATGGCATCGAAATTTGTTCCACAATTTCTGCTGAATGTAGAAATACCTCATACAGTGGAGAAAAAAAAGTATTTAGTCAGCAAGTTCTCCCACTTAAAAAGATGAGAAAGACCTGTAATTGACATCATAGGTAGACCACAACTATGAGAGTCAAAATGAGAAAACAAATCCAGAAAATCACCTTGTCTGATTTAGCAAGATTTATTTTGCAAAATTATAGGCCTCTCTCATTTTTTAAGTGGGAGAACTTGCACAATTGGTGGCTGACTAAATCCTTTTTTCCCACTGTATGTGGCTGAACAGCACTGCTTAGAGAGACTCTGGAGGGATGGAGCACCTTTTTGCCTCCTGGGGCATAGAATTTCCTAGAATAGTTTGCGGACTCCAAATACAGAGGCCCTAAGTACTAGAAAAGCAGAATTCCCCAGCAAGTGACCCCATTTTGGAAATGATACCCTTTTGGGAATTTATCTGCAGGTGTAGTGATGACTTTGACTTCATGATTGTTTTCCAGAAACAGGCAGCAGTGTTGCTGAGTAAAAATTGCAGACTGCCGTTATTGTGAACAGTACACTGTAGTGACCAGTACGTTGTAGTGACCACTACATTATGCAAAGCTCATGCTTCTGGAGACAGGCACCTGTAAAATATGTGGGCTCTCATCACTACAGAAATGCCAAACATGTGAGAGCTATATGTGGTTTAGACACACTGGGGCTCAGAAGGGAGGGGGATATATGGATTTGGGAAATCAGAATTTGCTGGATTTATTTTGAGGGTCAAGGAGCTGTGTTGCTTTTCCAGCGCCTTTGAGCTACCAGTAACGTGGAAGCCCCTATATTTCCGTTAACAGATGAAGGACCGGAGCAGGAACTCCACCGATATTTTCTGAAAGACCGGAGCCCCCGCACATCCATTGCTGAGATCTCAATCTGCACATGTGCAAACCCAATGGACATTTTCCCAGAGGCCATTTTACTGGAGGCCACCGCATCGCAGCAGGGGGGATGTGTATCGCAGTAGGGGGGATGTGTGGGGCTCCAGGCTATCAGAAAATCTTGGCGGAGCCCCGTACCACTGCGCACTGCCGAATACTGCCGCACCAGCCTGAGAAGGGAGTGTGATCATTGACCGCCACAGAATCGCCCGATTCCTGCTGCTGCTGCCACACTACTTGTAAGTATATTCCGACTATAAGACGCACCCCCATTTTGGCAAAAAAATTTTTGGGAAAAAAGTGCGTCTTATAATCCGAAAAATATGGTACTTTGCGATTTCCATCTAAATCTCTGAGTGAGGTGATTCATAGAATCATAGAATCGTAGAGTTGGAAGGGACCTCCTGGGCCATCTGGTCCAACCCCCTGCTCAAAGCAGGATTCGCTAAATCATCCCAGTCAGATGTCTGTCCAGCCTCTGTTTGAAGACTTCCATTGAAGGAGAACTCACCACTTCTCGTGGCAGCTTGTTCCACTCTTTGATCACTCTAACTGTCAAAAAGTTTTTTCTAACATCTAATCTGTGTCTCCTCCCATTCAGTTTCATCCCATTGCTTCTAGTCTTTCCTTGTGCAAATGAGAATAAAGTTGATCCTTCTACAATGTGACAGCCCTTTAGATATTTGTAGACAGCTATTAAGTCTCCTCTCAGTCTTCGCTTTTGCAAACTAAACAATCCCAAATCCTGCAACCTTTCCTCATAAGACAGGGCTTGCAGACCGGTCACCATTCTGGTTGCTCTTTTCTGAACTTGCTCCAGTTTGTTGATGTCTTTTTTAAAATGTGGTGCCCAAAACTGGACACAATATTCCAGATGAGGTCTGACCAAAGAGGAGTAGAGGGAAATAATGACTTCACGTGATCTAGACTGTATGCTTCTGTTAATACATCCTAGAATTGCATTTGCCTTTTTTGCTGCTGCATCACACTGTTGACTCATATTCAGTCTGTGATCTATTAGTATACCCAAATCTTTTTCACCTGTGCTGTTGCTTAGGCCTATTCCTCCCATTCTGTATATGCTTTTTTCATTTTTATTGCCCAGATGTAGTACTTTGCATTTTTCCCTGTTAAAAACCATTCTATTAGTTGCTGCCCACTTCTCCAGTTTATTTATATCTTTTTGAATCCTCTCTCTCTCTTCTCTAGTATTAGCTATCCCTCCTAGCTTTGTGTCATCAGCAAATTTAATTAGTTTACCCTCAATTCCTTCATCTAAATCGTTGATAAAGATGTTGAACAATACAGGGCCCAGGACAGAGCCCTGTGGTACCCCACTTGAGACATTCTTCCAACTGGATGTGCAGCCATTTACGACCACTCTTTGGGTCCGATCACTAAGCCAGTTATGAATCCACCTAACAGTTGCCTTGTCCATTCCATACTTAGTCATTTTTTCAATAAGGATTGTATGAGATACTTTGTCAAATGCTTTGCTGAAGTCAAGATATACTATATCTACAGCATTTCCTTGATCCACCCAATCAGTGATTCCATCATAGAAGGAAATTAAGTTAGTCTGACATGACTTATTAGTTACAAACCCATGCTGACTCTGTTTAATCACTTCATTCTTATCCAGGTACTGACATACATGTTGTTTAATAATTTGTTCACAGATCTTTCCTGGTATAGAAGTCAGACTCACCAGCCTATAGTTGCCTGGGTCCACCTTCTTCCCCTTTTTGAAGATAGGAACAACATTTGCTCTTCTCCAGTCTTCTGGGACTTCTCCTGTTCTCCAAGAATTTTCAAAGATTATGGAGAGGGGTTCAAAAATTTCTTCTGCTATCTCCTTTAGTACTCTGGGGTGTAATTCATCTGGACCTGGAGACTTGAATTCATTTAGGTTAGCTAAGTGTTTCCTCACTATCTTTCTGTTTATAGATATCCTGGATTCTTCTATTCCCTTAATAGGACAGTGAAGAACAGTTGATGTTACACTTCCTTTCTGAGAGAAAACAGATGCAGAATAGGAATTTAAAAGTTCGGCCTTCTCAACATCCTGTCTTACCATTTCATCATTTTCATCCTGTAAAAATCCTATAGCATCTTTGACTTTTCTTTTACTTTTGACATATCCCCAAAATCCTTTATTATTGCTTTTGACATCTCTTGCAAGCCTCAATTCATTGTCTGCTTTAGTTAATCTGATTTGTGCCCTGCAGGTTCTGCAGACAGCATTATATTCTTCTTTAGATATGCCTCCCTCTTTCCATTTTATAAACATTTTTTTCTTCCTTTTTAGCATGTGCTTAAGTTCTGTGTTCATCCATCCTGACTTCCTTAAATGCTTCCTATTCTTCCCTCTTTTTGGAATTGTTAACAATTGTGCTTTGAGAATTTCATTTTTCAAGATTTCCCATCCTTCCTGGACATTTTTGTCTTTAAGGATATCCAGCCACTGGATCCCTCCAATTCTCTTTCTGAATCCCTTAAAATCTGCCTTTCTGAAATCTAACCTAGACGTCTGAGTCTTCACAGGTCTTCCTCCTCTAGTTATCCAAAATTCTAAAATAGCATGGTCGCTACCTCCTAGTGTCCCAGCCACTTTTACCTCCTCGACCATTTCCTCCTTGTTTATAAGGATTAGATCCAAGGTAGCAGTTCCCCTTGTTTTCTCCCCTACCTTTTGGAAGATAAAGTTGTCAGCAAGAGAGGATAAGAATTTCCTTGACCTGTTAGTTTTGCCTGAGAGAGATTCCCAACAAATGTCTGGATAGTTGAAATCTCCCATGACAACTATGTCATATTTTTTGGAGAACTTGGCCATTTGATGCATAAAGAGTTCATCCATATCTTCAGCTTGCACAGGCGGCCTGTAGTAAACGCCTACAATGGTGTCCTTTCCATTGTTCTGTCCTTGTATTCTTACCCAAACAGTTTCCACAGAACTCCCAGTCTCTACAGAACGCCCAGTCTCTGAAGCTCCAATCTCTGTGCAGATATACGCGTTTCTAACATACAATGCGACACCTCCTCCTCGTTTATCAGGTCTGTTTCTTGCAAATAAGTTGTATCCTTCTAGTCTTGTATTCCAATCATGTGTATCGTCCCACCAAGTTTCAGTGATTCCAATGACATCATATTTCTTTTCCTGTGTTATTAGTTCCAATTCTCCTTGTTTGTTGCCCATGCTTTGTGCATTAGTATAGAAACATTTTAGTTTGTGATTGGTTTCTCTTTCTCCAATATTTGTATTATTTAGATTCTTTTGTCTTTGTTCTTCCTTTCCACTTCTAATAGCAGAGTTCTCAATAGCATTTGTCAGGTGTATGGCTTTTTCTGGTCTTTTGCTTCCCTTCCCATGTTGTTCTAGTTTAAAGCTCTCCTTACAAGTATAGCAAGGCGACTTCCAAATACATGTTTTCCAGTCTTCGTAAGGTGCACCCCATCTCTAGCAAGTAGTCCATCGTAAAGGTAATTCACTCCGTGATCCATAAATCCAAATTGTTGCTGACGGCACCATCGACGTAGCCAGTTGTTCACCTGCAGAATCTTATTCCACCTCCTTGTTCCATGGCCATCCACTGGGAGGATGGAAGAGAAGACCACCTGCGCTCCCAGTTCTTTCACTTTCTTGCCTAAGTCTTCAAAGTCTCTGCAGATGGTTTCCAGGTCGTTTCTTGCGGTGTCATTCAGATGAAACCCCCGAGGGATCCACTCAATATAATGAGGCAGCATAGTTATTCTGGTCTCCGTCTGGCCTGTGTTTAGTGGTGTCTTTCTTTTCAGAAGTGCAGAAAACTATGGTCGACCACACTTTTATGCTCGCCTAAAAAGACGGACATCGCATAGGTCAGACAGCGTACACAGTGCCTCCATCTGCCTCATTATAAGGAATCTAAGATGACATTTTTATTGGTACCATTTTCAGACACATGACATTTTTTGATCACTTTCTATTCTGATTTTTGTGTGGTAGAATTAACAAAAGCCAGCAATTCAGGAATAGTTTTTTTTTTTTATACATTTCCGCTTGTGGTAAAATTGAAAAGGTAGCTTTATTCTTCGGGTCAGTATGATTACAGCGATACCCCATTTATATTGTTTTTTGTTTAAAGTTTTTGACGTTTTACACAACAAAAACTTATTTATAAAAAAAATAGTTATTTTTGCATGGCTTTATTCTGAGAGCTATAATTTTTTTATTTTTCTTCTGATGGAGCTGTGTGGCAGCTTGTTTTTTGCAGGACAAGATGTTAGGCACTGGGATTCTCCCACTGCACAGGGTAGATCTCAAGCCTTGTCTGCCTCTCCAGTCTCCCATTCTGCTTCAGCCGCCGTGGGTGCTGCTGAGCAAAAACATTGGTCCCAGCATCTTGCTCATGCTTTTTACTTGGTTTCCACTGCCATTCCAGCCAAGTCTATGGTAACCAGCGATAGGCAGCAGCAAACAGACGCTTTGGAGGCTTAGTCCAGAAATCACCCTACTGAGCATGTTTGTAATGTGGCGACGTATCATTGGTGGTCGGTTGTCAGCTGAATACATCTGGCACATACTCCGCCCCCTGACGAAGGAGAACCTCTCCAAAACGCGCGTCGGGGTGATGCGCTGACCGCCCGGCCATCTACTTTCCCTTTCCTGGAGGTAATAATTCTGCTCCGGTACCGTTCACCTGTATGTGGGTGGGCGGAGTATGTGCCAGATGTAGGGGTGGATATTATGCCTTGGTTTCACTGAATGCTTTTCTGCCCGAGTATCTATATTAAGTATGGTACTTGTGTTTGTCCACAGTAATAATGTCTGTAAATGAGTATAAATGTATACTGACAGCCAAGGAGGATTTAGTTCCCTTATATATCTAAGGGTCTGTTAGGTTATATACGGTATGACAAAAAGACACGTCACTCCGAAAATAGATGAGGGGTGCTCAGAACAGGATACCAGTCCCAATATACCATATAGGAAAAAATCCGGCACTCCCAAATGCAAAAAATAGAAGTTCCTTTTTATTATTCACAGCTTAGTAATCCACATGATGTACATTCAATATATACGTAACGTTTCGGTCTCTATAATGGACCTTCTTCAGGATTGTTAGTGACCCCCTAATACGTTCTTCAGACTGAATGTAACACAACAAAAAGAAAAAATAAAACAAAAAATTACAATTAAAAATATTACAAAACATAACTGGTTTCAAAATACCTATCAAAAACAGATATAGTCAATGAAGACCAGAGTTGCATAGAAAAACAGGTTCTACAGGAATGAATCCTATGTGCATCAAATTATCTAGTAGTCACAAAAATAGGAACACATACTAATCATATACACAATATAAAGAGATAAAGTATCCCATATGGAACAGCAAAAAGATATCGTATAACATAATATAGAGAGATACAGATATAAATGGAACTGCCCTCACTCTCCCCACACAATAAAGGAATACTGACTATTCTGCACTTACCAGCAGCGCAGACTTATAACACAATAGTGACCACAGTTTCTGGCTGGTGGCTCCGGTGAGCTATACTCATCTGTGCAGTGCAGCATAATAGAGGATTATCCATTCTTCAAGCAAGGATCAGAGCTACAGTGGACTGCTTGCATTATTATTGAGGAATTGTGTGACTTTTGGTGCTCTTACTGAGGGTTCTCAGTTGACTCCTTTTCTGAAACTTGTTTTTAGACCATTTTACTTAACTTGTCTGATTGATCAAGCTAAAAGGGTCATAGATCTGAGGCCAGGGAAGGCTGCATGGCAAATTAAGATGCAGTCAAGCAGGGGCAGAATTAATAATAGCTCACACAGGGTGATGAGGCACAATTTGGGGGCATATTCAAAATCCTATGAGGATATCGCTAATGTGTTAAGCCCCACAAAATCTAGGTCACCTTTGAAAAGAGGTGAGCCCAAAACGCCTTATATAAAACAATCCCATAACCCTGCACCTGTCAAAGCTGCAAAAGGGGGATCAGGTATCAATAACCCATTGACCAAAACACTTCCTAAAACACAACCTGAAACACTTCAAAAAAAGAAAAATTTGGGGGGACACATTAAAACTCCTCCTCCAAATCAGCTCCTCACGGAGGAAATGGACACTTCCAAATCAAACAAAAGGAAGGGCACAGACGATCAGTAAAACACCGAGAGTCTTTCTTTTGAGAACTCTGACAGTGTCTCAGCTGACTATACCCCAAACACAAGCCCTGAAAGGCAGAGGCCTAGAAGGGGCACTGGAGGTCCATTTCCTTCGTTTGAGGTTCCTCCTCCATCCATCAACCTGGGGGAATACAAGGGGTCCAATAAACAAGCCACCGAAGGATTCATGGCGGATCTCTTCCAGTCCTTCAGTAATGCCCTAAAAATAGGATTTGAGACTCAGGCTAAGGCCCTACAGGAAACTTGCAGGAATCTTAGCCAAAAGGTTGAGAAATATGAGGTAAAGATGGTACAGGCGGAGAAGGACATAGTCTACCTCTCAAAGGAAAATCTCTCCTCAAAACTGAGGTTATTTCCCTTAAAAACAAATTAACGGATCTGGAGGACCGAAGCAGGAGAAATAACTTAAAAATACGAGGTATTCCTGAGTCGGTCTCCCAGGCAGATCTTTCAGATTACACTAAAAATTTATTCAAAAAATTATCGCCAAAATTGACAGAATTAGAAGTAAATATTGATCGTATACACCGCCTCCCACGTCCAAAAGGGGTCTCACAGGAAAAGCCTAGGGACACTATCCTCAGAGTCCATTTTTTTGAAACAAAGGAGAAGGTTCTAAAATCTCTGAGAGAGAGAGGTTCACCTCCAGAGCCATATAAAGATTTAAAGATTTTCCAAGACTTCTCCAAAGAGACAATGGACGCAAGAAGGTCCTTCAGAGATTTGACCTCTAAACTTAGGGAGCTCAGAGTGTCATATAGATGGGGTTTCCCTACCAAGCTATTAGTCTGGTATAATGACAAAAACTACCCCATCTACACTCCACACGAGGGTCAGAAGTTCATTAAATTTCTGATGGATGACCCAGCATTTAGGGATAGGGATTAGGACTGATTTTTATCTTATGTTCGAATTTCCATGGTGTTTACTATTAATTTCCTTTTCATGAATATGAATATCTTATGACCCGTATTTACTGTTTATTGATGTCACTGTGGGAACTTGCCACTTAATTTTTTCTCACTTTTTCCCCCACACTAAGGTGAGACACCAACCGGTTTGGAGTCCTCCAGGAGAACGCTCAAGTTCCTAATTTTTTTTTCTGTATTTCACTGTTTTTCTTGTTTCCATTTTTCTGTTTTGATATTGCACTCTAACGATGAAAATCTTATCATACAATGTTAGGGGGCTCAACAGTCCGAATAAGAGGTATGCGGTATGGAAGGAGATCACCCGAACCCGTGCCGAATTGGTATACCTCCAGGAGGTTAATCTGGCCTCTAATCAACACCCGATCTTCCAGTACAAAAACTTTCCACACATGTACAAGTCACTGTCCACAAAGAAAAAGGCTGAGGTCATTACACTGGTAGGTGGCACCATTCCTTTTCAGCTCATCAAAGAGATACCAGACTCGTTGGGCAGGTTTCATATACTCACATGCTTACTCCATGAAAGGCCATGCACAATAGTGAATGTATAGGCACCTAACAAGGGACACATTCGTTTCTTGAACAAGCTAATCAAAAAAATAGACAAAGTCAAAACAGGTGATCTGATCTTACTAGGCGATTTTAATATTGTCCCAGATAGTAACATGGATTCGTCCTCATTAGTTCGCCACAAGGTTCCAGCTTTGAAAAACTTGTTAATTCAAAATGAGCTTTATGATACTTTTCGTTGCTTGAACACATCGTCTCGTGAGTATTCTCGCTTTTCAGATGTACATAAGACAGCATCTAGAATCGATCTACTACTTGCTAATATATTTACTTTAACCAAAATTAAAGATATACGGTTCATGCAAAAGACCATCTCGGATCATACCCCGATTCTCGCTGAGTTCCTCGTGGGTCCTCCCTCTGACAAGCCATTCCGCTGGAGACTTAACCCAGCCTTGTTATATATACCAGAGTACAAGCAAGAGATAGAAAACGTTCTCTTAAACTACTTCACAGAAAATGTATCTGGTGAAGTAAATCAGTTCACGGTCTGGAATGCCCATAAGGCGGTCCTGAGGGGATGCCTTATGCAGATCCTCTCTAAACATAAGAAGAGAAATAGGGAAAAAATTACAAACCTACAGGCCCAAATTAATGATCTAGAAAAAAAACAAACCAACTTGAAAGTTCCTTCCTAAACCATCCAGGCTGATATTTTGAGACTCAGACAGAGTCTGAGATCTGAAATCTACCAGGAATACGATGCAGCCATCAAAGCATCTAGGTATAAATCGTATACATCTCTCAACAAGCCTACCAAGTTTATGATGAGGAAGTTAAAAAGAGAAAGAATCAAAAAAAGGATAATTATGATTGTATCTCCCTCGGGTGATCCCAAAATTCACCCTAGGGACATTGTCAACTCGTTTGCAGATTTCTTTAAAAATCTTTATAACCTGAAAGATGACCCCCAAACACCGGTGGTTAACTCGAATTTTGTGGATTCTTTTCTACAGAGTATCGATTTACCAAGAGTTGATGAGCTGGACTTGAATTATGTCAATAGCCCTTTTACAGAGAGTGAAATAGTTGACGTTATCAAGAAACTGTAGTCCCAAAAATCACCAGGGCCGGATGGCTTCTCTGGGGAATACTATAAATCCTTTTCAAAAATTCTGGCTCCACAGTTGGCTTCCGTCTTTGGTCTGGCATCCTCTCGGGGTTCCTTCCCAAAGGAGATGTTAGAGGCAACAATTGTCATGATTCCAAAGGAGGGGGGAGACCCCGAGAGAATACAGAACTATAGGCCAATCTCGCTCATAAACAGCGATATTAAAATCTATTCAAAGATCATCGCAAACCGACTAAAAAACATCCTTCCACGTCTGTTGGTGGATGATCAAATAGGGTTCACAGAGGGCCGCCAGGCCTCAGATGGGACTAGAAGGGTGTTTAACCTGATAAATTTAGCTAACAATTCGAGAACCGAAACTGCTTTTCTGGCACTGGACGCCGAGAAGGCGTTCGATAGACTAAACTGGCTATATTTAAAAACAACTTTTGCTAGATTTGGCTTTGACGAGAAGTTTCTATCAACAGTCTTCGCCCTATACTCGGGTCCTAGTGCCAGGATCTATGGAAACAACTTCCTTTCTGACTCGTTTGACATTACTAATGGCACAAGACAGGGGTGCCCCCTGTGTCCCCTTCTATTTGTGCTTGCCATACAGCCCCTAGCCGAAAAAAATAGATTAAACAATGATATTAAAGGCTTTGAAATGCCATCACGAAATTTTAAAATCGGGTTATTCGCAGATGATCTCTTCCTCACACTTCTTGATCCCGCAAATTCCATTAAAGCCCTTTCAGATGAACTAGAAAAATTCTCTAGAGCATCCTATTTTAAGATAAACCCACACAAATCCAAATTTATAACTCTAAACATGAAACAATCCGAAATTAACGAAATAAAGACTCAAACCCAGTTCATTTGGGAGGAAAAAGAGATTGTCTATCTAGGGATTAGAATAGCAGGATCAATCCGAGCCACAGTTAGGGCCAATTTAGTATTCTAAAGGCTATTACAGGCAATCTATCCTTTTTGGCTCAGTTAGAGACTTCCATTTTTGGGAAGATACTGGCAGTCAAAGCCTTTATCCTTCCCAAAATTTTATACATATTTAGGACTTTGCCAGTTAGCTTTCCACGCCAATCCATTGATAAAATTCAAGAGCTCATCCGACTATTTATTTGGAAAGGTATGAAAGCAAGAATATCTGCAGACTTACTTTATAAAAATAAAAAACATGGGGGCGCAGGACTGCCCAACATATACGCTTATTATCAGGCCTCACTTATTAAACAGAGCTGGCACTGGTTTATGGAAAACATGACACATCCGGCTTGGTATGGCTTGGAGAGAGATGCTAGTGATAGAGGTCCCACGCGAATGCTTTTCTTTTACTTCCTTCTGCAAAAGCACAGTGCGAACTCATCGCATCCTATATTTCGGTCGATAATCTCAGCCTGGAGGGAACTCATTAAGCCGACTAAAAATACCAAAAAAGCAGAGCAAATCTTAAAACTACCCCTATCTTCATTTGCAATGATGGATGATCTCCTGATGCCAGAGGTATGGGGGAAATCTGGAATCAAAAAGGTGGGGGATGTTTTTAGTGGAGTGGAGTTCTTGAAATTCAGTGAGATCAAGGCTAAATATAATCTGCCATCATCTGAGCTGGTCTTTTACACCATGTTGAAAGACAGAATTTTGAAAATCATAAAAGGGAAGACTTTAAATTATGAAATGCTAACTTCACTGTTGTGCAACCTTAAAAATAAAAACCTCTGGAGCCTGCGTAATTTGTATAGATGTGTCGTCAAGGACCTAGCGAGCCACAAAAACATATACATGAAGAGATGGGAGTCCGATTTAGGTGCTGATATCCGTCTCGAGAATTGGAACAATGCCATCAAATTCACTTACAATTCCAACATATCAATGGGTCTTCACGAGGGTTATTTTAAACTGTTAAATAGGTGGTACTATATCCCGACAAGGTTATCACATTTTAACACAGAATTATCTTTCTTGTGCTGGAGAGGCTGTGGACATCAAGGGAACATCTACCATATATTTTGGGGTTGTTCAAAGATCAAAAATCTCTGGTTCCAGGTCACACAGCACATTAACCTCATTGCTAAGGATTTCACAATTACGCCTGAAAGAGCACTTCTTTCATTAGACATGGAACAATTTGATGATTCGGTAAGACATATTATCATCCACATCCTCCTAGTGACTAGGACCATGTTAGCACAATGGTGGAAGAAAATCGAGGTTCCTAAGTTTTCGGACATACTTGATAAAATAGGCCAACATAGTGATTTAGAACTCAGATTTGCGATTAACAACAATCACATCCACAAATATACAAAAAAATGGAAGACTTGGAACAACAAATTCCATATCAAATACACCTATTAACCCCTTAATGTCCAATGACGGACACAGTCCGTCATCAGACATTTCCCCTGCTTTGATGAGGGCTCCGGCGCTGAGCCCGCATCAAAGTCGGGACATGTTAGCTGTTATGAACAGCTGACATGTGCCCGCAATAGGCGCGAGCGGAATCGCCGTCCGCCCGCGCCTATTAACTAGTTAAATGCCGCTGTCAAAGCTGACAGCGGGCATTTAAATAGCATTTCCGGCCGCCGGGCCGGAAATGACCTCATCGCCGACCCCCGTCACGTGATCGGGGGTCGGCGTCATGTTGCCTGGACAACCAGAGGTCTCTATGAGACCTCTATGGTTGTTCCAGGCATATGGCTTTCAGCGCCACCCGGTGGTCGGCACTGAAAGCACAGCAGTAAATCTGCTACATATGGGCGATCTGCTCATCGCCCATATGTAGCAGAGCCGATCGGGTTGCGCAAGCTTCTAGCCTCCTATGGAGGCTATTGAAGCATGCCAAAAGTAAAAAAAAAAAATGTTTAGAAATAAAAAAAATTAAAAAAAACCTAAAAGTTCAAATCACCCCCCTTTCGCCCCAATCAAAATAAAACAGTAAAAAAAAATCCCACATACACATATTAGGTATCGCCGCTTTCAGAATCGCCTGATCTATCAATAAAAAAAAGCATTAACCCTATCGCTAAACGGCGTAGCGAGAAAAAAATTCAAAACGCCAGAATTACGTTTTTTTGGTCACCAAGACATTGCATTAAAATGCAATAACGGGCGATCAAAAGAACATATCTGCACAAAAGTGGTATCATTAAAAACATCAGTCTGGCAGAGAAAAATAAGCCCTCACCCGACCCCAGATCATGAAAAATGGAGACGCTACGGGTCTCGGAAAATTGCGCAAATTTTTTTTTTTTTTTTTTTTTTTTTAGCAAACTTTGGAATTTTTTTTCACCACTTAGATAAAAGAGGACATAGACATGTTTGGTGTCTATGAACTCGTAATGACCTGGAGAATCATAATGGCAGGTCAGATTTAGCATCTAGTGAACCTAACAAAAAAGCCAAGCAAAAAACAAGTGTGGGATTGCACTTTTTTGCAATTTCACCGCACTTGGAATTTTTTTCCCGTTTTCAAGTACACGATATGGTAAAACCAATTATGTCATTTAAAAGTACAACTCGTCCCACAAAAAATAAGCCCTCACATGGCCATATAAACAGAAAAATAAAAAAGTTATGGCTCTGGAAAGAAGGGGAGGGAAAAATGAAAATGTAAAACCAAAAATACCCCTGGCCGTTAAGGGATTAAGAGGTATTATATTTTGAGGCCTAAACATGGCCATTGTAGTACCGGGATGTCATAACTCCTTCCAAGAATGTTACCCCATAATAAGGATTGTCGATTTTCTTTTCCTTTTTTGTTGTTATTTGCTATATGCTATTTAATGCCTATTTGTGGGTTCTCTAGTTTCAAATTTTTTCCGTACCTGTACAAGGTTCTTTACTTCCCATTCCGTTTCCTCCTTTCCTACCTTCCTTCCCTTACCCTGTTTAATGACTGAAAACCAATAAAATTATTTGAAAAGAAATAAAAATAAAAATAAAAAAAGGAATAAGGGACCATATAAAGAAAAAAACACTTGTGGAAAAAATATAAATAAAGAAATTCATAAAACTAGGGAAAAAAGGAATACTTCATGGAAAACAGGCAAATAACTAGCGAGAAAAAAAATTAAAAAAATATATAAAAATAAAAGAAAAAATAAAAGAAAAAAAAGGGAATATAAAAAACTAAAACAAAAAAATTAAAAATAAAAAAGTAAAGAGAAAACAAATTATAAAAACCATACCCCTCCAAAGATACTCTCTAACGAGATTGCTGCTGCTGTAAAGAATGAAAAAAATGAGAAAAAGGAGAGGGTTAAGAAGAGATCTCATGATATCAACCTTAAAATAAACTCATAACATCGTATTCTCTATTTAACCCTTTGGGTTCCAAAGTTTGCAACGAATGAATCCAAAAGGCCTCTCTGAGCTTTAGTGATTTTACCTGATTACCCCCTCTTCTATGTGCTGGAACTTAGAGAAGGCTGGTAGTGCAATAAGAGACTGCGCTGCTGTGGTAGAGTTCAAGGTATCTTTATTGCCAACGCGTTTCCTGAGCCAGTCCCAGCTCACTTCATCAGGGCATGTTACAGAAGTTCATTGCAGGGGTATATATACACATAAAAAAAAAAAAAAAAAAGGGGGAGGCGCCAAGAATAGTGAGGTGACACGTCAGCATGGATACATATACATGAATCATACAAAACAATAAAACTTTATTACAACCATATTAAAAACGATGTTTAAAATGCCATAAAAAGAGTGTTGGTATAAAAAATGTGATTAAAAAATAAAAAGACACGGGGGGGATTACGAGGTAAAAGATGCCTCTCGAGTCCTGGGGTGGATTAGAACTTGCCTCAGAGGATATAACTCATGGTATTAGTCCACTATGCTACATGTGAAACTGGAAAAAAAAATTTTTTATTGTGTCATAACACTCAATTTTTAACCATTTTTATATCACCTATTCCAGAGAGTTTCTTCTTGTTGTTGTTTTTTTTTATTTTTATTATGTCTTAACACTCAATTTTTAACCATTTTTATATCACCTATTCCAGAGAGTTTCTTCTTGTTGTTCTTCTCTTTTCTCCACCTAGAAAAGATATTTGAGACTAGTTTTAGCTATTTACACATGATTTTAACCATTTTCTCCTTATTTTCCAGTTTCACATGTAGCATAGTGGACTAATACCATGAGTTATATCCTCTGAGGCGAGTTCTAATCCACCCCAGGACTCAAGAGCCATTTTTAAATCTTTTACCTCGTGATCCCCCCATGTCTTTTTATTTTTTAATCACGTTTTTTATACCAACACTCTTTTTATGGCATTTTAAACATCGTTTTTAATATGGTTGTAATAAAGTTTTATTGTTTTGTATGATTCATGTATATGTATCCATGCTGACGTGTCACCTCACTATTCTTGGCGCCTCCCCCTTTTTTTTTTTTTTTTATGTGTATATATACCCCTGCAATGAACTTCTGTAACATGCCCTGATGAAGTGAGCTGGGACTGGCTCAGGAAACGCGTTGGCAATAAAGATACCTTGAACTCTACCACAGCAGCGCAGTCTCTTATTGCACTACCAGCCTTCTCTTTGTACCAAGTCCTTGGACCTCGTGCAGACTGCTGCAGCTGTTTTATGCGATTATAGGTGTTGTGACTCTCACAACCCTATCAGGTGAGCCTAACACTTGCTGTGCACTCATCTACTTTCCATACAGACCTACGCATTGGAAGCGCCCTGTCTCCCCCTTTTCTTTTCACAGCTCATTCGGACCCCTTGGCGGGGGTATAGCAGTTGGTGATCCACTTACAGGTGCAGCTCCAGGCGTTTGTCCATCATGGATTACTTCCAACACAGATTATTATCTCGGGAGAGATTGATTCTTCAAACCGTCAGCCAAATTCCAGCATCATCCAGCCATGAGGATCCAATTTTCTGTTCTTATACAGAGGAAGAAACGGAGACAATGAAAGGTCTGTTCCATACCCTTGAGAACCATATCAAGGACGAAATTGTACATAGCTTACATGCTAGGTTTCTCAATATATACCTAGAGGAACAATTATGCCCTCAGGGTTAAAGGATTTCTCTGCAGACCCCTTTCCCAAAAGATCCTGAATTTTCAGTAACCTGGAACAACATACAAAAAGACTGTATGCAGAGACTTTTAGCCTGTTTATGCAAAAAAAGAGCTCTCTTAGCTGAGGCTGCTGCCCAGAATGTTTTGGAAATAGATTCTCAACTCCAGAATTTTGACAGTCATCCCTTATTCAGGAAGATCAACTCTAGCATCTCTACATCTGCTCTAAAACTAGAACATGAACTTATTTTGAAGAAATCTAAAAAACTCAATAGGGACAGGGAGGATCCCTGCTCTCCACCTGAAGATCCAGAGGATGATAGGGATTCCCCTACCATCCCCCAATCTCCAAGACAGCTTAGAAAACCAAACTCCTACCCCACCTCACACAGGGGACCCTCTGATAGAGGCTCTGGGAGGGTATTCACTAATAGTAACAGAGGGAGGAATGTCCCTCAGCATATGAACAGATCCAGAGAACCCCCTGCACTACTAAATCAAAATGCCAAACCTGCTCTCAAATCCAAACCCACTCTATCTGAATTAATGAGTGCAAATATTAGTTCCTTTCAAGAAACTGCCTCTAATAATGTTTTTTTCCCAACTATGGATCTAACCAGCATTACTGAAGTGGTGAACCTTATCAATGATAGAAGGAAATCTGCTTCCTTCCCACTCCCCTTCTTTAATTCTCCTTGTTCCTCTCCTACCCCTACCACATCTGCTCTAACAGTCCTTGATTGTCAGGAACCTGAAGTTTTTCCTGACACTCCAGACCTCTTGGATCTCTCTATCCATCCCACTGATGAGACCTTACCTTCTACCATTCCTGAAAAAATTGTAATAGACAACTCCACTGCAGGATCTTCAGTTGCTGTCTCTTTTTTACCTGCAGCACTGAATCCTGCACAGAAAACACCCAAAAACAACAACATAACCCATTTTTTTCAAAAGGTCCAACAAAAACGAAAAAATCCTTTAGAGGATGCAGAGGAAAGGGAATTGAGAAAAAAGGCAAAAACGATCATTAACACAATCTAAATCTAATATCTTCAACCTTTCCTCCCATGTTCTTTCCTCTGAAGAAATCAGTCTACTGAATAAAGGTTTGTCTTTTTGCCCCACGTCCAGGAGTGATGGATTTGATTTGTTTTTGGACACCCAAAGATTTATCAGGAAAATCACACTCCTCAGACACTTTGAGATAAAAAAAAAAATCTCTTCCTCCCACTAATGGGGTTAATTCTACTGATTCCTCCTTCCACTTGGATGTGAAAGGCAAATCCACCTTTTACCCTGTGGAAAGTAAAGGCCACCATCTAGAAACTTTCTCTGATCTACTTCTAGACCAGTTGAAAGATCTAGATAAGGAGCATACCTCTATCAACAAAAATCTTACTAATAGGGAGCAGGCAGCATTGACTAAGCTTGAGAAACTGCAATATTATCATCAAATCTGCTGATAAAGGCGGTGGTATTGTAATACAGGACAGGAAAGACTATGTACAGGAATCCTACAGGATTTTATCTGACACCAATTTTTATGAAAAACTCCCCCTACAATCCCATCCCTTCTGTCACCATTGCTTATAACCTTTTAATCAATGAAGCTTTTACTGAAGGAACCATCAATGATCAAGAGAAGAAATTTCTGGTCAATAAAAATCCATCCACTCCCTTCATTTATCATCTTCCTAAAATGCATAAATCTACAACCAACCCCCCAGGTAGACCCATAATTTCTGGCATAGGGTCCCTTAGGCCTCTTTCACACTTCCATTTTTGACAATCAGTCAAGATGCGCCAATTTTGAAAAATTTTGCGGATCCGTTTTTTTCCCCATTGACTTTCGTTATTGGCGGATCCTGACTGATTGCCGTCCGTTGCATCCGTTTTTTTGAGGATCCGCCACAATGTTAGTGTCCGTCAACATCCTCAAAGATTTCCAAACGGAGCTTGCAATGTTTTTTTGTCCGGCGGATCCTCCACGCACTGAATTAATCCCAAAATCTGTCTGGGTGCCGGACAAAAAAAATTTTCTCTCTCTCTCTCTCTCTCTCTCTCTCTCTCTCTCTGTTACCCAGCCACTTGAAGGACTCCGCTGAATTGATTAATCTGGTTCATGATGTGTTATGGAAAGACTCTTATTATTTTATTTCATTTGATGTATCTGCTTTATATACAAACATTGAACATGAGTTGGGTCTTGAATGTTTTAACAGGTTCCTTTTATCAGACATTCATTTATCTGTTGCACAAAAAGCTTTTATCTACAAAGGGATGGATTTTATTTTGCATAATAACTTTTTTACTTTTCTGGGGGAATTTTATCACCAGACACGTGGGACCGCTATGGGATCACGAGTAGCACCTACGTATGCAAATCTTTTTATGGGAGTCTTTGAACAAAATTTTATCACCAATGAGACTTTTAATAAAGGCATCATTTTATACAGAAGATACATTGATGACCTGTTCTTAATGTGGGACAATGATGTTTTAGATGTGGGTGCTCTTATTTGTTCCATCCAGAATAATCCATGGGGCTTGACTTTTACCCCACATGTTAATAATCAGTCCATGGATTTTTTAGACATCACATTTTTCATCAGGGATTCCAAGATTTGCAGTAAAACGTTTTTTAAATAGGTGGATTCTAATAGTTATGTACATTTTAAGTGTGGACACTACAAAAAATGGCTTTTTAATATTCCTCACAATCAGTTCCAAAGGATAAGAAAGAACTGCACTAATGATGAGGATTTTAACACACAATCCGAGGTCCTGAGGGAAAGGTTCCTTGCTCAGAGGTATCCCAAAAAACTCATTAGTTCTACATGTGATAATGTTTTTAAAAATTTTAACCAGAATATTCTCCTCAGCAAATCTCTGGCTAAACAAAAGAAAGATGATGCTGAACTCTTTAGAACAAATTTTATTACAACATTCAGTTCACAACAGAGCAGGATAAGAGATGTTCTAAATAATTTATGGCCCATCATTAAGAAGGACCCGATACTTAATGGAGTCCTTCCAGACAAACCTGCTATCACCTTCCGAAAGGCCAGGTCATTAAAGAATATTCTGGCTCCAAGTAGACTTCTACCCCAGAAGCCTACTACCCATACCATTTCATCACCAGGGATTTATAAGTGTCACCGTCCTAATTGTGTTTGCTGTCATACCATTTCACACTGCACGTCTGTGTTTGTCCACCCCATTACACTTGAAAAATTTCCCCTCAAATTCCACCTCACTTGTCATTCCTCTCATGTTATATATGTCATTTCCTGTCCTTGTCCCAGATTGTATGTAGGTCGCACTACATTGTCGCATGAATGGACACCGTCACAATATCAAAATAGGCTTCCAAAAACATGGACTTTCACGACACTTTGACACCACACATTCCAGAGATTTCAGTAAAGCCACCATTTATCCCATTGATCACATACCAGACCACATCCCCAATAGGTTTCAATCACTATGCAGAAAGGAAGTTTTTTGGATCTACAAATTCAAATCTATTGAGTCCAGTGGTCTTAATATCATCAATGATGTTTTTTATTGATTTTATTTTGACCCTGTGTTTTAATAGCTTATCCTTTCAATTCCGTTATATCATCATCTTCGTTTTTTAAAGAAAAAAATTTTTATGCATTTTTTTTTTTCACCCATGAATTTTTTTTTTTTTATTTATATTATGTCTTACTTTTTAACCATTTTTATATCACCTGTTCCAGAGAGTTTCTTCTTGTTGTTCTTCTCTTTTCTCCACCTAGAAAAAAGATATTTGACACAAGTTTTAGCTATTTACACATGATTTTAACCATTTTCTCCTTATTTTCCAGTTTCACATGTAGCATAGTGGACTAATACCATGAGTTATATCCTCTGAAGCAAGTTCTAATCCACCCCAGGACTCAAAAGCCATTTTTTAATCTTTTACCTCGTGATCCCCCCCCGTGTCTTTTTTTTTTTAAATCACGTTTTTTATACCAACACTCTTTTTATGGCATTTTAAACATCGTTTTTAATATGGTTGTAATAAAGTTTTATTGTTTTGTATGATTCATGTATATGTATCCATGCTGACGTGTCACCTCACTATTCTTGGCGCCTCCCCCTTTTTTTTTTTTTTTTATGTGTATATATACCCCTGCAATGAACTTCTGTAACATGCCCTGATGAAGTGAGCTGGGACTGGCTCAGGAAACGCGTTGGCAATAAAGATACCTTGAACTCTACCACAGCAGCGCAGTCTCTTATTGCACTACCAGCCTTCTCTTTGTACCAAGTCCTTGGACCTCGTGCAGACTGCTGCAGCTGTTTTATGCGATTATAGGTGTTGTGACTCTCACAACCCTATCAGGTGAGCGTCTTAAATTCACTTCCAGGGATTTGTAGAAATTCACTTGATGTAGTAACCTGTGAGACTATGTCAGCTACTTCTGTCTCATTAAATGAGAAACTATTGGCAGACATCTCACAAAAATAATTTTTCTTCAAGAAACCAGTAGTAGCGGGTGCCCGTGTGTATGGTCAGATACGGTATGACAAAGAGACACGTCACTCCGAAAATAGATGAGGGGTGCTCAGAACAGGATACCAGTCCCAATATACCATATAGGAAAAAATCCGTCACTCCCAAATGCAAAAAATAGAAGTTCCTTTTTATTATTCACAGCTTAGCAATCCACATGATGTACATTCAATATATACGTAACGTTTCGGTCTCTATAATGGACCTTCTTCAGGATTGTTAGTGACCCCCTAATACGTTCTACACGACTAAGCAATATGGAAGAGAAATATGTAGAGAGGGGTTATCCCCGCCGTTTGCTTAAGAAATGTCGGGATGACAACCGTTCCCGCAATAAATTGAGTATGGGTTCTAGAATTCCCTTCGTCCATACTTTCCATCCTTTCATGTACAGATTGCACAAGAAAATCCATAAACATTGGCCCATACTTCGGGATAGTTTCCCGAAGATACCCGAGTTTCAGGTCCCTTTTCTCCCATGTTTTAGGAGACCCAATAATTTGAGAGATAAGATTGTTAGAGCAGATATTGGCTCTGCATTAAAAATTCCTAGGCAAAGTTTTCTCCAAACACAGAAAAGAGGGACCTTCCTGTGTCTACAATGTGCTAACGTTTTAAAAGGTTCCTCTATTTCACATCCTCAGACAGGTATAGACATCCCTATTAAGGGGTTCTACACCTGTGACTCTAAATTTGTGGTTTATGCGATTAAGTGCCCTTGTGGCAAAGTGTATGTAGGGGAAACGACACAGAGCGTGAAGGATAGGATCTCGCATCATAAGTCTGACATACGCTGTGGATGCCATCATTTACCCTTACCTTTTCATTTCCATACTGCGGGTCACACTATAGCCCAATTACGGTTTCTTGTCCTCAAACAAGTTCCAGCACATAGAAGAGGGGGTAATCAGGTAAAATTACTAAAGCTCAGAGAGGCCTTTTGGATTCATTTGTTGCAAACTTTGGAACCCAAAGGGTTAAATAGAGAATACGATGTTATGAGTTTATTTTAAGGTTGATATCATGAGATCTCTTCTTAACCCTCTCCTTTTTCTCCTTTTTTTCATTTTTTTTCATTCTTTACAGCAGCAGCAATCTCGTTAGAGAGTATCTTTGGAGGGGTATGGTTTTTATAATAATTTGTTTTCACTTTACTTTTTTATTTTTAATTTTTTTGTTTTAGTTTTTTATATTCCCTTTTTTTCTCTTATTTTTTATTTTATTTTTATATTTTTTTAATTTTTTTTTTTTTTCTCGCTAGTTATTTGCCTGTTTTCCATGAAGTATTCCTTTTTTTCCCTAGTTTTATGAATTTCTTTATTTATATTTTTTCCACAAGTGTTTTTTTCTTTATATGGTCCCTTATTCCTTTTTTTATTTTTATTTTTATTTCTAACCCCCCCTTTTTTTAGCAAGATAGTAAACTGCCTATTCATAGTGTTAAATTTTTCCCCCCTTTTTTTCTTTTATCAACATTGTACATTACGCTACATATAAGCCGCCTTGTAAGGTGCATTTTTTTTCTCTCCACCCAGTGTCACTGCACTAAGGCTAATTTCACACTTGCTTTTTTTGCAGCGCCTTTTCAGCGCAAAAAAACGCATAGAAAAAACGCATACAAATGCATACAAACGCTGCGTTTTTTTCAAGCATTTTTATGCGCATGCAGGAAAAAAAGCAGCGTTTTTATGCGTTTGTATGCGTTTTTAGTGCGTTTGCCTTTTTTTACAGATTTTTGGACAACCCTGAAAAAAAAAACCAAACCCATTCAACAACACACAAGACCAATGGGACGTCAATGTCGGTGTGGTATGTTAATATATAGACCCTGTCTACAGTATTCTTCAGATTTGCTTGATTCTTCTCGTGTCAACATGGATCTGCGCTGGAAGAGTTTTCACTTCAACTTGGATTTGGACATCGCGATGGCTCAGGCGTATGCAGTAGCTTGCCATGAACAAAGGAAGAGAGAGAGGCAGCAAAGACGGCAGCAGCGGCGTATGTGGATACATCCGATTGTTGAACTCCGGGAGAGCCGTGGGGCATACCACACCCTCTACAGTGAGCTACAGGCAAACCCAGAGAAATTTACAGATTATATCCGGATGTCCCAAGAAAGCTTCAGGGATTTGCTTGCTCGTGTCCAACAATCCATCCGGAGACAGGACACACAGCTCCGTCGTGCGATCCCTCCTGAGGAACGGCTACTGGTGACATTACGGTACGTAATATTTAAAAACCAAGGGGTGCGGTCTGATGGGTTTTTTTAAAATTTAGTATTCAAAACCTTGGGTAATTAGTTTTCGTGAATGTACTAATATTTTATTTTATAGTTTTTTTAAAATAATATACATAAATATTAATTTTACTTCTTTGTCTGTTCACAGATTCCTGGCGACTGGAGAAACCCTATGTTCACTACACTTCCAGTACCGTATTGGAATCTCTACCTTGTCTGGAATTGTTGCTGACACCTGCCGGGCTCTCTGGAATGTTCTTTGTCCAGAATTTATGCCCCTGCCCACCACTGAAAAGTGGATGGAAATTGCTGAAAAATTCTGGACAGTATGCAATTTTCCCAACTGTTTGGGAGCTGTTGATGGTAAACACATACGGATCATCAAACCCAAAAGAACAGGATCTGAGTACTATAATTACAAAAAGTACTTTTCAATAGTACTCATGGCCATTGCGGATGCCGGATGTATGTTTGTAGCAGTGGACATTGGAGCATTTGGCCGTGGTAATGACTCACAGGCTTTTAAAAACTCAGACATGGGCCGGAGGTTGTATGGCAACCAATTTAATTTCCCTATGCCACGGCCTCTTCCTCACACCGAAGCTCCGCCAATGCCCTTTGTAATGGTTGGGGATGAGGCTTTTCAAATGTGCGCAAACTTACTGAAACCCTACTCCAGCCGGGACTTGGACCACACCAAAAAAATATTTAATTACAGGCTGACCAGGGCCAGAAGAACTGTCGAGTGTGCTTTTGGGATTCTTGTCTCCAGGTGGCGAATTCTCGGCACGGCCATTAATCTTAAACTTGAAACAGTCGATGAGGTGGTGAAGGCCTGTGTGGTTCTACATAATTTTGTGATGGCTAAAGAGCACCCGACCTTTGAGCTGGACGATGATGCTCCTAACCCATTGCCTGAATTCACTCAGCACCCTCTCAGGTCATCCGTTGAAGTTGGCCAAATGAGGGACCAATTTGCGGCCTTCTTTATTTCTGATGTAGGACGGGTGCACTGGCAAGATGAAATGTTGTAATGTTTTCGTTTTATTTATGGTAATAAAAAACCTTATTTGATACCATTACTGGGTGCACTATATTTTTTACACTCCAATTAAATAAAAAACTTTACATATGTTCAATACATAGTCCTAGTCTAGTCATATGACTAGACTAGGCCTTTGTATTTAACATATGTTCAATACAAAGGCCTAGTCTAGTCATATGACTAGACTAGGCCTTTGTATTGAACATATGTTAAATACAAAGGCCTAGTCTAGTCATATGACTACACTACGCCTTTGTATTTAACATATGTTCAATACATAGGCCTAGTCTAGTCATATGACTATACTACGCCTTTGTATTTAACATATGTTCAATACATAGGCCTAGTCTAGTCATATGACTATACTACGCCTTTGTATTTAACATATGTTCGATACATAGGCCTAGTCTAGTCATATGACTACACTACGCCTTTGTATTTAACATATGTTCAATACATAGGCCTAGTCTAGTCATATGACTATACTACGCCTTTGTATTGAACATATGTATTGAAAACCAAGGCATAGTCATATGACTAGATTAGGCCTTTGTATTTAACATATGTTCAACATAGGCCTAGTCTAGTCATATGACTAGACTAGGCCTTTGTATTTAACATATGTTCAATACAAAGGCGTAGTATAGTCATTTGACTAGACTAGGCCTATGTTGAACATATGTTAAATACAAAGGCCTTGTCTAGTCATATGACTATGCCTTGGTTTTTAACATATACGTGTATTTACCCATCAGTGTGTGTGAGCGGCGGCAAAACCATTAATCAAACTTTGTAATGGTTAACCACAAATGTAAATTTATTTTTAACCACAAAAATATAAACAACTTGCAGTTGAAGACGGTGTTTGAGGGGAAGGGGCAACAAAACTTGTGGGGGAAGGTAGTCCAGTTAAGGGAATTAAACTACGAACACTTGGAGGAGAGGAAATGGGTTCAGGAACATTTCTTCGAAGTGCATGTCGCCGTAGGCTTGTCTGCCTGGACCGACTTTGCCCCAATGCCCGCCTTGATAGATTTTGCCTAGAACTTGGGGCAAATATGGAATGGAGGTCCCCCGTCTGCTGCTGTGGCTGATGCTGCTGTGGCTGATGCTGCTGTGGCTGCTGCTGAGGTGGCTGCTGCTGCTGCTGTGGCTGCTGCTGTGGCTGTTGCTGCGGTGGCTGCTGCTGATGCTCCTGATGCTCTTGGTTGGCAGTGCTCGTCCTTGCAGGAGGACTGGTGGCGGCAGTGATGGTCCAGGTTTGCGGAGTGGTGGTGGCAGAGCTACTACATGTTGTTGTAGCGGCAGGGCTGTTCCATGTTTGCCTAGTGGTGTCTGAGCTCCACGCATGCATGGGGGTGGCGGTGGTGCTTCAGACAGGAGCAGCGCTTGCCATGGTGGTGTTGGTGAAGTGACCAGCTGCACTGAGACTTGTGGTGGTGTAATGGCGGGTGTCCTGGCTTTGAATTGAGGTGTCCGTGCAGTGGTATGCAGCACAAGTCAGTAGTGAGGTGAAGTGAGTCAATGGTGGCACAGGTGGAAATGACACCACTGACTGCTGCCCGTACCGATTATGCTGCATAGCCTGCAAGAAAGCATTGTTGCAGGCCTGCAGCACATTCAGCTGTTGCTCAGGACTAAGGTGTTCCGCCATGCCCTTTTCAATTTTACTAAAAAAATGGTGCGCTGGTCTGTTGAGGTCGGCCTCCTGACGGTCGACAGAATTGAAGCGGTGTTCAAAGTGGTTAAAACCACGTTCCATTAGTGCAAAACCGCTTTCAACTCTGTCGGACAGCGACTTGAGGCTGGCATTAAAGGCCTCGCTCAAGTGCATAAACTCGGTCAAGACATTCCTGTCCAAGGCCCTCTGCCGCTGGTGGGTAGTGCCCGCATAACCAATGGCAGAGACCTGGGACAGGGGAACACCTGATGGCCCAGCTTCCTGGTCACCAGCTGTGTGTGTGGCTGACCTGCAAGGTGCTTCCTGGCTGTCGGATGGCTGGGATGGGTCAGAGGACGTCCGAGGAAGGACCGCTCCAGGGCCAGGTTGCAGGGTGCTGCTCCAGGTGCTGTGGAAGAAAGGAAAATCATTACTACCAAGCCTTTACAAGAAGCATCAGCTGTGGATTAGAAAAACACAGATTAATAAAAATAAAAACCCAAAATTTGGAATACTTACGATCTCGTGGCAAGGACCGGTCTTAGGAACTGCAACGCGTGATAGTGACGGTATCTAGTTCTGGTCCTTGACGCAGATCCACTGCGAACCTGGCCCTCAGCACGAACATCACTGTTGAAGCGGTCCTTGATCGAACGCCAACGTGTTCGGACTTTGTCCACTGTTGGAAAAAAATAAACAGTGCAATCAAGGACAACAGTCACTGCGGCACAATACAGCAATACAATACTCAAAGCAGTCACTGTAAAGCCCGATGACACTGTTGGGTTTCCTGCTAGAATATATCTAGCAGGAAACCCAACAGTGCCATCAAGGACAACAGTCACTGCGGCACAATACAGCAATACAATACTCAAAGCAGTCACTGTAGAGCCAGATGACACCGTTGGGTTTCCTGCTAGAATATATCTAGTAGGAAACCCAACAGTGCCATCAAGGACAACAGTCACTGGGCACAATACAGCAATACAATACTCAAAGCAGCCACTGTAGAGCCCGATGACACCGTTGGGTTTCCTGCTAGAATATATCTAGCAGGAAACCCAACAGTGCCATCAAGGACAACAGTCACTGCGGCACAATACAGCAATACAATACTCAAAGCAGTCACTGTAGAGCCCGATGACACCGTTGGGTTTCCTGCTAGAATATATCTAGCAGGAAACCCAACAGTGCCATCAAGGACAACAGTCACTGCGGCACAATACAGCAATACAATACTCAAAGCAGTCACTGTAAAGCCCGATGACACTGTTGGGTTTCCTGCTAGAATATATCTAGCAGGAAACCCAACAGTGCCATCAAGGACAACAGTCACTGCGGCACAATACAGAGCAGGGAAATACTTACTAAACGCCTTTTTGGAGGATGCTGTGGCGCTGTCCCAGCCATCCATCAACGCTGCGGCCACCTCATTCCATAGCCGCCGTGTCACCACATTGTCCTTGTACAGCCGGTCACGGCTGTCCCACAACGGAGCACGCTCCTGGACCAAGCTGATAAGCTGCTCATTATCCAGGTAGACGTCTTCATCCCGTTGTGGAACCTAGACAAAACACATTCATTAGAATAATCCAATTTAAATTGAATAAAAAGTTTAAAAAAAAATACAGAAAAGATGAAAAATAGAAGATAAAAAATAAAGAACATAACAAATCATTTCATACATACATTCCGTATCACCACCGGGACTTGGCTTCGCTGCTCCTGCTCTTCGCCCTCAGTAGTCCCGTCCACAGAAGATGATGATGATGTCTCAAAAAAAACAAAAACAAGAGATTTGGAGTAGCAGCAGATATACTTACCAGATGCACGAAAATAATCACCTCACGGTCTGCTTGCGCCAATTCCTGCCACGATGGGGAATATTCTGATTCCGAAGACATGCTGCATGTAAAAATAATAAAAATCATTAGTACATACACAATTGAAAAGGACAGGTATATGATGTAATAATACTCACATTCTTGACGCTGATAGAAGCTGGGTTTGTTGGTGAATGTCTGCTCTCCAATCTGTCACTGTAGTTGTGGTACAGTGTTGCCAGACACCTCCTTATATAGCCTTTTTTTTTACTTTAGAATTTTATAACTTGTCTAAAAAGTGGACACCACCAAAAAAACGCAGCGCTAAAAAAACGCATACATGCGCATGCCAGTGCGCACGTATGCGCATCCATAGGCCATAATGGCCTTTTTTAGCGCAAAACGCTGCTGTAGAGTCCAGTCCACCAGTGCGAGACAGAGAGACCGCCCCCAACGTGAGACTAGTGTCACCCGGCGAAGAGGACCACCCACATGTTACAACTGCGGAGAACCCAGTCATATTGCTTGGTGGTGCACTCGGCGGAGCTGACCTTTCCAGTGTCATCTGTTAAACTAGACGGCTCTAAGCTCGGTGGACGCCACCCAGAGCCTGAAAATTTGAGAAGGAGTATCGAAAGCCCCACTAGCCTTGTTTCCACGTATCCCTTCATCTGGGCTAAGATGCATGGACGAGCAGTACGTTGCCTAGTAGACACTGGCTCTCAGGTTACCACCATGCCTGAAGGATATTTCCGCCGACACTTCATGGAGGCGATGCGGCCAGAAAGGGGGCCGGTGATTAAGCTTACGGCGGCTAACCACTTACCCATCCCGGTCACAGGGGTGGTATGGATGAACAAAGTGGTTTGCGGTAAGGATGTTGGGAGAAGAGGAGTAGTGCTGGTGGATGGAGAAGCAGCCAAAGACCATACCGTAACCTTGGGCATGAATGTGCTTAAAGACTTTGGGAACCTTCTCATCAATGAGTCTCCATACCAGTTCCTGAGACAGTGGAACCCTCAAAGGGAGGGTCTTCCAGCAACTGATACGGACAGTTCAGGCCCAGGAAACATATAGAGATGGGAAGTCGCTTGGCAAGATAATCATGCCCGCCTCTGTAAACCGAGTGTTGCCCCATGGACAGATCGTGCTTCCTTTTCCCATCTGGGCTGGTATCCCTCTGGAGGGGTTCGAAGTGCAAGTTGAACCTAGGAAGGCCGATCAGCTACTGTCGGGAATATTAGTTGCATGGACACTGGCGACGGTGCGGAATGGAACTGTCCTCGTGCGATGTGTAAATTTGGGAGAGAATGATCTGACCTTGCCCTCCAGGAGTGAAGTGGCCCACATCCTAGGCATGCCCGATGAACTAGTTCCATCTGAAACAGTACAGCTGATTGTGAAGCCGGAAGATCCATGGATGGTGACCGCAAATGCTGAAGTCACCCTGGACCCCCGATTGCTGAAAGAGGGGTGACGAATACTGAACCACATGTGGGCGGAACTCTCAGAACTGACCGCCAACAGGTTCCCCTGGTGGAGACCCTGCTAGGAAAATACCAGGATGTGTTTGCAAAACATGAGGACGATTTTGGGTGCACCACTGCAATAACACACGAGATACTCACCGAGGAGGCGGCACCAATCAGAGAACGATACCATCAGATACCCCCACAAATGTATCAGGAAGTGAAGGGGATGCTGTCACAAGTTTTGAAGTAGGGGGTAATACAAGAGAGCCAGAGTCCGTGGGCCGCCCCCATTGTCCTGGTGCGGAAGAAGGACGGAACTTTACGCTTCTGTGTGAATTATTGTTAACTCAATGCCTGTACAGTGCGGGATTTGTATCCGTTTCCAAGAATAGAGGAGTCCCTGTCCGCGTTAGGAAATGCCAGATACTTTTCCACACTGGCCAGCAGTTATTGGCAGGTATCAATGTCCGAACAAGACCGAGCCAAAACAGCTTTCATTCTTCCGATGGGATTATATGAGTTCGACCGCATGCCATTCGGTATGACCAATGCCCCGGGTACGTTCCAACATCTCATGGAAAGATGTTTAGAGGATTTGAACTTTGAAGCTACCCTGATCTATCTGGACGACATCATTGTCTTTGCCCCTACATTCACAGAACATCTATGGAGGCTGGAGCAGGTTCTGAGCCGGCATGGGCTGAAATTAAAGCCTCAAAAGTGTCATCTCTTCCATACTCAGATCGAGTACTTGGGGCACACTGTCTCAGCCAAAGGAGTGAGGCCCTCTCAAGAGAAAATTGCTGTGGTACAGGAGTAGCCTACCCCAAAAACCGTGAAGGATGTACACGCCTTCCTGGGACTCACAGGATACTTCAGATGCTTCGTAAAAGATTTTACACGTATCGCGAATCTCAAGCTACTGAAAGGGGTGCCCTTCTGTGCTAAAAACAGGAATGTGCAGTGGAGAGAGCACCAGGAGGAAGTGTTCCAAGCCTTGAAGAAAGCCTTGATGGAGGCCCCCATACTAGCCTACGCTGACTTCACTCAACCGTTCATCTTGCATACCGATTGGAGTCTGCATGGGCTTGGAGCAGTACTGTCGCAGATACAGGATGGGAAAGAACGTATCATAGCGTACGTGAGTCGGTCTTTGCATGACTGAGAAGAACCCAGATAACTACAGTTCCTTCAAGCTGGAGTTGTTGGCATTAGTTTGAGCAATGACAGAGACAATTGCAGAGTACTGGGCTGGCTCTGAAGTTCACGTGCGCTTGGATAACAATTCACTAGCCCATCTGGAGAAAGCAAAGCTCGAGGCGCTAGAACAACGCTGGAAGCTTGGATGGCGAAATTTCGGTACAGGATCACCCATAAAAGAGGAGCAGAGAATACCCATGCTGATGCCCTTTCCTGAGTAAACTATCGTAGGCCAACGCCTAATCGGGATGAAGAGCTAGAGGCTGTGGAAGTCCTAGAATTTGGTGGGACTGCCAGGACGGTGGCAGCTACGTGGGAGACAGAACAGGAGGAGACTCGTACATGTTTAATGGAACAACCCCGTGACAAGTGGGTCCCAGTGCAGCAGGAGGATCAGGAAATAGCCTGGTTGAGACGGTGAGTCACGTCTAAACAGATGCCCAGCCATCATGAGAGGGTGGCGGTGCTGCACGTGTCCTGAACTCATGAATATGGGTAAGCACTATTTTGCGCTGGGTGATGGGGACCATTGATAGGATGCGCACCTATTTTTTGATTCCCACACAGTACTGATTCCCAGTACAAATCCCGTATGCATTTGAGCACTTAGCACTTTCTATAATATGTTACTGCAAGTGTCAGGACATTGGCAGCTTATATTATCTGATCCTTTTTTGCACGTAATTTGCTATGTTAATGTTACTGTGTATTTATTAAATGGTCAATAAATTTCTACGTTTTTTAGTAATGTTGGACTTAGTGCTCTTTTTCTCTTTGGTGTTATTACATCATGAGAGGAGTACTGCTTCACCTGAAATGCTGTGAATGTTATAGCAATGGAAAAGGCTTTAGCTGTAGGGAGGCATCCTTTATCGGAAGATATTTCTGCAGTCAGAACTCAGCGTCATCTGGCAGACAATAATTCCCTCATCCTTAGTGTTCCAGGTGGCTACGGAGGCTCATGAGAAAGGAGCCCACTTTGACCCTGAAAAGACCTTCCAATGGCTTCAGCATCTGTTTTATCATCAAAATCTGAGAAGTGTGGTGGAGATGGCCTGTCAGCAGTGCCGGAGCTGTGAACTGGCCAAACCACTAGAACATCGGGTTCCCACGCAGACGGTGATGTCATCCGGTCCTCTAGACCTGCTGACGATAGACTATCTAACGATCGGGCCAGCGCATCAAGGCTACGAACACTGCTTGGTGATGGTGAACAACTTCACTAAGATTGCCGTTGTGACTCCAACACGGGATCAGACTGCCGAGTCTGCTGCTCATGCCATCTACAAGTGCTTCATCCAGGTGTATGAGTGTCCTAAGCGTATCCACTCTGATCAGGGGGCCTGTTTTCTTGGAAGTGTGATGCAGGAGTTTTACCAGTTGTATAAGATCAGGAAATCTTGGACAACACCTTATCATCCACAGGGGAACGGAGCTTGCAAGAAATTTAACCGTACCCTGATCCATATGCTAAAAACTGTGGAGGAGGAGAAGAAGGCACGATCCCTGAATTGGTGTGGGTGTATAACAATCATAAGCACAGCACCACCGGCTTCACACCCTACTGTTAGGGACGGCAGAACGCACTAAATATAAATAATAGGAAGTGCGTTCGCCGCCCGGGGTCCACCGTGCAGTAGGTTTAACAACCGCTGCTGAGTAATGGCAGACTCGCTATATGGCAGTATACTGCGCTCGGGTTAAATGTCACCCGAGGTGCGCAGAGTGGACTCTGTTAAACTCACAGAGGCGCTTTAGTACAAATAAAGCATAAACGCTGAGCCTGTTAGCTTCACAGGTCTCAGCTGGCGTGCACACACGGTATATGGTCACAGGACACGGCCCAAGGCAGAGGTCGGTGTCCGTCTTGACCTACCATGCATGCGGCATCGCTACTGCGGATGCCAGTAAGTGCTGCTAACTGCAGTGCGGCGGTAACTACTGCTGCTGTACGACAGTGCCGTGAGGCATCACACTATCGGACGCTAGTGTAGCGGTGCGGTATGCACTGTGGCGAATGGCTTGCCACTGATTGGCGCTGACTATAACTCTAATTCCCTATCCACATGCGTAATATCAGAGGGAAGGGGTTTCATAATGAGTCAGCCACTAGAATCATACATCCATCACCATTCATACATAGCAAGTATAGTCTATACTAGCGCATGGGCGAGTGGCCATTCGGGCCTTTTATAGCCAAACGCTTCCGGGACCTTCCAGACCTCTGAGATGGGCAAATCAGATCAGGACAAGGACCTGAGCACATGACCCCCGATCTCCACTGGGAGATCGTCTCGTGGCCATGCCCAGTAGCGCAGCGAGAGGACTTAGCCTCTGGAGTGGTTTCTTGCAAAGCAGGTTGTGCTATCATTACTGGTCCAAAGGTGGCAGCAACATCCAGACCCAGAGAGCTGGTCTGAGCAGGGCACCTGGATCGCTGAGATTGCTGTGCAGGTCCCTGAGCGGTTTGGAAGGCATGGGAGACTGCTGAATGTGTGGCTCTGGATTCCTGCTGTGCAGCTGCAGGAATCTGATGCATAACATTATCCCCCCTCCTAGGCCCCCCCTCTGAGCCTTGCTGCCATCAGGAGCATGGATGTTCTCCACTGGCTTCTGGGTCTCTGGACCATGACCCTATGACCCTTCCAGTCCACCAAATAAAACTTTTTGCCATGCACAATCCTGCGTCCCACAATGGCGTTAACCTCAAACTCGTCCGAAGATAAGTCTGATGACCCAACAGATGACTCAGAGAACCGGGCCATGTGAACAGGTTTGAGAAGGGACACATGGAAAACGTCAGAAATGGCTAAATGTGGAGGAAGAGCCAGGTGGTAGACCACCGAGCTGATTCGCTCGAGAACCTTAAAATATATCGCGGCACGAACTTGGTGGACTCGGCCCGCAGCTTGATGTTTCGAGCAGAGAGCCACACCAAGTCGCCGGGGGAAAAGGTTGGAGCGGGTCGTCAATGTGTGTCGGCGGATGCCCTCATTCTTTCTTTAGAGGCACGAATAGCATCCTGAGTGCGATCCCAAATGTCGCGAGCCTCCACTGCCCAGTCTGCCACCCTGGAGTCAGCGGAGAACACTGGCATCAGGGACGTGCGGATGTTGGCCGTAATTTAGAAGGAACGGTGTCTGACCAGTGGAATCAGCCACTGTATTTTTCTGGGCAAATTCAGCCCATGGTAGCAAGGATGCCCAGTCATCCTGCCTGGCAGAGATGAAATGCCGCAGGTACGTGACCAAGGTTTGGTTGGCTCTTTCAACCAAGCCGTTCGTCTCAGGATGGTATGCGGAGGACAGGTTTAGCTCAATGCTTAGTAGGCTGCAGAGCTCCCTCCAAAATCGGGATGCGAACTGGGGACCTCGATCACTAACAATTTTGTCTGGCATGCCATGTAGACGGAATACATGCTTTATAAGCAGTGTGGCAAGACCACGAGCGGAAGGCAACCGTGCGAGTGGCACCAGATGCACCATTTTATAAAAATGGTCGGTGACCACCCAGATGACCGTACTGCCACCAGACTTGGGCAGGCCAACCACAAAATCCATGCCAACCATCTCCCAAGGTCTATCCGCCACCGGCAGAGGGTACAATAACCCAGCCGGCCTCTGTCTAGAGGACCTGTTCTGTGCACATGAGACTCATGCTTGTATGTATTCCTTAGTGTCTCGAGCCATGTGCGGCCACCAATACGACCTTGCCAGGAGTTCTGTGGTCTGCTTTTTGCCAAAGTGACCACCCACCCTGGATGCGTGTGCCCAGGCGAGAACCTCCGGCCGTAGCTGAGGAGGCACAAAGGTCTTGCCCGGTGGCACTGACTCGAGAGCAACTGGAGCCACGGTCATAAAGCTCTCCGAAGGGAGAATTAGCCGTGGCTCAGCCTCCCCTTCCTCCGCTGAGACCACCGAGCGCGAGAGAGCATCCGCACGGACGTTCTTCTCTCCAGAGAGATAGTGCAAGGTGAAGCGGAAGCAGGAGAAGAAGAGCGACCACCTAGCTTGACGAGAGTTCAAGCGCTGGGCCATTTGCAAATAGACCAGATTTTCATGGTCCGTATACACATGGAAGGGAAACCGGGCTCCCTCCAGGAGATGTCTCCACTCAGAAAAGGCCAACTTCATTGCTAGCAGCTCCCTGTCCCCGATGGAGTAATTCTTCTCCGCCGGTGAGAAGGTCTTAGAGAAGAAGAAGCAGGGATGCTTCCAACCTTGATCATTCTTCTGGAAAAGGACTGCTCCTGCACCGACGGAAGAGGCATCCACCTCCAGGATAAACGGTTTATCCACATCGGGACGGTGTAAGATAGGAGCGCCAGCAAAATGGGATTTTAGAGATGAGAAGGCCTTGGAGACTTGCTCAGACCAAGCATTAGGATTAGCTCCTTTCTTTGTGAGAGCAACCAAAGGAGCTACCAGTGTGGAGAAGTGAGGTCTGAACTGGCAGTAATAGTTGACGAACCCCGGGAAGCGCTGCACCGCTTTGAGTGAGTGTGGTTCCTGCCAGTCCATTACCACTTGCAGTTTGGCCGGATCCATAGCCAACCCCTGGGCCGAGATGATGTAGCTCAGGAACGGCAAGGACTCCTGCTCAAACTGGCACTTCTCCAACTTGGCGAAAAGAGAGTTCGCCCGCAGACGGTCGAAGACCCTACAGACGTCTCTCCGGTGGGAGGTCAAATCTGGCGAGAAGATGAGGATGTCATCCAGATAGACCACCACCAAGGTGGAGAGCATATTGTGGAAGACGTCGTTGACGAAATCCTGGAAGACAGCAGGCGCATTACAAAGGCCGAAGGGCATGACCAGATATTCACAGTGGCCATCCCTGGTATTAAAGGCTGTCTTCCACTCGCCTCCTTCGCGAATGCGGATCAGGTTGTACGCCCCCCGTAGATCTAATTTCGTAAAGATCCGGGCCCCTCCCAACCTGTCAAATAGCTCAGAGATCAACGGGAGAGGGTATTTGCTTTTAACTGTTATGGCGCTGAGACCTCTGTAGTCAATGCAGGGACGTAACTCTCCACTCTTCTTCTGCATGAAGAAGAACCCTGCACCAGCCGGCGGCACCGACTTTCTGATAAAACCTCTAGCCAGGTTCTCCCGGATATATTGAGACATAGCCTCTGTCTCAAGGAGTGACAGCGGATACACACAGCCTCTAGGAGGTTCTGTGCCTGGCAGAAGATCTATCGGGCAATCGTAAGGACAGTGCGGCGGGAGCGTCTCCGCAGATTTTTTGGAGAAGACGTTCGCGTACTGGTGGTAAGGTTTAGGAAGCGCGGAGAGATCTGCGGCCACTTCAGTAGAAGCTACCTGAACACTGCCCCTCAGGCACCTTCCCTCACAGTCCTTGCTCCAACCCAGTATATTTCCCGAAGCCCAATCAATATGAGGGGAGTGACAACGGAGCCAGGGAACTCCGAGAAGCACCTGGTCGAAGCCATCTGGCAAAATGAACAAGGACAGAATCTCATGATGAGATTTTGAAGATGAGGAAGACTCCAAATTTCCACCAAGGGACACGGAAGAGAGGCTGGTGCCTGAAACTGCCAACCCAGCGAGAACAATTCAGGTCACCATTCCTCCCATTCATCAACTGACATGACTGCTCCTTCTGATTTGCGACACACTGAGCATTCAACGACCGGTGTACCCCCATTCGCTATAACCAAGACCAATTTGTCTGGCAACAAATTGTTCAGGGATTGGAAGACTGTCAATGGGAACTATAGAAAATCTCACCTGTGGAATAGTGAGCGAAAGTAGAGGGGAAACGTAAGGGGGTGAAGAGGGAGAAGAGCACAAAAGGGGTTACCTCTCCTGCTCTGTGTCCGGAACCACCTAGCCAGAGAAGGGTTGCCAGGGGGGAAGACTTTCTGAGCTGGACTTCTAGACCATGTTACTGTGGGGGGCTGTGACCGGAAAGAAGGGGTGGTGGACAGGAAACTGTGCTGCGTCAGGGCACGAAAGCAGAGCGCATGGGACAGAGAGCAGGCTGCTGCACCGCACTCCAAGAGAGAGAGTTCCCCGTCTGAGGACTGAGACTGAAGGACAAGGCGTTGTGAGCACGGTATGTGAGTACGTGGACTCGGTAGCCTCCGTGACCAGAGGCGACTTTCCTCCTGATAGTACAGAGACAGTGATACGAGTGCGCAGTCCCGGGGACCGAAGTGAAAAGCCGGAGCCCCTGTGTGTGATAAAGGGACTTAACAGTGTGCACAGCAGTGCTCCTGCGGTGAGACAGGCGAGGTATCATACAGAGACACCATAGCAGGGAGACCCAGGTTCGCATCAGCTCCCAGCTCCCTGTTTTAAACCCTGGAGATCCCAACTTCATCTAGAACAGAGACTTTAGAGACTGCAAGTGCCACTGTTGCCGATGCCGACGTGGGAGAAGTAGATTCTTCAATCAAGCTTTCCTCGGACTGATTAGTTATAATTACCTGAGTTTAACTGTTTAAACGCTGCATTACCATTTAATTGCTTCCTTCAGCACCATTGTTCTGCTTTACTGTTTTAGTTTGTCACAGTTAACCCTCTACTGCTCCTCCCTGTGTGGAGAGAAAATCCCTGTAAATAAACCTTTAACTCTTGGTCTGTCTCGGATCCGTGGCGTCATCCTCCGTACCTGCAGATTATTGCATAGGCAGGCAGTGTAGTGTGGGTACTCCCGCTTGGCTTAGCATCTGTCTCCGTTCGTGTGTGTGGTTAGCACAGCTGAGTTTCAGAGCAAGTACAACCACCAGCCTAGACTTTCCTGGGGTGTAGTGATAGGGATCCCATCTAGCATCATAATTGCTCTACTCCTGTGTTGTCTAACAGGGTATAGCTCTAAGAGCTCTGTTGTACACTACTGCTCTGTGGAGTAACAGGGCTAGGTGCTCTGCGCTCTGTTCACATTGAGCTCAGTGTGTTTAAAGTGTGTTTAAAGTGCTTGCTCACAGCCTCGCTCCGCCATTGTTCCACTAGCTGTGGTTTACCATCACTGCACGGTGGATCCTGGGTTGCGATCGCACTTTATCATAATTTAGATTTTGTGCAATCCGCAAACCCTAACACAAGATGATGTTTTCAGCTGTACCATTTTTATTTACATTCTTCTTTTTGTTTGTGTTTTATTGCAATTTTTGTTCAGTGGTATAATGATAAAGCATTTTTTTTTGCCTTGTTTTTTTTAACAGTTTTAACTGAAGGGGTTACCTAGTGAGGCAGTTTCATAGAGCGGGCTGTTTTGAATGCGGTGATGCCAAATATGTGTACTTTGTTGTTTATTTTTTTTCACATAAATAAATGTATTTATAATTTTTTTTGTTCTTTATTTGGGGATTTTTAAAAAATAATTTTCCACTTAATATATTTTTACTTTCTTACATGGGACATCACTGTACAGTAACAGATCATTGATCTGATATTTTGCAGTGCTTCTGCACTGCAGAGCATCAGATCAGCGTCTAACAAGCAGGGAAGGAGGCATGTCAGCGCCTGCACAGGCCACCTTCCCTGAAGGACCATGTGGCCATTTTGCGGCAGGGGGTCACCATGCATCGTGTTGTACTGATGGGAGAACACAGGGAGCCCCATCCCTGTACGATCTTCTCGATGTCGCTGTTACTATTGACAGCGGCATCAGAGGGGTTAAACACCCGTGATCAGTGCTAGCACTGACTGTGGGCCTTGCTGCAGGGTGTCAGCTCTCACATAGAGCTGACTCTAGCACCCAATCGCCGCGGTGCTCAGTGTGAGGCTGCGCGATCAATGCGCCGTACATATACTTCACTTTGCGGGAACGCAGCTCCCGCAGAGCAGTATATGTACGGCATATGTCAAGAAGGGGTTAAAGAGCCCTATAACATAGTGGTAATGGTTTATTATAAAAAGGACCCCACTTGTCTGCTTCCCTTTAAAAAGTAAGACATAGTGTACAGTAGCTAGGTCTATCGTCAGCTGGTTTCAGAATTGTAAGCATTTCAGCAACAAGATAGCACATTAATCAGGATTTTAAGAAATGATATAAACAGGTCATAAAACACTTTTAAGGGAATTTCCTGCAAATGAGGAGGAAGTGAGAATATTGCAGAACACACCGAGCTACTATCAGTCTTAGCACAGGATTCTGAGTCATCTACTTAATTCCATCACTGGTGGTAATAGTTTGTATGCATACATGCTGAACATCTTTATATGTGGTAGGTATTACTTCAGATGCAGAATATATTATCATACATACATTTTCATGTTTTTTTCCATAATTTCATATACATACATCTGCACAAACTCTGCAGGAGACTAATCTCAAACACAACTATCAACTGGCTACCATAAATTTCTGCATCCTGGGGGCAATTTATCCATGTTTGCATCTGTTCTCTTTCATCCAGTTCTTTCATCATAAGGTTTTCCTGTTTGTGTATACAAAAAATAAACTTCCAAAAAACAAATAGAAGAAGGTATCTTCAGTCCTATGAGAAATCCTGTGGCCAAATAAATACATATCTTTGACCAATATAAGCACTTTTTTGCCTTTGGCCAAATCTGTAACTCATCATTTGTGGTAAAATATTACATTCCTCTAGGTTAATATTTTGACATCCATTTATAAAAAGATAGATTTGCACCCTAGGCCAGTCAATTGCTTTTCTCATTCGTCACAACCTTCAAAACTATTCATATTAGTTAAGAAAAATAAATAGTAATATTTCAATCAGTATATATACATACCGTATATTAAGGGAAAATAAACAGGAAACAATGCTTAACTCATCTAAGTAAAAAAACAATTGTATTATATCAGTTCACCACTCTGAGGTGGGTTACTCTCAAGGTGCACAGACCTGAATCCTGGCCGAGACTTAACAAAAGTGTTTTATCAAAATGGGTCCTAGAGCTGTGTGCTCTGCACATTAAATTTTAAATAACCTGAAATGTTTCATTGGGTTTCCAGGTGGCATTTTTTAAATATTTTTTCTTGACCTAACTACTTTAAAACATCTACTGGTTTATCAAAAAAAAAAACTTGAAATCTGTATGCAGTAAACCTTCTGCCACAATTTAATACTTTAACTCTATGACTAAATGCTAAATGCTTGTACCCTATTCTAGAGCAGGGTTCCCCAACTCCGACCCTCAAGGCCCACCAACAGGTCATGTTTTCAGGATTTCCTTAGTATTGCCCAGGTGATAATTGCATCACCTGTACAATACGAGGGAAATCCTGAAAACATGACCTGTTGGTGGGCCTTGAGGACTGGAGTTGCGGAACCCTGTTCTAGAGAGTATACACTAAATCTTTCGAATGATCTAGAAGCCAAAATAAAGTGTCCCCCCCGCATATCTGCAAACAAAGAATGGAAGCATAATGGGTTCCCCTGTTAGGCATCCATTTAACACATCCACCACCCATAGACTATAATCGCCAGTATAGAAAATACGTTATGGAAAGCTCATGTGTCATGATTAGGTTACCGAGGAGGACAACAGGGAATAGACTAGGCAACCAGATAACCAGAGAGGTTGGTAGCTAGCGGATTGCAGACCCCTAAACTGACAACACAACTACAATTAGCCGTGAGATGTACCTACAATGCCCTAGACGCCTCGACACAGCCACACAATGAACTAAGCCTAAAGAGAGAAATGAGAAAGCTAAACTGCCCTGGAGTAGAACCCCAAAGGAATAGATAGCCCCCGAACATATATTGCAGGTGAGACAAAATGAAGCACAAAACACAGGCAGAGAATAGAGTAAGCAAATGATGGGGCCCAAACTATTGAGATAGAACAGGACAGGAAAGGATACTGTCTGCAATCACGCAAAAAAAACCCTTGAAAAATCCAACACGTCTGATATGCAAAAATACTGAGGCCACACAACCTCTCCCCCACTCAAATCAGAACTCTGGTGTGAACTGGTTACTAAAAAGACTAACATACCCTGTGGCATATGGAACAGGATCCAGCACAGGTCCCAACAGGGAACCAGGCTGAACTCACACCAGCTAAGCAAAAATCAGGGACAAGCAAAAATGGATCCAATGCAAAAAAAGATTCAAGAAGACAAATAACTTATCTGAAAGATGCAGAACAGAGCAGGAGACAAGCAGACTTCAAAATGTGCTCAGGAAGCAGACCAAATCACTGGCAAGAGCTGAGCCCAAACTCAGAAGCCAGGTCAAAAGTGTTCACAACAGTACCCCCCCTTGAGGAGGGGTCACCGAACCCTCACCCATGCCACTAGGCCGATCAGGATGGGCCCGTGAAACACATGAACCAATCTCTCGGCAGGAATGTCCGAAGCAAAGACCCAAGAATTATTCTCCTGACCATAACCTTTCCACTTGACCAAGTACTGGAGTCCCCGTATAGCCAGACAAGAATCCAATACCTTCTCTACTTCATACTCCAGATTACCCTTAACCAATACAGAATCAGAGGGTGCAGCCATGGGAACTACTGGCTCCACAAACCTTTTCAACAAAGATTTATGAAAGACGTTGTAAATCTTGAATGTTCCTGGAAGAGCCAAACAGAAAGAAAAGGGATTAAGGATTTCCAAAACCTTATAAGGTCCAATGAACCTTGGCTTAAATTTTGGAGACGCAACTTTCATAGGAATATTTTTTGAGGACAACCAAACCATGTCACCCACTTTAATCCGGGGACCAATAGTCCTATACCTGTCGGCAAACCGTTGTGCCTTCTCCTGAGAGTGAGACAACTTATCCACTACTTGATCCCAAATCTGCTGCATTCTCTCTACCACAGAATCAACCCCTGGACAGGCCAAAGCCTCCACCTGCCCTGAAGAAAACCGAGGATGAAACCCGAAGTTGCAGAAAAAAGGAGACATCACAGTGGCAGAACTAGCCCTATTATTTAGAGCAAATTCAGCCAAGGGCAAAAAAGAGACCCAGTCATCTTGATCAGCAGACACAAAACATCTTAAATAGGTTTCCAAGGTCTGGTTTGCTCTCTCAGTCTGCCCATTGGTCTGAGGGTGAAACGCAGAGGAGAAGGACAACTGAATTCCAAGTTTAGAACAAAAAGCTCTCCAAAATCTGGAAACAAACTGGACTCCTCTGTCAGACACAATGTTCTCTGGAATATGGTGCAAACGAACCACCTGCTGTAAAAACAAGGGCACCAACTCAGAAGAGGATGGCAACTTCAGCAGTGGTACAATAAGGACCATCTTGGAAAATCTATCACAGATCACCCAGATAACAGTCATTCTCTGAGAGACAAGGAGGTCGGAAATAAAATCCATTGATATATGAGTCCATGGCCTCCTGGGCACCGGCAGTGGTACTAACAATTCATTAGAACAAGAACAGGGTTTGGACAGAGAACAAGTCCCACAGGACTGTACAAAATTCCTGACATCACGAGATAAAGCAGGCCACCAAAAAGACTGACTCACCAAATCTCTGGTACCAAAAATACCAGGATGATCAGCCAACGGGGAGCAATCAATTTCAGACATTACTCTTCTCCTCCACTGGTCAGGGACATACAATTTCCTCATAGGGCATCGTTCAGGTTTGTCCTCCTGAAATTCCTCCAGGGCAAGTGTGGCACCCCGGAGGGTTCAGTCGCCACAGAGGTACTGCACCTCCTCCTGCGGTGTGGTACCCCACCATCCAGGTAAGGTGGAGACTCCTGACCACACTCCAACACCTGCATCTCACACAACATAGTAGCGTAGCAAAGCACCCTTTGGCTCCCTGCTTGGAATACGAAGCGTGCTGGGAGGCGGGTGGAGTTAGTTGGCACCAAAAGAGCGGGAAGAGTTTAGGATTTAGTCAGTCTGACAGAGTCAGAGGAAGAGTGAAGATCCCTTGAGTGGGATGGATGAAGGAAGTGCTGCAGCTGACCTCACTGACCTGGGTCCGCTGGCACAGGAAAGAGACATTGATGGAAAGCCTAACTCTCTCCATAAGAAAGAAGGGTTAGTACGGAACGTAAGGAGAGGAGGACGAAGGATTAGGGTTAGAGTAGAACCCTTCTCAAGTTCACAGCGCAAGGCCGGGGTCCGGTCCCTGAGGTTGTATGGATACTAATGGTCCTGCAGCAGACACCGGAGGAATAGAAGTTGTCACCACTTTATTCCCACACAAGACTTGGGGGCACAACAGCAATGATAGTGAGCCGTGACTTAGTAGGAAAGAGTCCCCGAAGCAGGTTACAGCTGTCTGCCGTACAAGTAGAGTTCGTAGGAACATCTGACAAGAGGAACTCCAGTGTAACTCAGTACTGTGAGTGTGGCATCCCTGAGGCTTCAGTCACCACAGAGGTACTGCACCTTCTCCTAAGGTGTAGTGCCCCACCATCCAGGTAGGCTGGGAACTCCTTTCCGCATTCCAACACCTGAACCACACACACAGGATAGTTCAGCAGGGACCCATCCATGCTTTATGCTGGTAAGGTCATAGGGTGCCTTTTGTGGTCCCTGGCTTCGTAACACGAGAGGTGCTGGGGAGGAGGGTGGAGTTAGATATAAAAGAGAGGGAAGGTGTAGAATTTCAGGTCAGTCTAACAGAAGGTCAGTCTGGGGTGAGTCCCATAGAGAGAGCAGGCTGACAGCAGGTCAGCCTGAGAGGAGCTCAAGGCGGAGGAAGGTAAGGCAGTCAGTCAGGAGAGGCTGAGGACTGGATTTAGTGGAACGAGCTCCTCAGGGAAGGAAGAGAAGGAGAAAGACGTAGACTGAAGACTACAGATTCCATAAGAGAGAGAGAGAACAGATCAGAACGAAGGAGAATAGAAGGACGGTGGGAAGCAGGTTGAGAAAGAGAGAGAACCCTTCCAGTCCAGAGAGTGCAAAGGCCGGGGCCCGGTCCCTGAGGTTGATTGGAACTTTATGTCCGGCAACAGACACCGGAGGAGTAGTGAGCCGCTAACGCCTTGCTCCCATCATAGACTTGGGACACAACAGCAACTGAATAGAGAGCCGGGACGCAGTGAGGAGTCCCCGAGCAGGCTACAGCTGTCTGTCATGCAAGTAAAGACTAGGAACACCTAGAGAGAGGCATTCCAGGGTAACTAAGTACTGGAGTGCTTCGCACCAAAAGGCGCATTGGAGGAGTCGTTCAGTAAGGTACATGTTGGCGGAGTGTGGAAGGGAGAATCCTATCCTGCCTGGAGGTTGGCTGGAGCCCTGACCTAGAGAACACAGTACGGAGGCAGGCAGTTGTGTGAACTGCAAACAGTGAGTAAAGCTTTGGAACCGCATACTCTGGTGTCCTCCAGTTATTCCAGCACCGCTACATCTGGGTAAGATCATCCATACCATTCTGCGCCTCTCCTCTCATCCATTGCCCCTACACTGCCCTGGGACTACAGCTCCACCTGTGGGGAGCTATACCATCTCTGCTGCACCACACCATCAGTCCCAGTGGATCTGCATGCAGCGTTGGCTTACCATCTTACTTGCCAAACACCACGGGTGGCGTCATGAACTATTCATATAAACTCTAACATCATTAACATCACCGCCATTGATATTGGGCGCCCAGGGCCACGGACCGGATCACCGCTGCTGTGACACATTCCCGCCTTGACACCGGCCGGGTACCGAGTACCCCGCTGCCCTGGGTGTGCGAGGGCGACCCATGAGTACTTCACTATACACGCAAAAGGGAGACGTTCAGAAAAGGCACTTATGTTGGCGGAGTGTTGGAACGGAGTACTTCATCTTGACTGGAGGTTGGCTGGGCCCCTGACCTGGAGGACACAGCATGGATGCGGGCACCTGTTTGCACAACAGACTGAGTAAAGCTTTGGAACTACATGCCCTGGTATCCTCCGCTAATTCCTGCGCCAACCCACTCAGCACTGCTACAGCTATATGCTCACCACACCGCTCTCCACTCCTCACGATCTCTCGACCTACACTGCCCTGGGACTACAGCCCTACCTGTGGAGGGCTACACCATCATTGCTGCACCACACCATCAGTCCCAGAGGATCTGTCTGCAGCATTGGCTTAACACCTTCATTGCCGAACACCACAGGTGGCGTCACGAATCCTTCACTAATAAACTTTAAGCATCATCCTCACACTCAACATTTTCCCCCTTTTACAATGGACGCCCAGGGCCACGGACCGGGTCAGAGCTACCATGACAACTCCCATTGAAATCCACCGGGCCCGGCCCGGCTCTGAGTACCCCGCCGCCCTGGAGTCTCAAATCGGGTGAAATAGCGGAAAGAACCACACCCTCATTTAGAATGGTAGTAGGCTCAGTCACATCAAGAGAATCCGCAAAGAAACTCCTAGAGAGGGCATCCGCCTTAATATTCTTAGTGCCCGGAAGAAAGGAGACCACAAAATTAAAACGCATGAAAAACAAGGCCCACCTAGCCTGTCTAGGATTCAATCGCTTGGCTGATTCAAGATAGATCAAGTTCTTGTGGTCGGTGAGGACCACAGCTTGATGTCTGGCCCCCTCCAACCAATGTCTCCACTCTTCAAACACCCACTTCATAGCCAACAATTCCAGATTCCCCACATCATAATTACATTCAGATGGGGAAAATTTTCGAGAAAAGAAGGCACAAGGATTCATCTTAGAGGTTACCGTATCTCTTTGAGATAAAACGGCTCCTGCACCAATCTCAGAAGCATCTATCTCCACCTGAAATGGGAGAGAAACATCAGGTTGTGGTAGAACAGGAGCAGAAGTGAATTGCCGAGAAGTGAAATGCCGAGACAGCCTGTGGAGACCAATTCATCACATCAGCGGCCATTTTGGTCAAATCCGTCAGTGGTTTAACAATACCAGAAAAATTACTTATGAATTTACAGTAGAAATGAAAACACAAAAATTTCTGGAGAGCCTTCACGGACGTGGGCTGAACCCTATCATAAATGGCCTGGAACTTGACCGGGTCCATTTCAATAGCGGACGGGGACAAAATGAATCCCAAAAATGAAATTTTTTGTATGCCAAAGAGACATTTGATCCATTAACATACAGAGCATTTTCTCTCAAAATTCAGAATACTGTACAGTCCGAACATGTTCCACATGAGAATCCCAATCATTGGAAAAAAAAAATCAAAATATTGTCCAAATAAACAGTCAAAAACTTGTCCACAAAATCCTGGAAAATATCGCTCATGAAAGATTGGAAGACGGAAGGGGCACTAGTGAGCCCAAAAGGCATCACTAGGTACTCAAAATGCCCCTCAGGCGTATTTAACGCCACCTTCCATTCATCACAGTGCTTGATGCGAATAAGATTATACGCCCCCCTAAGGTCAAGCTTGGTAAACCAACTAGCACCTTTCACTCTGGAGAATAAATCAGAAATCAGCGGTAACGGATACTGATATTTAACAGTGATTTTATTAAGGAGACGATAGTCAATACATGGCCTCAATGAGCCATCTTTCTTGGCCACAAAGAAAAAGCCGGCACCTAAAGGTGAAGAGGACGGTCTGATATGACCCTTCTCCAAGGATTCTTTGATATAGGATCATGTTCAGGTACAGATAAATTGAAGAGCCGCCCCTTGGGAAATTTACAACCGGGCACTAACTCGATCGCGCAGTCATAACTCCTATGAGGAGGCAAGGATGCAGACTTACTCTCGCTAAACACATCAGAGAAATCAGCCAAATAGTCAGGGACATCATCATGAGACTGGGGAGAGGTAGAGAAAATAGAAGAGTCACTATGAACACATTGACAACCCCAACTAACTACAGACACAGATTTCAAATCCAGAACAGGATTATGGGTCTGCAACCAAGGAAAACCCAGCACAATAATGTCATGTAACTTATGCAACACCAAAAACTTACAATTCTCTTGGTGGTCCGGGGCTACCTACATTATCACCTGAGTCCAAAACTGGGGTTTATTCTCCGCCAAAGGGGTAGCATCAATACCCCTCAAAGGAATAGGAGTCCGCAGGGGTACCATAGGAAAACCACACCATTTGGCAAAGTCAAAATCCATCAGGTTCAGGGCTGCTCCTGAATCAACAAAAGCCTTAGCAGAAAATGAAGATAAGGAGCAGATCAAGAAAACCGACAAAAGGAATCTAGGCTGTGCATTGCCCAAAACAGATGAGTGAGCAAAACGTTTTTCCCGCTTAGGGCAGATGGAAATAGTATGAGAGGTGTCCCCACAAAAGAAGCACAACTTATTACGCCTCCTTAATTCTTGACATTGAGCCCTAGAAAAAACCCTATCACACTACATGGGCTCAGAAGTTTATTCGAAAGGCAACACCACCTCTCGCATAGTTTTACATTCACGTAAACGTCTGTCAATTTGAATGGCCAGTGACAGAGTCGTTGAGACCAGAGGGGACAGGAAATTCCATCATAACATCTTTAACGGTCTCTGCCAGACCCTTCTGGAAAAGAGCCGCTAGGGCATCATTGTTCCATTTAGTAAGGACCGCCCACTTTTGGAATTTCTGACAACATAACTGCCGATTCCTGACCCTAGTTCAATGCCAATAAGGTTTTCTCAACTTTATCAATAACACTAGGTTCATCATACATTAACCCCAGAGCCTGAAAACACGCATCCACATTAGTCAGAATAGGATCCCCAGGTATCAGGGAAAAAGCCCAATCCTGAGGGTCGCTGCGCAACAGGGAGATGACAATTTTAACCTGCTGCACCGAGTTCCCCGAGGAATTAGGTTTCAAGGCAAAAAACAGTTTACAATTATTCTTAAAGTTCAAAAATTTAGACCGATCCCCAAAAAATAAATCAGGAATAGGGATTTCAGGTTCCACAGCAGACAACTGAGCGAGATAGGCAGAAATTCTCCGAACTTCAGCAGCAAGCTGCTCAACATGATCAGACAATTGCTTAGTATCCACTACAGAAAAAATCCCAGAGAAAAAGAGGAAAAAATATATAAAAAATTCTGACACTTTTTTTTTAACAATTCTTTCCTTCTTTAGAGTACCCTTGGATCTACAGTTTGGCCGGTGATTCTGTTATGATTAGGTAACCAAGGAGGACAATGGGGAATTCTGTAGACTTGGCAACCAGATAACCAGAGAGGTTGGTAACTAGCGGATTGCAGACCCCTAAACTGACAACACAACAAGAATTAGCCGTGGGATGTACCTACGATGCCCTAGATGCCTCGGTACAGCCACAGAATTAACTAAGCCTAAAGAGAGAAATGGGAAAGCTAAACTGCCCCGGAGTAGAACCCCAAAGGAATAGATAGCCCACAACATATATTTTCGATGAGACAAGATGATGCACAAAACACAGGCAGAGAATAGAGTAAGCAAATGGTGGGGCCCAAACTGTCTAGATAGAACAGGACAGGAAAGGATAATGTCTGCAATCAAGCAAAAAACCCCCTTGAAAAATCCAACACGTCTGATATGCAAAAATACTGAGGCCACACGACCTCTCCCCCACTCAAATCAGAACTCTGGTGTGAACTGGTTACTAAAAATACTAATATACGTGTGGCATATGGAACAGGGTCCAGCACAGGTCCCAACAGGGAACCAGGCTGAATTCACACCAGCTAAGCAAAAATCAGAGACAAGCAAAAATGGATCCAATGCAAAAAAAGATTCAAGAAGACAAATAACTTATCTGAAAGATGCAGAACAGAGCAGGAGACAAGCAGACTTCAAAATGTGCTCAGGAAGCAAACCAAATCACCGGCAAGAGCTGAGGGAAGGTTGTTCACTTAAATCTCCCCAGTCTGTAACACCTGACCTCCAATCATCCTGCTCAGGTGATTGATTTCTATCAGCTAGACCAGCTCCATTACCCACAGCAACCACCAGAGGGAGCCCCACCTCAGAAGCCAGGTCAAAAGTGTTCACAACACTCATGACGATAAATGGATAATGTAGACTTTCATGTAAAAATATATATGTTCAAGGTAAACACTTTTTTTCTCATTACAAGACTACTGAATGGAATAACATTTTCTGTCACCTGCAGACTATTGGCATTCATTTAATAGCTAAGTTTTGCAGTGTTTTCTTTAAACAGTTGACGAGTGATGGATGCCTCTGTTAGGCAACTTTCACAGCTTCAATTAAAAGGGAACCTGCCAGGAAAAAACGCTTCATACCTGCAGCCGTACTGGTAATCTGTAGGAAAATACGATGTGATGCTTGCCTCCATCTGCCTCGCCACAAATCTTACTCCAGTCAGGGACTGTAGTAAGATTTCTGGCATACAGAATGACATAGTTCGTCAAGAAATAGGTGAGTTGATCAAAAAAATGTGTGACTTATCAAACTGTTTTACACTTGAAATCTGGCACAAACACACTGATGAATCAGAACCATAGCATTTTAAGCGCGTGCAGCATTCTAATTTGAAGTGCAGCTGCAATGTGAACAATAAATTACATTCTCCCTGTAGCCATTCGATTAAAGACAGCAGAGTAACGCCAGGGTAGTGAACAGACACAACTAACTGTACAGCTGGCGCGCTGTAATGACGCCCAGCACTACTTGACTGACAACCTGCTCTGCAGTGAGTGTGATGAGCAGGAGGTCAGACAAGAAGCAGGGAGAGCGATTAACCCCTTCATCCGCAAGCCAGTTTTCACCTTCCTGACCAGGCCAAATTTTACTATTCTGACCACTGTCACTTTATGATGTAATAACTCTGCAACACTTTAACAGATCCCACTAATTCTGAGAAAGTTTTTTCATGATGCATTATACTTCATGTTAGTGGTAAACATAGATCCAAATATTTTACATTTAATTGAGAAAATATTGTAATTTGGGTGAAAATTTTGCAGTTTTCAAACTACCATATTTATTTTTCTGCCCTTAAACCAAAGAGTTACTGACTATCACACAAAATATTTTATTAACAACATTTACCCCCATGTCTACTTTACATCAGCATCATTTTTTGAAACATTTTTTTTTGTCAGAAAATAAGAAGGGTTAAGAGACATTCAACTCAATTTTTTCAACAAAATTCACAAATTTTTTAGTCACCACATTACATTTGAAGTGACTTTGAGGGGTCTATAAGACAGAAAACACCTCAAAGTGTCACCATTTTACAAATGAACCTGTCAAAGTGCTCAAAATCACATTCAAGAGGTTTATTAACTCTTTAGGTGCTTCAAGATAATTGAAGCAATGTGAAAGAAAAAAAATGAAATTTACTTTTCCCACAATAATGTAATTTTAGCCTTTAGTTTTTCAATTTTTACAAGAGTACCAGGAGAAAATGGACCCCAAATATTTTATACAATTTCTTCTGAGTATGCCGATGCCCCACATGTGGTGGAAAACTACTGTTAGGGCGCACAGAAGGCTCAGAAGGGAAGGAGTACCATTTGAATTTTGGATTGCAAAATTGTCTGAATGTCGCATTTGCAGAACCCCTGATGTGCCTAAACAATGGAAACCCCTGACAAGTGACTCAATTTTGGAAACTACATCTTGGATCCACAGGTGATTCACAGAATTTTACAACATTTATCTGTGAAAATTAAAAATTTCTATTTTTCTCAAAAAAATGTTGCTTTGGGCCCATTTTTTTTCAATTTCACAAGGGTAATAGGAGAAAATGGACCCCAAAATGTGTTGTTCAATTTGTCCTGAGAGCGCCAATACCTCATATGTGGTGGGAAACTATTGTTTGGATACTGTTGAGTACGAAAGGAAGAAGTTATGTTTTGGAATTCAGACTTTGCTGGAATGGTCTGTGGGAATCATGTCACATTTGGAGAGCCAATGGGCCAAAACAGTAGAAACCCCCAAGTGACCCTATGTTGGAATTGATCTACTGTTTTCCTGGTATGTGAATTTTATAATTTGGTGGCATGTGAGAGTGTGTAAAGTACATCAGATTGACATATATGAGTTGTGTAAAGTACATTAGGTTGGTATAAGTAAGTTGTGTAGAGTGCATCAGATTGGCAATTTTTAGTGGTGTAGAGTGCATGAGGTTGGCATGTGCATCAGGTTGGCATATGTAAGTTGTGTAGAGTGTATAAGGTTGGCATATGTAAATTATATAAAGTACATGAAGTCTTGCTATAACTTAGAGTAAATCAGAAATAAAAATAATATTCCATGGATGAGTTGTATAGTTTGAAAAAGTCTTTTATGCACAGACCAGGTTTGTCAGGGCAGGTGTCACACTGAAAAATGGTCTGAATACTTATCCACCTTCTATAACACACTTTGCACCTTTTTAGTGACCTTTCTTTCTTTAAAGTTTGATGAACCTCACTTGGGAAATGTTGCCCTGGTACTATATGGACACCTTCAATTTCAGAAGTACTGTGGCCTTCCCCTTTCTGACTTCCCAATATTAGGGCCTTGATCAACACCTCCTGAACCTGAAGGAATGTGCCAGTCTGGCATGCAGATCATGATAGCACTTATACATTGCCATCTGTACGATGTGCACGGCCAGCTTTTTTGTACCACAACTTAGCATTACCATGGCACTGTAGGGTTGGAGGACTTGATCAGAAAGATCAACTCCCCCCCAGTAATGTTTTTATGTTTTTATTGTACCCCAGAACACATTCTGGTTTGGACACCTGTGTAGATGTACTTGTACAGCGGTGGGAGTGCTGCCATTACCATGTATTGTGCTCAAGAAAAGGACATCTCTCTTGTTCTTATATTTGACCAACCGCACGTTGTTGCTATATTGCTCTCACGCTTTCTGAGCAGCTGCCGAATTAGTGACATAGGGAGCCCGCTCTGGTTTTTGCGCACAGTACCGCATGCTGCGTAGCTCTGGCAGAGAGGGATTTGAGAAGAGGGATGCTTGTTATGATGAGTCACCGAAGGAGGAAAAAACAAAATACCAGTTAAGTCCAGAAAAACCAGAGAGGTTGGCAGCTATCAGATTGCAGACCCCTGAACCTATCCACAACAACTAGCAGTAGCCGTGGGGGGTTCCTACAGTGCCCTAGACCCCTCGATCACAGCCGGAGAACTATATAGCCTAAAGACAGAAAGGGGAAAAACTAAACTGCCCCAGAGCAGACCCCAAAGCAATAGGCAGCCCCCAACATATAATGACGGTGAAGCAAGATGAAAACACTAACACAGATAGAAAGATAGGTTGAGCAAATGATGGGGCCCAAGCTAACTACATAGGACAGGATAGGAAAGCTGCTGTCTGCCATCCGCAAAAACCCTATCAAAATGAGCCAACCGTCTGATAGGAAAAACAGGCCCTGAAGTCGCTAGGCTTCAAAAGACTATATCAGCACTCAGGTATATTCTGAAGACAGAGCAAAATATAAACAGATCAGAGACAAAAATGGAGTTCAGCTCACCCCCGGCCGGGGATGGCAGAACTCCCAAAAAACAAGGCAAAACAAAACTGAAGAGTAAAAAGAAGAGCAGAAAACTTAGCTTTGAGATGCAGGAATCAGACTGGTCTCCAAGAATCCAGCAGGAAAAATCACCAGCCAGGAAGAAGGGCGTCGGCAGCCTTATATCCAGTCCTGAATTCCAGCCACCCAGTCATCATCTAGCTGCCCATGTGTTTGGTAATCAGCCTCACTACCTTCCTTTACAAGAGGAGGGAGTTCATCAGACCTCAATGGTGAAGGGAAAAATGAACTCACAACAGATGCTGGTGTAAAAGTTATCTACATAGAGGTGATAACCCTGATCCAACAGTGAGTGCACCAATTCCCACACAATTTTCGCGCTCACTGACAGGACAGGGGGCATTCAGGTTGCTGAATCCAGGTGTCCTTCTCTTCATAAACCCTAAATCTGTGCGTGTACCCTGAGGTACTCTCGCACAGCTTGTAAACTTTAATTCCATACCTGGCTCTCTTACTGGGCAGGTATTACCAGAATTTAAGTCTCTCCATGAAATGTATTAGGAGCTCATCTACACATATGTTTCTTTGGGAGATGTACAACTCAGCAAATTTGTTACTGAAGTGATTAATGACCCGCCTAACTTTGAAAAGTTGGTCAAAGTTGAGGTCATCTTGTGGTGGACATTGTGCATTATCATTGTAATACAAAAATTTGTGAATGACCTCAAAGCATGTTCGGGATATAGCCAGGCGGAAATCTGGAGTGTTTTAAAAAACATCAACACTCCAATATTGCAGAGCTTCTGGTTTCTTCACTAACCCCTTTTGAAGAACACAAAACATCATCAGTTCCACTGCAACTATGGGGTCCAGTTAGCAAATGATGGAATTTTGGGCTCAAAATTGTTAGGCATACAAATTTGTCTGAGTCTCCATGAGATTCACAAAATTTTAAGAGAAAAAGACTTTGAGAAAGTTTATCTCTGTTAGGCTGGTAACGTCCAAATGGATTCCTGATTGCGCTACAAAACCAGGAATCTGTGTCTCATAATCTTCGGGGGGGTGAGGTTCAAAGGGGGTCACTAGTGGTAGGTGCTGGCTCATTTGCTGTCCTGGGGCATCTGCACGGGGGTTCATTATTGCTAGAGGAGGAAGAGGATAAGGAAAAATAGAGAAAGGTGGCATCCTCTACCTCACTATCAGTGTTGGAGGCACGAAAGACATATGCCTCCTCAACTGAATTCTGTCTTTGGGAAGAGTGGGACATTTTATTTTTCACGTGGTTGGTGTGTGTCTGTTGTGTTTTTCACATGTTTGTGTGTTAAATAACCAATTTTAATTTAGGTGTGTATTTGGTGTACAACTATTTTTTTTACTAATTTATTAAATTTTGAATACAAAAAATACAATTAAAGAATGTGGAAAAAAAGCTAAAATAAAAAGGAGAATATAAAAATTTGGTGAAATAAAAAACTTACTAAACAGACGACAGTAAAAACAAATACTGAGTGTCTGTAACTAAATTACACTAGTCATATTGCTATGCAGTAGAAAAATATATTATAAGTATAGTAAATTACTGCAATAATTTTCCACTAAAATTCTGAAACTACAATTACTAAACGGACATCAATAAAAATAAATTACTGAGCGCCCATAACTATCTGACTCTAATTTTGGTTCTATATATTAGTAGAAAAAACCTATAGCATAAAAGCTACAAGAATTTTCCACTAAAATTCTGAAACTGCTATTACTAAATAGACATCAGTAAAAACAAATTACAGAGGGCCCACAACTACCAGACACTAATTGTGATTATATTTTAGTTAAAAAAAAACTGTTGTAGAAGATGATTACTACAGTAAATTTTTACTGTGGATTACACTGTCCCTAATCTAGCCCTATCAACTAAATTATTATTTTTATTAAATTCTTTTTTTTTACACTTTTTGAAAAAACAAAAAGAGCAAAACTACAACCAACTGTCAATCAGTAATGTGCGTCACTGATTAGTGCTCAGTGGCTGAAGGACATGCGCACGTAGGTGTACAAGGGGGGATTAAAAAAATGGACAAGGAAAAAATTCCTTGCCAAAAGTGAGCACGGATGCCGAACAGTGATGTAAGTCAGAAGGGGGGATAGGGAAGGGGTTAAGGAAATGGGGGAAGGAGAGGAGTGAGATTTGGGTAGACTACAAAAAAGCAGAGGACAGGAACAGATTTTCTTTCTCTCTTCAGCTCTTCAGTCAGCAGTAACAGAAGTGGTGTCACAGGGTAAAATAGTCTGTGGCACCACAAGGCCAAGCAGATTGGCAGCAAAACATAGTGACGGGTCTGCACACATCTCCAAACTGGAATAAGGCAGTGCAGAGCGGTCACTGCGAGGTTAGTCCATGTCTCCAATCAGTGCTGGGGTTGCTGACGCTGCTGTTTCCTAGCACTAGCCTATGATTGGTCCTGTAATATCACCAATAATAGCTGGGCATCAATGTTTCAGGCAATCCATTTGCCAAAACATTGAAGTCGCTTTGATTGACTGTTCAGAATCAAACAGCCAATCACAGTGATCGTAGTTGCCGGGTTGCCCCCTCAACCCTCCGTGGTAACGAGCAAAGGTGCCCAGCTGTCAGAAACATAAAGCACCTTCGTGCAATCACCGTGCCTTCGGACACGGTGGCCGCATGATCTTCATTACGAAACTGTACATCATCGGTTGGGAACCCCTTCTCGACCATGACGTATAGATACAGTACATCCACTGGCGTAACTACTGGGGTAGCAGCCAAAGCGGTTGATTTGGGGCCCAGCCCATATATGGGCCCGGGTCCCCGGCTCCGATCGGCGCTACCCCATGGGCGGACCTACCACCCGTGCATTGCACAGGGGCCCCAGGGGAGAGGGGCCCCTCCAGCACCGCATGGCTAATTATTCAAATTAGCCATGTGGAGTGCCAGGCGCAAGGAGGAGAGGAGCCAGCCCTGAGCCTGAGGTGAGATGATATCAGCGTCAGTCATGCTGTGCTGCGCTGCTGCTGTGGGGGAGGAGAGGAGGAGACAGACTGTCTCACTCACTGTGCCTGTGGCGCCGGCCGGCCGGTGGCTGCAGCCGCAGGTCAGTCAGTCACTTGTGTGTGTATGTATGTTGTATGTGTGTGTGTCTGTGTGTATGTCTGTGTGTGTATGTCTGTATGTCTGTGTGTGTATGTCTGTGTGTCTGTGTGTATGTCTGTGTGTATGTTTGTGTATGTATGTCTGTGTGTGTATGTATGTGTGTCTGTATGTATGTATGTATGTATGTGTGTATGTATGTATGTGTGTATGTATGTGTATGTGTATGTCTGTGTGTATGTATGTGTGTATGTCTGTGTCTGTATGTTTGTATGTCTGTGTGTGTATGTGTGTATGTCTGTGTGTGTATGTGTGTGTATGTTTGTGTGTATGTTTGTGTATGTGTGTGTATGTCTGTGTATGTGTGTGTATGTCTGTGTGTATGTATGTGTGTGTATCTGTGTGTATGTCTGTGTGTATGTATGTATGTATATGTGTGTATGTCTGTGTGTGTATGTGTGTATGTATATGTGTGTATGTCTGTGTGTGTATGTGTGTATGTATGTGTGTGTGTCTGTATGTATGTATGTATGTGTGTAAGTCTGTGTGTGTATGTATGTGTGTGTATATATGTGTGTGTATGTGTGTGTATGCATGTCTGTGTGTGTCTGTGTGTATGTATGTGTGTATGTCTGTGTGTGTATGTGTGTGTATGTATGTGTGTGTGTCTGTGTGTATGTGTGTCTGTGTGTATGTGTGTGGGTATGTATGTCTGTGTGTGTATGTATATGTGTATGTCTGTTTGTGTGTATGTCTGTGTATGTGTCTGTGTGTGTATGTATGTATGTCTGTGTGTATGTATGTGTGTATGTGTGTGTCTGTGTGTGTGTAGGTTAGCCTGGCCCTGGAGGAGATGCAGACATGAGAAGACTGTGATGAGGAGAGAAGGCCATGATGCCCGGGGTGATGGGAGAAGGCCATGAGGGGTAATGGGAGAAGGCCATGGGGGGTGATGGAAAGAAGGCATTGATGGGGAGAAGGCAATGATGGGTGTGATGGAGAGAAGGGTGTGATGGGGAGAAGGCAATGAAGGGAGTGATGGAGAGAAGGGATTGATGGGGAGAAGGCAATGATGGGAGTGATGGGGTGATGGAGCAGGCAATGATGGGGAGAAGGCAATGATGGGAGTGATGGGGTGATGCAGCAGGCAATGATAGGGGTGATGGAACAGGCAATGATGGAAGTGATGGGGAGAAGGCAATGATAGAAGTGATGGGGTGATGGAGCAGGCAATGATGGGAGTAGGCAATGATGGGAGTGATGGGGAGAAGGCAGTGATGGGGTGATGGAGAATGCAATGATGGGAGTGATGGGGAAGGCAATGATGGGAGTGATGGAGTGATGGAACAGGCAATGATGGGAGTGATGGGGAGAAGGCAATGATGGGCGTGATGGAGAGAAGGCAGTGATGGGATGATGGAGAAGGCAATGATGGGAGTGATGGGGAGAAGGCAATGTTGGGGGTGATGGAGAGAAGTCAATGATGGGGGTGATGGAGAGAAGGCAATGATGGGGGGGTGGGGGAAAAGAAATGATGATGGGGTGGTGGGGGAGAATGCACTGGTGGTGGTGGAAAGGGCAATAATGGGGGTGGTGGAGGAGGAGGAAATGATGGAGGTGGTGGAATGGGCAATGATGGGAGTGGTGGGGGAGAAGAAAATGATGGAGGTGGTGAAGAGGGCAATGATGGGGTGGGGGAGATAACAATAATGGGATGCGAGGGGAGGAGGACAATGAGGGGTGTGGGGGATTGGGATGTTAGGAAGGGGGACTTATAATGGCCTTAGGAACAGGGGGAGGTGGAGGAAGACGTTATCACTTATTATGTCTAACACAGTCCCTTAGTATATAGTGTACTCACTATGTCTAACACAGTCCCTTAGTATATAGTGGACTCACTAATTCTGTATAACACCACCCTTAGTTACATAGTTTCCTCTTTTATTATGTACTAGCTGAAGAGCCCGGCGCTGTCCGGGCATAGTATCTAACTGTGGTTAGTTATAGCAAATTTTAATTATCCTCCATCCCATAGTCCCGTGCCCATATACCCATCATACATATCCACCATCCCATAGTCCCATGCCCATATACCCATCACCTATCCTCCATCCCATAGTCCCATGCCCATATACCCATCATACATATCCTCCATCCCATAGTAGAGTGTACATATCCTCCATCCCATAGTCTTGTGCCCATATACCCATCACACATCCTCCATCCCATAGTCCCATGCCCATATACCCATCATACATATTTGCCATCCCATAGTTGAGTGCCCATATACCCATCACACATCCTTCATCTCATAGTCCGATGCCCATATACCCATCATACATATCCTCCATCCCATAGTCCCGTGCCCATATACCCATCATACATATCCACCATCCCATAGTCCCGTGCCCATATACCCATCACACATCCTCCATCCCATAGTCCCGTGCCCAAATACCCGTCATACATATCCTTCATCCCATAGTCCAGTGCCCATATACCTATCACACATCCTCCATCACATAGTCAACCATTATGACATCATAATGTGCGGCGGGGCTTGCAACCTATGATGACATCAGCGTCGCCATGGCAACCATTGTGACATCATAATGAGGGGTGTGGCTTGATACGCACACACTGATTCCCCATTATGTAGATAGGGGCATTATGACATCATAATGAGGGGCGGGGCTTGACGCGCGCACACTTTTTCCCCAGTATGTAGACAGGGGTAAAATTGTTTGGTGAATTGGAACGCGCGGGGTTAAAATTTTGCCTCACAACATAACTCAGGACGCTCTCAGGGTCCAGACGTGTGACTGTGCCAAATTTTGTGGCTGTAGCTGCGACGGTGCAGATGCCTATCCCGGACATATACACACACACACACACACATACATACACACACACATACATACATACATACACACTTTGAGCTTTAGATATTAGATAACACATCCCTTATTACGTACCATCCTCTCTAGTTATATATGGTGCCGTCCCTTATTATATAGCTTCCTCTGCTGTTATGTATAGTGCTGTCTCTTACATAGAGTATTCTTGTTAATTTTGTTATTTACAGTGCCCTCTTTTATTACATAGTCCCCTCTCTTGTTAGATATAAAATGACTGCTGATGGAGCAGCCGGTGACCGAACTACCAGTCCATCAGCTCCTCCATTAGAAAGGAAGCTTTCCCATGCTCCATCAGCCATCATTGAATTATACAGCTAACAAGACAGGACAGTATGTAATAAAAAACAGGGCTCTATATAATTCAATATGTAAGGGACGGCACTGTACATAAGAGAGGGCACTGTGTAAGGGACTGCAATATACATAATAAAGGAGACTATGTAATATATATACATGTATGTGTGTGTGGCTATATAATATCAATATATATATATATATATATATATATATAGCTTTGACGCCATAAAAGGAGGGGGGCCCAGACACATTTCTTGCACAGGGCCCCAAGCTGTCAGTGTCCTCCCCTGCGCTACCCGGTAGTGCAATTTAATTAAGTACATTACTGCGGCACTCCGGCGGGTGCTGTGGTTGGCCAACGCTGTCTTGGGGGCCCGCCGGCCCACTGCGGGTAGCGTAGGGGATCCGGGGCCATGGCAGAAAAAAATGTACACTATGATATCGCAGCCTACGCTGCATTTCTGTGCCTGCTGTGCGGAGCGAAGCACATATTGGGCCCGCCTCCCTGCCTGCAGCCAGTCACAGAGTGTATTTCTTCAGACTAGTTCAGTCCCGCCCCTTCCCTGAGCCCTCACTGTCTATTAGATCTCTGCAGAGCTGCCTGCCGCATGGACCTCTGGGAATGTCTTGAAGGGGACGTGTCTTTGAGGGGGCCCGGTTTAAAAGTTTGCTATGGGACCCAATCAGTTCTAGTTACGCCCCTGAGTACATCAAATGTCATGAAGAGGTTAAGTTATATATGTCAAACACTTTTCACAGCATATATGTTAAATGCAAATAAAAAATGTAGTATGAACCCAGCCTGTTGAGAACTGGAAGCCATGTGTTATGATAATTGTTTTTATTTTAGTTGTCCTGGTTTTATTATTGTTTGCAATCCCATAATAACCTCTAAGGAAGCATAAAATAATGTGAAAATTCTTTGAGAATTATTACAAATGTTACACTCGACTCTACTTCAGATCTGTTCTTCATACAGTATGTTCATTATATTGGTAACCCAGAGGGCATTTTGAAAGAGATTTTGTTTTCTATAACGCAGCTAGGGTCAGCCCAAGAAAGATTAATGAGCGTTCTGACACCCTCTTTACTAATGCTTTTCAGCCTGTAAAAATACACAGCTTTCTTCTCACAAGGCTCTGTCTGTATGGATGGCTATCTCATATTCATTCAAATCTATTTATTGCTTAACCCCATGCACTCTCACTCTTGATTTTCTGAGCATAATTTCGCACAAGCAATTATTCTAATGACATACTTACAATATCCTCTGAATATGCCACACACATTTCACGGCAGAGAGTCATAAGTTATATCAGTGTTCATGTCAGGATCATAATAGGTTGAGCAAGAAGCTTACAAACTGAGGCACCTAATAAACCAGAATCTTTCATAAAGAATGACTGGCAACTTAGCAGCTTTCATAATATTATCAAAAGTGGGGGTATGCTATATTTTACTCCTAAATTAAAGAAGCTCTCTCATTCTCTTTTTTCCCCTATACAGTACCTACGTAAATGTTGGAGTAATGTAGTTTCAATGTGTTAATATACACACCGATCTCTGTGTTTCCTGGAACCAGTGCTGTTTTGGTCCTTACCTGGGTCAAGTGACAGTGATTCAGACTCTGTGGATAATACTGGAATCTAGATATTGGAGTAAACATACTGGCACTCAGACCCCAAAGAAAACAGTCTTCAACTGCTTGTGTGAAGACAGAAGAAGTGCCACTTCTGTCAAATTATTAAAAAATATATAAACTGTCAAAATGATGCCGCGCTTGAGGAAAGGGTCCTAAGTACAAACATTGATAGAAAGGGAAAGAAATAGCAATTAGATGGTCCAATATGGGCCACTCCAATATTGAACCTATAGTGTAATAATGATTATGAAGAATGCCCTAGCTTGTAGGGTTATCACATCAACCTATTAGATCAAGTACATAGAGATGTCCAGAAATTATAAAGACAGGTACTGACTACTATCCCACTTGGAAACCAAGACTCACGCTGGATGTAGATAGTCATGCATAAAAAATGAACCAATATTAAAGGGAATCTGTCACCCCTTTTTTTGGACTATGAGATGCCGGCATTGACATCAGGGGCTTATCTACAGCATTCTGTAATGCTGTAGATAAGCCCCCGATGTAACCTGAAAGATAAGAAAGTAGGAATTAGTCGTACCGGTAATGGTATTTCCAGGAGTCCATCATGACAGCACCACCAGGAGGTTGTCCTTCTTATCCTTGACAGGGACAGGAACACAGAAGAGGTTAAATAGCCCCTCCCCACTAACACCCTTCAGTGATTTTCTAGGTACCACACCAGGATGGATGCAATGTAATTTTACTGAACTTCCTTCTACACATCACATATCAGACTAGAAGTCCTAGGGAGGGTATATAAGGGGTGCTGTCATGATGGACTCCTATTAATACCATTACCGGTAGGACTAATTCCTACTTTCCAGGATGTCACTCCTGACAGCACCACCAGGAGAATTACCAAATTATTCCAACTAGGGAGGGATTACAGCCTGGTTGACTGTTTGATGATTTACAGAAACATTTAAATTATAAGGTTTACAAAAGGTATTAAATTTAGACCAGGTTGCGGCCTGGCATATCTGGTCCATGGATGCTCCCGCGCTTTCTGCCCATGAAGCAGAAGCGGCTCTTAGAGAATGGGCCCTAAGGTTTTCTGGCGGAGTCTCCCCTGACGACACATATGCTGCACGGATAGTTGACTTCAACCATCTAGCCAGGGTAGCTTTCTAGCTTGCCTTCTTCCCTCTGTTTTTGCCTGCCATTTGGATAAAGAGGTTAGAGTCTACTCTCCAGTCTTTTGTGAGCTCTAAGTATTGGAGGACGGCTCTTTTAACGTCCAAGAGGTGGAGAGAGCGTTCTTTCTCGTTGTTGTAATTCTGGCAGAAAGCAGGTAGTACTATTTCTTGACTAGGGTGGAAATCTGTAACCACCTTGGGAAGAAAGGCCGGATTTAATTTTAAGACGATGCAGTCTTCCTGGATCTTTAAATATGGATGCTCTATAGACAGGGCCTGAATCTCCCCTATGCGTCTAGCATTAGTTATTGCTACTAGGAAGAGGGTTTTGAATGTCACTGATCTTAAGAGGGCCTGCTCTAGTGGTTCATACGGATTCTTGCGTAGTTCATTTAGGACCAAGCTGAGATCCCAAGGTGGTATCGAGCTACGGATTGTGGGTCTCATATGCTGTGTGGCTTTTATGACCCTCATTACCCAGGGATGATTGGCTAGGGGAAAGTCAAAGTATGAACCTAAGGCTGACACTTGTACTTTCAGCGTACTAGGCCTTAGTCCTCTGTCAAAGCCCGCTTGGAGAAAGTTGAGAATATGAGGAATATTTGGACCCTGGGTGACTGATACTGACTCTTTACATTGAGAACAGAATGTTTTCCAGATTTTCCAGTATATGGCTGAGGTTATCGGCTTCCTACTATTCTGCATAGTAGATATTACTGGGTCGGAGAGTTCCTTTGATTTCAGGATCTCCACCTCAGGATCCAGGCCGATAGCTGTAGCATTTCTGGTTTCTGATGTACTAGGGGTCCTTGAGTTAAAAGGTCCCGTCTGGCTGGTAGTAGTATCGGATCTTCCCGTGCCATCCATTTTAGTAGGGAGAACCAGCTTCTTTTGGGCCAGTAAGGAACAATCAATATTACTGATGCTCTGCTTTCCTGGATCTTTCTTAAGACCCTTGGTATAAGAGGAAGTGGCGGGAAGGCGTAAGCGAGCTCCATGTTCCATTAATGAGCCAAAGCGTCTACTCCTGTTGGGTTTTCTGCCAGGTTGAAAGAATTTCTTTGTTTTTTGTATGTCACGACGGGAACCTGGCCGAGCATAGGGGGCATTTATTATGATTCTTACTGGTGGCCGATGTGAATTGCTTAGGTGCTGCCTTGGCCTGCAAAATATATATAAGAAAGAGGATCCTGTGTGTCTGTGTATGGAGACCTGTAAGGGACCCTACTATCCCCTTTACTCACATGGTGCGGAGCTGGCTGTAGGGATTGGACGTCTGGATGGCTACCACTTTCCATCTTTACTGAGTCTGTGTGCTGTCCGTCAGTGTGTCTTAAGTAACCTTACCCGGCTTCAAAACATCTGATTCGTCCTCCTTTCCTAACCCAGCTGCTGCTGCTGATGTGGCTGCCCTGTTGCGCACGCTCCCGGGGCGCCAATCTGTGCGGGTCTGAATCTTCACCTTTCCCGACGCCCCTCCATGCACGGAGCGCCGGAATCCATGCGTCGACGGCTTCAGTGGGATCCCTGTTTGCCCGGGACCGGGTCGTGCTGGGCGCCACCATGTTTTCCTCGCCCCGCCCCCGGAAGTCATCACTGGCGTGCCCCTCGATGACGCGGCACGCCAGAAACCAGGACACAAGGTGCCGGCGTCCTGCAGCCTGGAGCAGCAGCTGCCGCGGCGCAGAGCCCTCAGAGGGGATGCGGCCCGACGGGGAGCAGCCAGCTCGACCCCAGCGCTGAGGGACCTACAGCGGTATCAGCGCTGCTGCGAAGGGGATCCTTCCTGCCTCCTCCACCGGGGAACCCTCTGGAGAGGGCACCGCTTGTCTCGGGAGCTCCTGCTCCACCGGGTCCCGACGCTTTCACGCCGGCCTAACAGGTACTCCATGCACCACTGCACTCCTCTGCATCTGTCCCTGAAAAGGACAGGAAAAACACTGAAGGGTGTTATGGGGAGGGGCTATTTAGCCTCTTCTGTGTGTGTCCCTATCAAGGATAAGAAGGACAACCTCCTGGTGGTGCTGTCAGGAGGGACGTCCTGGAAAAACACGTTAGATTATACTCACCGGACGGGGCGGTCCAGTCCGATGGGTGTCGCGGTCCGATTCGGTGCCTTCCATCTTCATACGATGCTGTCCTCTTCCTTCCTTCCTGTCGTGGCTCTGGCGCAGGTGCACTGCTCTGCCCTGTTGAGGGCAGAGCAGAATACTGCAGTGCGCAGGCACCAGACCTCTCCTGACGCCTGCGCACTGCAGGACTCTGCTCTGCCCTCAACAGGGCGCCTGCGCCAGAGCTACAGGAAGAGAAGAAGAGGAAGGCATCGTATGAAGATGGGAGGCGCCGGACCAGATGGCGACACCCATTGGACCGGACCGCCCCCTCCGCCCTCCTGTGAGTATAATCTAACGTGTTTTTCTTCTCTTTCATGTTACATCAGGGGCTTATCTACAGCATTTCAGAATGCTGTAGATAAGCCCCTGATGTCAATGCAGGCAGCTCATAATCCAAAAAAACTGTTAAACAAATACAGTCTTGTAATGGCTGATAGTGGACTGCCTCTGGGTCAGTTTGACAAAGCGGTCACGATAAACTGATGACCTGATTGCAGCTATAGCGGGCACGAGGAACACGTGTGTTACGTGTTACGGAACCACTCAGCACCCAGAATATGTTGTGCAGTTATATGTACTGTATGTATAATAGGTTCCATGGGAGATGCATGTCCCTAATGCGTCAGCCCACAGGCAACACCCTGGGCAGAGGGGACACGATATTCCCCTTTTGTCCGCCCCCTCCCCCCCACCTTTGTAATTCCAACAGTAAATATCGGCAGGCTCTGGCCACCTGCGGCTATTGTAATGTATGTCTGGCCTGCCACTTTTCTATTGGCCTGCCCTCTGTATCTGTGTGATATATTCTGTGTTCTGTGAGTAAAGTGTTGTCAGACTGGAAATACGTGGAGAAGCAGTGATCTTTTATATGCGCCCATGTAACCAAGGAATTCCAGCCAGCATCCTTCATTCAGACTCCAGCCAAAGCAGAGTGGACCTCCGAAAACACGGGGTGGTACTGAAAGAGGTACCCGAGATTGGAAGACCCCGTTACAGCGTGTATCTGCTTGCTTACCTTATATTGCTAGGTAGCATGCGGTGTATTCGCCCATGTAGAAGATGCAGGTTCTCTTGTTTGTTTGGAATTAAGGTGTTATCCGGAACCAAGTGGTGAAGCTGAGCAGTGAGGCGCTATGCAGAGCCATGGACGCCCCGGCTGGTAGTGTCCCTGGATACTACGTGCGAAAACAATATGGCTGATAAGCGCCACCTACATGTGACGTCACACTAGGTGCGGAGCTGCATGGGAATCAAGTTAGGGGGCCAACCAACGCGTTTCAAAGAATTGCGTTCTTCTTCATCAGGGTCGCACCTCCCCAACACATCCCATCTATATATAATGTATGCAGGTGTATACTCCACCCCTCGGTTAACTCAGATTTAACCCGCACATGTATATATGTGTCTAAATGCACCCCTACTTAGGCATATTAACCTTACAAGGGAATAAAAAAAAATTGGTATACATTTACTCATTTATTCATTATAAAGGTATGAATACTCCCCCTGATGTATGGGTGTACTGTATGAATGTATATATAATGTATATATAAACCCTTAGTGATGTGTCTTGTGCATAAATGGAAAAAACTTATGCTAGATGTATATTTCTTGGGAAGCCACTTATGTCTATTCCCTAAAGATGTAAATGAACTAATTAAATGTTTATTATAATAAAGTGATTCATTACATCCTTGAATGGTTTAAATATAAATAAATAAATGTATAAGTAATTGCTCAGGATGCGTGATTGAATTCAATAAATTTGAAATATTGTGTCTGCAGTCTTAACATGACAAAGCAACAGAGTAGGGAGAGTACAAGTCAGTTGTGGAAAAAAATACAGTGGTGAAAAAATTATATAAAAGGAAATGGAGAAAAAAGGAAGGGGAGGGAGTTATAAATACTAAGAGAAATACATTAAATTACCTAAAAAAGCTTATTTATTTATACATATAAAAAACATGCATGATAAATTCGTTAAAAATGTGTCTATTCTACAGGACCTCACGGGGACGTGAGAGTTTTATATGACGCCTGTCTATAAGGTATACTGAATGTAGATGTGCCTACCTCTAATGTTACGGACACTCAAAATATATAAAAAAGCAAATAATTCCAGTTCCTGATGTAGGCCTTTTGGGGCCAAACTATCCAGGGTGAATATCCATTGGGATTCAATCCTGGACATAAGTTTGATCAAATTGCCCCCTCTTGGGTTGTGTCGGACCACTTGGATGCCAGTGAAAAACACCTCTTTAAGGCTGGTTTCACACTTGCGTTTTTTTGCGCTGTTTTTTAGCTAAAAAAAAGCATGCGTTTTTTCCCTATACTTTAACATGGGTGAGCATATGTGCGCATACACATGCGTTTGTACGCTTTTGTATGCGCATGCGTTTTTTTTGTAGTGTGCGCTCGGGCGCACAAAATGCATCCTGTTGCATTTTTTGTGCGTCCGACTTGCCCCAAAAAAACGCATGCGCACACAATGCGTTTTTTTTACAGCAAAACACCCATTATAGTCTATGGGTGCGCACGTATGCGCAAAAAAACACCAAAACCAGCAAAAAAACGCACACAAACGCATGATGCGTTTTTTCATGCGTTTGTGTGCGCAAGAAATGCGCAGCAAAAAAACGCAAGTGTGAAAGTAGCCTTAGGCTAGGTTCACATTGCGTTAGGGCATCTGTTTAACGGATCTGTTAAACGGAAGCGCTAACACTGATGTCATTTTTGACATCTTTTAGGACCTAGTGCTAACAGTATGCGTTAACGCATGTTGGCTGTTCAGATTTAGTGTTAGGGACTCGCAAAATCTGGGGACCCTTGACGTTAGGTTGTGAGCTTATCTGTCTTGGCCAAAATAGTAACTAATACCCCTTGTATTTTTATCTTTTTGCACTTTTTATGATTTTTGCAGGATGCAGCTGGGCCTCTTTATGTTGGCTTGGTTTTCCTGTGTGATGCATGTATATAGTGCTGAGCAGCCCGCCTGCTAATACTATGGGCGTGATCAATCGGCTGTTCAGACACTTTGCACCACACTGATCTGTGTGACTGAGGTCCTATGCAAGCCCTATCTGTGTGCATTTTTCCCAGTAGGCTCCTATTTTTCTTTTGGTTACTGGCTGTCTTCATCAGTGGTTTGCACCTGTGCTGCCCTAAGTCTTTATCAATGGAGGTCTGCTGCATCCTGCTAGTGCATCAGTCAGGGTTTGGTGAGATCACCTTTCATATGTAAGTTTATTTCAGTTATACGACAACAAGTAAAGTGTTTTTAATGAGGGCAAATGCTATGTTGTCAAATATCAATCCAAGTGGCTTCACATCAGAAAAAGTGAAGAGAAAGAGGGACGCATCTATATATTTAAAAGGCAAATTTGATGGCTCAATACTTCCCAAAGAAATTATCTGCTAAAAGTATTGACTCCATTAACCTCTTTACCCCCAAGGGTGGTTTGCACGTTCACGACCGGGCCAATTTTTACAATTCTGATCACTGTCCCTTTATGAGGTAATAACTCTGGAACGCTTTCATGGATCCCGGTGATTCTGACAATGTTTTCTCATGACATAGTGAAATTCATGATAGTGGTAAAATTTCTTTCATATGACTTGCATTGATTTGTAAAAAAAAAAACGTAAATTTGATGAAAATGTTGCAATTTTCCAAATTTGCATTTTCATGCCCTTAAAACAGAGAAATACTGTGTCACCCAAAATAGTTAATAAATAACATTTCCCACATGTCTACTTTACATCAGCACAATTTTGTAACCAAATATTTTGTTTGCTAGGAAGTTATAAGGGTTAAATTTGACCATCGATTTCTCATTTTTATAACAACATTTTTTTTTTTAGGGACCACATTATCACATTTGAAGTCACTTCAAGGGGTCTATATGATAGAAAATACCCAAAAGTGACACTATTATAAAAACTGCACACCACAAGGTGCTCAAAACCACATTTAATAAGTTTATTAACCCTTCAGGGGCTTCACAGGAATTTTTGGAATGATTAAAAAAAAGAACATATAATTTTTATTCACAAAAAATTTACTTCAGATCCATTTTGTTTTATTTTAACAAGGGTAGCAGAAGAAATTGGACCTCAAAAGTTGTTGTACAATTTGTCCCGAGTACGCTGATACCCCATATATGCAGGTAAACCACTGCACGGCAGAGCTCGGAAGGGAAGGAGCGCCATTTGACTTTTCAATGCAAAATTGGCTGGAATTGAGATCGGATGCCATGTTGCGTTTGGAGAACCCCTGATGTGCCTTCATAGTGGAAACCCCCCACAAGTGACAACAGTTTGGAAAGTAGATCCCTAAGGAACTTATTTAGATGTGTGGTGAGCACTTTGAACCCCCTAGTGCTTCACAGAAGTTCATAATGTAGAGCCGTAAAAATAAAAAATCTTATTTTCTTCATGAAAATGATCTTTTTGCCCCCAATTTTTTATTTTTCCAAGGGTGAAAGGAAAAATTGGACCACAAAGGTTGCCGTGCAATTTGTCCTGAGTATGCTGATACCCCATATGTGGGAGTAAACCACTGTTTGGGTGCATTGGCAGAGCTCGGAAGGGAAGGAGCACCATTTGACTTTTTCAACGCAGAATTGGCTGGAACTGTGATCAGAAGCATGTTGCGTTTGGAGAGCACCTGATGTGCCTAAACAGTGGAAACCCCTCCAAATCTAACTCCAACCCCTAACCATAACCCTAAACACAAACCTAACACTAACACACCCCTGACCCTAATCCCAACCCTAACCCTAATTCTAACTTTAGCCCCAACCCTAACCCTAACTTTAGCTCCAATCCTAACTTTAGCTCAACCCTACCCTTAACTTTAGCCCCAACCCTAGCCCTAACCCTAATGGGAAAATGGAAATAAATACATTTGTTTTATTTTATTATTTTTTCCTAACTAAGCGGGTGAAAAAGGGGGGTTTGATTTACTATTTATAGTGGGTTTTTATGTTTGGCAGCTGTCACACACTAAAAGATGCTTTTTATTGCAAAAAGTAGTTTTTGCATCACCACATTTTGAGAGCTATAATTTTTCCATATTATGGCCCACAGAGTTATGTGCTGTCTTGTTTTTTGCAGGATGAGTTGACGTTTTTATTGGTACTGTGTTTGGGCACATAACATTTTTTTATTGCTTTTTCTTCCGATTTTTGGGAGGCAGAATGAACAAAAAACAGCAATTCATGAATTTATTTGGGGGGCATTTATACAGTTCCGCATGTGGTAAAATTGATAAAGCAGTTTTATTCTTCGGGTCAGTATGATGACAGCCATACCTCGATTATATCATTTTATATGTGTTGACTCTTTTACACAATAAAAACTATTTTATAGAAAAAAATAATTATATTTGCATCGCTTTATTTTGCGAGCTATAACTTTTTTACTTTTCCGGTGATGGAGCTATATGGTGGCTTGTTTTTTGCGGGACAAGATGACGTTTTCAGTGGTACCACACTTATTTATATCTATCTTTTTGATCGCATGTTATTCCACTTTTTGTTCATCAGTATTCTGATAAAGCAGTGTTTTTTTGCCTTGCTTGTTTTTTTTTTCAATGGTGTTCACTAAAGGGGTTAACTAGTGGGTCAGTTTTATAGGTTGGGTTGTTACGGACACTGTGATACTAAATATCTGTACTTTTATTGCTTAGATTTTTTTATTCAAATATTGATTTAATGATGGAATAAATATTGATTTTTTACTATTTTTTTTCTTATTTTTTAAAATATTTTTACAATTTTATTTTTTTTTAAATTTCATTCTTACTTTTACACTGTGTCCCACTATGGGACACTCATTTTGTGCAGGCTGATCGCTTATATGGCATGCAGATCTGCATGCCATAAAAGCCGTCAGCACTGCACTCTGTGCACACTGACCTGTGAGACTTCCTGACATGCACTGTGCATGACAGGAAGTCTATGAGCTCTGGTAACCTGGATGTCGTCATGACGACATGGGGTTACCATGGGAGCGATTGGGACCCCGCGTCATGCCACGGGGTCTCCAATCCAAAGACAGAGGGGCTGTTACAGCTGACAGCCCCTCTGCCTGCTCCCGGCACATGAACAGGATAGTATGTCATATGCCAGAAAGGGGTTAAAATAGGTGTAAATGCGTCAATATTATCAGCAAGTGGCCACCCTCATATAGAACTGGTGTTTTAAATTGCCCATATTTTAGTATGTCTGTCTGTTTTCTGTAATATGAAGTAATTTTTATATCACTTTTTATTTGTTAGTATTTCATAAGGTCTGGTTAAATTATTTGTTTGCACTGATTTTCTGCAATAAAGAATTATTGTAAGTTTTTTGTACTGCTGTTCTGTTAAATAGCTTCTCAAAGCTTCTGTATAGCTTTGATCTCTTCTGCATTGTATTCAGGGACATTTCTCAAATAGTGAGATTATTACCTGCTTCGGTCAAAACCAATTGTCTGGGACTGCCCATGAATTGTTCTAACATACTTTGGGACTAGTGAAGATCAACCAACCAGATCAAACTTATTAGAACTAATTTCTACAGAAAAATAGCTCTGAAAAAGAGCAGATTTGGACTGCTAAGTAAAAATTTTGTGTTACTCTGCTTCACATAAAAGGAGCTTCAGTAACATACTACTTCAGCTGTGAAAAATATGTACGTAAGCAAAATATGCTATTTGCTTTTCAAGTACTAACTTATTTCAAAGAAGATCTGTGAGAATCCACTTCATATTTTATCATTTGTACCAAATAATATATTGCCTTCTGATCACAAAAAATAATTCATTTCTTTCTTCAGTGAATTATTCTCAGTTTATTAATTTATCATACCATTTATAAATCATTTAATTCACTCATTAATGTAAAAAAGCCTTTTTGATACAGACTTGCGTTCCTGAAAATAATTTTCCTCTATCTCTTCATCCAGCTATCCGCACTAATGCCCTGCAAAAACATGGTCTTTTTCTACAATTTTGCCACAGTTCTAGTGATATATTACTAAACTCCTCAACCCTGAAATTAAACCTCCCAAAATGAAAAGTATCAGAATTATGAAAATGACAGGATCAATAGTCTTGTTAATAATATGGAAATAATAAAAAAAATACAAACAAAATTTTAAAACATCTCGATTTATTAAGTATTGGATATGAGCACCATATGCTGAAGTATTCTCACTTATACACCTTGGCATGACATCTAAGAGGTTTTTATTGGCTGTCTGGGGAGTGTTCTGCACGATAAGACTGTGTGCCCACGTTGTGTTTTTTAAGCATTTTTGCCGCTTTTTTTTTGCAGCGGAAACGCTTAAATAACGCTAACAAAACGCATCCCATGCAATCCTATGGGATTCCGCAGTTGCTGTGTCAATGCTGCGGATTTTACCGCTGAGGAATTGCATAGCGGTAAAATCCCCAGCATGTTCATTATTTCTGCGGAATCATGGCAATTCCGCAGCCATAGGATAGCATTGAAATGCTCACTTTATGCATGTGGCTATGCCCACCATGCGTAAAGTGAGCACTTCATGTGCGGATGGTACCCAGGGTCTGGAGGAGAGGAGACTGTCCTCCATGTCCTGGGTACTATAATCCTGTTAAAAATAGAATTAAAATAAAGAATAGTGATATACTCACCCTCCGATGGCCCCCGGAGGTCTCCCGCCTCTCAGCCATGCTGCCAGCATCTTCCATTGCCAGGAATGCATTGCGCGAATCACCTGAGATGACGTCGCGGTCTTGCTAGTGTGACATCACAAAGGTCCTTTGTACAAGCATCCCTGGGAATGGAACATACCAGGAGCGCCACGGAGGAGATCGGGGGCCGTCGGAAGGTGAGAATAACCATATTTATTTTTTAATTATTTTTAACATCCTATATTTTACTGTTGATGCTGCATGGGCAGCATCAATAGTACAAAGTTGGTCACACTTGTCAAGCACTATGCTTGACAAGTGTGACCAACCTGTCAATCACCTTTCCAAGTGATGCTTCAAATCACTTGGAAAGCGCAAGCATTCCACAAGCTAACAACGCTTGCAAAACGCTTGTGTTTTGCGAAAAAACGCGTTTTACCCGCTGCAGGGACTTGCAGAAATGCTGTGGACATTTTTGCAGCATTTCTGCAACGTGGGCACATAGCCTAAATGTACTTGGGCAAGCAAATCATCAAAATTCACTGCTGTCAGCCATCTTGGCAATTGCCAAACAATGATGGGGGGAGTCCAAAACCAGGGAAGGAGTCCCGAGGAGAGAATTTGCATATTTCCAGTGCATTCTGGGATAAGTGAAGAGTCTACGTGAGCTCAAAGAACACTTGATTTTGGCTGTTGCAGCTGAAAGGAGGACATTGATACACCAGGGGAGGAGTCCTGAGGAGATCATTTGCATATTCCCAGTGCATTCTGGCATAAGTGAAGAGTCTCCGCAAGCTTAAAGAACATTGGATTTTGGCCGTTGCAGCTGAAAGGAGGACATCGGTAAACCAGGGGAGGAGTCCTGAGGAATTTTGAATTTTGGCTCTTTTTTTAACTGCTTTGATATCCTTTTAACAGAAAGAACATGGAATAGGCCAGGAGCCATTTGTTGAGCTGCAACCTGTTGCGTTTGGCGCTGGTCGGCGCACCGTCAAAAGGACGCATGCGCCGCCAAACGCATACCTGCGCACGGCCTGCGTCCCCAGTGCTAAAGATAGGGGATGCAGGATGCATGCAGCGTCATGCACCCATAGGCGGAGCTATCGGAGGAGGCGCAGCAGGGGGCGGGGCTTAGCCGCGGCCGTGCGCAGGCCGACGCTGCGGCCTGACACGCTAATGTGAAACCACCCTTAGACAGAGCAGAATTAACTCTTCATGTTACAGAAAGAGAAGAAATTCAAAGTGCACCTGAAGAAACAGAGAAATGGAAGCATGTGACACAGAGAAGCAGGAGGACAGGGAAGCAGTCAGCAGCACCCATACTGCTCAGGAACCAGTACCGGGCTCTCACACAGGAGAATGATGAATAAATACATCAATATAAGACGTTACCTACAAAGAACAACCTTGTACGCCCTCAGACTCCTCCTGAAAGAAGAAAGAAAAATGTTGTGAAGAAGAAACAGAGAGTTGTGGTCATGGGGAAATCCCTGTTGAGAGGAACAGAGGCCGCTATCTGCAGACCAGATATAACCTCAAGAAAAATGTGCTGTCTTCCAGGTGCAAAAATGTGTCCTGCTGAGACATGGTAAGACAATGCAAAATCTGTTCAAGTGACTCATTGGTCCTCTCCGTCTGACCATTGGTTTCGGGATGGCAGGCCGAGGAGAAGGTCAAGCTAATACCCAATCTTTTACAAAATGCCCTCCAAAATTTGGACACAAACTGCACCCCTTTATCAGACACCTCATTCAGAGGCATGTCATGCAACCGCACGTGTTCAATAAACAACTTAGTGTTTCTGCGTTAGGTAGTCCTGCCAAAGGTACAAAATTCACCTGTTTACTAAATCTGTCAACCACTACCCAGACCAAAGTTTTGCCATTGGAAGGAGGGAGATCATTGATGAAATCCATAGACAAATGAGTTCAAGGTCTATCCGGAATTGGCAATGGCACGAATTCCCCAGTCGACCGGTTATGGGAGCTTTTAGCATGGGCACACGTATCACAAGCAGACACAAACACGGCGATGTCAGAACACATGGAGGACCACCAAAACAGTCTAGCAACAGCTCTCCGGGTGGCTGAGATTCCAGGGTGCCCACTGAGAGCAGAATCGTGGAACTCCCAGAGCACCCTCAACTGATACTGAACAGGGACGAAGAGCATGTTATCAGGCAAAGATGGAGGAGCCAGGGACTGAGCATCACGAATTTCCCGCTCCAATTCGGAGGACACACCACCTAGCAATGACCACCCTATGCTGAAGAATGGAGGAAGGAGGTTCGGGAGGTGTTATCGGATCCAAGCTGCGAGATAAGGCATCGACCTTGACATTCTAGGAACCAGGTCGAAAGGGGATGGAAAAATGAAAATGTGAAAAAAAGGGACCACCTCGCCTGTCTAGGAGTCAAATGTTTGGCAGACTCCATGTAGGACAGGTTCTTGTGGTCTGTAATCACCGTGATCCGATGAACAGCCCCCTCCAAAAAGTGCCTCCATTCTTCAAAAGCCAGTTTTATGGCTAATACTTCCCGATTCCCAACATCATAATTTCACTCAGCAGGAGAAAATTTCTTGGAGAAAAAGGTACAAGTTCTTAAGTTAGTCAAAATGACGGGTCCCTGAGACAGCACCGCCCCCACTCCCACCTCCTATGCATACACCTCAACAATGAATGGTTCAGACGGATCGGGCTGGACCAATACAGGAGCAGACCTAAAACATTTCTTCAATGAAGAAAAGGTTACCACTGCCGGGGTCAACCAGTTTTTAAGATCAGCCCCCATATGAGTGAGATCAGTGAGAGGCTTGACCACCTGAGAAAACCCCTTAATAAATTTGCGATAATAATTGGCAAAACCCCAAAAATGCTGAAGACCTTAAGGTCTCTGGGTTGCATTCAATCAACAATGGCCTGTACCTTTCCAGGATCCATACAAAACACCTTAGCAGACAGGATGAACCCCAGAAAGGACAGCTCGAACACAAAATGAGCACGTCTCAGGTTTAGCAAACAGAGTTCTCCCATAACCTCTGGATAACTGCACGTAGGTGACCCATGTGAGATTTTTTTGTCAGATGAAAATACAAGAATGTCATCTAAATAAACCACCATAAAGCGCCCAATGAAGTCAGAAAATACATTTGACGTCTCCCCTCTTTTGATGAGGGCTCCAGCGGTGAGCCCGTGTCAAAGCAGGGACATGCCAGCTGTTTTGAACAGCTGACATGTGCCCGCAATAGGCGCAGGTGGAATCGCGATCCACCTGTGCCTATTAACTAGTTAAACCAGAGTTCCCCAACTCCAGTCCTCAAGGCCCACCAACAGATCATGTTTTCAGGATTTCCTTTGTATTGCACAGGTGAAGCAATTATCACCAGAGCAAATTACTAAGGAAATCCTGAAAACATGATCTGTTGGTGGGCCTTGAGGACTGGAGTTGGGGAACCCTGAGTTAAACACCACTGTCAAAAGCTGACAGCGGCATTTAACAAGTGCGGCCGGAAATGCGTGCATCGTTGACCCCCGTCAGGTGATCAGGGGTCAGCGATGCATTGGCATAACAACCAGAGGTCTCCTGGAGACCTCTATGGTTGTTGATGCCGCATTGCTATGAGCGCCACCCGGTGGTCAACGCTCATAGCAATGCAGTAATTCAGCTACATATATGCGATCTGCTCATCGCCTATATGTAGCAGAGCCAACCAAGTACTTGATGCTTCTAGCCTCTTGTGGAGGCTATTGAAGCATGCCAAAATTTAAAAAAAAACGTTTTAAAATATATGAAAAAAATTTAAAAAAATAAAAGTTTAGCAGAAAAAAATTTTGAACCACTCTCCATAATCTTTGAAAATTCTTGGAGAACAGGAGAAGTCCTAGAAGACCGGAGAAGAGCAAATGTTGTTCCTATCTTCAAAAAGGGGAAGAAGGTGGACCCAGGCAACTATAGGCCGGTGATTCTGACTTCTATACCAGGAAAGATCTTTGAACAAATTATTAACAACATGTATGTAAGTACCTGGATAAGAATAAGGTGATTAACCAGAGTCAGCATGGGTTTGTAACTACTAAGTCATGTCAGACTAACTTAATTTCCTTCTATGACAGAATCACTGACTGGGTGGATCAGGGAAATGCTGTAGATATAGTATATTTTTACTTCAGCAAAGCATTTGACAAAGTATAGTATCTCACACCATCCTTATTGAAAAGATGACTAAGCATGGAATGGACAAGGCAATTGTTAGGTGGATTCATAACTGGCTTAGTGATCGGACCCAAAGAGTGGTCTTAAATGGCTGCACATCCAGTTGGAAGAATGTCTCAAGTGGGGTACCACAGGGTTCTGTCTTGGGCCCTGTATTGTTCAACATCTTTATCAATGATTTAGATGAAGGAATGGAGGGTACACTGATTAAATTTGCTGATGACACAAATCTAGGAGGGATAGCTAATACTAGAGAAGAGAGAAAGAGGATTCAAACGATATAAATAAAATGAAGCAGTGGGAAGCAACTAACAGAATGGTTTTTAACAGGGAAAAATGGAAAGTATTACATTTGGGCAATAAAAATGAAAAAAGCATATACAGAATGGGAGGAATAGGGATAAGCAACAGCACATGTGAAAAAGATTTGGGTATACTAATATATCATAAACTGAACATGAGTCAACAGTGTGATGCAGCAGCAAAAAAGGCAAATGCAATTCTGGGATGTATTAACAGAAGCATGCAGTCTAGATCACGTGAAGTCATTATTTCCCTCTACTCCTCTTTGGTCAGACCTTATCTGGAATATTGTGTCCAGTTTTGGGCACCACATTTTAAAAAAGACATCAACATATTGGAGCAAGTTCAGAGAATAGTGATCAGAATGGTGACCGGTCTGCAAACCTTGTCCTATGAGGAACGGTTACAGGATTTGGGAATGTTTAGCTTGCAGAAGAGAAGACTGAGAGGAGAATTAATAGCTGGCTACAAATTTCTAAAAGGCTGTCACATTGTAGAAGGATTATCTTTATTCTCATATGCACAAGGAAAGACTAGAAGCAATGGGATGAAACTGAATGGGAGAAGACACAGATTAGATATTAGAAAACTTTTTGACAGTTAGAGTGATCAATGAGTGGAACAGGCTGCCATGAGAGGTGGTGAGTTCTCCTTCCACGGAAGTCTTCAAACAGAGGCTGGACAGACATCTTTCTGGGATGATTTAGGCCTCTTTCACACATCAGGTTTTCGGCGTCAGGCGCGATCCGGCGCTTTTGACTAAAACCGGATCCGGCGAAATGCAATGCCGGATCCGGTTTCCCCCCCATTGACTTGCATTAGAGCCGGATTGAGCCGGATGGCCATGCGTTTCATCCGATTTTCGCCGGATCCGGCAATGTGACGCGATCCGGCGTCTGGAAAAAACGGCTACTGTAACGTTTTTTGTCTCCGGCGAAAAAGCCGGACACGCCGGATCCGGCGTGTCCGGCTTTTTCATACAATGAAAGCCTATGAGCGCCGCAATGCGCCTGATCCGGCGACCGGATCCGGTTTCTTTGGTCTGAGCATGCTCAGTAGCTCTGCCCACAAGACATATATAAAAGCAAGACAGTGGGACCCTCAGCCACACCCAACATGCCACCCAAGCCAAGAACCAGGAGCAGGAGAAGGCAGCAGACATCTGCAGCAGCAGCACCATCAGCACCACCCCAAATGGAGCAGCATGCTGAACAACGGGAGGGGAGTCCAGCAGCAGATGAGAGACGGTAATTATCAAATCCCCCATTCCTCCAAACTAGGGCTATGGAATATCAAGATATTCATTGGCCCTTTGTTTCTCTTTATTCAACAGCCGCCCAATAGATGCAGCAGCAGCAGCAATGGCAGCAGCAGAAACACCACCCACAGCCATGGAGTCTGGCCATGAGGAAGACAGCACATCTTCTTCTGGGAGCCCTCCCTCGCATCGTCAGCGTTTGACGGTAAGTTTTTATTTCCAAAATCGATCATCTCTGTAATATATGTCTATTCATTGCCTTTTATTTCAAAACAGGAATCACAAGATGAAGAGGAGCTCCCAGAAGAAGAAGGAAGGGGTGGACAGACACTTGGAGTGGGCTCACAATTGGTAAGTTTTTTGCATCAAACGCAGAAACACAACATCACACTACACACAACACATAGAAAACAATGTTCTGCAGACCACACACAGCAAACAAATGCCTACATCCAAAGACATAACATTTTTTGTTTTCTTCTCTAGTCTTCCCAATCTGGTGCTCGGCCAAGAGGTCCTCGCAGTGCCTCCCAGGGTCGTCGGCGACAGCAACGCGGCGGTCACCAGCGTGTAAGTATAAATATTTTTGCTTTGTTTTTTTTGCACTTTTTATTTCATTTCTTTTGTGGAGGCTAATTATGTTATTTTTGTCTTTTTCTTTAACAGCCTTCACAGCGTGCTCCCGACTCTGACGGTGAGGATGGAGGGATTGATGTGGACCGCCTCATCGATCTCGTCAGAGAAAGGGAGCCGCTCTGGAATATGGCTGACCGCCGCCACGCTGACCTGATCGTTACCCGACGACTCTGGGAGGAAATCTGTTCGCTCCTTGTGGACCGCTGGGAGGACCTCGAAGCTCGGGCCCAGATTAAAGAGCGTAAGTATATACAGTACCGGTTGCTTGATTTAAACCAGTGTTTCCCGAACTCCAGTCCTCGTGGTCCCCACGGATCATGTGTTCAGGATTTCTATTTACTTTGGAAATCCTGAAAACATGACCCCTGGGGACCATGAGGACTGGAGTTTGGGAAACACTGATGTTGTATACTAACCACTTTGTCCTTTCTCGTTTCAGGGGAGAGAATTGTGAAGCGGTGGCGGTCTGTGAGGGATCGTTTCAAGAAGGAGTTCAATAAAGAGATGCGGGCCCCGAGTGGATCTGGAGGACGCAGGAGCAAGTACAAGTACGCACGAGCCCTGTCGTTCCTCCGGGAGACAATGCTCACCAGAAGGTAAATATTACACACCACATGTGACAAAAAAATGTTTAGATGTAACTTTTTTTTTTCAGCCAGGGCCATACCATGTCACTATTTTAATTGTTTTTTTTTCTCTTTATTCCACAGCACGGTGAGCAGCACTCGGGAGCCTGCACGATTGGACCCTTCTGAGGCGATCCCTGAGGAGACCGGCACCGAGGGACACTTCGACCGCCCCGGTACATCTGCACTTTCCCAGCCTTCCCACACATTCGACCCATCTGTCCCATCCACCAGCACAGGAGCATCGTGGCCGCCTACATTACATGAAGCTGCTGGTGAGGAGATCGCTTTCCCTTTACCCCACCCTTCTGCCCCTGCCACCTCTAGTACACCTGCGGGTACTGGGCGGCAGCGGCAGAGGGGTCAGGAAAAGAGTTATGCGCCAGAGTTCTTGCATCTGAATGCATCTTTCCAGAACTGTCTAAAAGTCTTGTCAGAGCAAATCTCCGCAGGCTTTCAGCAGATCAACTCCAGCATTCTGGAGGTGAAGACACTTCTGCAAACCATGCATTCAGAAGCAAGATCTTCGCCAAACCACACCTTTTTCAGGTCTGTTGTGGAGCGCATGGCAACACTATCTCCTACCCAGCAGATGCATGTAATGCATTCGTGCCACGGTGCTCTACAGCAGGTTACCTCCCAACCTCCACCTCCCACCACTGTAGTTCCTCCACCTGCACCCCCTCCAGCCACTTTCCATCCTCCCCCTCCTATTACATCTGCACCCCCTCCAGCCACTTTCCATCCTCCCCCTCCTATTACATCTGCACCCCCTCCAGCCACTTTCCATCCTCCCCCTCCTATTACATACCAGCAACCTCCCCAGTACCAGCAACCTCCCCAGTACCAGACATCTCCCCACTTCCAGCAACCTGCCCCGTATCAAACTCCTTCCCCGTACCAAACTCCTTCCCCATACAACTTTCCATCAACATCATCTGCTCCTACAGTCCCTGCCCAACCCTCCACTCCACCGCCCACCACCTCTTCTGCCTCCCACATGTCCACCCATTCTGTAGCTTTTTCCACACCATCACCTCTAACTGTTCCTTCCCCACCACGATCCCAATCCTCTCTCCACACTCCCAGTGTCGAAGTGTCCCGCAGCCCCTCCAGCAGTATTTCCACCCCACACTACACAGATTTATGATGTGTTTTGTAATAAAAATGCCCAGTTTTTTTCAAACCTTTATTAAAAAAGTTTTTTTAACTTTAAAAACAGTTTACAAACAAAAAAATATTTTAAATAAAAGTTAAATTATTGTTTACACTGGTTGTCTGTCATTTCTTTCTGCGGCGAAATATGTTTAAAAAAAAGGTTAAATAAAGGGTATTTAAAAGGTAAAAAGGTATTCAAAACCAGGTATATAACTGTGGGTAAATTTTAGCTTTTTGCCACAGTTGTGTTCCTGGTTGTGTTTGAAGCAAAGTATTTCACCTAAAAAGTTGTGTTTATTGTTGGTGATTTCATAACAATGTACACAACTTTTGTTAAAAGGTGAAATACTTTGCATAAAACACAACCAGGTACACACCTGTGGCCTAAAGCTAAAAACAGAGACCATGACGAGATAGCCAACTTTGGTTGGCAAAGGTATATACTGTTGGTACAGAAGGTACACAAGTTTGGTTAGGGCACAAATCTTTCACACTCTGTCATCCTGCCAGTGTACTCTGCCTTGAGGTGACATAAAGTATAGTGCAAAATTGTCCCTCATTACTGAAACCGTCACAGAACTTCTAGTGGTAATGTCATGGTAATCTTGCAAGGTGGTTTCTTCAGAGGTGTCCTCAATGGAAATGGGTTCCTTGCAGATAACAAAATTGTGGAGTACCACGCAAGCTTTGATCACCTCGTCAACAGTTTCTGTCTTGAGGTTAATCGCAGTCAATAGGACCCGCCATTTGGCTGTCAGAATACCAAAGGTACATTCAACCATTCTTCTTGCTCTTGTGAGGCGGTAATTAAAAATGCATTTTGGTCTTGTCAATCCTCTGCTAGAGTACGGTTTCAAAAGGTGTTCTGACAGCTGGAAGGCTTCATCCCCTACACAGACAAATGGCATAGGTGGACCAGATGTTTGCGGCAGCGGTCTAGGTGGTGGGAACTGGAAGGTGTTTCCATACAGTTTACGCCCCATGGCAGACAGTTTGAAAACTTGAGAGTCATTGGAGCGGCCATAGGCCCCAATATCCACAGCAATAAATTTGTATTCCGTGTCAGCGATGGCCATGAGGACAATTGAAAAATATTTCTTGTAATTGAAATATTCCGATCCCGATCCGGCTGGCTTTACAATGCGGATATGTTTCCCGTCCACGGCGCCCAAGCAGTTGGGAAACTGACATATCTGTTGAAACTTGTCAGCAATTTCAATCCACCTCTCTGTTGTGGGCTCTGGTAAAAACTCTTCAGCTAAGGAGTCCCACAGTGCACGGCATGTGTACTTCACTATTCCTGATATGGTGGAAATCCCGAGTCTGTACTGGAAATGCAGTGACGAAAGGGATTCTCCAGTTGCAAGAAATCTGTGGGGAATTAAAAAACAATCAATTAGTTTAAAATCACAGCATTACATACCAAAACTCAGCTATAACACTTGGAGATACAAACTACCACCAACAAGATTACAGTGAAAGTGTGCTCTGATGCGATCACATCCAATAAATGTGGCTTACCTTAAAGTCACCATCAGACGCTCTGCGGGTGAAACAGAGAAGCGGCAATAGGTGTCTGCTTTTCTTATGAGGTGTGCAATGCGCTCCACCAAGAAATCAAAATTCTCCATTTTCATCCGAACATATCCAAAAAATTTATCCGGGTTTCGTCGAAGGTCCATGCAGAGTGTAGAATAGACCCCACGCGTCATTCTCTTGGCTGTGATGGGGTGGATCCACAAACGTCGTCTACGATGCCTGATGCGCTGCTGTCTCGCTCTCTCCTTCTCCAGAACAATCACCCTCAAACGATTCGCCTCCGCTATAAAATCCGCCAAATTCTTCAAAATATTTCCAATCACAACATCCATCTTCGCCAGTAACTTGCTCTTCTCTCCAACCTGCACTTTCTCCTCGACAACCTGTCAAAGAAGGGCTGTAGGAACACTCTATATATAGTTTTCCAGTAGCCAATCCCGTTCGGAAGGCCACAAGGGTCAATTTTAAAAACCGGATCCGGCGTAATCCGTCGAAAAACGGATGAACCGGATGAGACGGATCCGGTTTTGTCTGTCAAGAACAAGACGGATCCGGCAGAAAACCGGATCCGTCACATCCGGTTTTACTAAACATTTGCCGGATCCGGCGTTCCGGCACGACGCCGGATCGCGCCTGACGCCGAAAACCTGATGTGTGAAAGTAGCCTTAGTGAATCCTGCTTTGAGCAGGGGGTTGGAACAGATGACCCAGGAGGTCCCTTCCAACTCTACCAATCTATGATTCTATGAGTCTATGATGTCTCAGATGTGTTCGATGGGAAGCATTAGAGGCCATAGTAGCAAGTTTAGGCCACACAGTCTGCTCGCAGTAGCACGAGAAATATGAGGCCTGAAATTTAGGTAGCAAGCAGCTCTTTAGAGAAATGGCCATATCACTGATTCACAACAAAAACAAAGTAACGTCGAGTTGTTAACACGCGGGAATGAAGAGTAAAGGGGTCCGACTACCACACATTATGCCACCCCACATCATATTGCCAGTAGATGGAAAAATGTAATGTATGATCGTGAAGGCATCTTCATGATGTCACCCATGTGCAGGGCCATCGTTAAAGGGAACTAACAGGGCATTTGCCCAGAGCTCCCACTCCCTTGGGGGCCCCCAACTTCTACAGCCAGAGCTACACTGATAATAGCACTAAAAGAATAATAAACAAAAAACACACATATCTGGTATCGCTGCATTCAAAAAGTCTGATATATCAAAAAATTAAGTATATTAATCCATTCAATAAATGGCTTAACGACAAGAAAATTAAAATGCCAGAATTACTTTTTTTGGCAGCCGCAACATTGCAAAAAAAATGCAATAAGAGGTGATCAAAATATTGTATCTGCTCAAAAAAGGTATTAGCAAAAATATCAGCTTAGGGTGCAAAAACTAAACCCTCATGCAGCCCCATATCCCGGAAAATGAAAATGTTATGGGTCTCGGAAAAAGGCGACAAAATCAAGAATTTGTATTTAAAAATTTCTGAACTTTTTTCGCCACTAAAAAAAACCCAAAACTATACATCTTTGATATCTTTGTACTCATATTGACTTTGAGAATCATATCGCTAGGTCAGATATACCGTATGGTGAACGTGGTCAATATAAAACTCAAAAAAAAATTGTGAAACTGCAGTTTTTTTGGTAGTGTCGATGCACTTGGATTTTTTTCTCGCTTTCCAGTATACTATGTGGTAGAATTAATAGTATCATTCAAAAGTACAACTCATCCTGCAACATACAAGCCCTCATATGTCTATGTTAAAATAAAAAAGTTATGGATCTTGGAAGAAGGGGAGGAAAAAATAAAAATTAAGAAACGTAAATCGCCTGGAGGTGAAGGGGTTAGAATCCTTGTAAAAGCCATACAATATCTGCTCCCTTCATTCTTTAGATGATCATCATGGGTTTATTAACAAATTATAAAATAATCATGCCTATAAAAAGTAATTAGGGTCATGGTACCTCCTTAATTTCTAAATGTGTAGACAGTTATCAGGAAGGCAGAACTTACAAGGCATTAAATTCAAAATTTCCACTAGAAACCACCCTAGTGACCCCATAACAACACAAGACAGAAAGTATTGTTATAGGGATTTTGGAATACTAGGATGGTGTCTAATAATTCAAATTATTATCATTTTTTTTTAATTACATTTAAGTAGATGATCCTTTGAAAATGTTCTTCTTACTAACTCTCCGGTTTGGAAAAACTTTTAAGAAATATTCTAAGGTATTCTTATTTAATATAAGGAATCCTGTGTTCAGAATTCCCATCTCTTGGTCAGGGTATTAGTGGTTAAAAGCAGAAACAAAGGCAGCACTGCTTACCTGCCCAGATCTTGGAACAAATGCACTATACTGTAGGTTGCAGCCAGCCCATATAGCAAGATGTTGGCAACACAGGTGCAAAATACTATATCAACAGCCACTCTCCACCTACCTATTCCAGGAGGGGGTGACTGCCCTCTATACCCTTACACAATAAAGGCCGGCATAGGGTGCTGTTCACATAGGGGTACTGCATAGTGTCTGGTTCACAGCCTATTAGTCACGCCCCTACTTTTCGATTAGAAGGGCTGGTCAGCACACTCTCAATGCATCCCAGTGTGAACACCCCTCATACGAGACCAGACGTGTTTCGGCTTGGCTGCACCCCAAATAATATAGTGCACAAAATACACAAAAATAGTGAGTTATTGGTTGATATTTTGGCCAAAAAACACATGCTGAATTTTTGGAGGCTTTTAGTCTTCTTTTGTGCCTTTGCTAATAGTTTAGTGTCAGGACTCGCAAGCGTGAGGACTAGAGTTGAGCGACTTTTGGTTTTTTAGGGTCGCGTTTCGTTTCGTGAAACCCGACTTTTCCAAAAGTTGGGTCGAGCAAGATCGTCCGATTATAGGGAAAAGTCGGGGTCGTCACGAAACCCAATGTAAGTCAATGGGGAATAAAAGTCGGCAGTGAGAGGAGGACAGGAAACACACCTACAGTGCCCATTTGAATGCCAAAAGCATCAATTCTTCTTACTTAAGCTTGTCAACCCTAATTAACTTCATAATACAAGTTACGCACTGAAAAATGGGGGTTATTTGGCTAAAGTTGTGGGGGGGGGGGCTGGCTCCAGGTTTTCATGTGCCCTGGGCGAAAGAGCGCCCCTTTAACACATACCAAAACTCATCATGCTCCGATACGGCAGAGAAATAGCGGTATAGTACAATGAAAAATACTTCACTTTTTACATCTCATGACGAGGCCCATCTATTTCTCCATACAGAATCATTGGTCCCATATAATGTTTGAAACAGTATATGATGAGCTCCACATAATGCTACAGTATATGTTGGTCCCCATGGATGAAGCTCCACTGTCTTATGGGCCTAAATAATGCTCCAAACATAATGGGCCCCATTTCTAATGCTCTAGTGTATAATGGGCCCTGTAAATGCTGCTCCAGTGTCTGATGTCCACCTTTGGAATGTTCCAGTGTATGGTGGGCCCCATCTATCATTCTCCAGAGTAACTTGCTCCCCAAAAATTGCTGTCCCAACATTGAAAACAATCAAATAAGTCTCCTCGCTAGGGAATCCCTGTACTAGTCTGGACTCCTCGTCGTCCCCATCTTCCATCTCACTGCACAGTATTTCAACCTTGCAAGTGCTGTGATCCTGAGCAAGCAGGGGGGGCCCACTCGTTGGCGACGGCACTGGCACAGGGCCCCTGATAGTACGGTGGTGTGTCTGATGGCGGGTGGGCCGAACCTGCACTTTCATCTGCAGCTTCCTCTTTGTCACCGTGTAAGATGGAACTGTATATGGGAAGGGTAACCTGAGTTTCATCAGGGTCAGATTCAGGCCGTGTAGCGTGCGAGGGGAATGTAGTGGTCTGGGTCAATGTACCAGCAGATTCATCGAGCAGTGGCTGGGCATCAGTGCACTTGTGTCGCCCCCAGGAGTACGGTCGCCACAGTGGCATTACCTTCCTCCTAGGGAGTGTGATGTCATGCTTGGGAGCAACGAAGGATCTCTCTAGCAGGTTAACTGATTGGGCGGCTTTATTCCCACGAGTCATGACCCTCCAAACAGCGTTCATGAAGGCAAATTGTTTGTTTTACGTGGGCAGTATGGTTGCAAAGCTGAACCTTAAAGGAATGTCCAGAAGGGCACCACCAGGAGTGGAGCCTACGGTTAAATTCGACTCCACCTGGGAAACCTCAACCATGCCAGCTACAGAACAGATGCACACATTGCAAGCTTAATTCTGTTAACGAACGAGACTCCGTCATGCCCCGCGGTCCGAGTCCGGCTTACTAGAGGGACACGTGAGGCTCTGGCACATGAGATTGGCCAATAACTGGTGTGTCATGCCCTTACATGTCCGTGGCTGCATGTGCGCTACACTGAAAAGGCCAGCGTTTGTCGCTTACAGGTGCAGATAACCCGCTGAACAACGTTAGTGATGGGGATCACTGATTACAATTATTACCCGCGAACAATGATTTCCCAGTAAATGCAGGTCAACTGCAGTTCCGGAATTAGGCCTAACCGTCATTCCTGAAAAAATGAAAAACTTACGTGTGCAAACCACAGGTGCTGTAGCTTCCTTAACAGCTCGCCAGCCATTCTCACGCCCAGTATGGATTACACGTGATTGCACAAAGGTTAGAAAGGGTACCGTATCCCCAGATAACATGTATGGATAGCATACACATTCAAAATATATGTCTCAGGAGGCAGGCTCAGACGGTGTTAGGCCCAGTATGGATTGCACGTGATTGCACAAAGGTTAGAAAGGGTACCGTATCCCCGGATAACATGTATGGATAGCGTACACATTCAAAATATATGTCTCAGGAGGCAGGCTCAGACGGTGTTAGGCCCAGTATGGATTGCACGTGATTGCACAAAGGTTAGAAAGGGTACCGTATCCCCGGATAACATGTATGGATAGCGTACACATTCAAAATATATGTCTCAGGAGGCAGGCTCAAACGGTGTTAGGCCCAGTATGGATTGCACGTGATTGCACAAAGGTTAGAAAGAGTACCGTATCCCCGGATAACATGTATGGATAGCGTACACATTCAAAACATATGTCTCAGGAGGCAGGCTCAGACGGTGTTAGGCCCAGTATGGATTGCACGTGATTGCACAAAGGTTAGAAAGGGTACCGTATCCCCGGATAACATGTATGGATAGCGTACACATTCAAAATATATGTCTCAGGAGGTAGGCTCAGACGGTGTCAGGCACAGTATGGATTTGACGGCCCAGATTACACAGCGGAGGAGCAGGGAGAGGTAAAGATTGCAAATGCTAGGGCCCTGCCCAAACAAGGGGGGCCCACTCGTGGGCGTCGGTACTGGCACTGGGCCCCTCATAGTACAGCGGTGTGTCTGACGGCGGGTGTGCACCACCACCGTCAGAGACACTTGATTGCACTATGAGGGACCCTGTGCCAGTGCCCGCGCCCAAGAGTCGGCCTACCCACCTGTCCAGGGCAACGGCACTCGCACGGTGTCGTGCGCTAGGTGGTGACCCCGGCCATGGGGGGGGAGGCAGCACAGTTAGGGAGTTTTAGAAAGTGGCATATGTTGATGTTGGACATTCAGCTATTGCAAAAGGCGAAATAGGTCAAGTTCCAGGAAGAGGTGGACCAAAGCAAGCCATTTTTCTGTCACCCTATGTGTCATTAGGGGAAGGTGGGACAAAATCCTTGGAAACCCATGCGTGGTTCATTTTAATGAAGGTTAGATCATCCACATTTTGGGTTGACAGACGGGTCCTTTTTTCTGTCAGGATTGATCCAGCTGCACTGAAGACTCTTTCCGATAGCACACTTGCAGCTGGGCAAGCGAGCTCCTGTAAGGCATATTGGGCCAATTCAGGCCAGGTGTCCAGTTTAGCGGCCCAATAGTCAAAGGGGAATGACCTGTGTGGGAGAACATCGATATGGGAGGAAAAGTAGTTTGTAACCATGGTTGACAACTGCTGTCTCCTGTCACTTTCCATCGATGCAGTATTACCAGTTGTGTGAGCGGTATTTGAAAAATCAGTCCACAACATTGTCATGAAACCCCTGTCTCCAACACCACTTCTGCTGTGTGCACCACGAACACCTCTGCCAAGCTGCCCCCGGCCCGTACGGCTCGTGTGAGAACCATCACCGCTGCTGTGTGCTGGGAATGCCTCAAGCAACCGATTTACCAGAGTTGCTTGTTTATTAGCCAATATTAGGTCAAGGTTCTCCTGTGGCATGATGTTTTGTAATTTGCCTTTATAGCGTGGATCCAGGATGCTGGCCAACCAGTAGTCGTCATCGTTCATCATTTTGGCAATGCGGGGGTCCCTTTTTAGGATCCGCAAGGCATAATCTGACATGTGGGCCAATGTTCCCGGTGTCAATGATGCACTGCGAGTGCTGGTTGGAGGAGCACTTTCTGTCAAATTCACATCCCTCCAGTCACGCACAAACCCTGTACCAGACCTTGCCACGCCAACATTTTCACTTGCCCCACGAGATGCATCCTCCTCCCCTAAGTAATCATCCCCATCATCATCCTCCTCCTCCTCTTCTTCCTCCACCTCGTCCAGGAGAGGTCCCTGAGCAGACAATGGCTGAATGTCATCAAGGATTCCCTCCTCCTCTTCCTCCTCATAAACATTGGCTGCAGACGCCTGCTCCTTAAGGTGCGTCAAAGTTTGCATGAGCAGACGCATAAGTGGGATGCTCATGCTTAGGATGGCGTCGTCTGCGCTTACCAGCCGTGTGCATTCCTCAAAACACTGAAGGACTTTACAGAGGTCTTTGAGCTTCGACCACTGCACACCTGTCAACTCCATGTCTGCTCTCAAAGTGCCTGGCCGTGTATCCTCCCACAAATGCATTATGGCCTGCCTCTGCTCGCACAGCCGCTCCACCATGTGCAGGGTGGAGTTCCACCTTGTTGCAATGTCGATAATGAGGCAGTGGTTGGGAAGGTGGAGCAATCGCTGCAGCTTCTGCATACGAACGGAGTGTACAGGCGACCGGCGGATGTGCGCGCACAGTCTTCGCACCTTCTGGAGCAGGGCTGTTAACTCCGGATAATTTTTGAGGAAGCACTGCACCACCAGGTTCAAGGTGTGAGCCAAGCAAGGTATGTGGCTGAGTTTTGAAAGGGCTATGGCTGCCACAAAATTACGGCCGTTATCACTAACTACCTTGCCTGCCTCAAGATGTACACTGCCCAGCCATGACTCAGTTTGTCGCTTCAAGTACTCGGCCAGCACCTCAGCGGTATGTCTGTCGCCCAAACACATCATCTGCAACACAGCCTGCTGACGCTTTCCACTAGCTGCTCGATAGGGGGACACATCGTGTGCAACAGTGGCAGCTGCAGATGGAGTGCTCGTACGACTGCGCTCTGTGGACGAGCTTTCGCTTCTGGAGGAGGAGGAGGAGGAGGAGGGTGGAACGCCTACAGCCAACTGTTTCCTATACCGTGGGCTAGGCAGCACTGTCCCACCACCGCTGTCTCCTGTGGACCCTGCATCCACCACATTAACCCAGTGTGCAGTGATGGACACGTAACGGCCCTGGCCATGCCGACTGGACCATGCATCAGTAGTGAGGTGCACCTTTCCGCTCACTGACTGCTTGAGTGCATGGACAATGCGGTCTTTCACATGATGGTGGAGGGCTGGGATGGCTTTGCGAGAGAAGAAGTGGCGACTGGGTAGGTCATAGCGTGGTACTGCATAGGCCATGAGTTCGCGGAAAGCTGTGCTTTCCACCAACCGAAAGGGCATCATCTCAAACGAGATTAGTTTGGCAATGTGGGCGTTCAAACCCAGTGTACGTGGATGAGAGACTGAGTACTTTCTTGACCTACTCATAGTGTCTGGGAGGGTGAGCTGGACTTGAGAGCTGCATATGGTGGAAGTAGCGGTGGACAGGGCGGACTGAGAGAGGGTTGATGATGGTGATGGAGTTGGTGTTCTTTCTGATGGCCTAGAATCAGTCTTTCGTTGATATAACAGTGGGATTCCCTGACTGCTGTGGCCTTGCAACGACACCTCAACATTTGCTGCTGTGCTAACCGGTGGGCTTACAGTGGGGGAAACAATGTAGCGTTGCTGACTACCTTCGTTGTGATCAGTTGCACATGTGGCACTTGAGGTTTGGTGTTGTGTCCACGCTTGCAAGTGCATGCTGTTAAATGTCTAAGCATGCAACTGGTATTCAAATTTTTCAGATTTTTCCCTCGGCTAAAGGTCTTTGCGCACTTCTTACAGATAACCTTGGCCTGATCATGAGGATTTTGTTCAAAAAAGTGCCACACTGCACTCTTCCTACTTTGGCAGACATTTTGCGGCCTAGCACACTGTCATCTTTTGACCCTCTGGACAAGCTGTCCAGCAACTCTTTTGATGTTTGGAACCTGTCTTTGGAGTGCTCCGGGCCTGCCAGATAACAGCTGTTGCGATGTCGATGTCTGCTGTGGATGCTCCTCATCTGAGCTATTGGAAGCAGCACCCTCTTCCCCCAATGGATGCCAATCTGGGTCAACAACTGGGTCATCCATCACCTCCTCTTCTATGTCATGTGCACCTTCCTCTGTGTCACCGTGTATGGTGGTATAGTGTGCGGGAAGGGGCACCTTAGTCTCATCAGGGTCAGAATCTGGCTCTGTACACTGCGAGGACAATGTAGTGCTCTGAGTGAATGTACCAGCAGAATCATCCATCAGCGGCTGTGCATCAGTGCACTCCATGTCAGATTCATCTTGGCCTGGGTAATTCACCATTTCACTTGATAATCTAGGCATGGTATGTGAAAACAGCTCCATGGAGTAATCAGTAGTATGGCCAGCGTCATCCTTCAATCTTGGTTGGGGTGAAGGACACAAGGAAAGGTGTGGTTCATGAACATGAGCCTCCAATGACGACTCAGTGCTTTTACTTTTTACAACTGAAGAAGAGGAGGCAATAGAGCTGGAGGCTGAGTCAGCAATGTAAGACAAAACTTTTTCCTGATGCTCTGGCTTTAAAAGCGGTTTGCCAACTCCTAGAAAACTAAGCGTTCGAGGCCTTATGTAGCCAGACGATGACGCAGGCTCAACACCTCCTGCATTCGGTCCTATTTTGCTCTTGCCACTACCATCAGATCCACCACCAACACCATCATTACCAGCTGCCAACCCCCGCCCAATTCCACGGCCTCTTCCACCAGCCTTCCTCATTTTTGGTAGAAATGTAGACAAAATCCAACAAACTATATAGTATGTAAAACAAGGTACAAGGTGTCTATAGGACAGGGGAGATTTTGAATTTCTGCACACACTTTTGGACACTGGACACTTTTGGATTGTGTGAGGCCCACTGATATCTGAGCGCTATGTGACAGGCTCGATGGCACAGCTGTGACCTAAGTGACTAGAGGATAAGTGAGATTTTGAATCTCTGCACACACTTTTGGACACTGGACACTTTTGGATTGTGTGTGGCCCACTGATATCTGAGCGCTATGTGACAGGCTCGATGGCACAGCTGTGACCTAAGTGACTAGAGGATAAGTGAGATTTTGAATCTCTGCACACACTTTTGGACACTGGACACTTTTGGATTGTGTGAGGCCCACTGATATCTGAGCGCTATGTGACAGGCTCGATGGCACAGCTGTGACCTAAGTGACTAGAGGATAAGTGAGATTTTGAATCTCTGCACACACTTTTGGACACTGGACACTTTTGGATTGTGTGAGGCCCACTGATATCTGAGTGCTATGTGACAGGCTCGATGGCACAGCTGTGACCTAAGTGACTAGAGGATAAGTGAGATTTTGAATCTCTGCACACACTTTTGGACACTGGACACTTTTGGATTGTGTGAGGCCCACTGATATCTGAGCGCTATGTGACAGGCTCGATGGCACAGCTGTGACCTAAGTGACTAGAGGATAAGTGAGATTTTGAATCTCTGCACACACTTTTGGACACTGGACACTTTTGGATTGTGTGAGGCCCAATGAATATCTGAGCGCTATGTGACAGGCTCGATGGCACAGCTGTGACCTAAGTGACTAGAGGATAAGGGAGATTTTGAATCTCTGCACACACTTTTGGACACTGGACACTTTTGGATTGTGTGAGGCCCAATGAATATCTGAGCGCTATGTGACAGGCTCGATGGCACAGCTGTGACCAAAGTGACTAGAGGATAAGGGAGATTGGATTGCTTTTAAAAAAGCAGTTTGCGGAGCAGTGGGTAAACAGCAATGCCAGCCTGTCAGGAAGCCTTAAAAGGCAGCCCAACAACCAACACTACTGATACACCACAATATAGCCTCCCCTTGCACTGCACACACAGTGACTGGTGTGTTGTGCAGGCCAAATTGCTATCAGCAGCAGAAGCAGTTTTTTTTTCTTCTCAGCAGGACAAAAAAAAAAAATTGGGATTGCTTTTAAAAAAGCAGTTTGAGGCCCAATGAATATCTGAGCGCTATGTGACAGGCTCGATGGCGCAGCTGTGACCAAAGTGACTAGAGGATAAGGGAGATTGGATTGCTTTTAAAAAAGCAGTTTGCGGAGCAGTGGGTAAACAGCAATGCCAGCCTGTCAGGAAGCCTTAGAAGGCAGCCCAACAACCAACACCACTGATACACCACTATATAGCCTCCCCTTGCACTGCACACACAGTGACTGGTGTGTTGTGCAGGCCAAATCGCTAGCAGCAGAAGCAGTTTTTTTGTCTTCTTCCCTGCCTAACGCACTCCCTACAGAATCAGCAGCAACCTCTCCCTATGCTAAGATCGGCAGAAGTAAGATGGCGGTCGACGTGCACGCCCTTTTATACCCCCTGTGACGCCCACCAAAGCAAGCCAATCACTTGCATGCCCTTCTGAAAGATGGTGGTGACCCGTGCCTATGTCATCACGTTGCCCACAGTGTCCGTGGATCCTGATTGGCTGAAAAAGAGCGCAAAACAAACTTTTGAAACGCGACTTTGGCGTGTAAGTCGCTGACCTCGTGGCCGACCTCATCCTAGGGTCGGGTTTCGTTTCATGAAACCCGACTTTGCCAAAAGTCGGCGACTTTTGAATTTTTTCGACCCGTTTCGCTCAACTCTAGTGAGGACCCATGACGTGGGTTGCGAGCTTGCATATTTTGGCCAAAATATTGACCAATACCTCACGTATTTTGTGTACTATATTTTTTGGGCTGCAGCCAAGCCCAAACATGTCTGGTCTCATATGAGGTGTTTTCAGATTGGGATGCATTAAGAGTGTGCTGGCCAGCGCTGCTTTCATATATGGCTACAAGGTCACATGGTTAGACTACATGACTGAGTTCTGGGCCTAGCAATGAATGGAAGGAGACATTTTGTGTGTGTGTGAGTCATCCTGGAGAAGCTGAAGTAGCAGGTAGGGAAGCAGCCATAGCTCTTTTACATGAGGAACCACAGCCTCAGTGACAGATTGTAGTGTGATAAAAATTGTGCAGACAAGCAGAAAGTGAAGCTCTGGAATCACTGCACCTGATATATATCTGCATTACTACCCTGGATAGTAACTGTAATTGTTGCAGAGGAATTGAGTCTGTATTCAAGCCTCATTAATCTGGGTGTACCTGTGCAAACTTACAACAAGTAAGCGTTATCAACTGCCCATGTGACCTCCCTGTTTTCTGGACTATTTGGAGTGCACCACACTATCAGGAAGCAGGTTTTAATTGCATGCACCCTGGGTCAAGAACTTTCTTTTCTTTTTGTCACTTACATGGTGGAGTGGTAACTTCAGCACACCATATGGTACATGGCATTACATTTGTGGCATCACGAACAGGATCCTACTAAAGTAAATGTGTATATGGAGCCCCAGCTCATTGCAACTGCACACCTTGATTATTGAACTGTAAATGTGTTCATGGCCTCAGTGAGGACAAGCACAAGCACAGTACCTGAACCAATCTCTGCCTTCTTCATCATGCCTTAGAAAATCACAGCACAGCGCACCACAGACGAGGAAATACCTCCTCAACTACTGCCCCCATGCCAAATTGAATTGCGCAAAGCAAGTACCACCTTTCTCACAGCAAGCCAATCAACTGGATCTCAGTTCAGCAGTAGTGATTGCTGCAGCAGAAGAGAATGGGATCATTAGTTGCAATTAAAGGGCAGCACCCCTATGTCAGGACTCTGGATTCCCTGTTCATCTTTTGTGTTTTATCGCCCTTTTTCAAGATGCCATCTGCTACCTCATTCCTGCTCATGTGATCTACCTTCCCTGTATTATAACCTTAGTTTGCCTTCCAGTCCATGCTTGCGTATTCTGCTTGAATCCCTGGCTCTGTGCTGCAAGAGACTGTTCCTCTCCAGAAGATCTGGTTCAGGCGGTATTTAATCAGTGCAGAGGAGTGAAAGTAATGAACGCTGGGAGCGCAGCCTTTGGGAAATTCTATGCTTCTCTTGTGACCAATCTGACCACTTCCTAATCAACTGTCCCAAGCGGCCTAACAAGGTGTTAGCAGTGGTAGGGGAACATGATAACTCTGATGATGAATCAGATGTCTCTGAATTTAGCCTACCGTTGAATGCTGTATTTCATTCTCTCTCTGACTAATTCTTTCAGGGACCAGAAGGAAAAGAACTCTCACTGTTCTCTCCCTATTAAGATCTTTGTAACGCAGACTCCACCAGGGGGTGTTGGTGAGAGAAGAGAGGTCGCACCTGCTGCACAGCAGCACAGTGCAGGCTGCACCGCACCACCAGGTGGCAATAGAGAGGGGTCAAAACAAGCCAATTCAGTAACGGTCAGTAAGTGTAATGTTTAAAGGAGAATACAGAACTCGTGGTCAAATACAAGCTGAGGGTCAGAACTAGACTAGAGCACAGGTACCAGAGATGTGAGACAGAGAATAAAGTCAGAGTTAGGCCAGTAGGTCAGCACCGGTTGAGCGTGTGGTAACAAAGACGGGAGACAGGAGACGAAGTCAGAGTTCAATCCGAGTCATACACGGAGGGGAATACACACCAGAGTAACACTAAGTCAGGGGACAGGTCACACACAGGTATGGGAAGTCAGAGGCAAAAGGGACACTGGGGTATAACGGATCTGCAGCTCAAGCCAAAACCCACAACTATCACTGACACGAGCTGCCAGCAAGAGCACCAAGAAATAGTCACCTCTAAACCAAAGAGAGGCAGAAATAGTTAACCCCACCATGACAGGCTGGAGGAGGAGAAGCAGAAAGCAAACTCCGACCCAGATCATGACAATCTTGTGTTCTGGACAATGGATCTCTAGTGCAGCTCTCTAGTGCAGCCATGATTGACTCTGGTGCAGGGGGTAATTTTATGGATACTGCATTTGTCAAGTAACATGGTATAGAGATTCAGTATAGAGCCTCTCCAATTGCCATGGAGACGGTGGATGGGTAATCTTTAATCTATGCGCCTGTTGATCAGGAGACTGTACCTCTTGCCATTTTGTTGAAGCCAAACCATCAGGAGCAGCTTTCTTTTTTTATTAATCTCTTCTCCTCATTTTCCTGTGATTGTAGGCAATCCCTGGCTGCGTTCACAGAATCCAACTATCAACTGGGAGACCAAAGAAATTACATTTCCAATAAGGAGTGATTCAGCATTAATGGAAACTGTTCCGAAGTCCCTGGATTCGGAACCTCCTGACCGGTATTTACTTTACTTTCTGTGTATAAGGAATTCTCTCACATTTGTGACAAGAAGAAAGCAGATCATCTTCCTCCACATAGGCATTATAATTTTCCCATTGAATTGATTCCAGGGGCAGCTATTCCTCTTTAGTAACATATGAGCAGGTGTTTGGACAGACTCTGTAGGATCTCAATGCTCGAATGGCCGCTCATGAAAACAAAGTTAAAAGCATGGAGTCCCATTATGAACAGGCCTTTCAGGACTTAAGTGCTCAGATGGTGACATGAGTGGCCTCGCCCCCTAGGCAACTGCAGCTCCTGAGCTCCAAGCGTTGAAAAAGCATATAGATAAAAATTTGGCCAAAGGCTTTATATTTCCTTCTTCCACACCAGCAAGAGCGCCTATCTTTTTTGTAAAAAAGAAGGATGGGACCTTAAGGCCCTGTATCGATTATCGGAACTCAATAAGGTGACCATCTGGAATCTGTATCCCTTGCCTTTGATTCAAGAATTATTGGAAAAAATCCATCATGCTAAAGTATTCTCTAAACTGGATCTTCACGGGACGTATAATCTGATACTTATCCGTCCCAGTGATGAATGGAAAACGGCATTCATATGTCGGTATAAAAATTTTGAATACTTGGTGATGCCTTTTGGGCTAGGCAATGCCCCTGCAACTTTTCAACATCTTTCCAATTATATTTTTAGAGATTTACTGAACTAGTTTGTTGTGATCTATCTGGACGATATTTTAATTTTTTCTGACTGTCTACAGGAGCATCAAGAACACATCAAATTGGTTTTGAAGCGTTTGCAAGAGAACCATCTTTATATCAAGCTGAAGAAGTGTGAGTTTCGTTTTTCTGAGATACAATTATTAGGTTATATCATCTCTCCCCAGGGGCTAAACATGGAATCCAGAAAGATTAAAGCAATCCTTGACTGGCCGGTGCCTAAGAACATTAAAGAAATTTTTCTAAGAGTTTCATTGGAAAATTTTCAGAGATTGTCCGTCCTATCATTTCTCTGACTAAGAAGGTCTAGTAACTGGAGTCTATGGAGTAGGAGACGGTGGTCAATAGTGTCAAAAGCTGCAGACAGGTCGAGAAGAATGAGCAGAGGAGGACTCTTGGGAACCCGTGACTAACATCTGTACCCCGCAGAAGATTACTCAGTTCCATCACCGATACCCTGAGAAACCAGGTCCGGGATTGTCCTGAGGCCGCTGTTAAGGAGGGAGTAATGTCAGGACTCTGGATTCCCTGTTCATATTTTGTGCTTTATAGCCCTTTTTCAAGATGGCATCTGCTGCCTCACTCCTGCTCATGTGATCCGCCTTCCCTGCCTCATAACCCTAGTTTGCCTTCCAGTCCATGCTTGTATATTCTGCTTGAATCCCTAGCTCTGTGCTGCAAGAGACTGCTCCTCTACAGAAGATCCGGTTCAGCCCTTCCAGCAAACCTCTCCAGTTCTCAGTGGTGCACCTGCAACAAGCTGTACGTGTGTGTTTTCTGCATTTGCCTCAGCCTGCCTGCATAGGAAACGTAAGCTCAGCCTGCTTCAGCTAATTTTGTTTGTGTGCAGTTGCAGTATATTTGACTGTTCTGGACTTCCTAAAGGTTCACAGCTCTGCTCTGTTTTCGGGACTCCTATTCAGAGACTGCCTGCCCTGTTGTGAGCTGTGTCTTATTATCAGCATTCTCTATTATTATTATTATTATTATTATTATTTATTGTTATAGCGCCATTTATTCCATGGCGCTTTACATGTGAGGGGGGTATACATAAAAACAAGTACAATAATCTTAAACAATACAAGTCATAACTGGTACAGGAGGAGAGAGGACCCTGCCCGCGAGGGCTCACAATCTTCAAGGGATGGGTGATAATACAGTAGGCGAGGGTAGAGCTGGTCGTGCAGCGGTTTGGTCGATCGGTGGTTACTGCAGGTTATAGGCTTGTCGGAAGAGGTGGGTCTTCAGGCTCTTTTTGAAGGTTTCGATGGTAGGTGAGAGTCTGATATGTTGTGGTAGAGAGTTCCAGAGTAGGGGTGATGCGCGAGAGAAATCTTGTATGCGATTGTGGGAAGAGGAGATAAGAGGGGAGTAGAGAAGGAGATCTTGTGAGGATCGGAGGTTGCGTGCAGGAAAGTACCGGGAGACGAGGTCACAGATGTATGGAGGAGACAAGTTGTGGATGGCTTTGTATGTCATGGTTAGGGTTTTGTAATGGAGTCTCTGGGCAATTGGGAGCCAGTGAAGGGATTGACAGAGGGGAGAAGCTGGGGAATAGCGGGGGGACAGGTGGATTAGTCGGGCAGCAGAGTTTAGAATAGATTGGAGGGGTGCGAGAGTGTTTGAGGGGAGGCCACAGAGCATGAGGTTGCAGTAGTCAAGGCGAGAGATGATGAGGGCATAGACTAGGGTTTTTGCAGATTCTTGGGTGAGGAATGAACGGATGCGTGAAATATTTTTGAGTTGAAGTCGGCAGGAAGTGGAAAGGGTTTGGATATGTGGTTTGAAGGAGAGATCAGCATCAAGGATTACTCCGAGGCAGCGAGCTTGTGGGACTGGGGAGAGTGGGGAGTCATTTACTGTAATTGATAGGTTCGTAGGGGGGGTCACGTGAGATGGGGGAAAGATGATGAATTCTGTTTTGTCCATGTTGAGTTTCAGATATCTAGTGGAGAAGAAGGATGAAATAGTGGACAGACTATTGAGTGCCTCTCCCAAAAGACTTTACTTGCAGCAGTGCTGCATATGAACTACTTCTAGCATCTCCCTGCTTGCTGTTTGTTCTTGAACTATTGCTAATTTGTGGCACCTACATTTATTTGTGTAATACAGACTTGTTACCGTACTCTTGTTCAGTTGACTCATTTGTCTCAAGCTAAGAGTTTCCTGAGTGTTTCACTATAATTGTTACACCCCTGAAGATGGTAGGAAAACTTTACCAGTACCAGAGTATAATAGATTGTACAAAATGTCTGAGGATAAAGAGTGTGACCTACCAGACAGTGGTGGAGCTTCCAGCATGGCCCAAACAATGCCTATATCTATACCATGGTATTTTGGAGCACCATTGCTTTCAAGCTATAAAGGGATTTCCTTGTGCACTGCACAAGTGTGTGTATTTGTATATAAATATGTGTGTGTAACATACTGTGTTTGCGTGACATACTGTGCATATGTAGCATCCGTATTTATAAATCCCAGCAGTGCAGATGAGAGTTCATAGGTGTAAACATGTCAGCAATTGTCTAAAAAATGAGCAAAATATTGCTCATTCATTGGGTGATTGCATTGTCTATGAAGGAACAAAAATCATTGTTCTCGTCAGCACATTACCCAGTGTAAGCTGCAGATGTGCTGCAGATAAAAGTATACATGGACATGTATGTGAACAAATTGATCTAACTGCAATATTGTTGATCTCATTTATTAAATCGAGCAAATGTAAATGCAACCGAAATGTTTAAGTGTGATGGTGCAATGGGTGAGCATTTAGAGCTCTGCTTTAAACTTGTGCCCAGGGCCCCAAAACCAACCCTGCCCATGGGTTCTCTAGACCAATCTCTGGCTATCATTGCATCCAAGTCAAAAGCGGGACTCTATCACTAAAGAGAATATCTCCATTCCAGCCTTCATTGCTCTATTCCAGTCTCCGGTATCCATCTGGAATCCATGTGGGCAACGCCATGAGGAAACCTTTATGAGGCAACGTCACACCAGTCCTAATCCCGGCATTATGTTGTGGTGGTATAATGTACAATAGTGTGACCTCTTTAGTTTTCATTTCAGGTACACAAACAGCTTGGCATTACATTGTTTTGGTGGTGGATTCAAATGTACTGCCATTTCTTCAAAGCGCCCCTGGAGCCATTTTTCAATGCGACAGCGCCACATGTTGCTCGTGCCAGTGATCAGAATGCATGAAATAAATGTCATACAATGGTCTGCAGCATTTCTTGACTTGTCTCTTGTCTATTGTTTGCCTTGAAAAAGGCCATGCTTGGCAAAAGGTGTTTTTTTGTGAGTACACTGGAGTCAATAAAACCTTTTTGAAGGAGATTACCCAGTGCCTTGGATTGTTTGCACTTTTCACAACCTAGTGGAGGGCTGTACCAAAGCTGCAAGGCTGCAGAGTGGTACATGAGATAAACCTTTACAAACATTTCTCCAAAGTGTCACAGGAGCCGTTTTTTAATGCGACTCCAGGCTGCATGTTGCTCGTGCTACTGTGAGCAGCCTGTGTGGCATAAACGTTGCTACCAAGGCCTGCAGCATTTCTAAACTTGTCTATCCTCAAGCACATCAGGGACGGCATTGGTTGTCAATTGTAGAGAGAGAGTTGTCAGCAGCAGATCTTGATGATTTACGTGTCCAAGTGTATTCAGTAGAGTTGAGCGACTTTAGTCGGATCGGGTTTCATGAAACAAAATTTGTTTCAGATGAAACTGGTCCGACTAGGGCAAAAAAAGTCGGAGTTTCGTCTGAAACCCGACCCCAATGCAAGTCAATGGGAAATAAAAGTCGGCATTGAGCGGATGACTTTCATCCACTCAATGCCGACTTTAATCCCCATTGACTTGCATTGGGGTCGGGTTTCGGACGAAACTCCGACTTTTTTTGCCCTAGTCGGACCAGTTTCATCTGAAACAAATTTTGTTTCATGAAACCCGATCCGACTAACGTCGCTCAGCTCTAGTATTCAGCATGGCAGAACATTTTTCAGACAATCATTAAAAACTTCATAGATAGCATGCCAAGTCAAGTAAGTGTATATTACTGTGAATGGTGTTTATACTCAGAACTGACTAAATCAAGATGTCTTTAAAATTGTGTTTCCATTTTTTTCTTTACCAATTACATATCATTAACATATCTATCTAAAATTCCACAACTTTTTCTTCTTGGTGTTGCAATTTCAAAATTAAGGATTGTAGATTACTTGAACTATTTCTATAAAAACACTGTTCATTATACAGCATGTATGAAAACAAATTGTGTTAAAGCAGCAGTTGTTGCTGTAAAAAAAGAAACATTTTATAAAATAATTAGTTTTCAACTACACTAAATGTATAGTAGTTTCATAAACAATTTATTTATATACAGTTAGGTCCATATATATTTGGACAGAGAAAACCTTTTTCTAATTTTGGTTCTAGACATTACCACAATGAATTTTCCACAAAACAATTCAGATGCAGGTGAAGTTCAGACTTTCAGGTTTCACTTGAGGGTATCCACATTAAAATTGGATGAAGGGTTTAGGAGTTTCAGCTCCTTAACATGTGCCACCTTGTTTTTAAAGGGACCAAAAGTAATTGGACAGATTAAATAATTGTAAATAAAATGTTCATTTCTAGTATTTGGTTGAAAACCCTTTGTTGGCAATGACTGCCTGAAGTCTTGAACTCATGGACATCACCAGATGCTGTGTTTCCTCTTTTTGATGCTCTGCCAGGCCTTCACTGCAGTGGTTTTCAGTTGCTGTTTGTTTGTGGGCCCTTCTGTCTGAAGTTTAGTCTTTAGCAAGTGAAATGCATGCTCAATTGGGTTGAGATCAGGTGACTGACTTGGCCATTCAAGAATATTCCACTTCTTTGCTTTAATAAACTCCTTGACTGCTTTGGCTTTATGTTTTGGATCCTTGTCCATCTGTAGTATGAAACGACGACCCATCAGTTTGGCTGGATTTGAGAACACAGTATTTAAACCCTTAAATCTACTTTGTTAGGCTGAGTTAAAATATAGCCTATACAATAAACTGTTAAACCATCCTAAAAAAATCTAAATCCACAATAAAAATCTTTTCTGCCTCATGTGAATTTTGTCGTAGAATAAACTGTGAGTTTTTGCCAAGTAGACAATGATCGGTGAGAACGTCTTGACTGTGAATCAGATGTTTCTTAAACAGAGTCCGATCTATCAGATTCCAACACACACCTTAACATTAAGAAGAAGATCAATGAAAAGGAGTTAAAGAACCGGGAGAGGTGACTTGAAATCCATTTTTGTTAGAAATATTCCTTTAATGGTCGTTACTCGCCGAGCAAAGATCAGTTTTGGACCTAGATATTGTCAACCAGTCTAATAGACCTATAAATCCAGTTGAGATGAGTGTTCTGAGCCAAGGTCTCTCCTTCGTCCCAACCTTTATCTTTCTAGATTTTGATTGGATTCAAGATCTCAATTTATTGGTGAGAAAACTTAAGTGGTGGCAATATTATGCCCAATAGGATCGAAGGACATGTGCAAAATTGAATATACCATTCGATCTGTTTTCTGCTTTTAGCAAATCTGGACAGACAACTCACATCTGACAAAACAGGGGCACCATACATGTCATTAGAAAGCTCAAGTAAAAAGATAATTCCAGTTACAACGGACAAATCACCAATGCATGTGTTTTGAATTTGGTCACAAAAAAAATTACTCAAATTAAGAATATCTTCAATAAATTTAACTTGTCTAAAGAACAAATTACAGCTTTAGGTATCTTGGAACGGGACTCATCCATAACAATTGAACAAATGAACCCTCTGATTAAAGGGAAATATAGTTGTTATGGACAGAGAACAATATTGTGAAATGTGCCTCACTTTACTAAATGACCGGTCTACGTAGCTCTCTCAAAACCCAACACAAGAATTTACTGAAAAATTATCATCCCTTCTGAGGTGAGAGTTCATGGTTTGATTGGGAATGATGAGTTGGAATTTATGCAATACAAACTTCCCATTTTGGCTACCTTCTACGCCCTCCCTAAAATTCACTAGAGCTATTCCCTTGTTAATGGTAAACTAATAGTGTCAGGCATTGGAAGTAATGGTCACAAGGTGGATGTGTATTTGTATAAAATGTTAAGACCATTTGTGCAATCCCTTCCCTAAACAAGGGACAGTATGAACCTGCTCAATCGACTGGAAGGATTTCAAGTGGGTCAGAAAGGCTTTCTAGCAAGTATAGATATGGAGGCGCTTTTCTACTCAATCCCCCATAATATGGGGATCTGATTAGTGAAATACAACATTTCAGTTGAAAAGAAAAAGGCATTAGTTGAACTAAAAAAAAAATTGTTATAAAGGAGGCAGACAACGGAAGAAATATTGTATTGTGGCCTATTGAAACCAACCGTGTATGCCGGTTTCCAAGGTAAACATCGGGTATCCAAGAGTCGCGGCTCCTGGATACCCGATGTTTACATTAGAAACCAGCTTGCTCACTGGTCCTGATCGCTGGAGGGGCTGTCTAACGATGTCCCAGCGATCCGATCCATGTTGGATCGTTGGTGGGATCACTGGGACATCGTTATGTGTAACGGGGCCTTTAGTGAGTTTTATGGGAAGGAGTATTGACAGTACAGTCAGCCAATGACTGCTTCTCAGAAAGTCACATGTTATGGGGATTAGCTAATTGTTATGAGGCGGTAAGATTTGCGTTGCCAGAAAAAGATGGTGATGGCAACAAGGACTGGAATGTGAGACTCTGACAGGAGACAGGCCTCTACAGGGATCTGAGCCCTGCCACAGGGAGATAGAAGGTAAATGAGCAGACAGCCGCCATTGTAAGAGGATTTTCACTGCAGTTCTGGGAGGGCAAGTTGCCTCAGAGGGAAGAAAACAGAGAGAGAACCTGAAAGCAGCCAATAACACAACAAGAAACTGCCTGTCTGCAAATGTTCATCTGAAAGGAATAGGCTGACCCATTTACCTCACAACTGTATATAGTTATCTACCAGATTACCTCCAGTAAAATCAGTTCTAAATACAAGCTGCCTCTGTCAGCTCTGGGGAAATATCTACATATAGTCGGTCGGTAGATCAAATTTTTTTTTAGTTTGTTACCACAATTTAACTGAACATACTCTGCTGTTCTGTTTTAAAGGAGAATAATTCCCCGACAGTGTATCAATCATCCGAACAGATTCTGCTCAGTGTGTGGTTCTTTTACACCAAAAAGCCAACTACGTTCAATAACTCATGATATTAACCCTCAACTGGTGAGGTGGGGCTTGCCACGCCCCAGGGAATTTTTGTTCGGCTGCCATTCATTGAAAAATGCTGGTATGAGGATACGTGTCTCACTAGCTTCCATCCATTTCCTTGTCAACAGGATGTTGTCATGGTCTCTCGCTTCTGGCCACGCATAACAGAGCTAGCTGTCGTGAAGTGCTGTCTTGGCCTTGCTGAACCCCACATCACCACTCACTATTTACATTATCCTAAAAGTCATTTTCATAATGCCCTCGGATTGAATCATCAAAGTATTACATTTTCCGATACTTGTGGGTGTCAAAAATTTGTTATACTCATGTGTAATCAATCTCCAATAAGAAAACGATTAAACCAAATGTGATCTTTTTATTTTCTGTAAAAATAAGAGATTTCTAAACAATGGGATATAGGAAACACCCACATCACCAGTTGCGTGACAAAAACCCCGCCACCTCACCAGTTGAGGGTTAAAAAGATGTACCAGATGTACTTGAAGTGTCCACTTGGTGATGAAGACAAAAGCTAGGCCCCACTTGTGATATGCTCAAGTTGTTCAAATGGTCTTCATGACTGCTGTTCCCATGATTTGGACAGAACCCAAAAATCATAGTGATGACAGCTACTTTTGTTTTGTCAAATTGAAGGGTTTTCTACAAAGAACAACATAAGATTAATTACCCTGAACTTGAATCTGCGATTAAGCCAATTTCACATGATGGTACCTTGCCAGTTCCTGTATTACCATTGTCTGGATTGGATGAAAACAATAGAGCTGAAGCTACTGGTGAAGACATGGAGACCACAAGTCAAGATGAGTATGTACCTGATGGAGCAGCTGAGCAGCCAGAACACTTTACTCAACATGAATTAAATCATCTCATCAGAAACCTTTCATTGTCAAAAGATAAAGCTGAATTTCTTACATTTAGGTTGAAGCAGAAGAATCTTCTTCATGATGATGTCAAAGAGTGTTATTGTGATGGTCACCGTGTGACTGGACACACCGCCTCCAGCTGGGCGAATTTCTGTGGCACACGTGACCCTGGATACACCGCCTCCAGCAGAGCGAATTTAAATAATATAACATGCAGCCGGATACACCGCCTCCAGCAGGCGTATTTCAGAATTACACGTATAACTGGATACACCATCTCCAGGAGGGCGAATTTAAATAATAAAGGGAAACAACAGGGAAACTGATACAATGGAGGGCCCTGTGATAGGGAACAGGGACATGGAGACCTCCTGCACTCCCCTGAGTCAGTGTCTCTACACTCCTAACGATCCCTAGGCCGGTTCCGCACCGGGCGCCGATCAGGAACCTAAAAACCCTAGCTCGCCCTGCACCTAGCCCTTTCTAGTGAAATGGACGGTGCAGAAACTAATTCCACCACTGCACTGAAACACACAAAAGGAAAGTTACAAAACAGGGGTAACACCACTTAGCTTTGCTCTGCTGCTCTTGCTCCCAGCAACAGAGTCCACCACCAGAATTCAGCTTCCACCTGAAGCTACTACACCAGAGCTCTGCCTGAGCTTCAAGGAACTCCTCTCTGTAGTTCCTTCCTCCACCAGACTTGGTTGGAAATGAGCAATATCACCAACAGTGAGTGAGAGAACAAGACACACCTATATAGTTAAACCAGAACAATCACACCTGTTAGTGATAATCACGTGCACTAAACTAAAGAAACCAGAGTGCAATGACCCTACCGGCCACCAGGGTCACAACTAGAACTGAATATCACATCTTCACAAGCTCCCTCAGCAACTGATATCCCCATGTTATGGCATTCAGCCTTCCTTTTGGCGTGATGGGTGTTTTTTAGCCTTATTGGCTTTTTGTATCTACAACTCTGGAGATACCTTATTGACCTTTTCGGTAGTTTGTTTCTGTTCCCTTTTGACGGAGCAATCTGCTTTATTTATGGCGATTTGAAACATTGGAACCATTTATCAAAGCTATTATAATGATCCATATCTACATATAGGGGACAGATGAATTACCTTATGAATAATTTCGAGGTTGAATTATGCTGAGTGCCTATTGCATGTATGTATATCTGTTACATTTAAGGCTATATTGATATCTGATACTATATATAGCCGTTATGCAATATTGAGTCTTGGGGGAGTTATTTAGCTCTATTGTGTGCTAAATAGGGTTTAATTATTGTCATTCTTAGCGACTTTTAAATGTTTTCAATTTTGGTTTTGTCTTTTTGTATCTAATAAACTTATATTAAATTTATTCAGGTGATCCTGGTTCTAGTCTGTAGCTTTTTCTTCTAATTTACTGAATATCACCAACCGTGATTGCAACCACCTGACACTCTTTTATAGGTAAGAGCCAGAAATCACACCTGTTTCATACTCACGTGCACTAACTAAAGTAACCAGAGTGCAATGACCCTAACGGCCACCGGGGGCAAAACTAGAACTGAAACCACCACAGTGCAATGACCCTAATGGCCACCGGGGGCAAAACTATCTTTAAGCACACAGCTTAAGAAAAAAAAAGGTTACTAGTGCTTTTATCTGTCATAATCCAACCTGGATCATGACCGTTATTACCGAAACAGAAGTAACACTTTAACACAATTTTTCACAGTTGATGGACCAATGGTGTACTGTAACAATGTGAATGGCCTCTTTGAAGAATTGAATCAAGAGTATTTTGTTGCAGATTGGCGAATGTTTATTGACTCATCCTAGAGAAGTTTGAAAGCAGTGTGGCTTCACAATGGAAAAATGAAACCATCAATCCCTATTGCTCTCTCATGTCATATAATGGAAAGTTATGAAAATCTGTCAGTTGTTTTGGATGCTATACAATATAAGCATCATCAATGGAATATCGGTGGAGATTTGAAAGTGATTGGTCTGCTAATGGGAATGCAAGGAGGTTTCACAAAATATTGTTGCTTCTTGTGCTTATGGGACAGTAGAAATACAGTAGAGCATTATATTCGTCGTTATTGGGGACAGAGAAACATCTATGCTCCAGGTAGAGACAATGTTCACCATAATCCTTTAGTTGTTCTAACAAAAGTCTCACAGAATTTCACAGAAATTCTCCAGCATTTCACCAGCAAGACTGAAGGATGGGGTATTTGTTTCTGACCATATTTTGGTTTCTATTTTGCATGTTAAATTATTTTGGTTCAATAAAAACTGTTTTGTAAGGTGAAGCATTTTTTACTGACATGTAGATTACTGTTTTCTTAATGTCGCCAGTATATTTCCTATACATTATAATAATGATGCTGATCCATGGAAACTATACGTGCTACAGAAAACTACATACAAATTTTGAAATCAGGATAAAAAGATGATTCAGAAAAGTACAAAGTCACCTGCGATGATTACAAAAAATATTTTTTTATAGACCTGTGATAATTTGTCTTTAATCGGGTCTTCTATAAATAGACTTCCTCAACAGCAATGGGGGGCATGCTGTGTCCCATCCTATGCAAACTTATTTTTGGGGTGGCAGGAGGAAGTCCAAGTTTGACCCTTGGAGGCATTTCAGTGTAATGTTTTATCCAATGGTATAGATCAGTGGTCCCCAACCTTTTTTGCACCAGGGACCGGCTTGAACCAAGACCATTCTTCCATGGCCCGGCAGGGCGGGGATGGAGGTGTGACAGGGGCGGGGCTTTGGTCATAAGGGGGCGGGGCTATGGACGCGGTTGTAGTTTAGCAGTGCATATTTATCATTTAATTATAACATTTTTAATGTGACTCAACTCACCATAGGTTTTGAATGAGTGGGAGCACCTGGCTTGTTTCTCTGTTTCAGTGGGAGCACTGGGCTACTTCTACTGATGACCGTCACTGCTAATGATGATTGGAACCTACAAGGAAATGGAGCATTGAGCACTTAAGAACAATTGTACTGGAGTACTGTACATGCTGATTATTTTCTAATCATCAGAAAATGTATGTGTGGTCCCCCCCATCCAGCTCTGTGTGGCTCCCCCTGTTGTATGCATGGCTCCCCTGTCCCATCCTGTATACATGGCTCTGCTCCCACTCTCCCTCCCTTGTATATATGGCTCCGTTCCCACTCTCCCTCCCCTGTATATATGGCTCCGCTCCCACTCTCCCTCCCTTGTATATATGGCTCTGCTCCCACTCTCCCTCCCTTGTATATATGGCTCCGCTCCCACTCTCCCTCCCTTGTATATATGGCTCCGCTCCCACTCTCCCTCCCCTGTATATATGGCTCCGCTCCCACTCTCCCTCCCCTGTGTATATGGCTCCGCTCCCACTCTCCCTCCCCTGTATATATGGCTCTGCTCCCACTCTCCCTCCCCTGTATATATGGCTCCGCTCCCACCCTCCCTCCCTTGTATATATGGCTCCGCTCCCACTCTCCCTCCCTTGTATATATGGCTCCGCTCCCACTCTCCCTCCCCTGTGTATATGGCTCCGCTCCCACTCTCCCTCCCCTGTATATATGGCTCTGCTCCCACTCTCCCTCCCCTGTATATATGGCTCCGCTCCCACCCTCCCTCCCTTGTATATATGGCTCCGCTCCCACTCTCCCTCCCTTGTATATATGGCTCCGCTCCCACTCTCCCTCCCCTGTATATATGGCTCCGCTCCCACTCTCCCTCCCCTGTGTATATGGCTCCGCTCCCACTCTCCCTCCCCTGTATATATGGCTCTGCTCCCACTCTCCCTCCCCTGTATATATGGCTCCGCTCCCACTCTCCCTCCCCTGTATATATGGCTCTGCTCCCACTCTCCCTCCCCTGTATATATGGCTCCGCTCCCACTCTCCCTCCCCTGTATATATGGCTCCGCTCCCATTCTCCCTCCTGTGTATATGGCTCCGCTCCCATTCTCCCTCCCTTGTATATATGGCTCCGCTCCCACTCTCCCTCCCCTGTATATATGGCTCCGCTCCCACTCTCCCTCCCCTGTATATATGGCTCCGCTCCCACTCTCCCTCCCCTGTGTATATGGCTCCGCTCCCACTCTCCCTCCCCTGTATATATGGCTCTGCTCCCACTCTCCCTCCCCTGTATATATGGCTCCGCTCCCACTCTCCCTCCCCTGTATATATGGCTCCGCTCCCACTCTCCCTCCCCTGTGTATATGGCTCCGCTCCCACTCTCCCTCCCCTGTATATATGGCTCCGCTCCCACTCTCCCTCCCCTGTGTATATGGCTCCGCTCCCACTCTCCCTCCCCTGTGTATATGGCTCCGCTCCCACTCTCCCTCCCCTGTATATATGGCTCCGCTCCCACTCTCCCTCCCCTGTATATATGGCTCCGCTCCCACTCTCCCTCCCCTGTGTACATGGCTCCGCTCCCACTCTCCCTCCCCTGTATATATGGCTCTGCTCCCACTCTCCCTCCCCTGTATATATGGCTCCGCTCCCACTCTCCCTCCCCTGTATATATGGCTCCGCTCCCATTCTCCCTCCCTTGTATATATGGCTCCGCTCCCACTCTCCCTCCCCTGTATATATGGCTCCGCTCCCATTCTCCCTCCCCTGTGTATATGGCTCCGCTCCCATTCTCCCTCCCTTATGGCTCCGCTCGGCTCCCCCATCCTCCCCATCATACTTACCCTCACGTCGCTGAACTTCCTTCCCGTCGCTGCACGTCCCTGCATCTCGCGGCGCTTCAGCTTCTTCCTGTGCGGAGCGGTCACGTGATACCGCTCATTAAGGTCCATGAATATGGACGCCACGCCTATGGGAGATGAGTGGCGTCCATATTCATGACCTTAAATGAGCGGTAGCACGTGACCGCTCAGCGCTGGATGAAGCCGCCGCTGGATGAAGCCGCCGCGGGATGCAGGGTGAGTATCAGCTGCTGCACCGCCCCCCGGCTCCCCTTGTGTCCGCGGACCGGCAAGGGCACTGCAACGGCCCGGTGCTGGGCCGCGGACCGGCGGTTGGGGACCCCTGGTATAGATTATATCTTTTTACTTTGAAGAGGCACCATTGAATGAACACAATTTATTGCTCATTTGAACCACAACACATAGAATATTGCCCTCACATATAATCTTTCAATATCATTTATAGACTTCCTGGACATGAAAATCACAGTAGATAGGACATCAATTAAGACCACGATATTCAGGAAACCAACAGCCACCAACAGCTTTTGCGCTATATCAGTTTCCACCCAATAAATCTACGTAATAGCATCTCAAAAGGACAATTCTTAGGGGCATGAAGAAGTTGCAGCAATTGAAAGACGTCAAGACTGAAACTAAAGATCTAATAGGTCTGTAACCAGCTGATACCCCAAAAAAGTTTTCTCAAGCATATCAACATTCATTAAAAAGTAGCAGATGTGACACATTTCTACCACATTCACGGGAAACCCCAAATACGGTCACTGTCGTTATCATCTATATACTGTATATACGGTATATAATTGTCTTATCATGTCTGTCTGTAACCGAAATCCTGCGTCGCTGATTGGTCATGGCCTAACTGCTGTGACCAATCAGCGACAGTCGCTTAGTCGTCGCAGCAACACGGCCGCATCGCTTATTGTACAGGCACAATACAGCCGTTAAAGGCATCACTGCTGCGTTGCTATTACACAGGCACAGTCCTGTACATATTCTGGAGTACAATACATTAGGTAACAGCAGAACAGTGACTGCAGCTCTGGGTGTAACTTGCGTACAATATAGTAGGTAACAGCAGAAAAGTGACTGCAGCTCTGAGTGTAACTTGAGTACAATATATTTGGTAAGATCTGAACAGTGACTGCAGCTCTGGCTGTAACAGGAGTATAATACATTAGGTAAGAGCAGAATGGTGACTGCAGCTCTAGGTATAACTGGACTACAATACATTAGGTAAAAGCAGAACAGTGACTGCAGCTCTGGAAGTAACTGGAGTACAATACATTAGATAACTGCAGAATAGTGACAGCAGCTCTGGGTGTAACTGGAGTACAATACATTAGGTAACAGCAGAACAGTGACTGCAGATCTGGGTGTAACTGGAGTACACTACCTTAGGTAAGAGCAGAACAGTGACTGCAGTTCTTGGTGTAACAGGAGTACTGGAGTACAATACATTAGGTAACAGTAGAACAGTGACTGCAGCTCTGGGTGTAGCTTGCATACAATACATTAGGTAAGAGCAGAAAAGTGACTGCAGTTCTGGGTGTAACTGGAGTACATTACATTAGGTAAGATCTGAACAGTGACTGCAGCTTTGGCTGTAACAGGACTATAATACATTAGGTAAGAGCAGAATGGTGACTGCAGCTCTGGGTGTAACTGGACTACAATACATTAGGTAAAAGCAGAACAGTGACTGCAGCTCTGGGAGTAACTGGAGTACAATACATTAGGTAACAGCAGAACAGTGACTGCAGATCTGGGTGTAACTAGAGTACAATACATTAGGTAACAGCAGAACAGTGACTGCAGCTCTGGGTGTAACTTGCGTACAATACATTAGGTAAGAGCAGAAAAGTGACTGCAGCTCTGGGTGTAACAGGAGTATAATACATTAGGTAAGATCTGAACAGTGACTGCAGCTCTGGCTGTAACTGGAGTACAATACATTAGGTAACAGCAGAACAGTGACAGTAGCTCCGGGTGTAACAGGAGTATAATACACTAGATGGTGGCCCAATTCTATCGCATCAGGTATTTTAGAGTCTCTGTTAAAATAAAAAATAGTTATATACTCATCTTCCGACGGCCCCCGGACTCTTTCCCTCCTCTCACCACGCACCCGGCATCCTCCGGTTCCAGTAATGCTTAGCGAGAAGGGCTGAAGATGACTCTCGTGAGAGTGCGACGTCGTCAGCGGTGTTTTGCGCAAAGCATTACTGGAAACGGAAGATGACAGGAGCGTGGAGAGGAGAGAAAAAGTGTCCGATGGCCATCGGAAGGTGAGTATATCACTATTTTTTATTTTAACAGAGACTCTAGAATACCCGATGCGATAGAATCGGGCCACCATCTAGTATTTAATAATCAGCATTGTGATATCAAGCAGATTCCTAAGAAAAATTGGGGTATTTTACTTAGTGAACCTAGGATGCAGCAATATATATCAAATACCCCCAAAATAACGACACAAAGGGCTAAAAATCTGAATGACCACTTAACTATTAGCTACTTCAGATGTCATACTCATACCTTGAATAGGGGGATCAGATTGAAGGATTCATATCCTTGTGGAAGCTGCACCATCTGCCCTTTGATGATTGTGGATAAAAACATGACCCTATCTGTATTTCCAAGACAAATCTTTTCTAAGGGTTATTTTAGTTGTTGCACTACGAATTGTGTGTATGCCCTGATTTCTGACTGTCATAAAGTATATGTGGACCAAATGTATCAAGAACTACGATGACGTGTGCAACAACATTTCTCAAATATTAGGATGGTGTGAAAATTTCTAGCCAATGCTAAAACTCTTACCTCAGCTGCTTTGCATTTTTGCAAGAACATGGGGCAGTACTAAAGGGATCAAACTCATGGGGCTTGAATTGGCTTTCAACGATGAGTGTCTATAAATTGATTTTTGAACTACAGAGCATGGCTCCTCATGGTTTACATGATGAACTTTTATTTACTGGATTCTATAGACAGAGATTATTTAGTGTGATTTATCAAAATGGTTTATAAAGAGTTCCCAGGAAGTATATTCAACTAGCACATATTTTTACATGATTTCCTTGTAAATTTTTATGCCAAGCATTCTCAATTTTTCATACTTCTGGAGCAGTAATGCAATTAATTTTTCATATTTCATATTTGCATGTTATAGCGCTACAGAGTGCTGCTTTTTGTTTGATGACAAAAATTAAGTATAGTCACAAACTCAGTGACTCATGTTGATAACTGTTTATTCTGATAATAATAGTAATATTCCCTCTAAATGGCTGTGTATGAGAGCAACCATTGAGATAATACCACGCAGATACTAATTCATTTATCTCTTTAAATCGCCATATAGATAAAACCACTATGAATATGGTGCTTTGATCAGTAACATACTTACCTTGGTGGATTGTGACTTTTGTTTTGTTTAATAAACTTAGATTAATTTGCGCCATCTATAGCCTGATACATGTCATCGCTAAATATTTATTCACGACATGAATACTTATGGTGCGCCTTCACTGTGTTATTCGCCATCTCTGATATAAAGGCAAGCCTGTTCCCAATCAAGCCTTATTGCAAATGTGCCAATATAGTATCCATCATGTATGCAGTCCGTCCTCTCTGTGGCTGCTATATTATTGAAGTCCTGGCACATGCGCTATTATATACTTCCATTTTTGTAAACTGCGTGTACGCTGCATTGTCTAGTCTAACTTTGTACGTTATTTCCTGAGTAGGGGTGCGGAATACAAATATGCACCATGGATGTATGTGATGAGGATGGCCACCTCCTTAATTGTGGGCTATTCAAGGTAATTAATGTACATAAATAATGTGGACAAGTTTGAACAACATGCTAAATCTCTCACCTGATGAAGCCCCACTGGTAGCGGCGATCCACGTGGGATAACACCCTCACTTCCTTCCATTTACTGCTGGTCACCTCAGTATGGTATCTTTTATAAGCTGACAATTATGGATTGGTTGCGCTGTATGGTCTAGGTGTGATCACACAGCCACACAGAGTCCATACTTAGAATAGTACATAGGTATACATATGCATTGTGAATTACATACTTTAAGCTATTATCCTCTATTAATGCTGCACTAGATGCTGATTGGCTGCTATGTTTCACTTTTCACTTTGCAATTTAAATACTTAGCAAGCCAATACCATTTGTAGTGTGGAGATTACCTTTATTATATTAACAGTGTATAACTTGCCAGCCCATATACCTAGGCTAACATATAAGTAAATTTCCTGTCTATTAACTGTCATCAATTATGATGTCAGCATACATTCTTATATAATTAAAACAGCGAATGTGCCAAATACCTTAGTAGGAAGGCTTGGCGGACATATATAATAATATACCGCCATATTAATAAACACTCCACTCCATATACATAGTATTGAATAAGAGAACAAGAGGAGTAAGAGGATGAGGGTAAGTAACCCATGCATAAGCACCTATACCCCTAAAGTATGGCAAAAATGCAAGCCACACGATGTGGCAACCCTTCAAAAGGGAAGGAGTATATCGGGCAAAGCAGCCGCCATGAAAGTAATCCCAAGTGGTTGGAGTTGCGCTATCAGCAACAGGCGCTTACCAAGGGGGGTATGCACGGGCACCCAGAGAGAGGATAAAACGTCCCCAATGTTTGGGGGGGGACGCTTGGGGCACGAAAGGGAGACGTGTCTGACCTTGCCCCTAACCCCTGAGCTTATGGATGGCCTCGTCGCGAGACCACAGATGGTGAGATTGAACCATTTTAAATTCTGCCCTGGTCGCTATAGCACTTTATGTTAATGTTTTGTTTCTGTTTGTGTTAATTTGTGGGTACAGCTCTTATTTTAACCATTTATTATTGAAAGTTATATTTTATTAGCTATATCAGAATCCCTACTGAATTTGGTTAGGATGATTGGATTCCTGTATCCCTGGTGAGACTTTGCTGTATTTGAGTTTCTCCCAATACATAGGATAATATTTGTGGTAACCCAACAACAAGATCAGACATGCTGCAATCGAAAGTACAGTTAGAATTTTCTGTGGCTTTTTTACAGCATAAGTGGGGTTTATTGTACCCTCAGCTTGTACCATACTTTGTGTGGTGCTGGAAGTGAAATTCTGCATCAAATAAGGAATGTGTGAACACAACTTACATTTTACATCGGAAGGTGTGATTTCTGGATTTTAAATACTTTGAAAGTTATCGGGCCACATTTATAACAATATTTTCCAATTTTTTTGGCTGTGAAACATCTTGAAATGTTACAAAATTTTTGTGCAACTGGAACTAGCGAAGTAATTTTCAACATTTTGTGTCTTTATGCTGACCAGCCTCCTCAATGTGGGCAGCGTTAAGGTGTGATATGGCGAGTCTGCCTAGCAAAGTCATCAAAATTTATGCCACTTTGATTGCATAAAATACATAAAAAATGTACCCCAGTTCCTGACTGAAGTAACATTTCTGGTGGAAGTTCAACACAATTGTAATTGTGCCTAACTCATTAAGTGACATTCACATCCTACTCTAGAGGTCCTTTCATTAAGATTCATGTACAAAACACCAATCTTAATGAGTCGGAGTCTTCATTTCCTGCTTTGCCAATTTTCCCATGCCAAAAGTTTAAAACTTCTTGCATTTGCCTATTAGTATTTAATCACAGACACGCTGTACTTATGGTTAACTTATGGTTACTGTGTAATAAGGATTAATGTTTACTGAAAGATACAAATAGTATGTATATAGTCAATGTGTAAATATGATTACTAATGCTAACTATACATAGGATCCACCTAGAAATATAGTGAGAAATCATTCATTCCATTAAAAAAAAGTTTTCTGGTGTAAAATAAACATCTCAAAATTTGGCAGATGGCATTACCAACAAAAATAATGTGATTTTCAGACCTGGGATTTTTTGCCTGACTCTAATAAAAATAGGCCTCCATGGTTAATGAATAGTGATGAGCGAGCAGTCTCAGTAATGCACGTTACTCGCCTGAGTATAGCTGTACTCGCGGTACTCGGCGAGTGCCGAGCATTTCCGATATTATTGGTCGGGAGTTCGGGTCTCCGCCCTGCAAGTTTGGCACTCTTTAGAGTGCCAATCAACATGCAGGGATTGTGTGCCACACACTGTAGTGCCGCAGCCATCTTTGTTGTGGTATTACAGTGATTGGCTGGCCGCACAGGGTCATCAGGTCTATAAGAGACCTGCCACCGCCCTGCTCATCAAAGTCACATCCCGAATCAGACCGTGTAGGGAGAGCTGCTGCTGAGATAGGGTCAGATTTGGGAGTTTATAAGTTAGTGTGGGTATACCATCATAGAATCCACAAATCCAGCTAAACCAACTTCTAAGGACTAATTACGGGGTATATAGATTGCAGTGCTAGGTAGGCAGGGAATGTATGTGGCTATATACATATCAGTGCAAGGCATGCATGCACTGTATGTGGGTCTATAGATATCATTGCATACATCAAGAGGGTCCATTCTATTACTGACTGCTGCTGCCTATTACACATATTGACCGTATATACAGCGTCGGACTGGCCCACCAGAGAACCGGTGGATTCTCCGGTGGGCCCTGGCATCTGGTGGGCCCTGGCACCTGCTGGCATACAGGGCCAGCAGTTGCCTAGGGCCCCCGCTGCTCCAGGGGCCCCCAGCCAATGGTGTGTCGCACACCATGCAGCTGCTATGGGGGCCCCTGCCAGCGGAGTAGCAGCGGGTGTCAGGAGGCAGGAGCCCCTGTCCCCGCTGCTAAAGAGAAATGAATATTCACTGCGAAGCAGTGAATATCATTTCAGGTCTCCACCCCCCAGAGGCCCCGCCCCCAGCCCAGTAAGCCGCTCTGCATCAGGGCCGGCGCCGCCCTCAGTCCTCTCTGCTCCTGGCTCACAGCCAGTGCGCGATGACGTCACTACATCGCGCACCCGCTGTGTGTCTGGCAGAGGGGGCAGCTCCTGACACTGAAGCCGGGATCAGCGTGGGAGCGAGGAGGAGAGGTGAGTATTGTGTTTTGTTTGTTTTTTTTATATCTCTCTCGCTCTCTCTATCTGTCTCTATCTATCTATCTATCTCTCTATATATCTCTCTCTCTATCTCTCTTCTATCTATCTATCTTTCTATCTATTATCTATATATATCTATCTCTATATCTATCTCTATCTATTATCTATATCTATCTATTTCTATATCTATCTCTATCTTTATATCTATCTTATATATATCATCTCTATATCTATATCTATTTCTCTCTATATCTCTCTCTATATCTATCTATTTATCTCTATCTCTATATCTCTCTGTATATCTATCTATCTTTCTATCTCTATATCTATCTTTATCTATCTATCTATTTATCTCTATCTATTATCTATATCTATCTCTATATCTATCTTTCTATCTCTACATCTATCTCTATATCTATCTATATCTATCTATTATGTCTATCTATCTAGCTATCTCTATTATCTATATCTACCTAACTCTATATCTTTCTATCTTACTCTATCTCTATATCTATCTGTTATCTCTATATTTATTTATTTATCTATCTCTATCTATTATCTATATCTATATCTATCTCTCTATCTATTTATCGATCTCTGTATCTATCTCTCTCTATATCTATCTCTCTCTCTATCTACCGCTCTCTCTATCTCTATCTATTAACTCTATATCTATCTACCTATCTATCTCTATATCTATCTCTATCTCTATATCTGTTTCTCTCTATATCTATCTCTATATCTCTCTATAGCTATCTATCTATCTATCTCTATATCTATCTATCTATCTCTATATCTATCTATCTATCTCTATATCTATCTGTTATCTCTATATCCATATCTATCTCTATATCTATCTCTATATCTATCTTTCTATCTAACACTATATCTCTATATCTATCTCTATATCTCATTATCTATCTATCTCTATCTCTATCTCTCTCTTTATCTATCTGTCTATTGATCTATCCATCTATCTCTATATCTATCTCTATATCTATCTATTATATCTATCTATTATCTCTATTATCTATATCTATCTATCCATCTATCTATCTATCTCTATATCTCTCTATATCTATCTATCTTTCTAACTCTATATCTATCTCTATACATATCTCTATATCTAGCTATTATCTCTATATCTATCTCTATATCTATCTTTCTATATCTATCTGTCTCTATATCTATCTCTATATCTATCTATCTATCTCTATATCTATTATCTCTATATCTATCTATCTATCTATCTATCTCTATATATATCTCTATATCTATTTTTATTTATAGCCATCTATCTATATATATTTATCTCTATATCTATCTATATATGTCTATATTATTATTATTATTATTATTATTATTATTATTATTATTATTATATCTGTATATCTCTTATCTATCTCTATCTATTATCTATCTATATCTATATCTTTCTATCTATAGCTATCTATCTCTATATCTATCTATCTATCCATTATCTATTTTCTATCTATCTCTATATCTATCTACCTATCGATCTATCTATCTATCTTTCTTTCTATATCTATCTTTATATCTATTTCTATATATCTCTATCTATCTCTATCTATCTCTATGAATCTTTCTATCTATATCTATCCATTATCTACTTTCTATCCATTATCTACTATCTATCTCTATATCTATTTCTACATCTATCTTTCTATCTATATCTATCTAACTCTATATCTATATATCTATATAGCATTATACCCTATCAGGGGGTGCATTATTCCCTATGAGGGGGGCAGTATTATACCCTATGAGGGGGCAGCATTATACCCTATGAGGAGGCAGCATTATACCCTATGAGGAGGCAGCATTATACCCTATGAGGAGGGCAGCATTATTCCCTATGAGGGGGGCAGCATTATACCCTATGAGGGGGGCAGTATTATACCCTATGAGGGGGGCAGTATTATACCCTATGAGGAGGCAGCATTATTCCCTATGAGGGGGGCAGTATTATACCCTATGAGGGGGGCAGTATTATACCCTATGAGGGGGGCAGTATTATACCCTATGAGGGGGGCAGCATTATTCCCTATGAGGGGGGCAGTATTATACCCTATGAGGAGGCAGCATTATTCCCTATGAGGGGGCAGCATTATTCCCTATGAGGGGGGCAGTATTATACCCTATGAGGGGGGCAGTATTATACCCTATGAGGGGGTGCATTATTCCCTATGAGGAGGTGCATTATTCCCTATGAGGGGGTGCATTATTCCCTATGAGGGGGGCAGTATTATTCCCTATGAGGGGGGCAGTATTATACCCTATGAGGGGGGCACAGTATTCTACCCTATGAGGGGGGCAGTATTATACCCTATGAGGGGGTGCATTATACCCTATGAGGGGGTGCATTATACCCTATGAGGGGGTGCATTATACCCTATGAGGTGGGCAGTATTATATTCTATGAGATGGCTGCATTATACTATGTGAGGGGGCTGCTTTATATTCTATGAGTGGGCTACCCCAACTCCTGCTACATAATTAAGACATGTACAACCTTATATTATACCCGGATATTAGCGTGTTTTACCGCATAATTGGTGGTCTGGTATTTAACTCTATGCAGCTACATAGTGGGCCCCAAGAATGATTTTCTCTGGTGGGCCCAAGGTGTTCCAGTCCGACGCTGCGTATATACCTAGCCCCAGGTATCAGTAATAATTTTTTTTGCATCTTAATCCTGATTATTTTATTCCAAAGCAATCCAGAACCCCTTTTTCTTCTCCATTTGCTTGTTGACACTGCAGACTACAGCCAGATCCTTTTCATAGTGCAGCATGAAAATCCAGCAATTTTAAACCGGTTTGCCTGTCCCAGGCATCACATCTGAGTGCGCAGAAAAATCTGCCATTTTTTGTAGTACTGTAGAATTTTTTTGTAGTGTCTTATACAATTTTTTTTACACCATTTTGCTGCCTTTAAAATATTTAGCTACAGGGCAGATATTTTACACTGGGTTTTATCTGCCCCAAGGATCGCGTATCATTGCGCTCAAAATTTTGCCATTTCAGGTCTCCATTTAATTTTTTTTGTTGTGTCATAGCCTACTTATTGACACAATTTTGCTGGCACAAAAAGAAAAAAAATAGCAGATATTTGAAAGTGAGCTATCTCCGTCAGATGTTTCATCTATCTGTGGGCTTCAAATCGTGGCATTTCAAGAATTCAGGCCTACACTCACGCTTTTTTGCTGTGTCTTACCCTAGTTCTATAGACTTTTTTGGGGTAAAAAATAAAAAAAATACAGGCCACAAATTGAACAGTGTGGTATCTTCGTCAGACACCTTATCTATCCGTGGGCTTCAAATTGTGGCATTTCAGGCCTACATTCACCTTTTTTGCTGTGTCTTACCCTAGTTCTATAGATTATTTTGGGGTAAAAATAAAAAAAAATACAGGCCACATACTGAACAGTGTGGTATCTCAGTCAGACGCCTGATCTATCTGTGGGCTATAAATTGTTGCATTTCAGGCCTCCATTCCACTGTATTTGTTGTCTGTTACCCTAATTCTGTACACTATTTTAGGGGGAAAAATAAAGAAATACAGGCCGCATATTGAACAGTGTGGTATCTCCATCAGACACCTAATATATATGTGGGCTACAAATTGTGGCATTTCAGGCCTACATTCACCTTTTTTTTTGCTGTGTCTTACCCTAGTTCTTTAGACTATTTTGGAGTAAAAAATAAAAAAAATACAGGCCACATATTGAACAGTGTGATATCTCCGTCAGACGCCTGATCTATCTGTGGGCTACAAATTGTGGCATTTCAGGCCTCCATTCCACTGTATTTGCTGTGTCTTACCCTAGTTATTGATACAAGTTTGATAACAAAAAATACATTTTTACCTACAGTCCAGATATTTTAAAGTGTGGTTTTCCCGCACACGGATCACATAGAAGTTCGCTCCCAATTCAGCCATTTGTAGTGAAGGTGGAAAATATTGTAGTCCATTTAAAATGAGCAAGGCGCATGGCAAGTGATGGGGAAGTGGATGTGATGGTGCATGCAGAGGCCAAGGCCATGGGCAAGCTGAAATTGTGCCACAACAAACACTGACATCTTTTCGCATGAACTTCCTATCCGAATTGATAGGGGAATGCAGAATAGCAATATTGAAACCAAAGCAGTGTTAAAAGGTTGTTGGTTGGATAGCGGATAATGCTTCCAGACATTTTTCAACCACCACCAGCACTGTCTTCCACACGGTCAAGTCTGAGTAGCTGTGAGTCTGGACCGCATACTCCTCACCCTGATCCTCCTTCCTCCCACCATGCCGAATGCCCAGAGACAACTGATCCCACACTTGGACACTCCGAAGAGCTGTTCACTTTTCCATTTATATATTCTGGCCTCTCACCTGCTCCACTTGAAGCGAGGCAAGATGAGATCGCATGTAGCGATGCCCAAATATTTGACAAGCCATGTTCACACGAAGGTGACGTTAGGAACATGTCACAACAGGTGGACGAAGGGGAGACACAATTACCAAAAAGTCAGGAGGAGGACCAGGGTGTGGAAGTGGAAGTCGAGGTGGTGGATGATATAGTAACTGACCCAACCTGGCAGGAGGACATGCAGAGCAAACACAGCAGTACACAGGGGAAGGGTGGTATAGTACCCCAACAGGCAGGAAGAAGCAGTGTGGTGTCCGCAGACAGAGGAAGGGCAACCGTTCCTTGAACACCAACACGATGGGAGTTGGCGGTACAACTGTTAGTTCTTCCCGAGTCTGATTGTTTTTTAAAGACTCTGTCGATAACCCCATACAGGCCATTTGCACCACCTGCCATGCCTGCATAAGCAGGGGTAGCAAAACTAATAGCCTGACCACTACCAGCATGATCAGGCACATGACAGCGAAGCACCTGACTTTGTGGGCCGAACACCAGGCTCCAGGAACAGTGTCTGTGAGTGATAACACTGCTTCTTCCACTGTTGTGCATGCAAGCCAATCCCCTGTCCAGGTTACATGCGAAGATGCCTCCTGCCCTGCACCTGTCATTGTCCATACTCAACTACCACCATCATCAAGCATGTCCATGTCCTTGTCCCAGGGCGACTGTCAGTTGTCCATACCCCAGTCATTGGTACGCAAGCGTAAATACGCAGCCAATGGCCCACAGCCCACAGTACTAAATCCACACATTTCTCATCTGCTTGCGCTCTAAATGTTGCTGTTTAGGCTTGTGGAGATGGAAGCTTTCCGCAACCTGATAGTGGCGGCTGTCCCAAGGTACTCGGTCCCCAGCCGCCACTATTTCTCCCAGCGTGCTGTCCTGGCATTACACAAGCACATGTCTCACAACATTACCTGTGCCCTGAACAATGCTGTTACTGGGAAAGTCCACCTAACCACAGACACGTGGACAAGTGCTGGTGGGCAGGGATGCTACATCTCGCTGACGGCACACTGGGTTAACATAGGGACCTTTGGATGGAACACATCCTCCCGATGCCAAGGTTTGCGAGCTCGACGTCAATCAGATTTGCCTCCACAATCTACAGCACCTGCACCTCATCCTCCTCCTACTCTTCAGTCTCCATCTCTGACCACATCAGTCACAAGCTGGAAGTACTGCAGCATTGCCTCAGCTAAGCACCAACAGGCTGTACTGAAGCTATTATGCTTGGTTAACAAACTGCACAATGCTGAAGAGTTGTGGACAGCTCTGTAAGAGCAGGCAGATGTGTGGCTGATACCGCTAAACCTACAGCCAGGCATGGTCATGTGTGACTATGGCCAGAACCTGGTGGCGGTTCTGAGGCTAGGCGAGCTCACACATGTACTATGCCTGGCCCACATGCTTAAGCACATTGTTCAATGTTTTCTCGAAAGCTACCCGGAGCTGCCAGATCTGATTGTGAAAGTACGCCGCCTGTGTGCCCATTTTAGAAAGTCAGCTCCAGCTTCTGTCTCCCTTGTCGTGCTTCAGCAGCAGTTGCAGCTTCCGGCTCACCGACTGGTGTGTGATGTCCCTACGCATTGGAACTTAACACTGCACATGTTGAAAAGGATTTGTGAGCAGAAGAGGGCAGTTGTTGACTACCAGCATCAACAAGGTCATTGGTACTCAGTTCAGACTCCACACATAAGACCTCAGGAGTTGACATGGATGTCAGACATATGTACCATCTTCCAAAACTTTGAGGAATCCATCAAGATGATGAGCGGCAATGACGTCATAACTAGCAATACCATTGCGCTTCTCTGTCTTCTAAAACGCTCTCTACTCACAATCAAAGAGGTGGCATTGCAGGCTGAGCATGGTGAGATGGAGCAAGGAAGAATACAGGGTGATTACACACAGCCCAGCCTCAAGTCATCACAACGTTGATTGGTTGACAATGAGGAAGAGGAGGAGGAAGAACAGGTTGAGGAGAAGCTACATTCATGCACTATAGACGGTACTACAAGCACAACTGTCGTACCGTCTGTTCAGAGTGGATGGCCTGAGGACAGGGAGGAGGAGGAGGACAGCATGGTCAGTCGTCCTGTTGGTGAGGACACGAAAGTCCTGCCTGTTAGCAGTCTGCCACTCTTGGCTGACTTCAAGTTGCGCTGCCTTTCCCGTGACCCTCGTATTGTCAAAATTTTGGCTGAAAGTTATTACTAGTTGGTGACAGTTCTAGACCCACGCTACAAGGAAAGCTTTCAATCTCTTCTTCCAGGAGCCAGACAGGTGTACTATAATGTTGCAGTACCAGGAGGCCCATGTTGCAGAATTAGTAAAAAATTCCCATCTGAAAATGCTGGAGGCAGAGGTCACAGTTCGTTGGACAACCAAGGAGTACAGGTGAGAGAAACACAACTCCAATCCAGCAGAGGCAGGGGAACACTGGCAAAGTTCTGAGAGTTTTCTCAGACCCTCCCATCGCAGTGGCCCTGAGGCGCAGGGTACTCTCACAAGGAGTGCAAAGTTTTAGAAGATGCTGAGGGAGTAACTTGCTGGCGATACCAACGTCCTCCAAGATTCGACTGTGCCTTTAAATTATTGGGTCTCAAAGCTGGATACGTGGCATGAACTGGCTCTCTACACCATGGAAGTCCTGGCCTGTCCTGCCGCTAACGTTTAGTCAGAGGGCGTCTTTAGTGCTGCTGGTGGAATTATATCTGATAAGCACATCTGCCTGTCAACTGAAAATTCCGACAGGCTGACTCTTTTAAAGATGAACAAGGGCTGGATTGGGCCAGACTTCTGTACACCATTGCATGATAACAGTGAAACCTAACCTCAAATCCAGTGTCTTTTTTTGGAGGTATATTCGCATGCACCGTTTCACACCCACACATGGGTATACGCTTCCTGATTTTGGCTATTTGCTGCTATCCTCATCCTTCTCCTCAATGTGTGCCAAATGAATAATGTGAAGTGGGTTTTCCTGTGGCCATCCAGTATGTGTGTTCAAAGGCATATTGTAAATCTCAGGAGGATGTTGAATAATTCAAGTATTTATCCTTGGTAAATTATTTTGATTAACTATCATGTACAACGAGTAAACAGATAGAGTTCATAGATCATTATTTAATAATCTCTTGACAAATTCTCAATCTGGGCTCGTGGGACTGTTGCATAAGCAAAATGTGATGTAAAAATTTTAATGAGAACATTTGAGTAGATGACGCAACTCCTTTTATTTGGTGTGCATGTAACTTTGGTGCAGGGCAGGCCTTGCAATCAATGCATAAGCAAACAGTATGGGAGTACCAAATCAATAATGTGAACTTGTAGATTGTGAGCCTTCGCGGGCAGGGTCCTCTCTCCTCCTGTACCAGTTATGACTTGTATTGTTTAACATTATTGTACTTATTTTTATTATGTATACCCCTCCTTACATGTAAAGCGCCATGGAATAAATGGCGCTGTAACAATAAATAATAATAATAATAACTTGGTTTTCCTGTGGCCATCCAGTACGTGGGTTCAAAGGCTTCTTGGGGTGCATGTAACTTTGGTGCAGGGCAGGCCTTGCATTCAATGCATAGGCAAACAGTATGGGAATACCAAAAGAATAATGTAAACTTGGTTTACCTGTGGCCATCCAGTACGTGTGTTCAAAGGTTTATTTGGGTTGCATGTAAATTTGATGCAGGGCAGGCCTTGCATTCAATGCATAAGCAAACAGTATGCCAGTACCAAATAAATAAGAGTAGGAACTTTGGCTTAATGTGGCCATCCAGTACGTTGCTTCAAAGGTTTATTGGGTTGCATGTAACTTTGGTGCAGGGCAGGCCTTGCATTCAATGCATAGGCAAACAGTATGCCAGTACCAAATAAATAAGAGTAGGAACTTTGGCTTAATGTGGCCATCCAGTACGTTGCTTCAAAGGTTTATTGGGTTGCATGTAACTTTGGTGCAGGGCAGGCCTTGCATTCAATGCATAAGCAAACAGTATGGGAGTATCAAATGAATACTGGGAACTTTGGTTGCATGTGGCCATCCAGTACCTCGTTCGAAGGCTTACTGGGGTGCATGTAACTTTGGGGCAGGGCAGACCTTGCATTCAATGCATAAGCAAACAGTATGGGAGTACCAAATGACAATATGAACTTGGTTTTCCTGTGTCCATCCAGTCCGTGTGTTCAAAGGCTTATTGGGGTGCATGGAACTTTGGTGCAGGGCAGGCCTTGCATTCAATGGATAAGCAAACAGTATGGGAGTACAAAAGTGAATAATGTGAACTTGGTTTTCCTGTGGCCATCCAGCACGTGGGATCATAGGCTTGCTGGGGTGCTTGTAACTTTGGTGCAGGGCAGGCCTTGCATTCAGTGCATAGGCAAACAGTAAGCCAGTACCAAATAATTAAGAATGGGAACTTTGGCTTAATGTGGCCATCCAGTATGTGTGTTTAGAGGCTTATTGGGGTGCATGTAACTTTGGTGCAGGGCAGACCTTGCATTCAATGCATAAGCATACAGTATGGGAGTACCAAATGAAAACTTGTAACTTTGGTTGCATGTGGTCTGTTCAATGGGTTGTTGGGGTGCATCCAAATTTTGGGCAGCCTTGCCACTCACTGCATACGCAATAACAGTGTAAGGGACCCAATGTTTAATAATGGGAATAACAAAGCATAGCCAGCCAGTTGATGGCTCTCTAAGAATAGTGAGGGCCGACTGCTGGCCCTATAAAGATAGACTTTGTGACTTTCAGAGTCCCTCCTTCATAAATTAAACAGGATGTTTCTGATGATATATCACACACCACATGGCCAAATAAGGTTGTAAATTGTTAAAATGACATTTCCCAGTGAATGCATTTGTCTTGGTTGAAAGCAAAGTTGAAAAATGCATCAAAAACACTACGTGTGAACATAGCCCAAGTGGTGGAGGAACATTTTTGTTTTGGGATATTTATTTTGCCTTATATAAAAGTCATTACCCTGGAAAGGATGCTACTAGGAAATCTATTTTTTTTTTTTTTTTTGTATGTTTTAGGGCTCATACTCACTTGCGAGAGACTCGCACGATTCTCGTGCGAGTCTCTTGCATGAAAACCTGGCACTGCCGCAGGCACTCGGACTGGAGCGTGCGGCTACATAGTAATACATGTAGCCGCACTGTGCTCGCACATCTGTCGCTCACTCGTACACTCCAGTCGTATGCAGAAGCTGCAGCGATTGCTCCACCTCCCCAAGCACCACCTAATCATAGATGTTGCAACAAGGTGGAACTCCACCCTGCACATGGTTGAGAGGCTGTGCGAACAGAGGCAGGCTGTAATGCATTTATGGGAGGATACACGGGCAGGCAGTTTGAGGGAAGACATGGAATTGTCGGGTGTGCAGTGGTCAAAGCTGAAAGACCTCTGTAAAGTCCTTCAGTGTTCTGAGGAATGCACAAGGCTGGTAAGCGCTGACGACGCCATCATAAGCATGAGCATCCCACTTTTGCGTCTGCTCATGCAAAGATTGATGCACATTAAGGATCTGGCATCTGCAGCGGAAGAGGAACAGGAGGAGGGAAGCCTTGCTGACAGTCAGCCATTGACTGGTCAGGGAACTGTCCTGGACGAGGTGGAGGAAGAGGAGGAGGAGGAGGAAGAGGGGGATGATTATTTTGGGCAGGAGGATGCTTCTCAGGGGGAGAGAAAATGTTGGCGCTCCAAGGTCAGGTACAGGGTTTGTGTGTGACTGTAGGGATGTGGATTTGCCAGAAAGTGCTCCTCCACCCAGCACTCGCAGTGCATTATTGACACCTGGAACATTGGCCCACATGTGCGTTTATGCCTTGCGGATCCTAAAAAGGGACCCCCGCATTTCCAAAATGATGAAGGATGACGACTACTGGCTGTTCAGCATCCTCAATCCACGCTACAAAGGCAAATTACACAACATCCTGCCACAGGAGAACCTAGAGATAATATTGGCTAACAAACAAGCAACTCTGGTAAACCATTTGTTTGAGGCTTTCCCAGCACACAGCAGCGGTGCTGGTTCTCCCACAAGCCGTAGTGGGCACAATGGAAGAGGTGTTCATGGTGCACACAGCCGAAGTGGCGTTGGAGACAGGGGTTTCATGACCATGCTGTGGACTGATTTCTCAAGTACCGCTCACACAACTGCTAATACTGTATCGATAAAAAGTGACAGGAGACAGCAATGTCAACTATGGTTACAAACTACTTCTCCTCCCATATCGATGTTCTCCCTCACAGGTCATTCCTCTTTGACTATTGGGGCTCTAAACTGGACACCTGGCCTGAATTGGCACAATATGCCTTACAGGAGCTCGCTTGCCCTGCTGCTAGTGTGTTATCTGAAAGAGTCTTCACTGCTGCTGGATCAATCCTGACAGAAAAAAGGACCCGTCTGTCGACCCAAAATGTTGATGATCTAACCTTTATTAAAATGAACCATGCATGGGTTTCAAAGGATTTTGTCCCACCTTCCCCTGATGACACATAGGTTGCCAGAAAACTGCCTCGCTTTTGTCCTCCTCTTCCTCGGACTTGCCCAATTCCGCCATTTGCAGCTGCTGAATATCCAGCCTACACATCAACATATGCCATTTTTTAAACCTCCCTAACTGGGCTGCCCATCTCCCCAAGGGCTGGGGTCAACACCTGGCGCACCCGGGCAAGTGCCGTTGCTCTGAACAGGTGGATGGGCCCACTGATGGCCGACGGCACTGGCACTGGGCCCCTCATAGTACAATACACTGTCTCTGATGGTGGGGGGGCCCACTCGCCATCAGACACACCAGCGTACTATGAGGGGCCCTGTGCCAGTACCGTCGACCATGAGTGTGCCCCCCCTGCTTGGTCATGGCCACAGCACTTGCAAGTTGCAATATTTACCTCTCCCTGCTCCACCGCTGTGTAGACTGGGCAGTTAAATCCTTCACAGGGACAGCCACTAGAAATTTGGTTTATTGATCGATGATGGTTAAGATGTAGCTATGGCCTGTCCTGCTGGCCTCTACCTTCAGGTGATCAATGGCTACCATTTGTAATGAACGTAAACTTACAAGCGGATGCAGTGGTGCTTTATGATCACCTTTCACAGTTGTGATAGTCACAGACATGTGCATTCCTGCCACCATTTTTCAGTGTCTCCTCTCATGCCAATCCAATAGAATCGCCTACAGCCTGTGGCTTCTGTCTTTTGCACTCCAAAATGACCAGACATATCATGATAGACAGTGAGGACCATGTCTACATCTCTCCCTGTGATCACAATTTGATGGAGACGAGTAACTGTGATGTGATCCACGCTACTGCGATAAAGCAATCCCTTCTTCACAAAGAACCGTTTTCGCTGTCTCCACAGACACAGTAATTGAGGGTCTGCATCGCCTCTGCAACATCTACTGGGAGGTTTTCCCGCGATGAGTAATTCCCAAATTTCTGCTAACACTCGACTTTCCGTCTGTACTTGTATCCATGTAGTTTCCAGTAGCGGAGAGTCTGGACTGGCTTACTGAGATTGAAATATATACAAAGATTTAAAAGTACCACAACACTGTATACTGGTGTACGCTTCGAATACCTTTCCCTTGTTTTACTTTTTAAATTATGGTGTAATACATACTGAGCCTGTGAGTGTCTGTGCCTGACTCTGGAAGTATAGATGGAAATTTACAATTACCCCTAGACTGGATACACCTGGTATGTGCTGATACAGTACCTTTGTTCAAAATTTTTTATTACGGTATCATCCATAGTGAGTGAGCGTGTGTGGTTTACGCCTTCTATATATATGGTGAATCGGAGATACCAATTTTTACCCTATACTCGATACAGCTTGTATCTTGTTATACAGTACCTTTGTTCAACATTTAGTATTACGGTCAAATCCATACTGGGTAAGCGTCTGAGAGTGACTACGGGACTATGTATACGGAGATTTCAATTGTACCCTATAATATATATACTAGCTATCTTGTTATCCAGTACCTTTTTTACAACATTTTTTATTATGGTCAAACCCAGACTGAGTGAGCGTGAGAGTGAGCGGAAATATAAACCGAGATTTCAAAGTTGGCTAACACTGTATACAGCTGTACGTTGTATTTGTATTTGAGATGCTGTGGCATGACCTTAAAAAGGCAGTTCATGCTCGGAGACCCTCCAATGAGGCTGAATTTGAATTCTGCAAAGATAAGTGGGCCAAAATTCCTTCAGAGCGTTGTAAAAGACTCATTGTCAGTTATAGCAAGTGCTTGATTGCAGTTGTTGCTGCTAACGGTAGCTCAACCAGTTATTAGGTCTAGGGAGAAATCACTGTTTCACATAGGGCCCTGTAGGTTTGGATTTCTTTTTCCGTTAGTAATCAAGACCTTCATTAATAAATTGTATTTTGTGTTTACTTGTGTTATCTTTGTATAATATTTAAATTTGTTTGGTGAGCTGAAACATTTAAGTGTGACAATTATGCAAAAGAATAAGAAATCAGGAAGTGGGCAAACACTTTTTCACATTACTGTATGAGGACAACTGTTCCCACAATATTCTGCCTGCACACCTGAGGAGAAAGTTGGACTAAGTAAGTGTTGTAAGACATTCAAACTATTTGCTGCACACACCTGTATTGTGATGCTGTTATGTTCTTACAGGCCAACTTTCAAAACGCTTGAGTAAATATTCTGTTCTGCACTACCAAACATCACATTATTCAACTTGCTACTAACAATACAAACATAGGATCGAGATCAAAAGCAGCACACCGTGCCAAACGTTGAGGCCCTTATTATTTGCCCTGTTGCTTGGTTTATGTTGTAAGATATTTTTCTCCTCAAAGTATTTTGACTAACTGTTGCTATTCTACATCACCAAAGACAAACAATGTTTGTCTGCAGTAATTGTTACATTTTGAAACAACAGGTGAATTTAAGGCCTCTACCTCTATTATATGGTAGTAGCACAATGCTTAGCTATTGTAAACTTGTGGCCCAAAGTTACTTTACAGCTTGGGATGATTTTAAAAAGGTCAACCATTTTATGACATTTTAGTTGTTGTTAATATTTACATATGTGTCATTGCTTGCTTACATTAACAGTTTAATTTCATTATCCAACAAGTATACCCTTTCTTCAAAATGCAGCGAATGATGTAACCCAAAGATGGCACAGTGGTCAGGACCTGTTCCGGAGGGAATACGTCCAAAAGTGTACATTTCTTTGCATGTTGTATTTTTAAGGAGTTATACTAAATTTGGACTACCACATTTTAACAAACATATTTTTTTGCAGGACTACTTCCAACCTTCGGAAACGAGACGCCCTATCAGAGTCGGAAGTGAGCGAAGGGCAAGAGGAGGAATCAGGACCATCTGGGCTAGCAACATCAAGGTCTGCAGAAGAACAACAGGCAGACAGCAGTAGCTATATTGTGTCCCTGAATACATCACCCCCTCGAGCACCAATACTTCATGCAGCCTGGCAAAGGGAGGCCACCATCAGAACGTTCTTTGTGGGAGAGCACGCCATGCTCTCCCGCCCCTGGCTGCAGCAGTTGGTCAAGTGTGAACATATCAGGGACACACAAGAAGTCCCAGAAGCCTGGGAGGAATGGTGAGTCTCTGGCAGAGCCGCTTTATCTGACCATCATGTAATTCTGCCATGTATGGGGTGCACTGTGCAGCATATGGCGGCATTTATTGCACCGAATCAGGTGTGGTTTCTGTTTGTGATGTTAACACTTTCCCTTCCAGCTGAGTTAACAATGACAGTTGTCTTCTGTATCTGGAAGCTTCTTATTACAGAACAGGGTTGTCCATAGCCATGAGGGGTCTGCTGTCATATCTGCCCTTATATTATGTGGTTGTTAACCCTTTATTGCGAGGATCTTTGCGGAGCAGCCGCTGTCTGTAGGAGTGAAAATAGGTTTGATCCACTATGGCGGTTGTTAGGATGTGGCCAGGTAAGATGAACGCATGGATAGATGGTCGGACGCACGCATGAATGGATCGATGGATGGAGAGACGTGCGCATGGATGGAGGGACGTACTGTATGGATGGATGGAGGGATGTACGTATGGATGGTGGGATGTATGGATGGATGGTCAGACCCATGGATGGAGGGACGTACACACGGATGGATGGAGGGACACATGCATGGATGGATGGACGAATGGATGATGGATGCAAGGATGGACAGACGCATGGATGGTTGGAGGCAGGGGCGGACATACCGCCAGTGCAGGGACCCCAAGCAGGAGGGGGCCCAGGAAAAACTGATAACGATGGTGCATAATCAATCACAGAGCCGGCGGCAGCATCATTGCTAACATGAGAAGCTGGCCCTCTCTGCTGAACACTACACACGATTATGCTGATGGGCCCTGTCCTCACCTGATAGTGCTGATGCTCGTGTCCGGTCTCATCTACTGTATGTGGAGACGCTACGGGGAGGAGGGAACGTTACGATGCCGCTGCTGCGGTGCATGGAGGAACTTCACCATGTCTGACGCTGGCACAGAAGTTTTTCTGTGGGCGGAGTTTGTGATCTGCTCTGTCCCCGTAGTCTCTCTGGAATCTGCTCTTTGCCGCCTTTCATCTTCCCCTCATCAGGATCTGGGTGAGTCCAGATATGGAGCATCTGTTACTGTATGGGCCAGTCCCAGCCCCAGTGATGTATATACCCCAGTGTCTGTCCCAGTGATATGTATATCCCGGTGTCTGCTGCACTGGGCAGACAATGGAGGAAATACATCACTGGAGCAAACAGTGGGGTATTTACATCACATGGGGAAGACACTGGGGAATATACATCACTGTGATGTATATACCCCAGTGTCAGCCTCATGTGATGTGTATACCCCAGTGTCAGCCTCCTCTTCTGTGTATACCCCAGTGTTGGCTTCCTCTCCTGTGTACACCTCTGTCGGCTTCCTCTCCTGTGTATACCCCAATGTCGGTCTCCTCTCCTGTGTATACTCTAGTGTCGGTCTCCTCTCCTGTGTATACTCTAGTGTCGGCTTCCTCTCCTGTGTATACTCCAGTGTCGATCTCCTCTCCTGTGTACACCCCAGTGTCGGCCTCCTCTCCTGTGTACACCCCAGTGTCGGCCTCGTCTCCTGTGCATACTGCACTCAGCCTTCTATCATGCACATACCACAGTGTTGTTGTATCCTATGTGATGTATACAGAATAATATAGTATATAATATGGTGCTGTGTATATATAGTATATAATGTTGAGATGTTTATATAGTACTAGCTGAAGAGCCCGGCGCTGCCCGGGCATAGTAACTAACTGTGGTTAGTTATAACAAATTATAATATTCTCCATCCCATAGTCCCGTGCCCATATACCCATCATACATATCCACGATCCCATAGGTCCGTGCGCATATACCCATCATACATATCCTCCATCCCATAGTCGAGTGCCCATATACCATCACACATCCTCCATCCCATAGTCCCATGCCCATATACCCATCACACATATTCTCCATCCCATAGTCCCATGCCCATATACCCATCATACATATTCGCCATCCCATAGTTGAGTGCCCATATACCCGTCATACATATCCTCCATCCCATAGTCCAGTGACCATATACCCATCACACATCCTCCATCCCATAGTCCCGTGCCCATATACCCATCATACATATCCTCCATCCCATAGTCCAGTGCCCATATACCCATCACACATCCTCCATCCCATAGTCAACCATTATGACATCATAATGAGCGGCGGGGCTTGCAACCAATGATGACATCAGCGTCGCCATGGCAACCATTATGACATCATAATGAGGGGCGGGGCTTGATACACACACACTTTTTCCCCATTGTGTAGATAGGGGCAAAATTGTTTGGTGAATTGGAACGTGCGGGGTTAAAATTTCACCTCACAACATAGTCTATGACGCTCTCGGGGTCCAGGCTTGTGACTGTGCCAAATTTTGTGGCTGCAGCTGCGACGGTGCGGATGCCTATCCCGGACATACACACACACACACACATGCATACATACGTACATACACACCCACATTGAGCTTTATATCTTAGATGATGCTGTGTATATAGTGTGGAACCCACACTATATACAGTGGCACAACTCTACAGTATATACTATATACATAGCTCTCCACACTATATTCTTTAGCATAGTATATAGTGTGACCCTGTGTATATAATTGTTTTTAGCATATATTGTGGAGTTGTGTTTGCTGTGTATACCTCTCCCATCCTTTTATACTGGTGTATTATTCTGTACATATACAGGTGCATCTCACAAAATTAGAATATCATTAAAAGTTAATTTACTGAGATAATGACTTTTGGGTTTCCATTGGCTATAATCCATAATCATCAACGTTAACAGAAATAAACACGTGAAATACATCACTCTGTTTGTAATGACTCTATATAATGTATGAGTTTCATTTTGTGTATTGAAGAGCTGAAATAAATTAACTTTTTGATGATATTCTAATTTTATGAGATACACCTGTACACTGCACAATACCACTTCTCCTGTCCTGTATATATGCACTGGATAGGTGATAAGTTTTCAATCACTGGGGATCCTATTGCTGGGCAGTGCTGTGGAGTCGGTAAGCCAAACCTCCGACTCCTCAATTTCCATGACACCGACTCCACCAAAATGGGCTCTGACTCCGACTTCACGACTCCGACTCCACAGCCCTGCTGCTGGGACACCCTCTTCTCAAGAACCAGAGTTCTGAAGAGCACCATGTAAATGGAGCTGTGGTCGATCATACCCAATGGTGCGCCATTCACATGTGGCTCTTCAAATAACTCCTTAAAAAGAGTGTTGAGGGGCAGAACAAAGAATAGCAAACATTCACTGTTCGGGGATGGTGAGTGTTATAGTATGTGGGCTGGTGGGGTTTGTATGGCAAGGCTGCTTTTTTGTCCCAGTCCGGCCCTGCCCAGAAGCACCACATGCTGTGAGGTAGCTAGTTGAGTACTTCAATATCTATCTTGCACCGACAATGATGATGCTGATAGCTCCTTTGGCTGATGCCTAAGTCATCATATACGGCAGGTGCAGCAAGACATTAAAATGAGCGCACAAGCACACTACTCATGTTGGAAACGGTAATGCCTCCAAATGACCCAGATATTGTATTTCAAATTTTTGATAAGGGGAATTTGAGACGCCACCAAAATCCACCCAACATGAGTAGTGAGACCACCTCCACCCCATAATCATATGCTCATGCTGCCGGATTCTCATAACAAATGACTTTTAGCCATGAGCAAGAAAGCTGGCACCCATGGGCACATTTACAACCTCACAGTAGAGGCCCACGAGCACACTGATGCCCCAGAGAGTACACCCATGAGTCAACATGTTTTCCAACTATCCAGGGGACTTCTGGCCTTCCTCACACCTCACTATACATCCAGTATACAACCCTCGCCTCTCAGCATCTTTTGAAGATGCCCCTCCACACCCACCTACCCCACATCATCCTTCAATCAGTCTCACCACCCCATCCAGATCCTCCATGTATTATAATTTATAATGTTTTTTTTGGGGGGGGGGTTTGTGAATTTAACAAACATTCTCTTTCAAAATCGCAAAGTTCTGTTTTTTGTGGGTTGTTATTTTGTAAATTTGTAAGCATAGTGAAAAATAAAAACTATGAAAAATAAATGTTCTTTAATGTAATTGCTAGCACAATTTTTTAGCACAAAATTTACACAAAAACACAAAAGGAACAACTCTGAATAAATAACAATATTTTGGAGACACAAAAAACTATAAAAAAGCTTAAATATATACATCCTCAAATGTGGTGGAACCCTCTGGCAACATAAAATAGTTTACAAACATATCGCAAACTGATGCCTGAAGGTTCACGCCTTCTTCCAGGAAGGTTACATACTAGAAGCAGTTCTGGAATGTTGACACTAGCAATATCAGCTGAATCTGGAGACTCATGTATTAGTGTTAATTGTGCAGGAAGACACCTGCTTGAATGATGATCCATTGACATTTTGTTCACCTATTTGGAGGACACTCAACAACACCCTCCACTTAGTGACCAAAGTGCCAAAGGGGCACCCGACTAAACAGCAGGTGCTGTTAAGACAGTAATTAAAAACCCTCAGTGTTTGGTCAAATCCCTCTGTGGGAATGGCCTCATGACATGGCGGGTCAGCTGATAGGCTTCATTCCCCAACCAGAACATGAGGAATCGGTTCACCATTTTATATCCAGGCAGGATCCATGAGGAATGGACTCCTATGTCGTTGTTTAGAAGCCGCCATCCCATTAAGGAAGAATTGAAAATTCTGGAATCTCTAGTTCTTCCATCGGCCTCAATGTCTTCAAATACAAACCTGTAGCTGCTGTCAGTCACGGCTAGCAGAACTACAAGGAAATATTGTTTAGAATTAAAATATTGGAACCCTGAGTTTGGTGGCTTATCCACCCGGATGTGTTTTCCATTGATGGCTCCAATGCAGTTGGGAAACTGGCAGGTCTCATAAATCCCCCTGGAAATGCGGATCCGGTCTTCAGTGGTTGGCTAGGGCATTTCTGCTTCCTGGAAGCACTCCCAAATTAGCTTGTAGGTGTTCATGATGGAGCCCGAAATAATTACCCAAAAGAAACTCCATAGGTAGTGCAGGGTATGAAAGGCTTGTAGATAAAAATCTGAAAGCAGTAGGGAAAAGATTGTTAATAAGTACGAACACACACGAGCCAAAAATGCACAACATTATGTTTTTATGGTTTATTTATTACGAGTTTAAAATGACAGTATTTGATTTTTATTTTGGACTAATATGTAATTGCTGTTTTGCTCCTCTGAATAAAAATAGGATGGGGAGTTTTCAAGCGTCACCTAGTGAAATGCCGGGTTAACATCTAATTTGCATTAGGCTCAGATTAAACTAAACTGATCACAAATGATGACAAATATGCATCAATCGTTATCAAACTTTTCCACTTTTTGCTCCCAAGTGCTTCAGGCCCATAACAGGATATTACATGAAATTTTGTATGAGGCCCCTATGCTGGCACCTGGACCTGGCTGCTACAACAACTAATGTTCTTGACTAGTAAGACCGGTCTCATTGTGAAAACTAAAAAAAAAAGTACATCAATTTTAATTTGGTATTTTAATTAAACTTCAATGCTGAATATATGTAAAAGGGGCATACTGCCTCCAGTCTGTTCTTGCTGTTTGTTTCAAACACCTGTTCACTTGAATGGGTGAGTTTGAATGCAAATAGAACATATTTGCCCACTGTCAATTCTAAGGCCAGTTTCACACAACGGTAAAACAAGGACTATGTTTGGATTGCAATATCTAGGTCCACCTGGCATGACTCCGATCCTGATAAAACTGAAGAAGTGAGTTTATAGTCAGGCAGGGTCTTATGGTCCAAACACGAAGTGTGCACATAATCTAACATTGGCCAATGTGCTTTCTACGTACGGTCCAGTGAGCACAGGGTTAAAGATAAGAAGTACACTCATATAGATTGAAAATTAACATAATGTACAAATATACCGATATCTAGATACATCTTTATATCTGTCAATCAAAATAGGACATTTTCAATGGGAATGATTTTTTTTTAACTGTAATAGTGTCAGGAACACCGCACTGCGCTTGCTCACTGAGCCATTGCGTGTGTCCTGAGTAAGATAACCTGTGCTCAGAGATACCTGTGGAGCAGGCAGCAGCAGAGTAGATGCGTGCTTCAGACCCACAGGACCTGAGGCATGTGACTGCTGGGGGCGTGGCCTAAACCCCCAAGAGTTAGGAGCTGCAGGAAAACTCCTAGAATAGTAACTACGGAACAAAGTATAATAATAGGCATGGACAGGGAAATACACCAGATCAGGCCAGGGTTAAAGCACAAGATAGCATGACAATTACCAAAGGGCAAGACAGAACGGATAGTCAAGACGTAGCCAAGAAGTCAGAAAACAGAGAAGCAGATATATAGTACAGAATCAACAGGCAAACTCACAACGGGGGACAGAACCGGATCAGAACCATATAAGCAAGCTATAAGACAACGAACAGGCACACAGGGGTCAACACACTCAGCCAAAGGCAAAAGTATAACTGACGGGGATTGGAGTATCTCAGGGCAATAAAAAACTCTGCCTGAACCAAAGAGAGGCCACAATAATTAACCCCAGGTGTGCAGGTCAAAGCCTGTACTGAGCTCAAGACATTAACCCCTGACGTGCAGGTCAAAACCTGCACTGGGATCATGACAAATAGATAGTACTTGCAAAAGTAGATTTGTTATTTTCTATTGTTGTTGGATTGCAGGGCACAAGCATTATCGAGGAGCCAGCAAAGGAGCAAGTAGGAGAGGGCCATCTCATAGTCAAGCTGTGAATGACAATTCGGAGGGGAGAGGAGAAGTAATGATAGCTGGGAAGCCTCAACAGTCATCACAGAATAAGGCTCAGTCCACACTACGAATGTCGAGTGCATGCCCCCAACAGGGCCAACAGTACAGAGTGATGCTAAGGGATCTGTCCCTTATAGAAACCCACTGAAGAAAAATGCATACACGATAGTATATGTTCCTTTGCAGCTGCCTTTTGTATGGGAAAGTGTAGTCCACTGTATTTTTCTATACAGTTAAACAAAAGATAAACAGTAGCATAACGGCCAGACAGAAGCCGAAAGAACACACTTTTGGCCTCAGACTAGGGAATGGTCGCCTAAGGATACATTACAGTATAAGTCAGGAAAAATGAATTCTAAAAAGAAGCATATTTGGTATCGCCGCATCTATAAAAGTTCCAACAAAATCTAAAATTAAAACGATAAGTAAATGCTGTAATGAGAAAAAAATCATCCTTGTCCCGCTGTCCCTCCACAGCCCCGCTCTCTCCGTCCACAGCCCCGCTCTCTTCCTCCACAGCCTTTAATATCCCACATCATCCCGTCAACCAGAGCCATGGGACTACTACCCCTAATATCCAACATCATCCCTTCAGCCAGAGCCACAGGATTACTACAACTAATATCCCACATCATTCCGTCAGAGCCACCAGACTGCTACCCCTAATATATGGGTATATGGGCAGGGAGGGGGTGATTCATTTCTGTCCTGTGCTCTCTGCTCCTTTCTGGGGGCAGACAATGGCTGGGAGCTTATGTTCCCGGGGATGCTAGATTTCTCCCACCATGGCAGTGGCTGATGAGGTGTTGTCACCTACATTCACTTTTATATATAGAGATATGCTTTTGTTATGCACCACACCCTTCTATCATTCACATTGCTGTTCCCCAGCTCACCTACCTTTCTGTCCTTCTCCCTCCTATTGACTTTCAGCCCTACATTTTTATTGAGCCCTGAATTTGAAGAAATGTCTCCCTCTAGTGGTCTGCTTCGTGATTGGTTGGTGATACACACACACATACATATATACATACGTTCACTTTTATATATATAGATATATATAAATTATAATATATAATATATATAATGCATATGTATATTATATTTATATTTAAATGAAAATATGTCTATACAAATTTGGTATTGTCATAATCGTATTGACCTGATGAATCATAATTTAGAGTAATTTTTTACCACAGAATCATTGCAAGCACAAAACCCCCAACATGGCATAATTTCATAATTTTTTACAATATCATCTTACCTGGATTTTTTTCATTTCATTCTCCCAGTACATTGAATGTAACTGAATGGTGTTAAAACTACAACTTTTCCCACCAAAAAAGGGGAGGAAATTTTAAAAAAGCGGTTAAGATGCACTCCTCACTGCTGGCTCCCCTGAAGCAACATTAAGTTGTCAAATGTTTTAAAATTCTCTCAAACAATTAAAAAAAATGTTTTCATTTTTTTTCTTACTCCTCAGTAAGTTCAGCATTAATACCATTCTATTAAAATATTACAACGCTTCCACAGTATAGATAGCTTTACATGTTTAAATGTGATATGGATAAAATTATCCGTCCATTTGACAGTAAGCTACTTATAATTGAATACCTTTACTGATCAAGTGTGTAGTGGTATTTGTCGCTGTTATCACACATCGTGCCAGGTTCTGTTATCAAATCTGTATTTCACCTACTGTCGCCTCCTCTGGAAAGCTGCCGCATCCATTCATTTCACAGTTCTCTGCTGCCATCATGTGCTTACACTCAGTAAATGTTTCTTTTTAATAGAAAATTGTTATAGAAAAGCTGACTTTATCACCACAAAAGTTTTGTTTGAGATTGATCACATACTTCACAGATCACAGATTTACTGGCTGTTCCTGAATTCACATAAATGTATTTGCAGGTCAGGTATTTCTGTTTTAATAATTTAAAACATAATATTAGGGCAAAGTTCACACTTGACATGGATAGTGTATCACATTGAGGAGACAGTCCCACGAGAGATTCAAAAACAAGGTTGACGCGTTTCGAAGCAATGCTTCTTAATCATAACCTGACTTCAAGAGTGATATTCCAACAAGATATAGAAAAGCTCACCCTAGGTAACCACACCTTGGCACACCTGTTGTCATTGTTCTAATTAATAGGTGCAGCACCTGTGATGCAAATAGAACACACATAATATGATAAAATCGAATATCAATAAAAATGTAAAGGAGAACAAATATAAATGACTAGCTGAAGAGCCCGGCGTTGCCTGGGCATAGTAACCAACTGTGTTTAGTTATAACAAATTATAATGATTATATTGCACATAAAAACCGTGCATCTAATCCTATCCTGTGTGAAACTGACTGCTGAGCCATATAGCTAATCCTATTCTGTGTGATACTGTCTGCTGAGCCGTGTATCTAATACTATTCTTCTGTGTGATACTGTGTGCTTAGCTGCGTATCTAATCCTATCCTGTGTGATACTGCCTGCTGAGCCATGTGTCTAATCCTCTCCTGTGTGATACTGACTGCTGAGCTGTGTATTTAATCCTATCCTGTGTGATACTGGGCTCCCCCTGCAGTCTGTGTCAGAGGGTGGTCTGTGTTGGCACTGTAATAAATTGTGTTATTTCCAGCTTTACAGAAGAACGATAACAAAATAGAAATGATAAGAATAATAGGCCTCAGCTACCACAACTGTCTACAAAGAAAACTGTTGCTGATAGCAACCAATCACAGCTCAATTTTCATCTTTTAAACAGCTCTGGGACAGCATGGCGAGTTTTGAGTGGCGACTTTTGTGTTTCGACTTTTATGTGGCGAGGTTGGTGTATGTGTGGTGAAATGTGTGCTGAGGGTGGTATATGTGTTGAAGCACGTGGTAGTGTGTGGCACATTTTGTGTGTGTGTTCATATCCCCATGTGTGGTGAGTATCCCATGTCAGGGCCCCACCTTAGCAACTGTACGGTATATACTGTTTGGCGCCATCGCTCTCATTCTTTAAGTCCCCCTTGTTCACATCTGGCAGCTGTCAATTTTCCTCCAACACTTTTCCTTTCACTTTTTCCCTGTTATGTAGATAGGGGCAAAATTGTTTGAATTGGAATGCGCAGGGTTAAAATTTCAACTCACAACATAGCCTATTATGCTCTCGGGGTCCAGACGTGTGACTGTGCAAAATTTTGTGGCTGTAGCTACGACGGTGCAGATGCCAATACATACACTTTTTCCACATTATGTAGATAGGGGCAAAATTGTTTGGTGAATTGGAACGCGCGGGGTTAAAATTTAGCCTCACAACATAGCCTATGAAGCTCTAGGGGTCAGGGGTCCAGACATGTGACTGTGCCAAATTTTGTGGCTGTTAGCTGCGACGGTACGGATGCCAATCCTGGACATACATACATACACACCCACATTGAGCTTTATATATTAGATTATAATATACTCACATTAATAGTGTAGAATTAGATCTGATCTTTTATTTAGACATGCAGAGTAAGGCTGGATTCACACTAGCATTGTGTAGCGCTGCGGATGGCAGCCTACTTCCTTTGTTCTTCCTCCATTAAGCCCCGCCCACTGCCGCACCTCTTCCATCAGCTCCGCCTACATCTGCATGCATGAAAATTGCAGAATTTTCTACATTTTTGACAAATTTTCATTTTTTCCACAAATAAACTCGAGTCATATCAAAGACATTTTAACACTATCAAGAAGTACAATATGTCACGAAAAAAACAAACATTCTCAGGATCCGATGAAACGTTTCAGTTATAACCTGAAAGTGACACAGGTCAGAATTGTAAAATTTGGCATGGCTATGAAGGTCAAAATTGGTTCAGTCACTAAGGGGTTAACTAGAGAAAGACCCACATGTTTGGTATTCCCACAACCATAATAACCTGAAGAATTCATTCAACAGGTTATTTAGGGTGAAATGTCTACAGTAAAAATAAAAAGAAAGAAAGATACCGATAGGTACTTTTTTTCGATACTTTGATTCCTACAAAACAAATAAATCTATAGCCATTTATGAGCACCACAAACGAAAAAAAAACTATTCCAGCCACATAATGATAGGGTTGCATGATGACGTGTTGTGTGACATAGCGATCATAGTGTCTCATTGTTCAGCTATGGATTCTCAATGCAAACCTCGACGCAGAATCCCAAATGTCTCCACATGTTTTAGCTTTTCCATTGCTGGTTGCACAGCGACTCAATGCCATAGACTTCAGCATAAGTCTCATGCAAATGCAACTTTCATTCGACTTGTGTGCGATTTTTGTACTATTTACAGTGAAATTGCGGCTCTAAATTAAAAATTATGGCTGCTAAAATTCGAAAAGGGGAAAAAAAATGAAAAATCAAAAATTGGTTAACAGTGCACACAACTAATTTAGAATGCTCTTCTCTGCCCTCGGATCAGGGCATGTTGTGACGTTTAATGATGCAATGTGCTTTGGCCAGATGGCAAAGATGAGCACTCTGCAGGAATGCTGCATACTTACCCATCCAAACTGACTTCAGGCACATCAGATGGACAGTAAAGTTGGCAATGCGACTGACCAGTGAATATCAGGCTGCCTTGTTAAAGTGGCTGTCTACTACTCAGATGACTACTTCTCAGTTACTATATTCTGCCTTGTTAATAAATACAGCCTAGACCCACCTCTGGTGCTGGCACCATTTCAGTTTCGTTGGCACCAGGTTTCCCGGGGCACATGTGACATTATGTCACGTGAGCTCTGCAGCCAATCAGCAGCCGCTAATGTTTCCTTCAGACGACACTGACATCCAGAAGAAAAGTATACAGAAAAAGAGAAGTATGCAAAGACAAGGATCATCTAAGTAACATAATAATAAATCAACAAACAAGCCAAACAAGACATTTAAAAACACTTATAAAGCACAAATGGCCAGATCAATATCCCAGACTGCAACACTATTGTGTTTAGGTCTAATCCGTCTGTCTGTAAGATGGTACATAAAGAATCAATTATATATATGCCAAAATAATTACAACAGATGCATGATGTAATGCATTATTGACTAGAATGCAAGTCCTATAATCTACATAAGTCACAAGAAAACATTATATGAAATACACGCAATATATAAGGTGACCATTAGCCTTATAGATAATAAGGGTGTAGCATACCTAATGCAGTATCAGACATAGCACTGGCACAATAGCAGCTCTAAGCACGTGAAAAAAAAACAAATAAAAAGCACAAATGAGAGATATTAAGGTTAAAGAGTTAACCTGTTAGGATAGACAGACATGGAAATAGATAACCCATGTGTATCACCACTCAGAACTGTGGCTTCATCTGGGGTAGGAGTATAGCTATACTTTAAGGCAAATTCTATAGTGGAGTAATTTTTTTCACCTTACACCTCTATTGTCAAATCACTGGGGAACAAGCTAAATTTTAACATAATTATTGTAGAGTTTTATTTTTCTGCTAATTTAGACAAAATAGGCATGCTGATCTCAAAACTGCTGTTAGTTTTCTTCTATCATGTCAGGTTTTTCTCTACAGATGATATTAGTGCGATTACTCTTGTATGGATTGAGGGTAGCACTGGTGCTCTCCTACCGGCCGAGAACGAACAGCCTTCGAATGGAGAAGTGTGGAGAACGACCTTGGCAACCGACAACAGGTTGTTATTTGTCTAGACTAATGAGATTGAGACATGTGAGAGAGTGCGGTGAGAGGTTGTGTGCTGCTCTATATGATGAAATGTATTCCAAAAGTATATATACAAGGGGTTAGCAGAATTATTTTTTCATTTACACACTAATTTTCATCCTTTCAGATCATGTATGTCTCTACTATTTCTCGTCGTAAGTGCCTAAACAGCCCTGATTCCTTTTGTTGTATATGCATCAGTTTCGCCATTCTCGGTCAGAGGATGGACATCGGCACATTTGTCAAGCAAGCCTATTTTGCATGCTTCAGAGTCAAATTTGGTTATCAAGATAAGTCTTTGGCCCTTACAAGGTGTGCAACCAGTGTGTCGACAGCTTATGGATATACATGAAGGGAATACGTGAAAAGATGCCATTTGGTATACCTATGGTTTAGTAAGAGCCAAGAGAGATCATTCCAATGACTGTTACTTTTGTAAAGTTTTAATGTTAGGATAGAACAAGAAAAGTAAATATAAAATGGAGCATCCTAGTCTAGCATCAGCTATATGTCCAGTGTCAGTTTTATGTTAATGATCCTCTTTTCAAGACCAGCATTATGGTGAAGAACAAAGAGACAGTAAATATGAAGATTTTGAAATTAAGGATGGATCAGTTCGTTAGTGATTTGACCAGCATGAGTTGAATGAGTAGACACGAGATTTAGGATCATCAAAAAAGGCTTCAAAACTCCAAGTATCCAGACTGCATAAAAACAACTTGCTTGAAAAAGGAGCAAAGGTATCCTTCTTTTGATCCAGTGAAAATGCATTTATGCAAAACTTTAGAAGTGACAGTGGCTTTGTGTATTGCCATAACATACATGGTTTATTGAGTAATTGGGAATTCCAATCCATAACTCAAAGGAATGATGACTGTTATGAATGAGTCACCGAGGAGGAAAAAACAAAAAGCAAGCTAAGCCCAGAAAACCGGAGAGGTTGGTAACTAGCGGATTGCAGACCCCTGATCCTATCCAAAACAACTAGCAGTAGCCGTGGAGCATGCCTACGGTGGTCCTAGATGCCTCGTCACAGCTGGAGAACTAAATAAGCCTAAAGAAAGAAAGGGAAAATCTAAACTGCCCCAGAGCAGACCCCAAAGCAATAGACAGCCCCCAACATGTATTGTCGGTGAAACAAGATGAAAACACAGACACAGGTAGAAAGATAGGCTGAGCAAACGATGGGGCCCTCGCTAACTAGAAAGGACAGGAAAGAAAAGCTGCTGTCTGCAATTACGCAAAAAACCCTGCCAAAAAGAATGTCCAACACGTCTGATAGAAAAAGGCCCAGAAGTCGCTAGACTTCAAATCACTATATCAGCACTCAGGTATATTCTGAAGACAGAGCAAAAGAGATCAACTGATCAGAGACAAAATGGGGATTCAACCCAGTCCCAGCCAGGGCTGGCTGAACACAAAAACTAAGTAAACCAGACAAAAACTCATATGAACAATAGCAGAGAACACTTAGCTTTAGGAAGGCAGGAACCAAACTGGAAACCAGGAGCCACAGTCAGGAAAATCACCAGCAAGAAACAGGAGTCGGCTGACTTAAATCCAATCAGAAACTCCTGATGTCCAATCGCAGTCCTCTTCCTCAGGTGGCCAGTCTCTGCCATTTAGATCAGCTTCACTACCTCCCTTCACCAACACAGGGAGTCCAGATAGAGAACTCACTACTCCTCTGTCAGCACAGCCAGCTCCATAACCCTCACCAGAAGCCAGAGGCAAACCCGAAAATGAGCTCACAACAGTACCCCCCCTTGAGGAGGGGTCACCGAACCCTCATCCACGCCACCGGGCCGATCAGGATGGGCCCGATGAAAAGTACGAACCAATCTATCGGCATGAATATCAGAGGCAGAGACCCAAGAATTGTCCTCCTGGCCATAACCCTTCCACTTGACCAAATACTGGAGTCTCTGTCTAGCCAGACAAGAATCCAGTATTTTCTCTACCTCATATTCCACATTACCTTCAACCAATACAGGGTCAGGAGGTGCAGCCATAGGAACTACTGGCTCAACATATCTCTTCAACAGCGACTTATGAAACGCGTTATGGATCTTAAACGTAACAGGAAGAGCCAATTAAAAAGAAACCGGATTAAGAATCTCCAAAATCTTGTAAGGTCCAATAAATCTTGGCTTGAACTTTGGAGAAGCCACCTTCATAGAGATATTCTTTGATGACAACCAAACCATATCACCCACTTTAAACCGGGGACCAATGGTTCTATGCTGGTTAGAAAACCGCTGGGCCGTTTCCTGGGAGAGAGACAACTTATCCACTACTTGGTCCCAAATCTGCTGCATTCTCTCTACCACAGTGTCAACACCTGGGCAGGCTGAAGATTCCACTTGCCCTGAAGAAAATCGAGGATGAAACCCAAAGTTACAGAAAAAGGGCGACATCAAGGTGGCAGAACTAGCTCTATTATTTAAAGCGAATTCGTCCAATGGCAAAAATGAAACCCAATCATCCTGATCAGCAGATATAAAACATCTCAAGTAGGACTCCAAAGTCTGGTTTGTTCTCTCCGTCTGCCCATTGGTCTGAGGGTGAAACGCAGAGGAGAAGGACAACTGAATTCCCAGCTTGGAACAAAAGGCTTTCCAGAATCTGGAAACAAACTGAACTCCTCTGTCTGATACAATGTTCTCAGGAATCCCAAGCAACCGAACCACCTGTTGTAAAAACAAGGGTACCAACTCTGAGGAAGATGGCAACTTTGGGAGTGGTACAAGATGGACCATCTTAGAGAATCTATCACAAATCACCCAGATAACAGTCATTCTCTGAGAGACAGGAAGATCAGAAATAAAATCCATTGAAATATGGGTCCATGGCCTCTTAGGCACCGGCAAGGGCATCAACAACCCACTAGAGCGAGAACAGGGTTTAGACCGGGAACAAGTCCCACAGGACTGCACAAAATTCCTGACATCACGAGATAAGGCGGGCCACCAAAAAGACCGACTCACCAAGTCTCTGCAACCAAAAATACCTGGATGACCATCCAATGCGGAGCAATGAACTTCAGACATCACTCTCTTCCTCCACTGGTCAGGAACATACAATTTTCCCATAGGACAACGCTCAGGTTTGCCCTGGAATTCTTCCAGAGCACGTCTCAAATCGGGCGAGATGGCAGAAAAAACTACCCCCTCACCTAGGATGGTAGTAGGCTTGGTCACAATAGGAGAATCAGCAAAGAAACTCCAAGAAAGGGCATCTGCCTTAACATTCTTAGTGCCTGGAAGAAAGGAGACCACAAAATCAAAACGCGTAAAAAACAAGGCCCACCTAGCCTGTCTAGGATTCAAGCGTTTGGCCGACTCAAGGTAAATCAAATTCTTGTGGTCAGTGAGGACCACAACTTGATGTCTAGCTCCCTACAACCAATGTCTCCACTCCTCAAATGCCCATTTCATGGCTAACAATTCCCGATTCCCCACATCATAGTTGCGTTCAGATGGGGAGAACTTTTGGGAAAAGAAGGCACAGGGATTCATTTTAGACGTCACCGAATCTTTTTGGGACAAAACAGCTCCTGCACCAATCTCTGAAGCGTCTACCTCCACCTGAAAAGGAAGTGAGACATCAGGTTGCCGCAAAACCGGAGCAGAAGTGAACCTCCGCCTCAGCTCCTGAAAGGCCGAAACAGCCTCTGAAGACCAATTCAGCACATCAGCACCCTTCTTAGTTAAATCAATCAGTGGTTTAGCTATAAATTTACGATAAAAATTAGCAAACCCAAAAACTTCTGGAGAGCCTTCAAAGAAGAGGGTTGAACCCAATCATAAATGGCCTGTACCTTGGCCGGGACGATTTCAATAGTTGACGGAGACAAAATCCCAAAAATGAAATCCTCTGTACACCAAAAAGGCACTTCGATCCCTTAACATACAGGGAATTCTCCCTCAAAATCCGGAACACAGTCCGAACATGTTCCACATGAGAATCCCAATCCCTGGAAAAGATCAAAATATCATCCAGATAGATGATCAAAAACGTATTCACAAAGTCCCTGAAAATATAATTCATGAAGGATTGGAAGACAGAAGGGGCATTAGTGAGCCCAAAAGGCATCACCAGGTACTCAAAATGTCCCTCCGGAGTATTAAACGCCGTCTTCCATTCATCCCCATGATTGATGCGAATAAGATTATACGCCCCCCTGAGGTCAAGCTTAGTAAACCAGCAAGCACCTTTAACTCTGGAGAATAAATCAGAAATCAGGGGTAACGGATACTGAAATTCAACCGTAATTTTGTTTAGGGAACGATAGTCAATACAAGGCCTTAATGAACCATCCTTTTTGGCCACGAAAAAAAAACAGGACCTAAGGGCAAAGAGGATGGTCTAATATGACCCTTAATATAAGATTGCATAGCCTCGTGTTCGGGTACAGATAAATTGAAAAGTCGACCCTTGGGAAATTTACACCCAGGTCTCAACTCAATTGCACAGTCATAACTCCTATGAGGAGGCAAAGACGCAGACTTGCTCTCACTAAATACATCATAAAAATCAGCCAAAAAGTCAGGAACATCATGCGACTGGGGAGAGGTGGAGAAAACAGGAGTGTCAGCAAGAGCACACCGACAACCCCAACTCACCACAGACACAGATTTCCAATCCAAAACCGGATTATGGATTTGCAACCAGGGAAAACCCAGAACAATGGTATCATGTAAATTATGCAACATCAAAAATCTGCAATTTTCTTGGTGGTCTGGGGCGACCTGCATTATCACCTGGGTCCAAAACTGAGGTTTATTCTTCGCCAAAGGAGTAGCATCAATACCCCTCAAAGGAATAGGCGTCCGCAGAGGTGTCATAGGAAAACCACAACGTTTAGCAAAATCCAAGTCCATTAGATTCAAGGCCGCTCCTGAATCCACAAAAGCCTTCGCGGAAAATGTGAATAAGGAGCAGATCAGAGTAATTGCCAAAAGAAACTTAGGTTGTACACCACCCACAGCAAATGTGTGTGCAAAACGTTTCTCTCGTTTAGGGCAGACAGAAATAACATGAGAGGCATCTCCACAGAAAAAACACAGCTTATTACGCCTTCTAAACTCCTGACGTTGCGCCCTAGACAAAACCCCCATCACATTGCATAGGTTCAGACATTTGTTCAAAATGTGGCAGCACCTCCCATGTAGTCTTGCGTTCACGTAAACGCCGATCAACTTGAATGGCTAATGACATATAATCGTCAAGACCAGAGGGAACAGGAAATCCCACCATAGTATCTTTTAAAGTCTCAGACAAACCCTTCTGAAAGAGAGCTGCCAATGCACTATCATTTCATGTAGTAAGGACCGCCCACTTTCGGAATGTCTGACAGTATAACTCTGCAGGATCCTGACCCTGGTTCAATGCCAATAGGGCTCTCTCAGCTTGATCAATAGCATTAGGTTCATCATATAACAACCTCAAGGCTTGAAAAAATGCATCCACATTAGTCAAAACAGGATCTTCAGGTGTCAAAGAAAACGCCCAATCCTGGGGATCGCCGCGCAGCAAGGAGATGACAATTTTAACCTGCTGCGCAGAGCTCCCCAATGAGTTAGGCTTCAAGGCAAGAAATAATTTACAATTATTCTTAAAATTCAAAAATTTAGACTGATCCCCAGAAAACACATCAGGAGCAGGGATCCCTGGTTCAACAGCATGTGAATGAGTGAGATAGGCGGAAATTCCCCGCACTTCAGCAGTGAGCTGCTCCACATGATCAGACAATTGCTTAATCTCCATAAAAAAAGAATCCTCCTACGGCCCCAGAGAAAAAGAGGAGAAAATATACATATATAAAAAAAAAAAAAAAAATTCTGACACTTTTTTTTTTTTTTTACAATTCTCTCCTGCTTTTGAGTGCCCTAGAATCTGCGGTATGGCTGGTGATTCTGTTATGAATGAGTCACCAAGGATGAAAAAACAAAAAGCAAGCTAACCCCAGAAAACCGGAGAGGTTGGTAACTAGCGGATTGCAGACCCCTGATCCTAACCACAACAACTAGCAGTAGCCGTGGAACGTGCCTACGGTGGTCCTAGACGCCTCGTCGCGGCCAGAGAACTAAATAAGCCTAAAGAAAGAAAGGGAAAATCTAAACTGCCCCAGAGCAGACTCCAAAGCAATAGACAGCCCCCAACATGTATTGTCGGTGAAGCAAGATGAAAACACAGACACAGGTAGGCTGAGCAAATGATGGGGCCCTCGCTAACTAGAAAGTACAGGAAAGAAAAGCTGCTGTCTGCAATCACGCAAAAAAACCCTGCCAAAAAGAATGTCCAACACGTCTGATAGAAAAAGGCCCTGAAGTCGCTAGACTTCAAAATACTATATCAGCACTCAGGTATATTCTAAAGACAGAGCAAAAGAGATCAACTGATCAGAGACAAAATGGGGATTCAGCCCAGTCCCAGCCAGGGCTGGCTGAACACAAAAACTAAGTAAACCAGACAAAAACTCATAAGAACAATAGCAGAGAAAACTTAGCTTTAGGAAGGCAGGAACCAAACTGGAAACCAGGAGCCACAGTCAGGAAAAATCACCAGCAAGAAACTAGGGAGTCGGCTGCCTTGAATCCAATCAGAAACTCCTGATGTCCAATCGCAGTCCTCTTCCTCAGGTGGCCGGTCTCTGCCATTTAGATCAGCTTCATTACCTCCCTTCACCAACCGAGGGAGTCCAGATAGAGAGCTCACTACTCCTCTTTTAGCACAGCCAGCTCCACAGCCCTCACCAGAAGCCAGAGGGAAACTCGAAAATGAGCTCACAACAGGGTCCCACAGGAAAAGCCTAGGGACACTATCCTCAGAGTCCATGTCTTTGAAACCAAGAGAGAGAGGTTCACCTCCAGAGCCATATAAAGATTTTCCAAGACTTCTTCAAAGAAACAATGGACGCAAGAAGGTCCTTCAGAGATTTGACCTCTAAACTTAGAGAGCTCAATGTCATATAGATGGGGTTTCCCTACCAAGCTATTAGTCTGGTATAATGACAAAAACTACCCCATCTACACTCCACACGAGGGTCAGAAGTTCCTTAAATTTCTGATGGATGAACCAGCATTTAGGAAAAGGGATTAGGACTGATTTTTATCTTATGTTCGAATTTATATGGTGTATACTATTAACTTCCTTTTCATGAATATGAATATCTTATGACCCGTATTCACAGTTTATTTATGTCACTGTGGGAACTTGCCACTTAATTTTTTCTCACTTTTTCCCCCCTACTAAGGTGAGACACCAACCGGTTTGGAGTCCTCCAGGAGAACTCCCAAGTTCCACATTTTTTTTTTCTGTATTTCACTGTTTTGCTTGTTTCCATTTTTCTGTTTTGATATTGCAATCTTATCATACAATGTTAGGGGGCTCAACAGTCCGAATAAGAAGTGTGCGGTATGGAAATGTGGCGCCCCTGAGGCTTCAGTCGCCACAGAGGTACTGCACCTTCTCCTAAGGTGTAGTGCCCCACCATCCAGGTAGGCTGGGAACTCCTTTCTGCATTCCAACACCTGCATCCCACACACAGGATAGTTCAGCAGGGACCCATCCATGCTTTATGCTGGAAAGGTCATAGGGTGCCTTTTGTGGTCCCTGGCTTCGTAACACGAGAGGTGCTGGGGAGGCGGGTGGAGTTAGATATAAAAGAGTGGGAAGAGTGAGAGTTAGTGGTTAGTTGGTTAGAGGAGAGAGAAGAGAGAAGATGGGTGTCTGAAGGACGTGCTGCAGCAGGTCAAAGTGATCTGGGCTGCTGGCACGAGAAAGACCAGAGAAAGAGACTGATAAGATTGATAACCTAACCTTCCATAAGAGACATAGAACAGATTGGAACGAAGGAGAATAGAAGGACGGTGGGAAGCAGGTTGAGAAAGAGAGAGAACCCTTCCAGTCCAGAGAGCGCAAAGGCCGGGGCCCGGTCCCCGAGGTTGATTGGATCTTTATGTCCAGCAACAGACACCGGAGGAGTAGTGAGCCGCTAACGCCTTGCTCCCATCATAGACTTGGGACACAACAGCAACTGAATAGAGAGCCAGGACGCAGAGTGGAGTCCCCAAAGCAGGCTACAGCTGTCTGTCATACAAGTAAAGACTAGGAACACCTAGAGAGAGGCATTCCAGGGTAAATAAGTACTGGAGTGCTTCGCACCTAAAGGCGCATTGGAGGAGTCGTTCAGTAAGGTACATGTTGGCGGAGTGTGAAGGGGAGAATCCTATCCTGCCTGGAGGTTGGCTGGAGCCCTGACCTGGAGAACACGGTACGGAGGCAGGCAGTTGTGTGAACTGCAAACAGTGAGTAAAGCTTTGGAACCGCATACTCTGGTGTCCTCCAGTTATTCCAGCACCACTACACCTGGGTACCAGCCTCCATACCATTCTGCACCTCTCCTCATCCATGGCACCTACACTGCCCTGGGACTACAGCTCCACCTGTGGGGAGCTATACCATCTCTGCTGCACCACACCATCAGTCCCAGCGGATCTGTATGCAGCGTTGGCTTACCATCTTACTTGCCAAACACCACGGGTGACGTCACAAACTATTCATATAAACTTTAACACCATTACCATCACCGCCATTGATATTGGGCGCCCAGGGCCACGGACCAGGTCACCACTGTTGTGACACATTCCCGCCTTGACACCAGCCTGGTACCGAGTACCCCGCTGCCCTGGGTGTGCGAGGGCGACCCAGAAGGAGATCAACCGAACCTGTGCTGAATTGGTATGCCTCCAGGAGGTTAAACTGGCCTCCGATCGACACCCCGTCTTCCAGCACAAGAACTTTCCATACATGTACAAGTCACTGTCCACAAAGAAAAAGGCTGGGGTCATTACACTGGTAGGTGGCACTGTTCCTTTTCAGCTCATCAAAGAGATACCAGACTCGTTGGGCAGGTTTCATATACTCATATACTCTGTGCACAATATATACCGTATGGGAATAAACATGCGAGAAATAGGAGGAAACCACTATGGCTAAATAGAGCTGTAAGGGGCGCAATAAGAGATAAAAATAAAGCATTTAGAGAATTAAAGCAAGTAGGTAGTGATGAGGTATTAAATAAATACAGAAGATTAAATAAATTCTGTAAAAAGCAAATCAAGACAGCAAAGATTGAGACAGAGAGACTCATTGCCAGAGAAAGTAAAAATAATCCCAAAATATTCTTTAACTACATAAATAGTAAGAAGCTAAAAAATGATAGTGTTGGTCCCCTTAAAAATAGTCTGGGTGAAATGGTGGATGAGGATGAGGAAAAAGCCAATATGCTAAATGACTTTTTTTCAACAGTATTTACACAAGAAAATCCCATGATGGATAACATGATCAGGGATAAAAATTCTCCATTAAATGTCACCTGCTTAACCCAGCAGGAAGTACGGCGGCGTCTACAAATCACTAAAATTGACAAATCCCCGGGCCCGGATGGGATACACCCCCGAGTACTGCAGGAATTAAGCACAGTCATTGATAGACCACTATTTTTAATCTTTAAAGATTCCATAATAACAGGGTCTGTGCCACAGGACTGGCGTATAGCAAATGTGGTGCCAATATTCAAAAAGGGGACAAAAACTGAACTTGGAAATTATAGGCCTGTAAGTTTAACCTCAACTGTGGGTAAAATCCTTGAGGGTTTTCTAAGAGATACTATACTGGAGTATCTGGAGAAGAATAACCTTATGACCCAATATCAACATGGGTTTACAAGAGACCGTTCCTGTCAGACTAATCTGATAAGCTTTTATGAAGAGGTAAGTTCCGGACTGGACCAAGGGAATGCAGTGGACGTGGTGTACATGGACTTTTCAAAAGTTTTTGATACGGTGCCACACAAAAGGTTGATACATAAAATGAGAACAATGGGGATAGGGGAAAATATGTGTAGGTGGGTTAAGAGCTGGCTCAGGGATAGGAAACAAAGGGTGGCTATTAATGGAGCACACTCGGAATGGGTCACGGTTAGCAGTGGGGTACCACAGGGGTCAGTTTTGGGCCCGCTTCTTTTTAACATATTTATTAATGACCTTGTAGGGGGCATAGAGAGTAGAATTTCAATATTTGCAGATGACACTAAACTCTGCAGGGTAATTAATACAGAGGAGGACAATTTTATATTACAGGAGGATTTATGTAAACTAGAAGCTTGGGCTGATAAATGGCAAATGAGCTTTAATGGGGATAAATGTAAGGTCATGCACTTGGGTAGAACGAACAAGTTGTATAATTATGTGCTTAATTGTAAAACACTGGGCAAAACAGTCACTGAAAAAGACCTGGGTGTATGGGTGGACGACAAACTCACATTTAGTGGCCAGAGTCAAGCAGCTGCTGCAAAGGCAAATAAAATAATGGGATGCATTAAAAGAGGCATAGATGCTCATGAGGAGAACATAATTTTACCTCTATATAAGTCACTAGTGCGACCACACTTAGAATACTGTGTACAGTTCTGGTCTCCGGTGTATAAGAAAGACATAGCTGAACTGGAGCGGGTGCAGAGAAGAGCGACCAAGGTTATTAGGGAACTAGGGGGTCTGCAATACCAAGACAGGTTATTACACTTGGGGTTATTTAGTTTGGAGAATCGAAGGCTTAGGGGTGATCTTATTACAATGTATAAATATATGCGGGGACAATACAAAGACCTTTCTAATGATCTTTTTACTCTTAGACCTGTGACGGGGACAAGGGGGCATCCTCTACGTCTGGAGGAAAGAAGGTTTAAGCATACTCACAGACGCGGATTCTTTACTGTAAGAGCAGTGAGACTATGGAACTCTCTGCCATATGATGTTGTAATGAGTGATTCACTACTAAAATTTAAGAAGGGACTGGATGCCTTTCTTGAAAAGTATAATATTACAGGGTATATACACTAGTCTCCTTAATATTGCGTTGATCCAGGGAGCTAGTCTGATTGCCGTATGTGGAGTCGGGAAGGAATTTTTTTCCCCAATGTGAAGCTTACTGTTGCCACATGGGGTTTTTTTGCCTTCCTCTGGATCAACATGTTAGGGCAAGTTAGGATAGGATATGGGTTGAACTAGATGGACTTAAAGTCTCCCTTCAACCTTAATTACTATGTTACTATGTTACTCCGTGAAAGGCCATGCACAATAATGAATGAATACGCACCTAACAAGGGACACATTCGTTTCTTGAACAAGATAATCAAAAAAATAGACAAAGTCAAAACAGGCGATCTGGTCTTACTAGGCGATTTTAACATTGCCCCAGATAGTAGCATTGATTCATCCTCATTAGTTCGCCACAAGGTTCCAGCTTTGAAAAACTGGTTAATTCAAAAGGAGCTTTATGATGCTTTTCGTTGCTTGAACACATCGTCTCGTGAGTATTCTCACTTTTCAGATGTACATAAGACAACATCTAGAATCGATCTACTACTTACTAATATATTTACTTTAACCAAAATTAAGGATATACGGTTCATGCAAAAGACCATCTCGGATCATACCCCGGTTCTCGCTGAGTTCCTCGTGGGTCCTCCCTCTGACAAGCCATTCCGCTGGAGACTTAACCCAGCCTTATTATATATACCAGAGTACAAGCAAGAGATAGAAAATGTTCTCTTAAACTACTTCAAGGAAAATGTATCTGGTGAAGTAGATCAGTTCACGGTCTGGAACACCCATAAGGTGGTCCTGAGGGGCTGCTTTATGCAGATCCTCTCTAAACATACGAAGAGAAATAGGGAAAGAATTACAAACCTACAGGCCCAAATTAATGATCTAGAAAAAAACAAACCAACTTGAAAGTTCCTTCCCAAACCATCCAGGCTGAGATTTTGAGACTCAGACAGAGTCTGAGATCTGAAATCTACCAGGAATACGATGCAGCCATCAAAGCATCTAGGTATAAATCGTATACATCTCACAACAAGCCTACCAAGTTTATGATGAGGAAATTAAAAAGAGAAAGAATCAAAAAAAGGTGGTCCCCCAGCCATCGCTTCAAGTGGCGCTGGGAGCAGGGTTACTGTCACCTAGATGCAGGCAGCAGGCAGCAATGGCGAGAATGCTAGTGTTAGTGGGGATGCTGTGGGCATTGGTGGAACCCCTGCAAGGACACTCCCTATGGGCACCATATTTAGTGTGCTTCCAAAATTTGACTGCAATAATATGCTCCTGTCTGATTGGGTGTCCCAGCTACAAAGCACTCTGAAGATTTATAACATCAGCACAGACCTTGAAGTGAACATTGCGTTGACTGCCTTGGAGGGAGAGGCCCATAAAAACGTCTGTCTACAGTCGGAACTCACCCGTAGTACCCTGAAGGAGTTAATGAAATTCCTGGAAGAGATCTACGGCGAGACTGCTAGCGCGGGACACCTTTGCGCCAAATTTTTCTCTAGACTGCAGCAGGAAGAAGAAGGGATCTCAGTATGTGACAGCACTGCAAGAAGTGTTGACAGAAGTGCAGAGGAAAGAGACAGATGGGCTCGGTGGCATGGGCTCCAAAGACCGGATACTCCTGGATCAATTCATTCTGGGAATGCATAGCATATCTTTGAGGAGAGCACAGTCAGAATGGGTCCGTGCAGATCCGGCTATTTTATTCCGTCAAATCCTGGCAGAAGCAGTGGCCCAAAGCAAGGAAGACAGTTACGCATCTGGTGTGATGCGTGTCCAGGATGCCAATACCAGAGGGGACCCAAATCATCAGGAGGCGCTGGTCCAGGTAGTGCACGACTTGCAGTGGTCTCTTGTCAGTATGCAAGATAAATGAACCCGGATAGAGCAAAGAATGGGAGAACAACAGTCTGACTCAACGCACTCATATAACCATCCTTCGGCCCAACCGTTAAGGGGTCAGTGGGTGCAAGCTCCCCCCAACCAGGCATCAGAGGCACGAAGACAGGCTCGGGGTGCCCCTCGGCGAAGAGGAGGCATCCAATGCTGAGAATGTGGAGGACAAGGGCACCTTGCCAGGGACTGCCGGAATTATGCTCAAAGCCAGCAACAGCCGCAGTTAAACTACCAACCTCCTCAGTAATGCCGCACTCTGTGGGGGAAGCAAGAAGAGAGGCCGCTCCTTATCATAATGAACACTTGATTGCTGGGAGTCTCATCCTGCGTGCTGAATTTGAGGGCGTTCCAGTGGATTGCTTGATAGATACCGGTTTATAAGTGACAACAATGCCAGAATCATATTTCAAGCAGCATTTTCAGGCTCTGGCTAAGCCAGAGAAGGAGACATTGATCCGGTTGTTTGCTGCCAATCAACAGCCGATCCCGGTCACAAGGGTTGTGTGGATGAATATTCGAATCTGTGGGCAAGAAGTAGGAAAGAAAGGGATCCTGCTAGTCCCTGAGCCCATAAAAGATGTGCCTGTAGTACTGAGAATGAATATCCTACGAGACCTCGATCAGATAATGTTCACCAAACGGGGACCCAGTTATTGGAAGAAGGCTGCCACACACAAGCCTACTCAAGAAGCCCTTCAGCGATTGATCCACATCTGTGGGACGCAGAAGTGTGCCATCTTATCAGGCGGTAGGGGTCATCAGGGCCCCTGGGAAGGAGTCCGTAATCCTGCCTCCCGAGCAAGAAAGTATATTAAACCTTCCAGTGGGGAATCATCGCAACCTTGATGGGTTGGAGGTGATAGTTCAGCCTGTGGTAAGCGGAGGAGTGGACCAAGAAGTCATGATAGCTCGTACGATAGCTGTGGTCCAGCAAGGACACATCCTCATAAGAACTTTGAACGTGGGCCTCGAGGAAGTCACCTTGCCACGGGGGACAGATCTGGCCCGGGTGTACCTACACAAGGGCGAAGTGGTGAGTCAGAAAGAGATGTCTTCATTGCCGATCGAAGGGGCGGGGTGGACCCTGACAGTTGCTGCGGAGCCCGAAAAGAATCCTTCCGGAGTGGAATGGGCGAATCATCCTTGACCAAATGGAAGTAGATGTGAAGACTCTCGGCCCTGAGCATGTGCGGGCAATAGAAGCTATGCTGTGGGAAAATCAGGCCGCATTCGCCCGTCACGCCAAAGATTTTGGCTGTACCGAAGCGATCACACACGAGATACCGACCGGGGACGCTCGCCCAATTCGAGAACGATACCGGCAAATCCCACCCAAGATGTACCAAGAAGTGAAGACATTACTAAGGCAGATGCTGGATTCAGGAGTAGTGCAGAGTAGTCAGAGCCCTTGGGCGGCACCGGTGGTGCTTGTCAAGAAGAAGGATGGGACCATCCAGTTCTGTGTAGATTACAGGAAACGCAATGCCTGCACTGTGCGAGACTCATATCCGTTACTCCGCATCAAGGAATCTTTGACAGCATTGGAGAAAGCCAAGTACTTCTCCACCTTGTACCTAGCAAGCAGATACTGGCAAGTGGCCGTGGTTGAGAAAGACAAGGAAAAACTGCCTTCATCCTCCCTATGGGATTGTTCGAGCTTAACCGGATGCCCTTCGGGCTCTCCAATGCTCCGGGCACGTTTCAATGGCTGATGGAAAATTGTTTGGGAGACTTAAACTTTGAGGCTACCCTGATCTACCTGGATGACATCATTGTGGTCTCTGCCTCGTTTGAAGACCATCTTGCCCGGCTTGGACAGGTAGTCGGAACACTGTGGGCTCATAACCTGAAGGTGAAGCCAAAAAGTGCCACCTCTTCAAGAGAGAGATCGAGTACCTGGGCCACATAGTGTCACAAGATGGAGTTCTGCCTTCACCAGAAAAAGTGGCTACTATCCAGAAGTGGCCAGTTCCTCGAACCGTGCGGGAACTCCAGGCCTTCCTTGGACTCACTGGGTACTACCGACGATTTGTCAAAGATTTCGCAAAGGTGGTGGGTCCTCTGAATGAACTGCTGAGGGGGACCGCCGGAGTGCCGAAGACCCAGTACATCCCCTGGGACCAAAGGCAAGATGAGGCCTTCCAGGCTATAAAGAATGCGCTTACTTCAGCCCCGATTTTGGCCTACGCAGATTTCGATCAACCGTTCCTGTTGTACACAGATGGTTGCCTTCATGGACTCGGTGCAGTACTTTCCCAAATACAGGATGGACATGGGAGAGTCATTGGGTATGCCAGTAGGTCTCTGCGAGACAGTGAAAGAAACCCCCATAATTACAGCTCTTTCCTGTTAGAGCTCCTGGCCCTCGTGTGGGCCATGACAGAGAAGTTTGCGGGCTTCCTGGCAGAGACCAAGATTCAAGTTCGAACGGACAATAATCCCCTGACCCACCTTGAGAATGCTAAATTGGGGGCCTTAGAACAACGGTGGGTGGCTTGCCTGGCCAAGTTTGACTTTACCATCCGTTATCGCTCTGCTATTGAAAATGCAAATGCCGATGGCCTGTAACGAGTGACGGTGGAAACTCCAGTGGGGGATCTCGATGAACAACTCGAAGAGGAAGAAACCCCAGATTTCCGTAAGTTCAAGACCCCAGTGGTTGCGGTCCAGTCGAGTAGGGAGACCTGCGCACTACCCCGATCTCTGGGGAGAACCAATGAAGAGAGGGGAAATGTCCAAGATGAAGACGGAGGGCTGAGACAGATGAAATGCTGGGTAGCGCAGAAGCAGAAGCCAGGCAAACATGAGAGAGATAGTCTGGACGCTGAGATGAAGAGTGTCTTACACCAGTGGGATAGGCTGGAGGTGCGAGAATCGGTGCTATATCGCAAGAGGCACATGTCAACATGACATGTTTCATTATTGATGTTATTATTATAATTGTATTTATATATGCACAAAAAAAACTTTAAAAAAAATATTTTTTTTTTCTTTTTTGGCTCCCCCCTCTGTTCATAAAAATTGTGTTTTTCTTTGTCACATTATTTTTTACATTTCACACATGTTTCCCTCTCCCCCCCCCTTTTTTTTTCTCTCCCTTCACACCATGTGTGTAATTTACTGGGTGGAAAGAGTATATATTGCAGTAACACCTAGGGGAAGTAGTTTTGAGAAAGAACAAGCTATTGTTTGAAACGCGTAATCTACTACTTGTTACTCGTGTGAACACACTATTTTTTGCTCTGTTTTGGACTTGTTTTTAACAATAAATTGGACTTGAATTTGCAAAGCTGGACCTTTTTTCTTTATCATGGAAGCAGGACAGAGACCAGGAGAGCGCGGGGAAGAGGAGCCTCTCAGCCCCGGCGCATTCGTGGAAGGCTCCGGCCCGGACGGCTCCATGGACCAAAAGCAGCTGGGGGAGGAGATCTCCCAGCTGAATTGCAGCCTGCAGCTGAGGCAAGGCAGGCTTTTCTGGAACAGCGAAGACAGCATGCCCAGGAGGGGTTTGCCCTAGGAGAACCCTCCCCACTGGTCCCCACTGACCCTGTCCAGGTACCCCCACCATCGGTACCCACCGCCACTGCACCAGTATCACCGCCACCAGTACCCGCTGTGGCCGCCGCCCAGAAAACACCACCGGAAGCCGCCGCCAACACCCAGGAGTCGCCACCATCAGCCCCTGAGAGCGGTTCCCCGGCTTCGCCTGCGGACTCCGAGCCTCCCTGCCACCGACATCTGTGGAGGAGCTGAGTCATCAATTCCAGGGTGTTAGGCTGACTGCAGTAGAGAACTGGAAGAAGTCCCTGCTGAAAAGAGCAAAGTTGGAGGAGACGCGCCCATCTGGCGGCTTCTGATCTCAGCGGAGGAAACTGCCAATACTGGAATGACATCACCGACAGGTACTGCTGCCGACCCTGCCCCAGTAGTTGAGGAGCTTCCAGAGCGCCCATGTGCAGCCCCAGTAGTCTGTTCCTTAACCCTGTTAGTACCTTCAGTGGTAACTCCGGCGCCTGGAACATCAGCGGCCCCTAAACCCACCGCTGCAGCTTTACCAACAACAGCAGCAGCCCCAACCATCACCACTGCAGCCTCTATGTCCACCGCAGCAGTAACACCAGCTGCACCCCACAACAAGCTGCAATTGCACCACCACAGGCAGCAATCAGACCAGTTCCACCAGGAGGAGCTCCACAGGAGGAGTACCTCCAGTTTGTTATGCCATGAGGAAGTGGACACCCAAAGCACCTACCCTGGAAGCAGAAGAAGCCTGCTTCATCCACCCCAGGGGGTGAATCCAATTAAAAATGGATCATAATTTCTGAACAGTTACCCGGGAGGGTATGGGCACCATTGTGCCCTCATTGTTTATTTTTCCCAGTTTTTCTGCCTGGTTTTTGGCATCAGTTCTATTGAAACAAAGACAATTGTGATCATGAACCTCTGCAAAACAAGGACTACCTCAGACCTGAACAAAAATCCGCAGGTGTGGCTGAAAACTGGGTCTAAAGGAAAGTACCAGCAAGTCCTGCAGCTCACCCAGGACCACCATTGGAGGTTTAGGGCGGGTCCTCCACCAGCAAAAAGGGACACTGCAAGACACCCCGGCTGGGACAGTGTCCACTACTCACAAGAATAATTGCAGTTTAAATGAAGCACTTTATACAATGTCTAATAAAAATGTTGATAGCAGTGTATAGCTATAGTATTAGAAACAGATTTTAGAGTATAGTTTGGTAGTAATATTTAATAAAAATGTGAAGTTGTTGAATAAAAATTGAACCAGGTGACGAACCATAGTCAACGGTTGTCACCAGGCAGCACCTAGAGTTATAAGTAGTAAAAATAAAGTTATTTTTAGGTAACGTTTAAAGTAAAGGTACCTCTCTCAGGAGAAGTTTTATTGTATATTATAGAAAAAACCTCGGCACACAGTATTGCATGAATCCAATATTTATTCTTCCAGAAAAACAAGTATCGTTGGACCAAGATAATACAGACAAAAAAATATAGACGTTTCGGCTATTCAGCCTTTCTCAAGATTTTATCTGCATAAACAGAGATAAAATCTTGAGAAAGGCTGAATAGCCGAAACGTCAATATTTTTTGTCTGTATTATCTTGGTCCAACGATACGTGTTTTTCTGGAAGAATAAATATTGGATTCATGCAATACTGTGTGCCGAGGTTTTTTCTATAATATGTTCTAATTTTTCCTCTGAGCACCAGACTGGAGAGCAGTGATCACCCCGTCACCTTCTAAGAAGTTTTATTGTGATATATATTGTTAGTTACTGTATTATTGTTAGGAAAAAAATATATAATTTTGTATGTTCCTTTGTAACATCTTTTGTTTTACTTGCAGTCCATGGACGTGCTGGGTTTAACAGGGGGGATGTGGCGCCCCTGAGGGTCCAGTTGCCACAGAGATGCTGCACCTCACCCAGAGGTGTGGTATCCCACAACCAAGTAAGGTGAGTGCACCCAACCAGAATCCAACACCCACACCCCACACACACCAGTCGTGTAGCAAAGCGCCCTTTATGGCTCCCTGCTTGGAACATGAAGAGTGCTGGGAGGTGGCCGGAGCGTAGCTTAGAGCGGGAGCAGGATAGAAAGTGAGATGAGATCCCTCTGAGGGAGGGAAGCAGAAGGAGAAGGACGTGTTTGCAGCAGCTCTGCAGATTAGAGGCTGCTGGACTGATTGGATTACTACAGAAAGCTCCCTAAAGGAAGAAGGTTCTTCTGGGACACAGCAGGAGCGTACTCCCCGTGGGTCCCTTCTCCACGCTGACTACAGGTCAGGTGGAGGGAGAATCTGGTCGCAAAGGGAACGGCTCCTAGGCTAGTTCGCATTCCTCAGGGTGCTACTAGCAGGCCAATAGCTTTGGTTACTTTATGGAGCATCGCCCCTACCACAGTTAGTCTGCCTGGAAAGGCAGCTATATAGAGTCACAGAAACGGTGACGTGTTGTCTGAACAGGATTCGCAGCTGCTGGCCCAGAACGATAACTGAAGTGCTGGAGTGGATGGAAGGAGTTAAAAGCAGCATATTGTTTGGAGATGGCCAGGAAAGGTACATACTGACAGGTAAAGCTGAAAAGGTGCATTTCATCTTATCTGGAAGTTGGCTGGGCTCCTCACCTGGAGGACGCAGCATCGAAGCGGGCATCTGTGTGCACCAGACTGTGAGTAAAGCCATTGGAACTGCATTTAACTGAGTCAATTGTGTCCTTTTCTGCACCTCTCACCCAGCTCTGCTACATCTTCCTCTCTACACTACTTCACCATCTACCAACTCAACCCTACTGCCCTGGGACTACAGCTCTACCTGTGGAGAGCTTTAACATTAGTGCTGCCCATAACATCAGTCCCAGAGAAGCGACACTGCAGCGCTGGTCATACTGACCAGACACCACAGGTGACGTCACGAATCACTTCATAAACTTTATCCCTAATCAATACTCCCCTTTTACATGACAACCTGGGGCCACGGACCGGGTCACTGCCACTGTGACATTTCCCATTGAAGTTAACCTACCCGGTTCCGAGTATCCCCCGGCCCCTGGGGCGTGTCAAATCCATGGGGAGGTCATGGTTCCAAGGATAGCACTGCTCTCTTTTGCCCGTGACACGATGGACGTCCTGGCCAGGATTGATGGGATGTTTCTTGAACCAGACATGATATTGGTTACAGCTGATATAGAATCACTGTACACTTGCATTCGCCACCAGGATGGCATTGAAGCCTGCAGGTTATTTTTGAGGGGCAGCAACTGGGATGGCCTTATTTGTGATCTGGTTTTGGAGTTGCTCGAGTATATCTTAACTCACAATTGCTATGTGTTTAAGGATTCTTTTTATTTACAGCAATGCGGCACTGCCTGTGTGCCCTCTTTCACTGGCCTCTTCCTGGGTTTCTGGGAGAGGGAAGTCATTGGGGGGGAAGGCGTGCAGGCCGTGGACCATGTGCAGTGCTGGCTACGTTATATAGATGATGTTTTCATCATCTGGGAAGGGTCTCAACATCAACTTCAATGTTTCATGGAGGAACTAAATTCCAACAGATTTAACATCAAACTAGCATATAGTTATAGAAAAACGGAGGTGGACTTCCTGGACATCAAAATTTTAGTTGATCAGCAATTACATCTGTAGACAGATGTCTACAGAAAGCCCACCTCCGTTAATTCCCTCCTCCATGTGCACTCCTGTCATCCACATGCAATGATTAGGGCCATCCCAGTTGGACAATTTCTGCGCATGCGGCGCATCTGCTCCTCAGATCAGAAGTTTCAGCAGCAGGCTGAAGATTTGAAAGAGCGGTTCTTTATGAGGGGTTACAGCCATCAAAGTATCAAAAGGGGTTATAATCGTGCCAGAAAATCAGAACGATCTGCTCTTTTGCATCCTCTGCCGAAAAAGAGGGATTCACGGGACACGGTGAGATTCATTTCCACTTTTAATGGGGACTGAGATACAATGAGAGAATGCCTTGGTAGGCACTGGGACATCTTACAAACTACTTTATGGCCCTTTCTGCCAAGATGTCCTCTCATGACATACCGTAGAAGCCCCAATTTGGGGGACCCGCTAGTACATTCCCATTACATCCCCTATAGGAAAAATGTTTTTGATTCCCGTGGCCCTCTGCAGGGATGTTTTCCTTGCAGCCACTGTGTGGCCTGCAAAAACATCTTGAGGATGTCCTCATTTCAATCGGCTGATGGTCTGGGTACCTATTCCATCCGCCAACATATCACATGTAGCACCACTCAGGTGGTTTATAATGCCACCTGTGGGTGCTCTAAAATACATGTCGGGCCGACGTCCCGTGAGCTTAAGGTATGAACCAGAGAGCACGTCCGGGACATTTTAGCGGTGGGAGATGTCTTGGACGTATCCCAATTAAAAACTATACCCCGACATTACAAGACCTTTCATGATTGCAACCCCAAATCTTTTATGGTAAGGGGTGACCAGCACATTAAAAGTGGGATCAGAGGCGGTGATGTCAAACGCCTACAAGCCCAGAGAGAATGTAGGTGGATAACTATCTGTTATGAATGAGTCACCGAGGAGGAAAAAACAAAAAGCAAGCTAAGCCCAGAAAACCGGAGAGGTTGGTAACTAGCGGACTGCAGACCCCTGATCCTATCCAAAACAACTAGCAGTAGCCGTGGAGCGTGCCTATGGTGATCCTAAACGCCTCGTCACAGCCAGAGAACTAAATATGCCTAAAGAAAGAAAGGGAAAATCTAAACTGCCCCAGAGCAGACCCCAAAGTAATAGACAGCCCCCAACATGTATTGTCGGTGAAACAAGATGAAAACACAGACACAGGTAGAAAGATAGGCTGAGCAAACGATGGGGCCCTCGCTAACTAGAAAGGACAGGAAAGAAAAGCTGCTGTCTGCAATCACGCAAAAAACCCTGCCAAAAAGAATGTCCAACACGTCTGATAGAATAAGGCCCTGAAGTCGCTAGACTTCAAATCACTATATCAGCACTCAGATATATTCTGAAGACATAGCAAAAGAGATCAACTGATCAGAGACAAAATGGGGATTCAGCCCAGTCCCAGCCAGGGCTGGCTGAACACAAAAACTAAGTAAATCAGACAAAAACTCATATGAACAATAGCAGAGAAAACTTAGCTTTAGGAAGGCAGGAACCAAACTGGAAACCAGGAGCCACAGTCAGGAAAAAAGACCAGCAATAAACTAGGGAGTCGGCTGCCTTAAATCCAATCAGAAACTCCTGATGTCAAATCGCAGTCCTCTTCCTCAGGTGGCCGGTCTCTGCCATTTAGATCAGCTTCATTACCTCCCTTCACCAACAGAGGGAGTCCAGATAGAGAACTTACTACTCCCGTCAGCACAGCCAGCTCCATAACCCTCACCAGAAGCCAGAGGCAAACCCGAAAATGAGCTCACAACAACTATCCTTGGAACCATGACCCCCCATGGACTCAATGAGTCCCTGGGTTTTGCGCCCTTCCTGTGAGATTTATTTGGCGTTTCTCTGTCTCCTTGTATCTCTGCCCTCCCTTATTGTATATTTTGGTTTTAATTGTTTTCATGTATGTTTTTAATTCTTTTTTATTTTTCTCTTGCCCGTAGTTATCTACCCGTCTTTTTTGTCACGTCTTGTGTTATTCATTATTTGCCATCTGGATCTGGCGAGTTTTGGATTCTTTCTTCTTTAACATAAAAGGAAATATCAAGAAATAGGAAAAAAGAGGAGAGAAGATTTAAACCTTCTTCGTTTCTTGGTCCATTTTTGCAAATATTTTTCGGTGTGTATTTTTACACACCATATTTGATATCTATATGGACTTGGATATGTACATATACAGTACAGACAAAGTTTGGACACACCTTCTCATTCAAAGAGTTTTCTTTATTTTCATGACTATGAAAATTCTAGATTCACTCTGAAGGCATCAAAACTATGAATTAACACATGTGGAATTATATAATTAACAAAAAAGTGTGAAACAACTGAAAATATGTCTTATATTCTAGGTTCTTCAAAGTAGCCACCTTTTGCTTTGATTACTGCTTTGTACACTCTTGGCATTCTCTTGATGAGCTTCAAGAGGTAGTCACCGGATATGGTCTTCCAACAGTCTTGAAGGAGTTCCCAGAGATGCTTAGCACTTGTTGGCCCTTTTGCCTTCACTCTGCAGTCCAGCTCACCCCAAACCATCTTGATTGGATTCAGGTCTGGTGACTGTGGAGGCCAGGTCATCTGGCGTGGCACCCCATCACTCCCCTTCTTGGTCAAATAGCCCTTACACAGCCTGGAGGTGTGTTTGGGGTCATTGTCCTGTTGAAAAATAAATGATGGTCCAACTAAACGCAAACCGGATGGAATAGCATGTCCCTGCAAGATGCTGTGGTAGCCATGATGGTTCAGAATGCCTTCAATTTTGAATAAATCCCCAACAGTGTCACCAGCAAAGCACCCCCACACCATCACACCTCCTCTTCCATGCTTCACAGTGGGAACCAGGCATGTAGAGTCCATCTGTTCACCTTTTCTGCGTCGCACAATGTTAAATATTAATAATTGGATATGTATTTCTTATTACACTCAGTTCTGTACTGAACACATGGCCTTCCGCTGACACTACATATGTTATTTCTGTAAGTTTAGCTCATGGTAAATGTCAACCCCATATATAGAGACCATGTGCTCTGAAAGACGTATATATAAGGTGGGGGTTTACTCTAGAGGGCGCTCTTCTTCACTACCATGAGACACACACTCAAGGGGACATCTCTGTTCAGCCACTACTTTGAATGAACAGCTGGTATGTAACTTAATCACCACGTGTTGCTTCAAGAGAAGCCTATGACAGAGACAGACTTAACAGTTCCTTGCTGAATTCCAGGAAAGAAGGATACAAGCTTTGCTATGAACAAATGGACAATCTCTTTATAATCATTTCACCTATTTTTAGGTTTTTCTGTAATAATCTTTTTTGATGGAAGAATCCAAATAAGCCACTACATTTTTTTATAAGAACATTGTCATATTTTAGAGTATCACATCTGGTAACAAGTCCTGAATAAATAAATATACAAGAATATGTATATTTAACATTTGGAGAGCCAGCCATATCTGAATTTTTGTACTTTTTTTGCGGATTTCCCTCAACTAGCCCAAGGGGGAATGTTAAAGAGCTTTGCTAACGTCAGATGTGCAAGTTATCAGTAACTCCACTACTATGGACAAGTCACAAGAATCAGACAGAACCTACGAGTAAGGACTAAGCATTGCCAGATGGATTGAGAAGTACTACAAATGCCAGATGTACTACAAGGCAGACGAGCTGAAGATCAGAGCCCATCAAAGGAACTACAAGCTGAGATTTTTCAAGGTAAGAAACATGGATGTCATTACATCTTTCTCTAAGCAAAGTAAACTGAAATTTCTGTCTGTAGACGAGTCTAATTTAGACATTTTATGGCTCATCTTATATGCAGAATGTGAAATGGAAAATCTAGTTAGATTCTAAGCTGGTGTCCTTTAATAGAGAAAGAGAGAAATTGAAAAATATTTTACAAATGGTTGACGTATATCACAAGTTGGTGTCAGAGAAATCCAAAAATTATTGTGTAAAGGAAAATAGTGATGTTCCCGAGATTGATTGTAATGTGGAGAAACAGTTACAAGAAGTAACAGCCATTCAAGGTGACCTTGCAGACTTGAAAAAAGATGGAGAAGTAGGAGGAGACTTCAGAACTGACGTAGATGCCGTACAAGGGAAAGACGTACCACTAAAAATAGATCACTCAGAGGCCCAACTACAACTTAAAGTTAGGAAAAATTTGTTAAAATTATGCAAAATCATTCCTGCATATGATAACAAAATCCATGTTTGTAGAAACTCGGAGATGTTTGAGAGCTTTGTTGATAAGTTTGATTTAACTAATGAGCAGAAAAACAAGTTGTTTAAAATGTGGCTCCCTGTAAACTTTTCCAGGCGATTATTATTATGAATACCTGGTGAAACACATGTGAATTTAAATGATAAAGACAGATTAAAAATTCTGATCTTTTGTGCATCAAATGAAAATTAGCCAGATATTGATATTCTTCAGAAATTAAGGATTGGTCGGAAAGAATGTACTTTTACATTCATGTCCATATTTGACCAGTTGTACAGAACTTTCATTAAAAATGTCAAAACACAGTCCATGATAAAGAGTTTTGTAAACAAATTTGGGTTTCTAAATCCTGCATCTTGTGTTATTGTGTCACAAAAAGATTCTTTATTTGAATGTGTGCAATCCCTTGATTTTGCTCGAAAACATGAGAATCGTGAAAGGAAGATAGGTCATGCTATCATTGTAAAATCTTCTCAGAAGCCAGTATCAAAATCTCCTAAACTGAGATATCCCTGTAATCAAATCTATGAAGAACGAAGAAAATCACATATTTTCTTTAAGCCTTATGAAATGATGAGTTCTGACCATCTTTCTGTAAAAAGGCAAATGGCAGAACTTGATGGACAGAAGCAGCTGACTTCGCAGAGTGAGATCATTGGCTGTAAACTGAACACTAGGGTGACCGGATCTCATATGGGGGGGAAAAAAATGTCAGAATCTTGTTCGTCTGGACCCCACAAAACGATTCCCCTTTCCAGATATTGAGATAGCCAAAATTTGAGCTCGACCAAACGACGTTAACCCGTGCCGCTCGTCGCTCAAAGTTTAAAAAAATCCAAATTGAGGTATTTTAAGATTTAGGTATTTTGCATAGTCTGTTAGACTATAAAGAATGTGACAACGACATTGCAGAAATAGCCCTGACCAAATTTTCGAACCATTTGTGGTATTTGAATGCAGAGTTGGTGGGATTATCGCTTTTTGATCCCACCATTACAGACAATGAAAAGTTGTTAATGGCTAATAAATTGCTCAGTAGCACAGATGAACCATCAGAGCACGCTAACCTACATGAGTTGATAATTTTACATAGTTATCTAATCTATTCTAGAGCTTTTGTTAAAGTAGTTTTTGAAACGTCAGAATATAATGCTCGGCATTTGCTTACAACTTGCAGGACATATTGCTTTTGTTCTTAATCTTTTGTCAGAAGGTCGTTAAAGTCGGTTACTTCCTACCTCTTTTAATTTTTCTTTCCTAATTTTTGGATTTGCAACCCTAGCGTGCTCTGATGGTTCATCTGTGCTACTGAGCAATTTATTAGCCATTAACAACTTTTCATTGTCTGTAATGGTGGGATCAAAAAACGATAATCCCACCAACTCTGCATTCAAATACCACAAATGGTTCGGAAATTTGGTCAGGGCTATTTCTGCAATGTTGTTGTCACATTCTTTATAGTTTAACAGACTATGCAAAATACCTAAATCTTAAAATACCTCAATTTGGATTTTTTCAAACTTTGAGCGACGAGCAGCACGGGTTAACGTCGCTTGATCGAGCTCAAATTTTGGCTATCTCAATATCTGGAAAGGGGAATCGTTTTGTGGGGTCCAGACGGACAAAATTCCGACATCGATTTATTGCGGTCACCCTACTGAACACTCTGCTCAGAGAATCCATTAGCTTCAAAATGGCAAGCATTTTTCAGGACATTTTTTACAGAGAAATAAGATTGGGTTTAAGAATTGGCTAAAAATGTAATTATATGTTGTGTAAAAGTTACACAATGTATTAGTCAGTTATATGTAATTATTTATAGAGCATAATTCTGTAGTTCTATAGTTTTGTAGATATATATATATTCATGCAGAATATAGAGTGTTTGTATAAGTAGAGATTGTAGAACTGTATTTTTTAGTGAAAATTTTTTAGTGAAAATTAAAATTTACTCAAGTACATATATGTATAGGATATTGCAATTGTTTTGTTTCTGGATGAATATGATATTGCCTTATCTTTTATTTTTCCTTAGAATTTTCATTTCAAAGCAGGACTTAATCAGGAAAAATTCTCTTACATGGATTTATGCCTTTATTTACACAGGAAGTTGTAATAAATGAATGATTTCATATATTTAACTCTTAAAAGAAAATAACAACTAAATGCATCTTAAATGTTTTCTGTGTGTATGTCTTTACTGCATGGCATGACATGAAGTCACAGAAGGTGAAATCTGAACCTTGTTCTAATTATAGGGATTCCATACCCGTTTTAGTTTTTGCAACTTAGCCTGTAGCCTTAGTGAAAAGAATTTTTGAGGGGTGTCAGCTTTTGCAAATCAAATGAATTTTTTTCTAGGCCTAAATGTCAAGTATAGCAATACAATATATATTTATGTTATGTGTATTTGGGGAATATACAAATAAATATTAAGATTAAATTTAATAAGTTTACAATGCCCATTGATAATTAGGATATAATTATTTGGGTTATATTTATGTATTCACACCTTCATATGTGGAATCTGTGGTGTGAACTTATATGTGACACAGTCTGAGTGACAGATGTATGTATGAGCAGCTGCTAAGAGAGTAATGTGATACGTGTGATGTATGAAAGAGGCCTCAGGACTCTGTATGCAAGAAAAAAAACAAAAACCTTTGTCTTCAGGAGAAATAATGGAAGTCAGTTAAATAATTAAAAAAATTAAGATACGAAATTAAATATTATCTGCACAACATATATTTCTATATTTCTTTAGTAATTGTTATTTCTTGATTTAGTTAATTGTGGATAATTGTAATCACACATCAAAATGGTTTATTAAGAAAATCTACATTTAAATTAATTTTTCCAAAGGATAATTTTATGATATTTAATTTTATTTTTAATGGTTACATAGATGGGTACACATCTTCAGATAAATATATGGTATAAAGCAAGTATAAAATTTACACAATTTATACATTAATTATTTTTCATTTTGGTTTTGATAAATGAATTATTTCATAAAACAATATTTTTTGGTATTAAGGGGGAAATGTGTTTTTGATCCTGACTTCATCATCACATTTGATTAATACCTCTTCTTCACAAATTTTAATAAAGAAGAAATATTAATAAGGTACAATGGTATAAGTATTGGGTATAATAACATTAAGTATCATAGAGAGTCATTTCTTTACACTAAGAAGAGTATTACATGTAAAGTTGAATAATTTGAATATTTTGGTAACACAAGTTTATGACAAATATGAAATAATCCAGATAATGGAAACATTAAGGGTATATGTTACTGAGAACATAACTACTCTGCATTTGTTTTCAACATAAAGGCCTCATTTTTATTTTTATTTTTTTTTTTCATTTTCAATTTTTATTATTCTTACTTTATTTTTATTTTCAATTCTTACATTTTTATTTTTTCTCTCAATCAAGGCAAAACATCAATATTTAATAAAGTAATGTCTAGTATGAGAATATTGCTTCATTAAATATAGCGATGATATGATTCCGTAAGGCTGAGTTCACACGTGGCGTTTTTTTCGCATTTCCGCGGCTGTTTTAACCGCGCGATTTTGCTGCGAAAATGCGAAAAATAAGCATCCCATGCATTCCTATGGGATTCCGCAATGCTGTGCTAATGCTGCGGTTTTTACCGTGGCGGAATCGCTTCACGGTAAAAACCGCAGCATGCTCATTAATTTTGCGGAATCGCGGCGATCCCGCACCCATAGGAATGCATTGTTCCGCTTACTTCCCGCATGTGGCTGTGCACACCATGTGGAAAGTAAGCAGAACAATTGCGGATGGTACCCACGGTCCGGAGGAGAGGAGACTGTCCTCCGGGCTTTGGGTACTATATCCCTGTAAAAGTAGAATTTAAAAATAAAAAATATTGTTATTCTCACCCTCCGACGTCCCGCGCAGTCTTTCCGCTTCTCTTCACGCTCCCGTTCCCAGTAGTCCTTTGCGAAAATGCCCGCGATGACGTCCGTTCTCGCGGGATCGCAAAGTCTCGCGGTCATTCGCGCAACGTCATCGCGAATAACCGCGAGACATCGCGATCCCGCGAGAACGGACGTCATCGCGGGCATTTTCGCAAAGGATTACTGGGAACGGATGCACGGGACGTCGGAGGGTGAGAATAACACCATTTTTTATTTTTTTTTACATTTTATCTTTTACTACTGATGCTGCATAGGCATCCTCAGTAGTAAAAAGTTGGTCACACTCGTCAAACACTATGTTTGACGAGTGTGACCAATCTGTCAATCAGTTCTCCCAGCGATGCTACAGATAGCTTGGAGAACGCTAGCATTTTGCAAGCTAAATACGCTTGCAAAATGCTAGTTTTTCCGCGGGAAAATCGCGGGAATTTAAGATGCGATTTTCCCGCGGACTGGAATTCCGGAATTCTCGCGGTAATTTCCGCGAGAGTTCCGGTACGTGTGCACTTAGCCTTATAAGGAAAAATGTTTCAATTCTGAGTTATATGCAACAATTCTTTCATTCATTCATTCATTCATTCACTCACTCATATATTCCTATTTTGGTTCATGACTGTACATTCTTACATATTATTGGTCTAATAAATATATTCTATTAATAAAGTTTTAGTAATGAAGATGAAAACACTTGTTACATAAAACACACTGACACCTATGGGTTGAAAAAGGTAATTACACCTATGACATAAAAAATGTTCTATCACATGAAGAATATGGTTAATAATGTATTATCACTTATTATTGTTTTATTATTTCAAACATGAATTCCATATTAATATTCTGATAATAATTATATGGATATTACTGATTGCTATGGTACGCTGTGATATTATAGGTTAGGGAAATTACCAGATTTGGTATAGAATAGGGAAAAAAGACTTCAAGCAAGATACTGAAATTATGTTAATAAAGACTTTTCCTATTTCTAAATTTAATTGATTCTTACCAGTTGCAAGAAGAAGAACGCTATCCAGAAGTCCCAGAAGGTAACAAAGCTATGATTTTTGAATAATGGACTGTGTCAATTACAAGTGCAGTATCCACCACTGACAGTCACAATTACAGAGGACAATGATCATGTGATGCTGATATGAACTGTGTTATCACATTTTTACTAAGTTCCAGTGGATTCCTATCACCTGTAAAGCGTCAATGAAAAGCTGGTGAACAATAAGGTAATTGTCAGGAAGCGACAACCCTGACATGTGTCCTGTGCATTGGGACTGAGGACTGGTTATGGTGCTATGTTTAGCAAGGAACAGTCATTTTAACCATTGCTTTGCTGACCAAAGACGTCACACCTGTTCAAAGACCAGTGCCAATGGAGGATTCCAGAACTATCCAAGGCGAGCCAATGTAAGTCCAGGTTTTTAAAGGTGACACTGCACAGATATTAAAGCTGCATTTCATCTATAGACTTTGTTTTCTTATCAACATTTGAATTTATGGACTTTGATTTGACACACGACACGATTTCTACAACATCTATATGCTATTTCAAAGGAATTATAATATAAAGACTGTGTTTTAAAAGAACCAAGAAGAAGACAGAAGATATCAAAATGAAAACCAGATGACATCAGATGATGATGACTGGACCTGAGATGCTTCAATTTAGATTTAGGGAAGTATAGTTTTACATATTTCATATGAATATTGTTCACGGCTTACCATAACATGAATTCACATCATTATGTTATTGAGTACGTATAAGGCCGGTTTCACACTAGCGCATTTTCAACGCGCGCACGGCCGGGGGTAGCTCCGCCCCCGAGCCGGCTCTCTGCCCGGCGTGCCCGCCCCTTGCCTGTAGCGCCGCCTCCTAGCGGACGGCGGCGCCTGCGATCGGCGCACCCTATCTTTAGCATAGGGTGCGCCGATCGTGCGCAGGTCGTGCGCTAGTTGCGCTTTGACCTGCGCTGCGCACTTATGACGGTGCGCCGTGCGCGCCAAAATCCGAAAAGTTTGATTTTGGCGCGCACGGCGCACCGTCAAAAGTGCGCAGCGCAGGTCAAAGCGCAACTAGCGCACGACCTGCGCACGATCGGCGCACCCTATGCTAAAGATAGGGTGCGCCGATCGCAGGCGCCGCCGTCCGCTAGGAGGCGGCGCTACAGGCAAGGGGCGGGCACGCCGGGCAGAGAGCCGGCTCGGGGGCGGAGCTACCCCCGGCCGTGCGCGCGTTGAAAATGCGCTAGTGTGAAACCGGCCTAACAATAATCTGATATTAGTGTTATTATTATTATTATTATTATGGATATGAAATTATTTTGTCAAAGAAGAAGAAAAGAAGAAAGAAGATATTATTATCCTAAAGATGAACTTATCTACTTTGAGGGTTCCAAATGGTATCTGTCATCCTCAAAAGGGGAATTGTTAAATATTAATAATTGGATATGTATTTATATTTCTTATTACACTCAGTTCTGTACTGAACAAATGGCCTTCTGCTGACACTACATATGTTATTTCTGTAAGTTTAGCTCATGGTAAATGTCAAGCCCATACATAGAGACCACGTGCTCTGAGAGACGTATATATATGGTGGGGGCTTACTCTAGAGGGCGCTCTTCTTCACTACCATGAGACAGACACTCGAGGGGACATCTCTGTTCGGCCAAAGATCTCAAATTTGGATTCATCAGACCAAAGCACAGATTTCCACAGGTCTAATGTCCATTCCTTGCGGTCTTTAGCCCAAACAAGTCTCTTCTGCTTGATGCCTGCCCTTAGCAGTGGTTTCCTAGCAGCTATTTTACCATGAAGGCCTGCTGCACAAAGTCTCCTCTTAACAATTGTTGTAGAGATGTGTCTGCTGCTAGAACTCTGTGTGGCATTGACCTGGTCTCTAATCTGAGCTGCTGTTAACTTGCAATTTCTGAGGCTGGTGACTCAGATGAACTTATCCTCTGCAGGAGAGGTGACTCTTGGTCTTCCTTTCCTGGGCCAGTCCTCATGTGAGCCAGTTTCTTTGTAGCGCTTGATGGTTTTTGCCACTGCACTTGGGGACACTTTCAAAGTTTTCCTAATTTTTCAGACTGACTGACCTTTATTTCTTAAAGTAATGATGGCCACTCATTTTTCTTTACTTAGCTGCTTTTTTCTTGCCATAATACAAATTCTAACAGTCTATTCAGTGGGACTATCAGATGTGTATCCACCAGACTTCTGCACAACACAACTGACGGTCCCAACCCCATTTATAAGGCAAGAAATCCCACTTATTAAACCTGACAGGGCACACCTGTGAAGTGAAAACCATTTCCCGTGACTACATCTTGAAGCTCATCAAGAGAATGCCAAGAGTGTGCAAAGCAATAATCAAAGCAAAAGGTGGCTACTTTGAAGAACCTAGAATACAAGACATACAGTTGTTGTGAGTTCATTTTCCCCTCCGTCACTGAGGCCTGGTGAACTCCCTATCCTGGTGAAGGAAGGTAGTGAGCCTGATTGTCAGGCACCTGGGACTAATGAAGACGATTGGCTGAGTGGAGTCACTGACTGGATTTAAGGCAGCCTATGCCCTTTCTGCCCTGCGGGTGATTTCTCTGTGGACTCTTGGACACCAGTCTGATTCCTGCTCTCCTAAAGCTAGGTTTTCTGTTTTGCCTTTTGCATTTAAGATTTGCTTTTGTTTTTCTTGCTTTTTGGATTCTGCCACTCCCTGCTGGAGTGTGCAGTGTTCCGTTAGCTTTGTCTTCTGAAAGTACCTGAGTGCTGATTTAGTTTTTGAAGCTTAGTTGCTTCAGGGCCATTTTTATATCAGCTTGTTGGCTTTTGTCTCTGATAGGGTTTTGGCTGATTGCAGACAGCAGCCTTCCTCTCCGTTCCTATCTAGGTAGTTTTTGGGCCCCGTCTTTGCTCAGTCTGTCTTTCTGTCTGTGTAAGTGTTTTCATCTTGCTTTACCGTCATTATATGTGGGGGGCTGCCTATTGCTTTGGGGTCTGCTCTGGGGCAGATAGATTTCCCCTTTCCTTCTTTAGGCCTATGTATCTCTCCGGCTGTGATCGAGGGGTCTAGGTCATCGTAGGAACCCCCCACGGCTACTGCTAGTTGTGTTGATAGGTTCAGGGGTCTGCAGTGTGTATATTCTTTCCTCTATATCTCTGAGACCGTAGGGGGAATTTTTTTTTTCTCTCAATGGAGATTAAGCAAGTGTCTGATCGTGTGGAGCAGCTCGCTGCTGAAGTGCGAGGAATTTCCGCCTATCTTGCTCTTTCACATGCTGTTGAACCAAAGATTCCTACACCTGATGTATTTTTTGGGGATCGATCTAAATTTTTGAGTTTCAAAAATAATTGTAAATTATTTTTTGCTTTGAAGCCTAACTCGTCAGGGAGCCCCGCGCAGCAGGTTAAAATTGTCATCTCTTTGCTGCGCGGCGATCCCCAGGATTGGGCGTTTTCTTTGAAACCAGATGACCCAATTTTGACTAATGTGAACGCATTTTTTCAAGCCTTGGGGTTGTTGTACGACAAACCTAATGCTATTGATCAGGCTGAAAAGACCCTGTTAGCATTGAACCAGGGTCGAGAATCTGCAGAGTTGTACTGTCAAAAGTTCCGAAAGTGGGCGGTCCTTACTACCTGGAATGATAGTGCCTTGGCTGCTCTCTTTCGGAAGGGTTTGTCAGAAGCCGTAAAAGATACTATGGTGGGATTTCCTGTTCCCTCTGGTCTGGCCGATTCTATGTCTTTAGCTATTCAGGTTGATCGGCGTTTACGTGAACACAGGATTACACGAGAGGTGTTGCCACCGGTTGAACAGACGTCTGAACCTATGCAATGTGATAGAGTTATGTCTAAGGCGCAACGTCAGGAATTCAGAAGGCGTAATAAGCTGTGTTTTTTCTGTGGAGATGCCTCACATATTATTTCTGTTTGTCCTAAACGTGAGAAACGCTTTGCACACACGTTTTCTGTTGGTGGGGTTCAGCCTAAGTTTCTTTTGGCGATTACTCTGATCTGTTCCCTGTCCACATTTTCCGCCAAGGCTTTTGTGGATTCGGGAGCAGCGCTAAACCTTATGGACTTGGATTTTGCTAAACGTTGTGGATTTCCGTTGACACCTCTGCAGACGCCTATCCCTTTGAGGGGGATTGATGCTACCCCTCTGGCTAAAAATAAACCTCAGTTTTGGACCCAGTTGGTCATGCGGGTCGCCCCAGACCACCAAGAAAATTGCAGATTTTTGGTGTTGCATGGTCTGCATGATGCCATTGTTCTGGGGTTTCCCTGGTTGCAGATTCATAATCCAGTTTTGGATTGGAAGTCTGTGTCTGTGGTGAGTTGGGGTTGCCGGTGTACCTTTAGTGAGGCTCCGGTTTTTTCCACCTCCCCTCAGTCGCATGAGGTTCCTGACTATTTGGCGGACTTCTATGATGTATTTAGTGAGAATGAGTCTGCGTCCTTGCCTCCTCATAGGAGTTATGACTGTGCAATTGAACTAAGCCCGGGGTGTAAATTTCCTAAGGGTCGGCTCTTCAATTTATCTGTACCCGAGCACAAGGCTATGCGGTCCTATATTAAGGAGGCGTTGGAGAAGGGTCATATTAGACCATCCTCTTCACCCTTAGGTGCCGTTTTTTGTGGCCAAGAAGGATGGTTCTTTAAGGCCTTGTATTGATTATCGTGCCCTCAATAAAATTACTATTAAATATCAGTATCCGTTACCCCTGATTTCGGATCTATTCTCTAGAGTCAGAGGTGCTTGCTGGTTTACCAAGCTTGACCTCAGGGGGGGCGTATAATCTTATCCGCATTAAGTAGGGGGATGAATGGAAGATGGCGTTTAATACTCCGGAGGGACATTTTGAGTACCTGGTGATGCCTTTTGGGCTCACTAATGCCCCTTCTGTCTTCCAGTGCTTCATGAACGATATTTTCCGAGACTTTGTCGATAAATTTTTGATTATCTATCTGGACGATATTTTTATCTTCTCCAAGGATTGGGATTCTCATGTGGAACATATTCGGACTGTGTTCCGGATCTTGAGAGAGAATTCTCTTTATGTCAAAGGATCAAAATGCCTTTTTGGAGTACAGAGGATTTCTTTTTTGGGATTTATTTTGTCTCCGTCAACTATTGAAATGGACCCGGCCAAGGTACAGGCCATTTATGATTGGGTTCAGCCCACTTCTTTGAAGGCCCTCCAGAAGTTTTTGGGTTTTGCTAATTTTTATCGGAAATTTATAGCAAAATTTTCTAGTATTGCCAAACCATTGACTGACCTGACCAGGAAGGGTGCGGATGTGTTGAATTGGTCTCCGGAGGCAGTTGCTTCCTTTCAGGAGCTGAAGCGTAGATTTACCTCCGCCCCGGTTCTGCGGCAACCTGATGTTTCACTCCCGTTTCAGGTAGAGGTGGATGCTTCTGAAATTGGTGCAGGAGCGGTGTTGTCCCAAAAAGGATCCGGTAACATCTAAAATGAATCCCTGTGCTTTCTTTTCCCGAAAGTTCTCTTCATCTGAACGTAACTATGATGTGGGGAATCGGGAACTGTTGGCCATGAAATGGGCATTTGAGGAGTGGAGACATTGGTTGGAGGGAGCCAAACATCAAGTTGTGGTCCTCACTGACCACAAAAATTTGATTTACCTAGGGTCGGCTAAACGCTTGAACCCTAGACAGGCTAGGTGGGCCTTGTTTTTTACACGTTTTTATTTTGTGGTCTCTTTCCTTCCTGGAACTAAGAATGTCAAGGCAGACGCCCTCTCTAGGAGTTTCTTTGCTGATTCTCCTGTGGTGACCAAGCCTGCTACCATCTTAGGTGAACGGGTAGTTCTTTCTGCCATCTCGCCCGATTTGAGACTTACTCTGCAAGAATTCCAGGAGGACAAACCTGAGCGTTGCCCCAGTGGAAAGTTGTATGTTCCTGACCAGTGGAAGAAGAGAGTGATGTCTGAAGTTCATTGCTCTGCATTGGCTGGTCATCCAGGTATTTTTGGTACTAGAGATCTGGTGAGTCGCTCTTTTTGGTGGCCCACCTTGTCTCATGATGTCAGGAATTTTGTGCAGTCCTGTGGGACTTGCTCCCGGTCTAAATCTTGTTCTCGCTCTGGTGGTTTGTTGATGCCTTTGCCGGTCCCCAGGAGGCCATGGACCCATATTTCAATGGATTTCATCTCTGATATGCCAGTCTCTCAAAGAATGACTGTTATTTGGGTGATTTGTGATAGGTTCTCTAAGATGGTTCATCTTGTACCACTCCCTAAGTTGCCATCTTCCTCTGAGTTGGTGCCCCTGTTTTTGCAACAGGTGGTTCGCTTGCACGGGATTCCTGAGAACATTGTATCTGACAGAGGAGTTCAATTTGTGTCTAAATTTTGGAGGACGTTCTGTTCCAAGTTGGGAATTCAGTTGTCCTTCTCCTCTGCTTTTCACCCTCAGACCAATGGGCAGACAGAGAGAACAAACCAGACCTTGGAGTCGTATTTGAGATGTTTTATTTCCGCTGATCAGGATGATTGGGTTTCATTTTTGCCCTTGGCCGAATTTGCTTTGAATAATAGAGCTAGTTCTGCCACTTTGATGTCACCTTTTTTTTGTAACTTTGGGTTTCATCCTCGATTTTCTTCAGGGCAGGTGGAGCCCTCTGCCTGCCCAGGTGTTGACACTGTGGTGGAGAGAATGCACCAGATCTGGGACCAAGTGGTGGATAAGTTATCTCTCTCCCAGGAAAAGGCCCAGCGGTTTTCCAATCGACATAGGACCATTGGTCCCCAGTTTAAGATTGGTGATATGGTGTGGTTATCATCAAAAAATATTGCTATGAAGGTGGCCTCTCCTAAGTTTAAGCCTAGATTTATTGGACCTTACAAGATTTTGGAGATTATTAATCCGGTCTCTTTTCGTTTGGCTCTTCCTGTCACATTTAAGATCCATAATGTGTTCCATAAGTCCTTGTTGAAGAGGTTTGTTGAGCCAGTTGTGCCTGAGGTGGCACCTCCGGACCCTGTATTGGTTGAAGGTAACTTGGAATATGAGGTAGAGAAAATTCTGGATTCCCGTCTGGCTAGACGGAGACTCCAGTATTTGGTTAAGTGGAAGGGTTATGGTCAGGAGGATAATTCCTGGGTCTCTGCCTCTGATATTCATGCCAAAAGATTGGTGCGTGCCTTTCATCGGGCTCACCCTGATCACCCTGGTAGCGTTGTTGAGGGTTCGGTGACCCCTCCTCAAGGGGCGGGTACTGTTGTGAGTTCATTTTCCCCTCCGTCACTGAGGCCTGGTGAACTCCCTATCCTGGTGAAGGAAGGTAGTGAGCCTGATTGTCAGGCACCTGGGACTAATGAAGACGATTGGCTGAGTGGAGTCACTGACTGGATTTAAGGCATCCTACGCCCTTTCTGCCCTGCGGGTGATTTCTCTGTGGACTCTTGGACACCAGTCTGATTCCTGCTCTCCTAAAGCTAGGTTTTCTGTTTTGCCTTTTGCATTTAAGATTTGCTTTTGTTTTTCTTGCTTTTTGGATTCTGCCACTCCCTGCTGGAGTGTGCAGTGTTCCGTTAGCTTTGTCTTCTGAAAGTACCTGAGTGCTGATTTAGTTTTTGAAGCTTAGTTGCTTCAGGGCCATTTTTATATCAGCTTGTTGGCTTTTGTCTCTGATAGGGTTTTGGCTGATTGCAGACAGCAGCCTTCCTATCCGTTCCTATCTAGGTAGTTTTTGGGCCCCGTCTTTGCTCAGTCTGTCTTTCTGTCTGTCTAAGTGTTTTCATCTTGCTTCACCGTCATTATATGTGGGGGGCTGCCTATTGCTTTGGGGTCTGCTCTGGGGCAGATAGATTTCCCCTTTCCTTCTTTAGGCCTATGTATCTCTCCGGCTGTGATCGAGGGGTCTAGGTCATCGTAGGAACCCCCCACGGCCACTGCTAGTTGTGTTGATAGGTTCAGGGGTCTGCAATCTGATAGTTGCCAACTTCTCTGGTTTTCTGGACTTAGCTAGCATTTCTGTTTTTGCCTCCTACGGTGACTCAATCATAACATACAGTATTTTCAGTTGTTTCACACTTTTTTGTTAATTATATAATTCCACATGTGTTAATTCATAGTTTTGATGCCTTCAGAGTGAATCTACAATTTTCATAGTGATGAAAATAAAGAAAACTCTTTGAATGAGGTGTGTCCAAACTTTTGGTCTGTACTGTATATGTACATATATGTATATTCATATATATATTTCTCTTCTTCTGATGTCCTTGTCTAACGGTTTTTTTGATATGTGTATATATATATATATATATATATTTTTTTTTTTTTATTATCTGAGTGTTACCATTTATTTAGTTTTATATCAGTTATAGTCACTGTCTCCATGTATCAAATATATGTATATCTTGGAAGAATTGTTTTACATATTGTCACCCTGTCTTGCCATGTGAGTATCACTCCCTGGATCTGGTATATATAACACACATTTTTAAAAAGAGCTTGCTGCTTACAATCTATATGAACTATTGTTGCTCATGATTTTGTATTGGTGGATCAGCATGCACACTTGTTTGCTCTGATTCAAGCTATGCGCTGTGTGTTGGAAATCCTCCTCCCTCCCTTGCTGCCTCTCTCAGCGTGCTCCGTTGCTGGGTGACGGCTAGGTGCCAGCTGTCCTCTCTTCCGTGTCACTTCCTTGTTGGGCGATGAGGGCGGAAGTGCTCGCTTTCCTCCACTGAGCAGGCGCGATTTATGTCCACCACCATTGGTTAACTGAACCCATGTGACCCATGAGCGCATATGTCATTCTGTAAACCACGCCCCCCGAGGAAGCGGGTGTACCGCGAAACGTGTGTTGGGGTCTTTGTGGACAGTGGCCATCCAGTGCCTGACATGATGGGTAGGTCATAACTTTATCTTATTTCCAGTGTAATGTGCAATCATGTGATTAAGTCGCTTATCTTCTATCACTCCGTTTTAACTATGTAGGAGTACCAATATCTCCAAATGAATCTACTATTTGGAGTCCTAGAGAGTGCCATCACTATACTATAGTTTTGCTATCTTTATAATTGAGTGATATTTAGTTAATTTGTCCTCATGTGCCATTGGCCCCACTGCCCAGGGTTTTTCTTGTTTGTATCCGGGTAATGATGACATTGTTTCTCTTCATCAAATTTTATTAGTGCCTTGACATGTCCTGTTCCCTATATTGTCTTGTGGTATAAAATAAAGCTGTTACACATTTTCATGTAGCTTTGGACTCTGTTTCTCCTCATTTTTCAAGTTTCTTGTGAGTCGCTCCTACTCCATTTACTATTGGGGCATTATTGTGCACTTGCACATTATGAATTAAAATGTTTTTTGGGGGTTCCTTTCTTGTTCTAATTGTTTCTATGTTTCTCACAGTTACCCGTTCCAAGACCCATATTGGCTATAAGGCACAGGAGCAGGCCTGGCTATCTCACATCGATGAAGTTATTAATGATACGTCTGGATCAAATGTGGCAGGTGGTGGTGGAGATATCAAGGAGGCAGGCAGGAAACTCAAATCTCTATTGAACAGACGCACCAAGGTTTGGTGGAATTGTGCCTTTCTGAATAAATATATTGAGAAGGGTTTGATCCCACGTGGTCTACGGGTTCAAGTTTTTCCCTCTTTTTTGGTTTAGGATGTAGACATATGACAGAAATGGGAGGGCCTGGCCAGTGGATGTTCTAAAGGCTTTATGGAATTACTCATTCAGTTGAACAAGAGTACCATCACAGCCCTAGATATTGAAATTGAGGAGCTGCAAAATATACTTAAAAAGGATATGTCAGGAGAGCAATTGGTAGCTCTTAATCGTGAATTGGATGCTGAATTTCTAAAATGGGAAAAAGAAATCTGTGAATTAAAGACAAAAAAATTTCAGAGAGATGTGGGTGACCACCAATCCAATTCTGTGTACCGATGGAATCGTAAATCCAAACAATCTAAGAATTTTGGCCTGCCAGTAGCTGACATGATGGGTATGTCATAACTTTATCTTATTTCCAGTGTATCGGGCAAATGTGCAATCATGTGATTAAGTCACTTATCTTCTATCACTCCGTTTTAACTATGTAGGAGTACCAATATCTCCACATGAATCTACTATTTGGAGTCCTAGAGAGTGCCATCACTATGCTATAGCTTTGCTATCTTTATAATTGAGTGATATTTAGTTAATTTGTCCTCATGTGCCATTGGCTCCACTGCCCAGGGTTTTTCTTGTTTGTATATGGATACTGATGACATTGTTTCTCTTCATCGGATTTTATTAGTGCCTTGACATGTCCTGTTCCCTATATTGTCTTGTTGTATAAAATAAAGCTGCTACACCTTTTTATGTAGCTTTGGACTCTGTTTCTCCTCCTTTTTCAAATTTTGTTCTTTTGTAGATATGTTTTAATTTTATTGCAAAGTGACTGGATTGATAAATCTTTATAATGACCAGCTATATTATGGAGGGGATGTAATAGTCTCTAAAGCTTGAAAGAAAATCTTGTGTTGTGTACCTTCTTCCCCTCCTTGTTTTTAATAAAAGGTATGTATGTGTTTGGGGAACACGGGTGAATACCTCTTGCCAATAATTTGCCGCTTTTGTTCCCGAGTTGGTAAAAACGATTCCTGAGTCGTTCTGTGAGGTATCGTGATCTCTGATCTATTATGGCAAGCAATTCCGGTCTTGCTGTAGAAAGATGTGCGAATGTATTGGCATTGAGATCTCGCTCGTGTTGGCTTTCTAAGGTATGGATTCGGCTTGATAATCTGCCTTTTTCAGCAGCTTTATCCTTTTTCAAATGTGCTCCGTGGGAGATAAACACGCCCCTCAGAACGCCCTTCAAAGCGTCCCATTTGATATAGGGAGACATAGGGTACCCCCCATGATCCACCATGAAATTGTCATGATCCCAGTGGCCATTAGGATTATTACACTGTGGTGTCTCTTGTTCTAGTTTGCCTCCGGTGGCGGTGAGCATCATTGCACTCTGGTTTCTTTAGCTTAGTGCATGATTATAAAGCAGGTGATTGCTCTGGCTCTGCTATAAAAGAGTGTCAGGTGTTGCAATCACGGTTGGTGATGGTGTTCATTTCAACCATCCTTGGTGGAGGAACGATCTAGAGAGAGGTCCTGGCAGCTCAGTCAGAGCCCTGTTGTGGAAGGAGTCAGAGGGGATTTCCTTGCAGCTCTGACAGAGCTTGGTGGCAGCTATTCAGGAGGAAAGCTGCATTCTGGTGGTGGACTCTGTTGCTGGGAGCAAGAACAACAGAGCAAAGCTAAGTGGTGTTTCCCTGTTTCAAGAGCAACAGTGCAAAGCTTAGTGGTGTTTCCCTGCTTGCATTTTTCCCTGGTGTGTATTATTACAGCGGTGGAGCCAGTGCCTGCATCACCGAGCTCCCTAGCAAGGGATAGGTGTAGGGTGTGCTAGGGTGATAGGTAACCTGATGGGCGCCTGGAGCGGAACCGGCCTAGGGAACGTTAGGAGTGTGAGGGACACTGACTCAGGGGAGTGCAGGAGGTCTCCACATCCCCGTTCCCTATCGCAGGGCCCACCGTTGTAACTGTTTCCCCTTCCCCCATGTCTTGTTGTTTTAGTTACCGGCCTGCGGGCCATGTCACACAGGACAGTTTCACGTGCCGTGTCTTGTTGCTTCAGTTACTGGCCTGCTGGTCGCGTCACACTGGACGGGTCCACGGGACATTATCACCAACCATAACATTTTTTTCCCTCTGGTGAGCCATGGGCCAAGTTCAAACCAGTGAGCAGTTGCTGCTGGCCCTCACTGAGATTAGTGAGGAGCTGAATGATGCGGTTCAGCAGCACCTGCAGCGGAATTATGGGTCTGAGGCCTACCCTCTGCCTCAACTAGAGGGTCCATATATGGATTTGGCCAGGATGTGCCGTGAGGTCCCTGCTGGGGAGCAGGACTGGCTTATACATGCGGACGTACCCAGGCAGGTGGGTGGAGTTGGTGTCCCCATGGTGCTGCCTGGTGTTCCCCAAGGTGAAGGGGTACGTCCCTGTAGTGAGCAGACTAATAATTTAGTCCTTGGCACTGACGCCAAAAATTCTGTACTGTCAGAGAAGCCGTGCCCCCCTGGTTGTGTGGAGGAAGACGACCTGGGAGGATATATTTCCTCCTCGCCCTCAGAAGGTACTATGTCAGCAGAGGTGATGGTTGGCGAGGTACCTGGGGGCATACTGGTGCTTGTGAACAGTGGAGCTGAAGTCAGTCTGGTGGATGCTCAGTTTGTCCACACTCATGGTCAGAGGTGTGAGATGCTGGACAGACCCATAAGCGTCCAGGCCATTAACTGTCCCACTGAGCCAGGGGGGGTTAAACCAAGTCGTAGAAGACATTGAGCTGCATAGCAAACATCATAACGAGTCCAAGTCATACTACGTCTTGGAGGGAAATCCAGCACCTATCGTTGTGGGCCCCCCTTGGTCTAAGAAACACAACCCGGTTTTAGATTGGCGGACTAGGGAAGTAGTCAGCTGGGAGCAGTCGTGTGAGGGCTGCTGCCTAGGGGCTACTGTCTCTGCCGTCTCTCTACAATCGTCCCCTTCCTCTCCAGTGAGAGCATCGGAGATGCTGCAGGAGAGTAGGGGCAAGTCTCAACCCTCGCCATTAGCGAACCCTGGAAGGCGGAGACCTCATGGTGGAAGGGGTTGGAGGGTGGTGTTTCCATTGGTGAATTGTGGGGGTGTGAGTGTGGTGACACAGAGGGACGCCTCTGCTGTCAGTGCCAGAAAGAGTTCACCCTATTTTGACAAACGAATGTGTGGCAATAAACGTTCAGGTCCGGACCTGTGTTTGAACCAGCATGTATGGGTAGCCACCAAAAACATCCAGTGGAAGTGTGTTGCGGGGGTCTGGAATTCTCAGGTGATCAGGCCGTATCTGGTGTCGGCTGTCCAGGGCCCGGAGACTTACCAGCTGGAGTTACCCAAATACTTGCCCATACACCTCTCGTTCCCCAGATCGGCGCTTTGGAGATGTGCGGTGCCTCCAGAACATACATTGCCAATACCAGCAGTGCTCGTTTGTCATAAATATGAAGTGCAGGTAGTTGCTGGGGTGAACTCTGGACCGGGGCGTCCCTGCTGTAGGTGGTTCCCTGATGAGGAGCGGTCTTGAGGGTCCGGAGGCCCCTCATTACGGGGAGGTGTGACGGGGTATTCTCCAGAGCAAGGAGGAACAACAGGCCTGGGAACGATCCAACAGATTTATTGACCAGAAAACAGGAACAACACGAAGGTAATTTGCAGAGTCCCAAAATAAGTCCACAGGAAACTGATTCGGGGGCACCTCCCGACAATCCTTGTGCCAGATCACAAAACCATTGTCCTTTAAGAGTCCCAGAAATCCACCACGATCACACAGAGGCCGAGGCTTCCTCAGACAGCCTGGTCCTTCTCTTTCAGCATCCAACTCACATCTGCTGGGTCACACATAAGTCCATTGTCTTGGGCTCCTGGGATCAGCCCAAGTGTAGGGGAGTAGAAGTTCCCACCTCCTAGTCAATGGTTTGGTCCATCGCACGGCTCCGAGGTGTCTACAAGGATGTGTATTGTGAGTCCTCCCCCTGCTGAGGAGAACAATGGTGATTCCCCTTGCTGTGTTGACCCAAGCCTGAATTCAATTATGGTCTAGATACACAAGTCTTGTGGAAAGGAGACAGGTTACTTACATAATTACATTATAGTCCCAGAGACACAGGCAATGGGGAAAGGAAACATATTGTTACAGGTATACACAAGACATTGCAAAGTATTGGGGAAAAATACATATCATGACAATCCTTTCCCCTCCTAATTTGTGTACGTACTAGGGACCTCTACAGGTCACTGGTTAAGTACACACAGGCATGGCGTAACTTACATGTGGCTTCATGCAGCCACGAATTGGCATCGTAGCTTTCCCACATCATTGCCCAGGAGAACAGCTGCAGGCAGACCACCCATCACCCCAACCAAACATCGCCTGACCCCAAAACCAAAGTTCAGATCCACAGTGGCTGTGGGAATAGTCCTCCATTGTCCACCAGCCAGTTCAATGACAATCCCAGGTCCTCTATGGATTGCCTCAGGCCGAACCATTCGGGGATCAGCCAGCATGAGGAAAGCCCCTGAGTCACAAAATCCAACAAGTCTTTGTCCATCCAAACACGACCTCCTGCAAGTGCTTACCTCGATGAGCAGAAGTTGTCATAGCTGCGGGTCGCACACCATAAACTCCTAATGGTGCAACATGGGTGGGTGAGGCACTTGGCCAGTCCTCATGTAGTGGTGACACGTCTTCCTCCATGGCACTTGGCTGTACATAATTAATAATATGATTGGGTACAGGATCAATCCTCATTTGAACAGCTGGGCAGGAGGCTTGCAGATGCCCTGGCTGCCCACATCGATAGCATCTGTGCTGTGTCTCACTCCATCCAATGCGTCCTCTTGGGCGAGGAGTAAGGGAACCTGCCGGTCGGCTCCCACCTGAAGGTGCTGTAGGGGTTTGAGGACGACTCCTCCATGGGCTGGCTGGACATGAGGCCTGCAGATGCCCCGGATGCCCACAACCATAACATCTGCGCTCTGCTACTTCCTCTCCTCGTCGTATTCCAGAAGACGCAGTAGAAGCAACAGGAGGCACATTAACACAGGTATCAACACGAGGTGGTGGCTCAGAGAAACGGGGAACAATGGGGACAGAAGAACTGGGGGCCACCGGTGTGGTGGAGCTGGTAGGCCTCTCTCCATCCTCCAACAGAACTCTCCACTGAGGCTTGATGGTCAGAGCCTCGTCAGCGAGAGATGCAGCTTCTTCCACTGTAGCAGGTTTCCTCTCATGCACCCATTCCCTGATCTCAGCGGGGCACTGGGCAAAAAATTGTTCTTTTAGGATAACCTGGAGACAGGTGTTCCAGGTTAAGGCCTCCTCTGCCTCCAGCCAGCGATTACATATTTGTTTGAGTTTGTGGGCATACATCTTGAAAGACACTTCCTCATTACAGGCTAAAGTACGAAACTGGGTCCTGTAAGTGTCTGGGGTCACAGCATAATGTTCTAGAACAGTCCGTTTAATCTCTGCATACTCACAGTTCCACCGAGGGTCCATAGCTCTATAGGCTGCGGCAGCTCCACCCTCTAAGAGCCCCACCAGATGTCGGACGCGCTCCCTTTCCGGGACTTCCATTAATCGACACTGATGCTCAAAGTCCTGGAAGAAGCCCTCAATGTCACCGGAAGCCTCATTAAACGGCTTGAAGTCTTTGCGGGACACTCTGGGGAGTTCCCTCATGGGGGATGCTGTGGGTACAGTCTGTCTGGAGCTTCTCGCTGCCTCCAAAGCGATCTCCCTCTCCAGCATTGCCCTCTGCCCCTCCAGTAATGCCCTCTCCTCCATCCTGTGCTGCCTCTCCTCGGCTCTGCGCATGACCTCCATCTTATATTCTAGGGAGACCTCTTCTCCCAGCAAGGCCATCTCCTCCTCGTACCACACAACCCACTGACTTTTTTGGGTATTTACCTCCGGCTGCCGTCTTTCCTCTCTTTGCTGTGAGGATCCTTCCTCAGCATCATCTTGCAGGCGAACTGCTTCCAAAGCTTCAATCAGCTGCTCCTTGGAGAGTCCCTTGCAGCTGACTCCCAGTTCACGGGCCTTTGTTTGTAGGTTCTTCGCAGTCCAGTTCTTGTACTCTGAGGCTCTGGTTCCAGAAGTTGATGTGCCGTTGTCCTCCATTTCTTCTGCTCTGATCCCACCGCTGCCAACCAGTTTGTGACGGGGGTATTCTCCAGAGCAAGGAGGGACAACAGGCCTGGGAACGATCCAACAGATTTATTGACCAGAAAACAGGAACAACACGAAGGTAATTTGCAGAGTCCCAAAATAAGTCCACAGGAAACTGATTCGGGGGCACCTCCCGACAATCCTTGTGCCAGATCACAAAACCATAGTCCTTTAAGAGTCCCAGAAATCCACCACGATCACACAGAGGCCGAGGCTTCCTCAGACAGCCTGGTCCTTCTCTTTCAGCATCCAACTCACATCTGCTGGGTCACACATAAGTCCATTGTCTTGGGCTCCTGGGATCAGCCCAAGTGTAGGGGAGTAGAAGTTCCCACCTCCTAGTCAATGGTTTGGTCCATCGCAGGGCTCCGAGGTGTCTACAAGGATGTGTATTGTGAGTCCTCCCCCTGCTGAGGAGAACAATGGTGATTCCCCTAGCTGTGTTGACCCAAGCCTGAATTCAATTATGGTCTAGATACACAAGTCTTGTGGAAAGGAGACAGGTTACTTACATAATTACATTATAGTCCCAGAGACACAGGCAATGGGGAAAGGAAACATATTGTTACAGGTATACACAAGACATTGCAAAGTATTGGGGAAAAATACATATCATGACAGGAGGGTACTGTTATGATCCATGCTGGATCATGACAGATAAAAGCACATGTAACCTTTTTTTCCTTAAGCTTGTGCTTAAGTTTTGGTTTTGCCCCCGGTGGCCATTAGGATTATTACACTGTGGTGTCTTTTGTTCTAGTTTGTCCCCGGTGGTGGTGAGCATCATTGCACTTTGGTTTCTTTAGCTTAGTGCATGATTATAAAGCAGGTGATTGCTCTGGCTCTGATATAAAAGAGTGTCAGGTGTTGCAATCACGGTTGGTGATAGTGTTCATTTCAACCATCCTTGGTAGAGGAAGGATCTAGAGAGAGGTCCTGGCAGCTCAGTCAGAGCCCTGTTGTGGAAGGAGTCAGAGGGGATTTCCTTGCAGCTCTGACCGAGCTTGGTGGCAGCTATTCAGGAGGAAAGCTGCATTCTGGTGGTGGACTCTGTTGCTGGGAGCAAGAGCAACAGAGCAAAGCTAAGTGGTGTTTCCCTGTTTCAAGAGCAACAGAGCAAAGCTAAGTGATGTTGCCCTGTTTGTATTTTTCCCTGGTGTGTATTAGTACAGCAGTAGGGCCAGTGCCTGCATCACCCAGCTCCCTAGCAAGGGATAGGTGTAGGGTGTGCTAGGGTGACAGGTATCCTGATCGGCGCCCGATGCGGAACCGGCCTAGGGAACGTTAGGAGTGTGAGGGACACTGACTCAGGGGAGTGCAGGAGGTCTCCACATCCCCTATCGCAGGGCCCACCGTTGTAACTGTTTCCCCTTCCCCCGTGTCTTGTTGTTTTAGTTACCGACCTGCTGGCCGTGTCACACAGGACAGTTTCACATGCTGTGTCTTGTTGTTTCAGTTACCAGCCTGCTGGTCGCGTCACACAGGATGGGTCAACGTGACAGAAATTAGTTATTGTACGTTCCACCTCGTACTTACACAAGGAGTCCTGAAGTACATTCTCGTTCAAGCGCCTTGAGAAGTCTGATTTTATATTTGGATTTAGTAAGATTGTAAAGTATATGGGGGCCTAATCTGACCACAGTTTCACCCATGTCAGCCTCCACCGGCAGGTCCAATTGGCTATGTGAAATGAAGAAGTAATCAATTCTATTGTAGATGTTGTGGGTCTGTGAGAAGAAGCTAAAATGCCTAGTGTCAGGGTGAAGAACCCTCCAAACATCCACCAGTCTCAGACCAAACATCTGTTTTTTTATTTGCCTAATGGAAGATAGGAATATGAGGACTTACCTGAGGAAACACCTACCGCTGGGTTGATAGGAATGTTGAAGTCACCCTCGAGTATCACAGGAGATTAGCCAGCGAATTCCCCAATGCGTCTTTTACACTCTGTTCCAAATTTCTGTTGTCCTTGGTTTGGAAAATATACATTAGCTATAACAAGTTTACAAGCAGCCCACGAAATTTTCAAAAAGATATATCTGCCTTTTGTATCGATTAGAGAATCTAGGATCTCAGGCATGAAAGATTTATGGAAAGCTATCGAGACACCTTTGGATTTAAAATGTGAGTTTGAACTATGGTACCATTTGGAGTAGTGTTTTGCGATGCATTGAGGTATTTGAAGTGAGTCTCCTGGAGCATTAGCACCTAGACTTGTTTATGGTTAGAAAATAAAACCTGTCTTCTTTTCTCTGGAATATTTAGCCCCTTTACATTAAAGGAGCAAAACTTGATTTTATCCATAATCCAAGTGCTTTCCAGAGTCCCCGATTCTCAAATATTTGCCCAATGGAGAGACCTGTAAAATTGAAATACAATTGGAAAAAAGGAGTACAGAAAGAGATAAAGGGTGATAGTAGAGAACATAAAAAAGTTGTATTAGAGCGAATGCGCCGAGCATCTTGCGTCGATGGTGCTAGCATTGGTAGTCGACTACCCACGCACCATACAAGGAGAAAGGAAGCCTAAAGTGGGCAAGGAGCCCCCATGCCCTCCCCCCACTTAACAGATCCCAATATCACGACCTAGCATTTGTCAGTTTTATCAACTAAAGAAAGTAATATGTTTCTACTTAAGAGTACAATTATTATTGAGGCTAAGGATAATGGCAGTACTAACGCCCACATAAGGAAGTATAAGGAAATAGTGACCACTTCTGGTTGGACCTTGCCATTCTGGCCCAAGCTGAGAGCTAAACCTAGAGCGTGGTCCTGGTGTGAGGATAAGGTATAACAAATCACAACAATGTTCCGCTAGAATGCAACTGCCTCTGTATCTGACCAGCTTAACTAGTTAAAGTCAAATATAAACGAAAGCTGTATGTTAGCGGGGTGGTCTGGTGAGGCAAGTCTCCAGGAGTGGACCCTCTGGATCGTGGCACCGAGGGGCCCCGAGCGAGCCACCAGGTGGGGCCGACCTCTATACAGGGATCGTTATTGGCAGGCTCAGGGGTTTGAGTACCACGATAGCCGGTACCGAGAGGGGCGGCTCAGAACGGACTGGAGTAAGACCACGGAACTACAGATGACAGGGCTGGAGTGGGACTGCGGGACTGGACCACGGACAGCAGGATGGAGCAGGGACATGGAAGATAGGACCGGAGTAGGACTGTGGAACTGGACCACAGACAGCAGGACAGAGCAGGGACACGGAAGACAGGACCGGAATAGGACTGTGGAACTGGACCACGGACAGCAGGACGGAGCAGGGACACAGAAGACAGGACCGGAGTAGGACTGCGAGACTGGACCACGGACAGCAGGACGGAGCAGGGACACGGAAGACAGGACTGTAGTAGGACTGAGGGACTGGACCATGGACAGCAGGACGGAGCAGGGACACGGAAGACAGGACCGGAGTAGGACTGGACACCGGGAACACGGATTGTACATCAGGACACCAGGCAGGACATCAGGACACCAGGACTCAGATCTCAAATAGAGCATCAGCACACTGGCATCGGACTCCGAACATCTGACCACGATCGACAGGCTCTGGACATCAGGCTGCGGACATCAGCTCCGGACATCAGGCCGCAGTCATCAGGCTATGGACCACTGGCAGTGATCGGCAGGCTCAGGACATTGGGCAGGGAAGCAAAGGATCCGGACATCTGGCGAAGGACATCAGGCACAGCACATCTGGAAGAGGTCGTCAGACACCAGACATCAGGCCGTGGTCATCAGGCTCCGGACGAGAGGCCACAGTCATCAGGCGCCTAACATCTGGCAGCGACCTAGAAAGGAACCCAAACGCTCTGGTGCAAACCCCGCCGGGTTGGACTGGGAATTGCACTGGATAACCAGCTGAGCACAGAGTAGATACCCCGGACTCCTACGTCCAAGATGAACCCAGGTTAAATCACAGCAAGTCAGGTAGCAAGGAGTCACAGTCACTGGGCACAGGGTTCAAGACACAGAAGGACCACAGGAACATCACACAGAGGACCCAGTTCAGACAGGGTCAGGTAAAGGAGCAGATCCAGGATTCAGGAAACAAGTACAAGGCAAGACTCCAAACATTAACACAGGGACCAGGATATTCTGCCTCCTGGCAGGTGGCAAGACACAGTTCACACAGGGACAAAGAGCAACAGCTCCCCCAGAACTGATCAGAATCAGAGCAGGAGCTGAACACAAACTCATATGGCTAGGTTCAGGAACTCAATGCGAAGCTCTGGCAATGCCCTACAGGGCAGGGAACTTTTATATAGGAGCTGCCTCACAGTGATAGGCTGGAGCAGCAATTGTAGCACGCACCCATTCCTCATAAAAGCGGGGGAGGTGTGGCCACGTGCACCCTAAGCAAAGCCAAACACAAATCAGCATTGCAAAGGACACCTGGCGAGCTGCAAGCCTGAACACACGTGGTAAGCCATACACAGTGCAGAGGACCTTTTAATCCACTGATAGCTTTCCACAGTGGCAGCCAGGGACCGCACCAGCGGGAGGTCATACAAAACCTACAAAAGACAAAATGAAAAAAAACTGCTGTAATTAAATAAATAAAAAGCAAAAGTGCATTTAAATCATACAGGTCCTTGTCTGCCCTTATTCACACAGACGTCAACTTTGACACATGATAAGGTTTTTAATATTACACAGTGTAGGACCGCCCCGACCACAGAGTCACCTTGTCAATAGTGGGACGGCTTTTATGCCATGTTTGATCAAATACAGTATTACTAAGAACTCTGTATGATTTAAATGCACTTTTGCTTTTTATTTAATTACAGCAGGGTTTTCTTCATTTTGTCTTTTGTAGGTTTTGCATGCTTTTTGGCCATGTGAACATGCATTTATATGCTGCATGTATACCAACTAAAACCAATTTTTGTGTTTTTTCAGCGGGTGATCATGCAGAGCAGAGGAGCCACACACGCATGTATGGCTACGCAGCGAGGCAGGGAACTGAGCAGCATCCATAACGGTAAGAGACAACAGTATCCCTGCTAGTTAGGAGGAGAGTAGCAAAGTGTTAATGCAGAGACATGCAGAGTAACCCCAGGAAAGCAAAGTACAAACACACCGGCGTTACACTGTTCAATTATTGCAGAACACCTATGCAATACACAAAAGATAAATAAGGTAAATTTCTAACCAGACAAAATTACCTGTCAAAAAATGATCTCCTTACATGGCCAAGCTTGATCTCGAAGGGAGTATTAGAAGGGGTGAAAAAATTCATGTCAGATTGGGAGAGATTCCACGGCTGCTTCGTTTTTTTGGGTTTGCTGGACTTTGAGCCACCTCGGTGGGGCTCCAGGGAGTGCTGGAATCAGAGGCCACTCCAGGAGAGATATTGATGGTAGCGCGAAACTTCGCAAAAAATTACTCAGGTCACCAATCCGTCGGAAGATAGAAGTTTTACCTCCTTTAAAAGTTAATTGAAAGTGGTATGCCCACTTGTAAGGGATGTCTCTCTCTTTGAGTCCTTCTAGTAATGGTTTTAGGGCTCTATGTAGTAACAATGTGTGTCTAGACAAGTTTGATAAGATTAAATCATAGAATCATAGAATGGTAGAGTTGAAAGGGACCTCCTGGGTCATCTGGTCCAACCGCCTGCTCAAAGCAGTATTCACTAAATCATCCCAGACAGATGTCTGTCCAGCCTCTGTTCAAAGACTTCCATGGAAGGAGAACTCACCACCTCTCGTGGCAGCCTGTTCCACTCATTGATCACTCTGTCAAAAAGTTTTTCTAATATCTAATCTGTGTCTCCTCCCATTCACTTTCATCACATTGCTTCTAGTCTTTCCTTGTGCAAATGAGAATATGGATGATCTTTCTACAATGTGACAGCCCTTGAGATATTTATGGACAGCTATTAAGTCTCCTCTCAGACTTCTTTTTTGCAAGCCAAACATTTCCAAATCCTGTAACCGTTCTTCATAGGACCACTCTTTGGGTCCGATCACTAAGCCAGTTATGAATCCACCTATCAGTTGCCTTGTCCATTCCATACTTAGCCATTTTATCAATAAGGATGGTGTGAGATACTTTGTCAAATGCTTTGCTGAAGTCAAGATATACTATATCTACAGCATTTTCCTGATCCACCATCAGTGATTCTGTCATAGAAGGAAATTAAGTTAGTCTGACATGACTTATTAGTTACAAATCCATGCTGGCTCTGATTAATCACTTCATTCTTATCCAGGTACTTACATACTTGTTGTTTAATAATTTGTTCAAAGATCTTTCCTGGAATAGAAGTCAGACTCACCGGCCTATAGTTCCCTAGGTCTACCTTCTTCCCCTTTTTGAAGATAGGAACAACATTTGCTCTTCTCCAGTCTTCTGGAACTTCTCCTGTTCTGCAAGAATTTTTAAAGATTATGGAGAGTGGTTCAAAAATTTCTTCTGCTATCTCCTTCAGTACTCTAGGGTGTAATTCATCTGGACCTGGAGACTTGAATTCATTTATGTTAGCTAAGTGTTTCCTCATTATCCTTCTGTTTATAGATATCCTGGATTCCTCTATTCCTTTAATAGGACAGTGAAGATCAGTTGATGTTACATTTCCTTTCTGAGAGAAAACAGATGCAAAATAAGAATTTAAACGTTCACCCTTCTCAACATCCTTTCATATCATTTCATCACTTTCATCCTGTAAAAATCCTATAGCATCTTTGACTTTTCTTTTACTTTTGACATATCCCCATTATCCTTTTTTATTGCTTTTGATGTCTCTTGCAAGCCTTAATTCATTGTCAGCTTTAGTAATCTGATTCGTGCCCTGCAGGTTTTGCAGACAGCATTATATTCTCCCTCTTTCCAATTAATAAACATTTCTTTCTTCCTTTTTAGCATGTGTTTAAGTTCTGTGTTCATCCATCCTAGTTTCCTTAAATGCTTCGTATTCCTCCCTCTTTTTGGAATTGATAACGATTGTGCTTTGAGAATCTAATTTTTCAAGATTTACCATCTTTCCTGGACATTTTTGTCCTTAAGGCTATCGAGCCATTGGATCTCTCCGATTCTCTTTCTCAGTCCCTTAAAATCTGCCTTTCTGAAATCTAACTTTGAAGTCTGAGTCTTCACAGGTCTTCCTCCTCTAGTTATCCAAAATTCTAAAATAGCATGGTCGCTTCCTCCTAGGGTCCCAGTCACTCTTACTTCTTCAACCATTTCCTCCCTGTTTATAAGGACTAGATCCAAGGTAGCAGATCCGCTTGTTTTCTACCCTACCTTTTGGAAGATAAAGTTGTCAGCAAGAGAGTATAAGAATTTGCTTGATCTGTTAGTTTTGCCTGAGAGAGATTCCCAACAAATTTCTGGATAGTTGAAATCTCCCATGACCACTATGTCATTTTTGGAGAACTTGGCCATTTGATGCCTAAAGAGCTCATCAATATCTTCAGCTTGCACAGGTGGTCTGTAGTAAATGCCTACAATGGTTTCCTTTCCGTTGTTCTCGCTTTGTATTCTTACCCAAACAGTTTCCACAGAACTCCCAGTCTCTGAAGCTTCAATCTCTGTGCAGATATATGCTTTTCTTTTCTTATAAGCATCTTTTTATTGAATTTTTGGTGCAAACAAACAGAACAACAATATGAAATGTATGTATTATTACATTTAAGTATTAGAGAATTATCTTTAGCTCATCATATACAAGTTGGATTACCTAAGGTTTCAATCACATCACATTTCGCAATAAGCTATTCCACAGTAAAAATCACTCTCCGACTCTACAGCCGAATGTCTCCGTCTCTTATGTAATCATCATCTAGAAGTATTATTCTTCTACATACATTACTATGAACTTTACAATATAAAGTATAAGCAATTGAGGTTAAATAGAGAGCGAAAAAAAGAACAGGGTGATAGAAGAATCCTCTAATTCGAAGAGAGATAGCGGAATTGGCAGCTGATTTCCAACTACTTTGATAGGCCTTCAGAAATGGCGTTGTCCTTTCCTTGTAACATAGCAAAATCCTCAAATAAAATATATAGGTCCTCTGCTTGAATATTTCACCTACTTGTCTATGTAGAGGTCTTTTGCCCTTTTAACTTTATGTATTCATCAGATTCTCTATATAATACCCATGGAGCCCAGATCCCCCTAAATTTAGCCTGGGAGAGATGTGTGCGAGCCACTATTTCTTCTATATAATAGAGCTGATCAACTTTTTGTATCCACTCTAATACACGGGCAGCTCTGGGAGCGCCATTTTGGAGATATAAGTTGTTATAATAATTGTAATAAAGTCCTTTCTTTTGTGTGCATGGGTGTATGTGTATATATATATATATACCCATGCGTGTATGTATATATTAGTGAGTATGTATATATATATGTATGTATATATGTATCTATGCACATGACTGCATATATACCATTTATTTTTGCTTAAGACTTTGAAACTCTTTTCAGCTGACTGTATTGTAAAGACATGGGTGTTACTTTTGGGTGTTACTTTTTGTGAATGTTAGCTGGTTTTCCTTGTCTTGCGTGACTACTCTGGTAGCACAGATAAGAATAGCTAACAGCTAAGCAAATTGTATGTGCCATTTCTGCAAATGCAATGTTTCAACACCCTTTCGGCTTTGCTATTTAAACTCTTAAGAATATGTATTGAGTTAGACAGAGGACGGCCCACACCTGGTGTGGCTGTCATTCTCTCTCCATGCCGGCATGTCCAATAAAGAAGCATCTTACTTATTCAGGTCTGGACGATTTCTAATTGGAAGACTGAAACTCCCTTGACATTTTGGCTGGGAATCCAACACCTTTCCCTCAAGGGTGAGTACTGTAAACCGTGCACGGGGGAGTCTGGGACTCCTTAAGTAAGTACTCCGCCTTGACATTAGGCGTCACCAGGGGCATTAATCAGTTATCCCGGTCTGAGGGAAAGTGACGGATTTCGTATAGTCTAAGGATCTCTGGGAATCGTCTGTATCTGAATACAGGTAAGAACATTTAATAATTTTCATTATATTCGGTAACCTTGTTAATCCAGTATGAATGTTATTCTTGGAATTGAATGGGAACTGTGATTGTAGACTTTTCCAATTGGGGTTTGTGAGAGGCTCCTGTAAATTGGAAGTTTACATGCAATTGGAGTTATAAGAACTCCTGTAAATTGCTAAGCTCCATAGTGTATGAGGTTTGTTTGTTCTTGTAAAATATTCCGAAGAATAATAGTAATCTTTATTTTTTTATTTTTATTTTTGAATGGGATGAATGTTATTTTAGGAATTGAATAGGGAACTGGTAGACTTTTCCAATTGGGGTTAGTGAGAGGCTCCTGTATGTTGGAGGTTTACATGCAATTGGAGTTATAATAACTCCAGTAAGTTGCGAAGCTCCATAGATTTGGGGTTTGTTTGTTCTTTTAAGATATTCCTCTGAATAACAATAATCTTTATTTTTTATTTTTTGAATGGGTACAAAGCCAGTGTGAGAAGGCTACTGTGGAATAAAAAACTCCGTGTGCACGTTAAATTGATCTAGAGGGAGACTCTCGTTAGATTAACCCCTTAATGACAGCCAATATATCTTTTTACTGACCTGAGATTTAAGAGACTATCATCCCCACACAGGTGACGATCCAGCAGCTGTCGGCTGTCCACTGTAGCTGACAACTTGCTGTATCCTGCTATACCACTTTGCAATAATTCCTGGAAATCACCTGAAGGGTTAATAAACTACCTGACAGAAGTTTTCAATATGTCAGGGGGTGCTGTTATTTAAAAAAAAAAAAAAAAGGGCTATTAAGGGGTTAAGGAATCCGGTATAAGATGAATTTTTGCCGGTATTCTGTTTTGTCTTCTGTACTTTGTTGAATGTTGTTTCCTGTTAAGTGTGCTGTTTTGTCTGTCTTTTAAAATTACATAGAACTAAAATGCCATAAATATATGTTTTATGTTACACATGAGACTCCTTGAATGTTATCTTGAGTGAATGTATGAGGATTGCAATATAAAATCCTGACTGTATTAGGAAGTCCAGTAGGCGTGGTCAACAGTCATGTGTGGACTGGAGACAAATCATAGGTTATTATAGTGGTATAAATCACCTAGGTACATGTCACCTGATCCCCATAGAGAATATTCTATGTTGTTTTGCTATGTGTTTTTCTTTTAATAACACAGAGTGACTGAACCCTCCTCGTTTCACTGAGGAGAGTCTGCACCTGTGGTGCTCTGAATACCTGATATTAAGAACGGGAACGTCTCTGTATATAAAGAGGCGGTGTCATTGGACTTTATCTCAGCACTTCAGGAATAGGAGTACGAGGGAACTTTAATCTCTTGTCTTATGTCTCTGTGTACGTGTGTCTGTCCAATCCCTAACTGTGAAGATTGTTGTACGTTGTGTGTTTGTACTGTTACACTGGTCAGAAGTCCCTGTGAGCATATTTATCTCGTTCAGATCAGTGACCACATTTATCATCATGACCCCATTCCTTGGGGACCGTTCACGTTTGTCACACTGTGTTGTCATACTAGGCCCTTACAGGTCTTCATTGGACGGAGATGGCAAGATATAGAGATACAAGCTGGTAAATATCTAGGACATAGTGTTATCAGTGAGGATTATTTAGATCCTGGATATTAGTAGCAGTAATTGAATTGTTGCTATTGGTTTTTTATCTTCTTGTTGACATATGAATTTCACTGATATTTGTCAAACTTCTTAAAAGTGGGTAGAAATCCATTGTGCTCCAGGGTTTATATTGTGTATAGTCCTCATCTTGTTGTTTGTCTTTTTCTTGTGTATAAGAATTTTATGTAACATCATTATGGGACTTTATCCCATATATATATATATATATATATATATATATTTTTTAAGACCTTGTCCTCATTGTAAGGCAGGATTGTTATTGACCATTTCATCTGATGGCTGGAAAGTTATTAAGATTGTACCGAGAAGGTATCCCTGGAATGAGACTGGATATGGTCCTTTTTCATCAGGTACCCAGAGATAACAGTCTTCAGATCAGATGTGCAATGTGTCCTTATTGGTAACTTCTAGGCCTAACTCTTATATATTATAACAAATAGAGAGTAAACATTGTATATCCCTGTCAATGTCTTTTTAGTCTTGACAAACAAGGAGTAGGCACCACCCAGAGCACACAGTCCTGAGGTGGGGAGATAAGCTGTTAACATGAGGATTCTTGTGGAATGTGGTTGTGGTTTTGAGATAAGAAGGGGCCACTAGAAGAGCTGAGTCTGTCTTTTGACAGATGGATTGTATTTTATGATAAACTTAGTTTCATAAAATGTGAAAATTTGGTACAAGAAAGGTGTAATGAGAGGAAATATTTAATTTGGCTAAAGTAGAAATACATTTATAAAAAACACTGTATTTCCAGAAGTAACTGTCCTTGTGGGAAGCCATGAGGTCACTTTTCTTGTTGATTCAGGAGCCACTAGAACCTTAGTCCATCCAGAAGAGACTATTGGACTGTCTGCTGCCTGCATAATGGTAAAAGGAGCAAGTGGTAAGACACAGAGAACCATTGTCTACGCCTGTGGAGACACCGGGCCCTCGGCACAGGTAAAAGTGCAATTACACAAATTATATTATCAACTGTTTGGAGGGATATGATGCAAGCCCTGAGCCTGGAAATAATTCCTACTGCTGCAGGACTATAGGAGAAATCCATGGCTGAGACAATGGTGCTCCAGGGGTATGGAGTATCTAGATATTATTACAGTCTAGATATAATAACTGCAGGACCATCCTTTATTACTGAGTCCTTCATCAAGGAAGCAAGAGATAACGGTATACAAATGTAGATGTTCACACACCTGAAGAACTACACTGCACCATGTACTACAGGTATTTCAGGGGTCCTGATGTAAAATATGAGAATGCTCATGCTTTAGATTGTTCTTTGCACACCATATACTGGAATTATAAAGGGAACTGTGCCGTCAGTTGTAAACTGTCAGAACAAATTAAATTGTTATTTTTGCTTTCTAGAGGCACTGTGCCACATGTTTCCCTCTTCAGATGTAAAGTAGATCATGGAAATTCCTTGGTGATTTTGTTGAAGAGTGTTAGGAAAGTAACAATGGGAGGATTTGGGTGATGGCTCATTTTACAATGCCAGACTGCAGGCATGATCACAAGTACTAAAGTGGAACACCATTTCTAAACCCAGTGTCCACCTGCAGGGAGGCAGGGGAACGAGTGAGAAATGCTGATCCTTTCCTAGAATTAGAGGAAGAATTGACCACAAACCCAGAATCTTTGTGATACACATGATCTGCAGATGTGGGATTGATAAAAGGGGTGATTATAACCTGTCCAGCTCACCTTGTAACACGGCCTTGTTTCCAGTAGGGAGGGCGCCCCCATCTGTGAACGAGGCTGTGATTCCAAGAGCCCCCACTGTCCCAGACCCCCATACTCTGCTGAATGATTGGAGGCCGGAACATAAGGTCTTTACAGGGATGTCAGTAATGTCTTCTTCAGCATCCTGGTACATCCAGATAGCCAGGTTTGGTTTGTATTCACATATAAGGGGAGCAGGTATACATTCACCAGAATCCCACAAGGGTACTGTGAACTACCTACTATTGTTTTCCAGGTAAAATTGGCTAACCTAGCTCAATGTGAGTCACCAGAAGGTAGCCAGATGCTCTTATATGTGGATGACATGCTATTAGCATTTAAAATTAAAAAAAAAAAAAAATTTGGTAACAAAAGGGTTTATTTTTAAAGATGCCCTATATGTATGAACTGCCCAGTAACCTCCTAAGATATGTCACAGTATTGAGCCATGGCATAAGCTATGTCTCAACAGGAGGGATGGTAGAGGTCATATCTTACGTAGTTATGATGTATGGCTTTACTAACTATTAAAAATTTTTGTTTAATCTGCATTACTTGTGCAAAAATAATTCCTAATGGAATCTGAGACCAGAGAGAGGACAGTGTCCTCACCCTGAATACTTATTCCAACACATTTGTATGGATTTTATTGAACAAGTGTGAGGGGAAAAGTCCGGCCTTGTTATTATGGATGCTTTCCGCAGGTGGATTGAAGCTGTCCACCCTGATGCATTAATGGTACTGAAGGCCCTTCTAAAGGAAATCATACCCAGATTTGGGGTTCCAGAAAATATATAGTAAACTAAGTAATGTTATTATTACCTAAAACATTGTCAATTGAGTTGGGAAACCACTGTGCCTGTCATCCTCAGTCAGCCGGACTGGTTGAAGGACACAGTGGGATCTTGAAAAATAGGTTGACAAAGACCATGCAGGAAACAGGAAAAATTGGTTGTACTGTCTCCTATTGGTTGTACTAAATATGTATGTCACACGGACATCTGTAGTGCTGACAGGCTTTGAAGTCATATACGGGAGATCTTTTCTGTTACCTCAGCTAAAATCCTTTAGAAGGATAGATGAGGAAGTTGATTGTACATTAGCAGAATATATGGCTAGGATATTAACTCACAAAGAAGTTTCTACTCGTAGTTTTGTTCCAGGAAACCCACTAAGAAAACCTGAGATCGTGAAACCTGCAGACTGGGTCCTTGTGAAGGTGATAAAGAAACACCAGCACCATCCTAAGTGGGAAGGTCCTTACCAAGTCCTGTGGACTTCTACTGCGGTCAAGATTCTTGGGTCCATCTCTCATACTGTAAACTTGTCAGACAGGTAGGGACAGAGTAGGATCTGACTTGCTTGTCAAAGTCCAGCTACAAAGGGAGGTTTTCCACAAGGGAAAGCTTGTCTCAAACTGGTGAAGTCTCCCATTCATCCCCCTACCTGGACAAGACGGTCAGATCTAGGATGTGTACATCAGGGTTAGTCACATGTATATTCTTCGTGACCATAGTGATGGGAGAGTGGAGGGTAATAGATCCAGCAGGAGAGGAAAGTCCAGGGTGGTAGAATGGTTTCAGATTTAAGACTTTAAATCTTACTTTTGATATTGGGCAGGAGGCTGCCATGTTAGTGGATTTTTGTCTGTTGTATGAATGATGCAGAGACAGGGAACAAGCTGTGAAACTAGCCGAGTCTGATAAGTATGTTTGTGTTATGAGCTCTAATAGCAGAGGGGATGGATGTGTGTGATTGGAGGAAAGCAGCATGGACAATTGTAGCCCGAGACTATAGGTATAAGCCTTATGGCTACATAGATTTAAAGCCTGGTTCTCCATTGGGAAAAAGGAGATCCCCTTACACAAGTAAGAATAATTGTAATCAGCTACTGAGAACTGTAAAGAAACCCTAAGATGAGGGATCAAAGGTTAGAAGAGCTGATATATTAGGAACAGACCCAATAGGACATTTCTACATAGAAGTTCAGAATAATAGCATACATAGACCCAAGGAAGGTATGCCAGAGAGAACCATAACAGAGTCGATAGGGTTCATAGTTGGATTGTCTAACCTAACTTATGAAGATAAACTAGCTCTAGGGAGAGGCTGTGAGGAGAAGAATGAATGGTTAGAATGGCATAAATACATTGCAGAAAGCTTAAAAAATTAAGTTATACAGTAAAACTTATGTCTGCTCAGAAAGTGAAGGAAAATGTAAAATGTTATCATTTTTATATCCTCCACTTGAGAAACCGGATATCCCACCACAGGTGATTGGTAATCCTGGTAACTATACTTGTTTTAGTCTTCCAGGGCATGGGCACGACTTCGGAGAGCTCCAAGGGACTCTTGTAGAGAATGGATCTTTGTCTCCCACGGGGCCAAGTACTCAGCCATATGGTCAGACCAGACTACCCTGAGAGCGGATGTATGGTGGTTATGCGGTGATAAAAGCATAAGAGCCAGACTACCACATGGTTCCCGAGGGGATTGTGCGGTGGTCCAGCCAATCATGCTGTTCCACCTGTTGTCAACAGGGATATGGCCAAAGGTACGTAGTGGAAGAGACAGAAGCGTGAAACTCCGCAAGGATCCTTCCATTCTAGTATCTACAGTGATGACATTGGAGTTCCCAGGGGAGTGACCAACGAGTACAAGGCTAGGAACCAGGTGGCAGCCAGGTGGGAATCCATAATTTGGTGGGTGATTATAAAAATGAATGTAGATTGGATAAACTACTTATACTATAACCAGCAGAGATTTGCTAATTATACCCGAGATGCAGTTAAAGGGATAGCTGAGCAATTAGGACCAATTCCTCTCATAGCTTGGTAGAATAGGATGGCATTAGACAACTTTTAGCAGAAAAGGGAGGTGTATATGAAATGTTTGGAGGATTTTTTGTTGCACCCTTTATCCCTAATACAGATTCTGATAGGAGTTAGCTGAGAACTCTGGATATGACGACATATTCCTGGATTGAAGGATGGTTTGGGAAATGGTCCGGATTATTCATTTCTGCGCTGACATCTCTTACCATCGTGGCCGGAGTGCTGATTGTTTGTGGATGCTGTGCTATTCTATGCATTAGAGGACTTGTTCAAAGACTGATTAACTCTGCCATAACAAAACCTATGCATCAGGGAATGGAGACCTTGGAATCCAATGAAAGAATGAAAAATTTGGACTTAATGATAAATATACTGAACGTATTACTCTCCCTCTAGATTATATGAAGATCTTCTGTGAAATCTGACAAAAAGAAATCTGTCCCCAATGTGTACAGATAAATGATTTTATTACAAGAGGAGGGAATGTTATAATAATTGTAATAAAGTCCTTTCTTTTGTGTGCATGGGTGTATGTGTATCTATATATATACCCATGCGTGTATGTATATATGAGTGTGTATGTATATATGTATCTATGCACATGACTGCATATATGCCATTTATTTTTGCTTAAGACTTTGAAACTCTTTTCAGCTGACTGTATTGTAAAGACATGGGTGTTACTTTTGGGTGTTACTTTTTGTGAACGTTAGCTGGTTTTCCTTGTCTTGTGTGACTACTTTGGTAGCACAGATAAGAATAGCTAACAGCTAAGCAAATTGTATGTGCCATTTCTGCAAACGCAATGTTTCAACACCCTTTCGGCTTTGCTATTTAAACTCTTAAGAATATGTATTGAGTTAGACAGAGGACGGCCCACACCTGGTGTGGCTGTCATTCTCTCTTCATGCCGGCATGTCCAATAAAGAAGCATCTTACTTATTCAGGTCTGGACGATTTCTAATTGGAAGACAGAAACTCCCTTGACATAAGTAACTTTGCCACCGCTACTAGAAATAGCAATAGGCATTTGTACTTTGTTTGCGGAAAATCTTTAGACCAATTCAGGAAAATAAGAGTCGGTTGCGGGGGTTTCGGAAGCCTGCACAATTTAATGATAATTTTCAAAATGTTCCTCCAGGACGGCTTTATCATTTCACAAGACCACCATAAGTGAAGAAATGTCCCACTGCACATCCCCAGCAAGTCAGGTTAATACTGGGGTACCATACATGTGTTGTCACCAGAGTTGTGTGCAATCTTGTAATTATCTTATAGGAATTTTCTTGGACTCTCACACATTTGGACTGGCCAAATGAATTTTTATATATATGTTCAACTTCCCAATCTTGCAGTCTGATACCCAATTCGTTCTCCCATGCTAATATATAAGCTCGCTTTATCGGGACTTAAATAGTCAAAAGTATCTGATACAACTTTGCCAATACTCCTCTCGGTTATTTATTCTGGGTTAGTAATGATTCAAAAACTGTTAGTTCCCTGGTTGGGACAGCAGGCTGCAGGTACGACCCCATAGCTTTTTTGAGTCTATTGTAATGAAGGAAGTTAATGTGGTGCCTTGGAAAATTACTTTGTAAATCTGGTAGTGGAAGTAATGTACCCTTTGTAAGAAAAGTTTCTATTTCATCTCTAAACGAGTGCAAAAAGTCAATGGACTTAGCTTTTATCTGGCCTAAGAAGAGTCCTGGCAGGTCCATGACTCTAGCTAAAGGTGATGGAAGTGGCATTAATGAAATAGAATTATTTGCCCAAGTTTGTACTATATTCCTAGTTATGGCATTGGGTATTTCTAATTTATATATGAACTCCTTGGATGCATGAAGTGGTAATTGGAATTGATATTGATTCCTCTGCTATCTTTGTCCATAATTTGTGCTTGCGGTTTCTCGCCCAGTCAACTATCAAGGACAGTATCGCTGCTATATGATATTTCTGTGGATCGGGAGCTCCCATACCTACCCTCGTTCTAGGAAGCGAAAGTGTCCTAATACTTAGTCTATACCTTGTGCCTTTCCAAATGTACCTCCCAAAAATGGAACGCACCCTTTGGAAAAATGCGACAGGTATTTTAATGGGAAACATTCTTGATATGCAGCTAAACTTGGGCAATAGAAAGCTTTTTAACATCCCATCCAGGAGACATAGGGCACTCTCCATGACTTAATTGATTCTAAAGCCTCCGTCACACATAGCAATCTCACTAGTGAGATCGCTGCTGAGTCACAAGTTTTGTGACGCAACAGTGATCTCACCAGCGAGATCGCTGTGTGTGACACTGACCAGCAACCAGCCCCCCTGCCGGTTATCGCTGATCGTCCTGGAATAGCCAGGACAGTTTTTTGATCGCTGGTCTCCCACTGGCCAGCATGCATTGCTGCGGGAAGGGACCGTCCTGGTACGCTGCGTCAACCTGGAAGACCAAGATATCGTCTTGAAGCCCTGAGCCGAAATGGCCAAACTAGTAAGACCTTTGGAGGAGGTGCTGCCAGCCCCCGTGGTCCAGTTGAAGGTGCAGCCCAAGGATCCTTGCGCAGTAACTATAGGGACCCTACAGACTGCCGAATCCTCAACCCAGGAGAAAGGTCGAACCATCCTGGAGAGAATGCGGGCTGAACTCTCCGGCCTAACGCCAGCCCAACTTCGCCAGGTAGAGACGCTTCTCGGACAGTATTACAGTGTCTTCGCCAGCCACGAGGATGACTTTGGATGCACCACGGCCATCACGCATGGAATCCCACGGCAGGAGCGGCCCCCATCCGGGAACGATATTGGCAAATCCCTCCACAGCTTTACCAGGAGGTGAAAACCCTACTAGCCCAAATGCTCCGGAAGAGGGTCATACGAGAAAGTCAGAGCCCCTGGGCAGCCCCCATTATGTTGGTATGCAAAAAATACGGCATCCTGCATTTTTGTGTGGACTATCGAAAGTTGAACAACTGCACCATCAAGGATTCGCATCCACTGCCCCGCATAGAAGAGTCTCTGTCCGCCTTGGGAAATGCAACATACTTCTCAACTCTAGACCTGGCCAGTGGGTACTGGCAGGTGCCAAAGTCAGAAGAAGACAGAGCCAAGATGGCATTTATCCTTCCCATGGGGCTGTTTGAATTCAATCGTATGCCGTTTGGGCTACCAACGCCCCAGGAACCTTCCAACGGTTGATGGAGCGGTGTCAAGGAGATCTCAACTTCGAAGCCATGCTGATATACCTGGATGATATCATCATCTATTCCGTCATGTTCGAGGACCACCTGCGGCGGTTGGGGCAGGTGTTGTGCCAGCAGCAGAAGTACGGGTTGAAGGTAAAGCCCCAGAAATGCCACCTGTTTCACACCCAGATCGAATATCTGGGGCATGTTGTCTCAGCAGAGGGTGTTAGACCATCCCTGGAAAAGGTTGCCGCCATCCAGGGGTGGCCTACCCCCGAGACGGTGAAAGACGTGTGAGCCTTCCCGGGGTTGGCTGGCTACTACCGTCGGTTCGTGAAGAATTTTGCACGCCGAGCCCGAGGCCTGCAGGACCTGCTAAAGGGGGCTCCTGCCAGGGCAAATGGGCGGAAGATCCAGTGGAAGCAACCGCAAGAGGACACATTTCAAGATCTTAAGGCTGCACTCTCTGCAGCCCCGGTGTTGGCGTATGTGGATTTCTCGCAACCGTTCATTCTGCATACCGACGGGAGCCTCCAGGGACTAGGGGCTGTGTTGTCACAGGTTCAGGACGGCCGAGAAAAAGTGATCGCCTATGGTAGCCGGTCGCTGCATGACTCCGAACGCAACCCTGACAATTACAGCTCCTTTAAGCTCCGTGCTCCTTGCGGTAGTGTGGGCAATGACGGAGCGGTTCGCAGAGTATCTGGTGGGCTCCGAAGTAGTGTTGCGGACTGACAACCCGCTAGCCTATTTGGGTGGCTCGGATGGCTAAGTTCAACTATAAGATCATCTATAAGAGAGGGGCCGAGAACGTGCATGCTGACGCCCTCTCCAGAATTCGGCACACCACCCCAGGGAAAAATCGAGACGACGAATTGGAAGGAGAAGAGACGCCGTTCGCCCTCACCACCGCCGTGCTTACAACTGCCATGCAGGGAGCGCCCCATCCAGGACCCCCACGGGGGATGCTGGAACAGCCACGCGACAGGTGGATCCAACAGCAGCAGGAAGATGGAGCAATTGGACTCCTGTGCCAATGAGTGGCCACCGGCAAATTGCCCACTGGTACACAGAGACAGACTTTGTCCCAGGATATGTTAATAATGTTGCGCCAATGAGAAAAACTAGTCATCAAAAAGGGGCTATCGAAAGGCCATGTCCCGGACGACGTCTGCTACAACGTGACAGGTTGTCGTGCCCGGAGCCCACCTAGGCAAACTGGCGCATGAAGCCCACGAAAAAGGGGCTCACTTCGGTGCTCAAAAGACTTTGGATTGGTTTCAGCAGAAAGTCTACCACCCGCGCTTGCACGCCGCCGTGGAAGAAGTTTGCCGAACCTGCCGCCCATGCGAGCTTGCCAAACCACCCGCACAACCAGCCCCGGTGCAAACAATCGTAACATCAGCTCCCCTCGAGCTCCTCACAGTGGACTATCTGACCATAGGTCCCGCATACCAGGGGTATGAACATTGTCTCGTTCTGGTGGATCATTTCACCAAATTCGCCGTGGTCACCCCCACCCGAGACTAGACTACAGAGTCAGCCGCCTATTCGATTTGTAAAAACTTCATCCAAGTGTACGGCTGCCCACAACGAATACATTCGGACCAGGGAGCGTGCTTCCTAGGAAGAGTCATGGAAGAATTACATCATCTCTACGGTATCGATAAGTCTCGGACTACACCATACCACCCACAGGGGAACGGAGCCTGCGAACGATTTAATCGACACTAATTCAAATGCTGCGTACCCTGGAAAGCAACCGAAAGGCCCACTGGCCTGAGTATGTCCCTGAACTGGTGTGGATTTACAACAACCGAGTGCACCAGGTGACCGGTTATACTCCTTATTCACTGCTGTTTGGACGAGAAGTCAAAGGAATCACAGAAGTGGAGTTAAACCCGGAGGAACCTCAACCCTGGACTGGAGTATCCTCTTGGGCCCAGAGCCACTGGCACCGACTACAAACCCTCCACCGAATCGTCCATACAAAGCTCCAGGACCTAGAAGAGCAGGGGGAGCGCTACAACCACCTATTGACTTTCAAACTGGGGATTGGGTACTCGTACTAGATCAATGCCCCCAAAACAAGTTAGAACCATGGTGGGAGGAAAACCCGTATCAAGTGTGCAGAATAAGCCCCGATGGGCCTGTGTACAAAATTCAACCTGAAGAAAATGGCGCGCCTGTCACTCATGCTGTGCACCGTAACATGCTACGTCCTTATGCGTCCACTGATACCCTGCGATCTGAGCCGATCCCTCAGGTCTCCGACCCCCCATCAACGGTCTGGGACCTAGATGATGAGGAGGACTCCCCATCCGCATCTGTGGGCCATCCAAGTAGTGACATCGCAGTGGACCCAGCCAACCCACAAGAATCGACCAACCTACCACCATCCACCACCCCAGAAAACTCCACCACACCTGAACTTAGACGCTCTGAGCGGTCTACAGCTGGTATACCCCCTGAACGCTACGAACAGGACCAGTTCGTATGGCGACAAGAACTGTCATCTCAAAAGACTAGCTCGAGTCTACTAAAGCCCTCGCCCGAGGACTGGCGAGCTTACAGGGTGGGGGAGTGTGGGAGAGAGGGTCCCCGCCGAGTGTCTGGGTCGGAACCAAGGGGACCGTCACCTAGGTTCTGGGGGAAACTGTTTCCGGGGCACAGAGTTCAGGGACGGACCGATGAGACTGACAGATGAGCTGGGGGAGGAGCTGGTATAAAAGGGGCGGGGAATGAGAGTGATGGTGAGTCAGTAGAATGGGACAGAAGGAGCAGGAGACTGTGGGAGCGACTGAGAGCCAAAGCTACTTACCGGAGCCAGAAAGGAGGACAGAGGCAGGAGAGACACTCACCCTGGACATTAGTGGGACGGCGTCGAGACGACCGTCCAAGAACCGCTGCTCCATCTCGACCAGCGGCCGCTGCCGCCTCACTCCATCCCGAGGCTGCGGTCTGCCCGCGGTCACCAGTGGCCGCCGCCTCATCCCATCCCACAGCTGCGGCCTGCCCGCAGCCACTCGCGGTCGTTGCCATCTCACTCCTGCCCGTGGCTGCAGCCTGCATGCGGGTCCCAGTGGCCATTGCTGACTCACTTCAGCCCGCGGCTGCAGCCTGTCTCCCGCCGCCCGCAGCCACCCCGCTTCCACCCGTGGCCGCGGCTAGCCACTTCGGCGGCCACCACTGTCCCGCTCCAGTCCGCGGCAAGGGCCGGGCCATTGTTCGCCGCGGAACCCCCGTTGTAGCCGCTGGCTGCGTAGGTGGCCTGTCAACAGCCACCCCGCATCGCCACTGCTTGCCCCTATCCGGGGGCTGCGGCCCATCTGTCCAAGAACTTCTCCGGGGCCTGTTGGGCCCCTGCTTCACCGGAGCGTCGGAACACTCGAAGACTAGGACAGATCTTCAGCGGCTGGGCCCAACGGCTGCTACGCCGAAGAACCATGGTCCAGGATGCCGAGGAATGTCGGGACGGTTAAGTGACACTATATACAGTAGCTAATGACCCGTAGTCGGCCATACCGCGGCCCTATAGTGACCGGCTTTTGATTGTGTGTATTGAGTCCCTGTGAGGACAATCCCTGTTATTTGTTCGGTTGCTTAGACTACCCCTGCGGATAGTTACCTATAAACCTATAAAAGTTATTACCAAAAACACAAAACCATCTCGCGTCTCGTCACTGCATCCCGCGTACCTGCTAGTACCACAACATAATTAACCGTTATTTCCCAAAGTTCAAGTGTTATCGGGTCGCCGAGCTCCTGCCTGCTTTTTCCTGGATCTTTGACTTTTTGGGTTGCCCACCTTCTTTCATTGTTCTTGTGCTGGTAGGTCAGAAAGCTGGAGGTTTGTGTGTAGTGACCTCAGGTCTGGAATCAAGCTTATACAGAATGGGAGGAATAGGGCTAAGCAACAGCACATGTGAAAAAGACTTGGGTATGCTAATAGATCACAGACTGAATATGAGTCAACAGTATGATGCAGCAGCAAAAAAGGCAAATGCAATTCTAGGATGTATTAACAGAAGCATACAGTCTAGATCACGTGAAGTCATTATTGCCCTCTACTCCTCTTTGGTCAGACCTCATCTGGAATACTGTGTCCAGTATTGGGCACCACATTTTAAAAAAGACATCAGCAAACTGGAGCAAGTTCAGAAAAGAGCGACCAGAATGGTGACCGGTCTGCAAACCCTGTCTTATGAGGAAAGGTTGCAGGATTTGGGAAAGTTTAGCTTGCAAAAGAGAAGACTGAGAGGAGACTTAATGGCTGTCTACAAATATCTCAAGGGCTGTCACATTGTAGAAGGATCATCTTTATTCTCATTTGCTCAAGGAAAGACTAGAAGCAATGGGATGAAACTGAATGGGAAGAGACACAGATTAGATATTAGAAAAAACTTTTAGACGGTTAGAAAAATATTCAGAATTGAGAGTCCTCAGTGGTTGATACCTTTTAATGGCTAACTGAAAAGATGGTAACACATTGCAAGCTTTCGAGACTACTCAGGTCTCTTCATCAGGCATAGACTAATACAAAATCTGAAGAGTCACATATTTATGCACAATACAGCACAGAAAAAATGCAATAGATGAGACAAGTGACGTGAAGCAGAATTGTCATTATGGGAGAGGGAGAAACATAAATATTGCTCCAGTTCATAGATAAGGAGTCCGGATGTTTTATTGTCCTCTGATTGGGGTCTCCTAATGTGTTGTGGTGCCCCCACACGGTCTTAGGAGCAAATTCCTTAATTGATGTAAAAAGACATAAATCCATGCGACACATTCATTCCAGCATGGAGATTGTCAAAGGTCGTCACAAATTTATACTCACAGATTCTTCTCTCTCTCTGAAATGTGAAGTTACCTTTCAATACCAGTAATTCCATATCCATGTTGCTGTGATCAGGCGTACAAAAATGTTTTGCCACAGGTAGATCCATTCTTTTTTCTCTTATTGTGTGACGATGAGCATTCATCCTTGTTCTAAGCTTTTGCCCTGTCTCCCCCACATACAGACCCCCTGTTGGAAATTTAGTACAAATAATTAAGTACACCACATTAGATGTGATGCAGCTGAAAGTACCTGGGATCTTGTAGTCCTGATGTGAATTGGGGATCTTTATCTTGTCCGTGGTCATTATAGATGGACAGGTTTTACTTTTTTTCTGGTTGCAAGGAAAGGTTCCTCCAGCTGTTGGAGAGGACAGGGAGCTTCTGACAATGATGCTTCTTAGATTTGGGGGCTGCCTAAAGCACAGTAGTGGGGGGTCTGGAAAAATGGATTGTAATCGGGCATCTTTTTGTAGTAAAGGTTGTAATTTCCGTGCAGCTCCCCTTAGCACTTCCAGATTTGTGACTACTAGAGGCACCCGGTTATTTTCTTCTTTAGCTTTGTAATGTAGCAGGTGAATCCTTGACATTCTGGTGGCTCTTGTAATTTGGTTTTCAATTGTTCTTGGATGGTAGCCCTGATTCAAAAAGGTCTTTTTGTCTTTTTGAGGCGACCAAGGTGTTTGTCTCTATCCATGGGGTTGGAACATATACGATTTTGACGGTTAGAGTGATAAATGAGTGGAACAGGCTGCCACGAGAGGTGGTGAGTTCTCCTTCAATAGATGTCTTCAAACAGAGGCTGGACAGACATCTGTCTGGGATGATTTAGCGAATCTTGCTTCGAGCAGGGGGTTGGACCAGATGGCCCAGGAGGTCCCTTCCAACTCTACAATTCTATGATCAGATCAAGCTGAATCGCAAGCTCATCAGAAATTTTTGCTACATCTGTTGCTCTAACTGTGAATCTCCAGACCTCTGCTGTGATGAGTAAACCAAATGGCAAGAGCCACCGAAATAAAAAATGCCTTTTTTTGAATACATCTGTAAAGGGTTTCAGTATGCGTCTTTTTGTTAGGGTTGAAGAGGCAAGATCCTGATATATGCGAACTGTTGAACTTCCGTATTCCAGTGTTTCCATTGTTTTTGCTTTCTTGAGAATTTTTTCTTTCACACAAAAGTCCATGATCCTGCAGAATAGGTCTCTTGGTAGTCCCGATGGCTTAGGTTTAGGTTTCAGAGCTCTATGGGCTCTCTCTAGTATCAGCATTTCTTTCATTTGGGTTTAGCAGAGGCGAAAATAGTTCCGGCAGAATTGCTGTTACATCTTCCTGTCCAGATGTCTCTGGTATGCCCTGCACTCTAAGATTGTTCCTCCTGTTTCTATTTTCCATATTCTCCATTGTTGTGTGCAGAGCATTAATATGGTCCTCATGAAGTTGGAGGCCGGTTGATAATTCGCTTGCATATGTAGTCAATGTGGCTTGTGCCCCCTCTAATTCCTGCACTCTATTACCTATATGTTGGATGTCCTTCTTAATTTCCGATAAATCTTTTGCTAAAGGAGCTAGAGCAGAAGATAGGATATTTTTGATAAAGCCTCTGGATATGGGTTCATCTGCGTCCACCAGGTCGGAGGGTTCTGCTTCCTCTTCTCCTAATTCCGTTTCTTCAAAGAGGTGTTTAGAGTGGGACAAAATCTTGTTTCAGTCCTCTTTGTTTTGTGATGAATTTCTCCATATCTTTGTTTAATGGTATCTCACTATGGCTAGTCGGTCCAGTCATGCGTCCTATTTTAACCATCCTTCTTTCTTTTATAACTTGTGGGAAATGGGACACAGCTTCTCTAATTTAGGGCTAAAGATCCGGGTCACAATACATTCGGCTGTCAGCTTCCTATAGTATATTTAATTTATTTCATGTAAACAGATTCTGGATGTCATAGACCTTCACCACCAGATGTCGCTCACACACTTTATCTTTTCCAATTGTTATAGCAGATCATGCATTAATGTGCTCCAGCAAACAAAGGGTTTCCCATTCTCAACTGCCGGCATTATGCTTTCTGTGTTCACTTATTACTGGGTCTCAAGCTCCAATCTGGTAGTTGTCAAATAAACCCTGCAATCATCTGTGCTCTGTAGTGTTTAGCACTCAGCTTTCCCTAGTGAGCATTGTGTTCCCCCTTACACCATACTGCAAGTGAGGAGGTTATATCTAATGCTGTGCTTCCAGTATGCAATTATTCAAATAGCACAGCGTTTGCATTCCTGATCGCGGCCAGTGCTAGGCACAAGTGGGGTTAGGCTACTTTCACACATCAGGTTTTTTCCGACAGGCAGGATCCGTCTATTTGTTAAAAAACTGGATCCGCCGAAAGCTGCCACCGGATCCAGTTTTCTCTCATTGAATTGTATTAGGGCCGGATCGTGCCGCATGGCCTTCCGTTTCTTCCGGTTTTCGCCGGATCCAGCTAAATGTTTCATTCCGGCATTTGGAAAAAACATCTGTAGTGACGTTTTTTGTCTGCGGCGAAAAACCGGACAGCGCTGGATCCAGCCTGTCGTTTTTATTGCTATAATGGAAGCCTATGGGCGCCGGAATGCGCCGGATCCAGAAAAAGACGGATCCGGCCACCGGATCCGTTATTTTAAGTCTGCACATGCTCAGATCCAATTGGACAGCCCCCAGGAAACAGATATAAACCTGCTAGACGGATCCGGCGGAAAGACGGATCCGTTTCTTCAGTTCTCCAAAATTTACGCTGGATCCGGTTTTTCTAAAAATAGCCGGATCCTGCCTGTCGGAAAAAACCTGATGTGTGAAAGTAGCCTTATCGTTCTCAATTAAGACGGCTTGCGCACGGTATTCCGTGTAGAGCAAAGCTCCACTTGTGATTACTGCAGTTTTAATCTTTGCTTTAAGGCAGGGCACATATGATGAGTGACAAATGTCTCTTTATACATCGTAGCTTTGCCCGCTGAACTCACTGTCGGTGTCGCCACGCTACCAGCTCCCCAGCTCTCTGCTCCCATCTTCCTCACCTCCCTGCGGGCGGTGAGTATTATGGCCTGAATGTTCCGGCTTCTCTCCCATCTCTTTGCCACCTCACCCGCAGCTCCCCCGACGTAGGGTTCCGTTCCTGGCCCCCTCCCATGCACCAGTCTGTGTCTCAGGTACTGCTTCGTCTCACTAACCCTGTGTTCTGGGACCCTCTCCGAGACCTGAGGAGAGCGATGCCGGCTCCAGTAAGCGCGCTTGTGTGCGGTGAGTACGGCAACAGGAAAGGAGGGGGGAGGGGGTCTAACTATTCACCGCGGGTGTCTCGCGGTCAGGATTTCCGGCTGTCACTGCTGCAGATGTTCTCTCCAAGTCAGGCACTTCTCCACGGCGGCTCTCCGATCCCTGAGGGCGCTATTCTGCTGGCGAGAGGTACAGGCCCCCCCAGGTCCCACGCTTCCCTGCAGTCCCTGTCGCATCCCGTCCAACAGGGATTTCAGTCAGTCAAATTCTCTGAAAGTGTCCCCAGGATGCTTTAGCAGGGTCTCCTGTGAGTCCAGATTATGTTGGGAGCCTTTGCTGTTATTTTCTTTGCTTCCCCAAGGCTAGATGGCTTGGATTGTTTCATGGAAAGCAGGAGCTCTACACCATCAGTGGCCACCATGGAACTCCAGATATACGCTTTTCTAATATACAATGCGACACCTCCTCCTCATTTATCAAGTCTGTTTCTTGTAAATAAGTTGTATCCTTCTAGCCTTGTATTCCAATCATGTGTATCGTCCCACAAAGATTCAGTGATTCCAATGACATCATATTTCTTCTCCTGTGTTAGTAGTTCCAATTCTCCTTGTTTGTTGCCCATGCTTTGTGCATTTGTATAGAAACATTTTAGTATGTCATTGTTTTCTCTTCCTCCAATATTTTTATTTTTAGATTTTTTCGTTTTTGTTCTTTCTTTCTACTTCTGATAGCAGAGTTCTCAATAGTATTTGTCAGGTGTATGGCTTTTTCTGGCCTTTTGCCAGAATGTACTTTAAACTGTATATAAATAAAGTTTCTTCAAATATTTTGTTATATCAGCCTGATGAAGAGACGTAAGTTGTCTCGAAAGCTTGCTTTGTAACATCATTTACTATTATTTGTTAGCCATTAAAAGGTATCATACCCACAAGATTCCTATTTTGTTTCTCTCACTGAGAGCACTTTATATATTTTTTGTAGGAGACTCACACGGGGTCAGCAACTCCATTGAAGAGGAGCTGTCTCGGGGTGTAGCTTGCGACATTCTGGATCTCGTGTTTCTGACCTGGGGAGTTGTACTGAGATAAGGCTTCATACCTTCCGAAGTGTCCCCTATTTTTGTGTTTGTGTTTTGCTCAGTGACTCGCCAAGATTTGCCCATAGGTGCCTGCAGCTAATATTTGCTTATAGGTAGTTGTGGGGGAACATGGAGAGTGGAGTGGTCACCCCATTTGTCTCAGCCCTCCATCAGCAAGCCCCCTCCAATCTGTCTGTTTGTTTATTAGAGTAGTAGTTGGGAGCGTGAACAGGGTCAAAAGAGATAATCCTCAAAAAGTTAATAGAATAAGGGTCAGATGATATTCTGTATTCCACCACTAGATGCCACCAGAGTCTCAGTGTTAAACATACCAGGCTGCTTCTAATTATTATTTACTGTTACAGGAAAGATATATATCTTTGTACCATTAGCCAGTAGATAGAAGAATATTTAGAATTGAGAGTCCTCAGTGGTTGTCTAGCTTGATGAAGAAACCTGAGTAGTCTCGAAAGCTTACAATGTGTTACCATCTTTTCAGTTAGCCATTAAAAGGTATCAACCACTGAGGACTCTCAATTCTGAATATTCTTCTGTTTACTGTTATATACCCTCAGGGATATGAGGGAAAACTCAGATATGTTGGAATGAGCTTAAAATATATTGATTGTTTTATAATTCCAAACCCCCCCTAGTCACTGGAGAGGGCAGTTATGAATATCCTCTGAGTCCTCTAAGCCTTTGTTGCAGGAGTATGCTTTCCCCTCGGGTCTTGGTCCTCCCAAAATGGCGGCGGCTCTCTATGGCGGTAAAAGCCCTCAGGAAGAAGGCACGGCTGGGAAGTGTTCTTATTGTCACCGGCATTGCACCTTCCAATGCACCTCTGCCCTTTCTTCAGCGATGCCCACGCTGATACTGAGCTCCGTCGGGGATTCCGCCCGCATAGGCCCCGGCAGGGTGAGTGCGTCCTTTGTGTTCTGCGCTGCGGGAATCAGGAGTGGCGATCTCCTCTTACCTCCGCTCGAGGTCTTCTCAGGATGAGCGGGGATCTCTGCCTCAGGACGTCCTAGTCCATCCAACACCACCGGACGGCTCAGGGCCGTCCCACCTGGTCCGCCTGTGAACTCCCGGGTGGCATCACAGATCCTCAGGAGTGACCGCGGCTTCTCGATCTCCGGTACGCCTGACTCTTGGAACCGGCGCCACCACTCCTAAGACCTCCCGTTGAGGGGCCCCCTCGTCCCAGGCCTTTTCTGGTATGCTTTTAGTGATGGGTGGTCTGGTAATACTTTTTAAAGCTTCTTATTTCTTTTTTGCTTTAAGGAGCTCTCCTCCATGTATCCTTCTCTCTCAGCTGCTGGACAAGCTAATACCCCCCCCCCCCCCAAGCAAAAAAAAATTTAAAACATTTCTCCCTATTTGGATTTTTTCCCCTAGGCTTTAGGTACAGTACATGATAAAGTGAAAATTAACCTGCAAAAAACATGCACTCATATAGGTGTATATTTGTTAGTCTAGCTTTGCAAGTTCGGACAAAGCAGCTTGGACATACTACTTTGACCAGACATCTTGTCCCTTACTGTGCTTTCAGTTATGTTTTTCATGCAGACTTTCATAATAAAACATGTTTGTCCAGAAGGAGCTACTTTCTAATTGATGCTGCTCATAGTTTGGGTATCATAAAACATGGAACCCTTTCCATTTAAAACCACTCACAGATGAAGTAAACAATATTACTTTAATTTTCAGTAAAAATGGTGTTTATGAAGGGGTAGAATATATTAGCTCCTTTGATAGGTGAAATTGTGATGACCACTGAAGTCAGGGCAACTCCAAAATTGCAGGTCTTTTGGGGTATTCCTTTATTTAGTAACTGGTTCAAACCAAAAAATGGTTCAAGGAATGATAACTGATAAACAAACTGAAAATATGGTCTGGATCAACAGTTATGGATGATGGGTGGGCAAGCTTTGTTCACTGATGCGTATGAGGAGCAAAGGTTAGAAAGTAGTATACAAGAAATGTTTCTCATACAGACAAGCTCCACCCGTGGCTGTTGACCTATTAAATGCAGCTGTCAGTCTCAGACATTGGCGTGTAAAGTGCACCAGAACTTTTGAGCCTGACACTATGTGTAAGGGGATAGAGAAATGTTGTTCTTTTACTATATATTAATGTATATATGTTATTATATTCTGGTACTGCTACACTTATAGTGTATTACAGCTATCTATTCAATTGGTACTGCTACATCATATGGTGTATTACCATTAATGTCAAATGTGTACTGTTTTGCATTGTATAAGAATAAGGTAAGAGTAGTTCACGGGTTTGGCCACTAGATGGGGGGCATTCCAGTGCACACGGTTCATAGTTAGTAAACACATGGTTAAGTGCAGGAGGGGCTGCTGCACAGTAAGGTAGTGTACAGTGTTAGGTTTAGTTAGAGGCCTATAGGCACCCGAAGGATCCACATAGGCTATAGGCCCAGGACACTGCAGCAACCGCAAAATGTATAAGACTGAAGCCCAGCTCACCAAAGCACAGCACCATACTACAGCGGACCAGCACAGCTGGGGGCCGGAAGCAGTACTAAGATGTGGCCACTCATTACATGGGCACAAACCCTTAGCACCGGGGCGAAACAGCCAAGGGAACCCACTGAAGCAGTGAGTGCAGACAGTGACAAAGCGGGGCCAGCACAGTGGACAGAACCTCAGAACAGGTCGCTCTCTCAGAAGCTACTGACTGCAGGTATTAATGATCTTGTGCTGAGCTCCATCATCTGTTAACGGATATATAGAATGCTCACATGTTACTGGTAGAACAAAGGCTCTAAAGAAGTGCTATAGCTCCTCACCCCCAAAAAGGAATTCAGCAAATTCTGCACTCCCAAATTCAAATACCCCCTTCCCTTCTGAGCCCCACACTTTGCCTAAACCATATATAGCGTTCATATGTTTGACACTTCTGTAGCAATGACAGCCCACCTAATATATAAGTGCTTGTCTCCAGAAGCATGAGTTGAGCAATACCATGTACGGTCACCAAAAGGGCAGTTTGCAATTTTCATTGCTGCTTCTTTCTGTAAAATACCCATGGAATCAAAATTGCCACTACACTTGTAGATAAATGCCCAAAATGGTATAATTTCCAAAATGGGGTCACTTAAGGGGAGATTCTGCTCTTCTAGCACTTAGGGGCTCTGTATATGGAATCCTCAAACTATTCTAGAAAAAATTGGAGCTTCAAGAGGAAAAAAGCGCTCCGTCCCTCTGAGTCTCGCTGGATGGCTAAGCAGTACTGTACAGCCACATATGAGGTATTTCTACATTCAGCAGAAATTGTGGGACACATTTTGGTGCCAATTTTAACCATTTCCCAGTGTGAATATGTAGAATCTGGGGCTAAATCAAAATTTTGGTGGTAAAAATGTACTTATTTTTTCTTAACTACTAAAAGGCATAAAATTCTGTGCCACACCTGTAATAATAATAATAATAAATTTTATTTTTATAGCGCCGACATATTCCGCAGCACTTTACATTTCAGAGGGGATTTGTACAGACAATAGACATTACAGCATAACAATAATCACATACAGTAGATTATAACAAATACCAAGAGGAAAGAGGGCCCTGCTCGCAAGCTTACAGTCTATGAGGAAAGAGGTAGACACGAAAGGTGGGTGGTAACAGTTGCCCTGATTGTATGGACCAGCCATAATGTTGAGTGTGTAACAGTACAGACACATAGGGCTAATGGATGCATAAAGCATGTGGGAACATGATGCGGGAAATCTGGTTATGGTAAAACTTTTGGCTGTGTCACACAGGGATAGATTAGGTTAATGTGTTGAGGCGATAGGCCAGTCTGAATAAATGCGTTTTCAGGGCACGCTTAACATTTTGGGGATTGGGGACTAATCGTATTGACCTGGGAAGTACATTCCAAAGAATTGGCACAGCACGTGTAAAGTCTTGGAGACGGGAGTGGGAGGTTCTGACTATTGAGGATGCTAACCTCAGGTCATCAGCAGAACAGAGGGCGCGGGTAGGGTGGTATACTGAAACAAGGGAGGAGATGTAGGGTGGTGCTGAGCCATGGAGGGCTTTGTGGGTGAGGGTAATAAGTTTATACTGAATTCTGGAGTGGATGGGTAGCCAGTGTAATGACTGGCACAAGGTAGAGGCATCGGTGTAACGATTGGTGAGGAATATGATCCTGGCTGCAGCATTCAAGACAGATTGGAGAGGGGAGAGTTTGGTAAGAGGGAGACCGATTAGAAGAGAGTTACAATAGTCCAGACGAGAATGAATAAGAGAAACAGTAAGAGTTTTTGCAGAGTCAAAAGTAAGAAAAGGTCGAATTCTAGAAATGTTTTTGAGGTGCAGATGACAAGAGCGAGCCACTGATCGAATGTGGGGGGCAAAGGAAAGCTCGGAATCAAGTATGACCCCAAGACAGCGGGCCTGTTGCTGGAGAGTAATAGTGGAACCACACACAGAAATAGCAATGTCGGGTATAGGTACATTAGTAGAGGGAGGAAACACCAGGAGTTCAGTCTTTGACAGGTTCAGTTTCAGATATAGTGAGGACATGATGTTAGACACAGCGTTTAGACAATCGCCGGTGTTTTCTAGAAAGGCTGGCGTGATGTCAGGAGAAGAAGCGTATAATTGGGTGTCATCAGCATAGAGATGGTACTGGAAACCAAATCTACTGATTGTTTGACCAATAGGGGCAGTGTATAAGGAGAAGAGGAGGGGGCCTAGAACCGATCCTTGGGGGACCCCAGCAGTAAGGGGAAGGTGAGAGGAGGAGGAACCGGCAAAAGATACAGTAAAGGAGCGGTCGGAGAGATAGGAGGAGAACCAGGAGAGAACGGTGTCCTTGAGGCCAATGGAACAGAGCATAGTGAGGAGGAGCTGATGATCCACAGTGTCGAATGCTGCAGAGAGATCCAAGAGAATTAGCATGGAGTAATGACCATTTGATTTAGCTATTAGCAGATCATTAGCGACTTTAGTGAGGGCAATTTCAGTGGAGTGTAAAGAGCGGAAACCGGATTGGAGAGGGTCGAGAACAGAGTTTTCTGAGAGATAGCGGATAAGACGGGAGTGGACCAGACGTTCCAGGAGTTTAGAGATGAAGGGAAGATTAGAGACAGGTCTATAGTTAGCGGCACAGTTTTGGTCGAGGGATGGTTTTTTAAGTAATGGATGTATGATGGCATGCTTAAATGAGGAGGGAAAAATACCAGAAGAGAGAGAGAGGTTAAATATTTTAGTTAGGTGAGGGGTGACAGCAGGGGAAAGGGACTGGAGGAGATGTGACGGAAATGGGTCACTGGTGCAAGTAGTTGGGCGAGAAGATGCAAGGAGCCTGCTTACTTCTTCTTCTGTGACTGGTTCAAAATCAGAGAGTGAGCTAGATGCAGTGGGGGAGGGAGGACAGTGCATGGTATGAGGTGAATGGGAGATAATTTCCTGTCAAATCTGGTCAATTTTTTCTTTGAAGTAATTGGCCAGATCGTCAGCTCGGAGCTCCGTGGTTGGGGCCTGTACTCTTGGATTGAGTAGAGAATGAAAAGTGTCAAAGAGACGTTTCGGGTTATTGGATAGTGAGGTGATGAGGGTGTTGAAATAGATTTGTTTGGAGAGGTGAAGGGCAGTGTTGTATGTTCTAAGCATAAACTTAAAATGGATGAAATCTTCGTGTAGATTGGATTTTCTCCACAGATGTTCGGCGCACCTGGAGCACCGCTGCAGGAACCGTGTTTACACCGTGTTCCAGGGCTGTCGCCGTCTGCGTTGTGGTGTTCTATTTATAGGGGGTGCAAATTCATCCAGGGCACTTTGAAGTGTTTCATTGTAATGCTTCAATGGAGAATCAGGACATGAGAGGGAGGAGATAGGGGCCAATGAAGACTGCAAGTTCTTCATAAGTTTCTGGGTGTTAATGGCCTGTATGTTTCTATAAGTCTGGACAGTGGGGGTGACCTGAGCGGCCTGGCAGTTCTTGATAGAGAATGAAAGAAGATGGTGGTCAGAGAGCGGGAGAGGGGAGTTTGCAAAATCATCCACTGCACAAAGCCGAGAGAAGACCAAGTCGAGGGAGTTTCCGTCTTCATGCGTTGGAGAATTAGTAAGCTGCGAAAGGCCAAATGAGGAGGTTAGAGATAAAAGGTGAGTAGCAGATGGGGAGAGGGGAAGAGCAATGGGGATGTTGAAATCTCCCATGATGAGTGGAGACCTGTGGTGTCAATATGATCACTGGACCCCTAGATAAATTCATTGACAGACGTAGTTTGTAAAATGGAATCACTTATGAGGGGTTCTGTTATTCTGGCACCTCAGGGGCTCTACCAGTGTGACATGGCACTCTCAAACCAGTCCAGCAAAATCTGAACTGAAATATGGCGCATCTTTCCATCTGACCTTTGCACTGTGCCTCAAAAGTAAGGCACATATGGGGCATTTGTGTACTCAGAAGAAATTCAACAAAAATTTGCGGTCCATTTTCCCCTGTTATCTGTGTGAAAATAAAAAAAAATTGAGGTGTAAATAAAAAATGCGAGGCTCTAAACATTTTTGTGGGAAAAAATGTGATTTTTTTATTTTTATCGCTCAATATTATTCACTTCTGTGAAGCACCTGCGGGTTCAAGGTGCTAACCACACATCTAGTTACATTGCTTGAGGGGTCCAATTTCCAAAATGGGGTCACTTGTGGTGGGTTTCCACAGTTTAGGCACATAGGGGGTTCTCAAAACTTGGCATGGCATCTGATAATGATTACAGCAAATTTTGCATTCAAAAAGTCAAATGGAGCTCCTTCCATTCCGAGCCCTGCCGTGCGCAAAAACAGTAGTTTTCCTCTACATTTTGGGTGTCAGCACAATCAGGAGATATTACACTAACAAATTTTATGGTGCATTTTCTCGTGTTACCCTTTTGAAAATAAAAAAATGGAGCTGATAGAAAATTTTGGTGGAAAAAATGTAATTTTATTTTTTTACTTTCACAACTCAACATAATAAACTTGGGGGTTCAAGGTGCTTACCACACATCTAGATAAGTTTCCTGAGTGGTCTAGTTTCGAAAAAGGTATCAGTTGTGAGCGGTTTCTACTGTTTAGGCACATCAGGAGCTCTCCATCACGACATTGCGTCTGCTATTCATTCCAACAAATTTTACATTCAAAAAGTCAAATACCACTCCTTGCCTTTTCAGCCCTACTGTGCGCCAAACAGTAGTTTTCCCCCACATATGGGGTATTGATATACTCAAGAGAAATAGTACAACAAATTGTAACGTGCAATTTCTCCAATTACCCTTGTTAAAATGAAAAATTTGGGGGTACATAAACAGTGGTTTTTGCCCAAATATGGGGTATCGGCGTACTCAGGAGAAATTGCACAACATATTTTTGTGTTCATTTTTTCCTGTTACTCTTGTGAAAATAAAAAAATTAGGGTCTAAAGTAAACTTTTTGTGAAAAAAAAGTTAAATGTTTATTTTTTTCCTTCCACATTCCATTAGTTCCTGTGACACACCTGAAGGGTTAATAAACTTCTTGAATGTGGTTTTGAACACCTTCAGGTGTGCAGTTTTTAGAATTGTGTCACTTTTGGGTATTTTTTGTCAAATAGGCCCCTCAGTCACTTCAAATGTGATGTCCCTAAAAAATGGTTTTATAAATTGTTGAAAAAAAATGAGAAATCTCCGGTCGATTTTTAGCTCTTATAACTTCCTAACTAAAAAAAAATTATGCTGATGTAAAGTAAACGTGGGAAATGTAACTCTCAGATAAGGACATAAAAATTAAGTTTGAAAACTGCAAAATTTTCGCCAAATTTTCATTTTTTTTCACAAATAAATGCAAATCATATTGAAGACATTTTAACCCCTTTACCCCCAAGGGTGGTTTGAACGTTAATGACCAGGCCAATTTTTACAATTCTGACCACTTTGTGAGGTAATAACTCTGGAATGCTTCCATGGATCCTGGCGATTCTGACACGGTTTTCTCATGACATATTGTACTTCATGTTAGTGGTAAAATTTCTTTGATATGACTTGCATTTATTTGTGAAAAAAATGGAATTTTGCAAAAATTTTGAAAATTTTCGCAATTTTTCAACTTTGAATTTTCATGCCCTTAAATCACAGAGACATGGTACACAAAATACTTAATAAGTAATATTTCCCATATGTCTACTTTACATTAGCACAATTTTGGAACCAAAATTTTTTTGTTAAGAAGTTATAAGGGTTAAAATTTAACCAGCAATTTCTCATTTTTACAATACCATTTTTTTGGGGGACCACATCACATTTGAAGTTACTTTGAGGGGTCTATATGATAGAAAATACCCAAAAGTGATACCATTCTAAAACGTGCACCACTCAAGGTGCTCAAAACCACATTCAAGAAGTTTATTAACCCTTCAGGTGCTTCACAGGAATTTTTTGAATTTAAAAAAAAAAAATGAACATTTAACTTTTTTCACAAAAAAATTGTTTCAGGTCCAATTTTTTTTATTTTCCCAAGGGTAGCAGGAGAAATTGGATCCCAAAAGTTATTGTGCAATTTGTCCTGAGTACGCTGATACCCCATATGTGGGGGTAAACCACTGTTCTGGCGCATGGCAGAGCTTGGAAGAGAAGGAGCACCGTTTGACTTTTTCAACGCAGAATTGGCTGAAATTGAGATCAGATGCCATGCCACCTTTGGAGAGCCCCGGATGTGCTTGAACAGTAGAAACCCCCCAATTCTAACTCCAACCCTAACCCCAACACAATGGAAAAATTGAAATAAATACATTTTTTTAATTTTATTACTTTTCCCTAACTAAGGCTGGTTTCACACTAGCCTCTCATCGCGCAGCGCATCAGGTGCATGTGCAATGGTCCCCTATATTTAGCATGACGGGCGCAGGGTCTAGCGCTTGCACACGTTCATCAGCGTTTTCATGCTCTGTGCATTTTCCAGGTGTGCGCCCAGACGCGCAAGATGCTACATGTTGCATTTTTTGTTCCGCCCAACCTCGTTAAAAAATCGCATGCGCACCTGTGCACACGGAATGCGCAAACAAATAACATTACAGCCTATGGGGTTGCTGGCATGCGACAAACATACAGTCTGCATCCGTGATGGCCATGAGTACTGTAGAAAAGTACTTTTTGTAGTTATAGTACTCAGAGCCAGTTCTTTTTGGTTTGATAATCCGGATGTGTTTCCCATCAACCGCTCCCAAACAGTTGGGGAAATTGCAGACTGTCCAGAATTTTTCTGCTATTTCCATCCAATTTTCAGCAGTGGGCAGGGGCATAAATTCAGGACAGAGAACGTTCCACAAAGCCCGGCAGGTGTCCGCAACAATTCGCGACAAGGTGGATATTCCATTCCGGTACTGGAAGTGGAGTGAAGAGAGGCTCTCTCCAGTAGCCAGGAATCTGTGAAACCGAGAAAGAACAAAAATTAATATTTGTGTATATGGTTTTTTAAAACACACACACAAAAAAATACATGGCATAAAAATAATTCTGCATCCTTTTGTTTACTACATGACAGAACAATATTTCTGCCAGCTTTGGAATGCTACATGTCAGAACAAAGAATATTATGCAGTCATTTTGCAATATGTACCGTAATGTGACCAGGAGCCGTTCCTCCGGAGGAGCTCCCGACGGAGCTGTGTGTCCTGACTCCGGATGGCTTCTTGGACATGACCCAGCAAATCCATGAAGCTTTGTTGGGACATCCGGGTATAATCAGTAAATTTCTCTGGGTTTGCCTGGAGCTCGCTGTAGAGGGTGTGATACGCTCCACGGCTCTCCCGGAGTTCAATAATCGGATGTATCCACAAACGCGACTGCTGCCGTCTTCGCTGTCTCTCTCCCTTTGTTGATGGCAAGCAAGTGCATAAGCCTGAGCCATCCTGATGTCCAGATCCAAGTTGAAGTGAAAACTCTTCCAGCGCAGATCCATGTTTCACAAAGGAAAATGCAAGCCAATGTGTAGAATTCAGCTGTAAACAGGGTCTATATAAAGAATTCCCATAGCACACACCCACTGCTGTCCCATTGGTGGAGTCTGTTGCAAGAATTTTTCAAGGATTTTCCTCCTGTGAAATGTGACACCTAGGACAACCCATGCGCATAAAAAACGCAAACGCATGGAAAAACGCTTGAAAACGCATATAAACGCTGCATTTTTTGTCGTAATGCGCATGATGATGCGACAATAAATCGCAGTGTTTACTAGCGCTTTTTGCATGCGTTTCATGTGCGCTCGAAACGCTGCGCAAAATGGCGCAAGTGTGAGACTAGCCTAAGAGGGTGTTAAAGGGGGGTTTGATTTACTAATTATAGAGGGTTTTTACGTTTGGCAGCTGTCACACGCTAAAAGACGCTTTTTATTGCAAAAAATAGTTTTTTCATCCGCACATTTTGAGAGCTACAATTTTTTCATATTTTGGCCCACAGAGTCACGTGAGGACTTTTTTTGCGGGACGAGTTGACGTTTTTATTGGTACCATTTTCGGGTGCATGCCATTTTTTTATCGATTTTTATTATGATTTTTGAGAGACAGAATGAACAAGAGCCAGCATTTCATGAATTTCTTTTGGGGGGGTGCGTTTATACCATTCGCGTGTGGTAAAATTAATAAATTTCAAGGAAAAGCTAAAAAGGCGAAACGTGCGTCGGACTCCAGGAATTCTGTGAACAGGCGATTACATGGGTATGTGCTCATGTTATATGTGATTACCAGCATGGGGATTTTTTCCTCTATATGGCACTCTGCACTTTACAGACCACTATGGGTTTAGGTGGATATATGCTTATATGCTGATATATTTTTGCACTTTACCATTACCTGTATCCATTCCTTTATTCCTGTATTTGTGTGTATTTCACTTGGGTATACATTCCTTCCTCTTGTATTTTGTTTGTCTATTTATCTATTATATGAATTTACTTAATACAATTTATTTTTTATTTATGATATATCTCTCTTTGTGAGTGGTGTGTTCAGGATACTTTGTATCCACTTTTTGGTCTAGGATATATTTATTGTATACATCTAGCCGGGTATATATGCATACATACATATATTTATATTCTGCATGTTCTTGTTTTGACATGATTTCTCTTTGTGTATCAGGTTATATTGCAGATATCATGGATGTCACAGTCATGTGATTTTACTTATGTTTTAAATAGTGTTGAGCATTCCGATACCGCAAGTATCGGGTATCGGCCGATACTTGCTGTATCGGAATTCCGATACCGACATCCGATATTTTTTCAATATCGGGCATCGGAATCGGAAGTTCAAAGTTGATTGACAGCCGAAATGACGTCATCATGATGCGCGGTGTGTGCGCATCATGATGCGCTGTCATTTCGGGCCTTCCGGGGGTCTCTGCCGGCCTGCCGGGGGGCTGTGTCGGCCTGCCGGGGGGCTGTGTGGACTGCCCGGGGTCTGTACCGGCCTGCCGGGGGGCTGTGCCGGCCTGCCGGTGGTCTGTGCACCCTGTGGGGGTCTGTACCGGCCTGCCGGGGGGCTGTGCTGATGTCCAGGGGTCTGTGCAGGCATCGTCCGATGGGACTACAAGTCCCATCTGGCGATGCCTGCTACCATGACAGTGATTGACACATTAGCCAATGATGGGACAGTAGTAGTCCCATCATCCGGCTAATGTGTTAAATGTTTAAAAAAAAAAAACTACATACATACATACTACATGCATGCTACATACATACTACATGCTACATACATACCACATATATACTACATGCATGCTACATACATACTACATGCTACATACATACTACATATATACTACATGCATGCTACATACATACTACATGCATGCTACATACATACTACATGCTACATACATGCTACATACATACTACATACATACTACATGCATGCTACATACATACTACATGCTACATACATACTACATGCTACATACATACTACATACATACTACATATATACTACATGCATGCTACATACATACTGCATGCATGCTACATACATACTACATGCATGCTACATACATACTACATGCATGCTACATACATACTACATACATGCTACATACATACTACATGCTACATACATACTACATACATACTACATGCATGCTACATACATACTACATGCTACATATATACTACATACATACTACATATATACTACATGCATGCTACATACATACTACATGCTACATACATACTACATACATACTACATGCATGCTACATACATACTACATACATACTACATGCATGCTACATACATACTACATGCTACATATATACTACATACATACTACATATATACTACATGCATGCTACATACATACTACATGCTACATACATACTACATGCATGCTACATACATACTACATACATACTACATGCATGCTACATACATACTAAATGCTACATACATGCTACATACATACTACATACATACTACATACATACTACATGCATGCTACATACATACTACATGCTACATACATACTACATACATACTACATATATACTACATGCATGCTACATACATACTGCATGCATGCTACATACATACTACATGCATGCTACATACATACTACATGCATGCTACATACATACTACATACATGCTACATACTGTGGTGTAGTTACCACTATGTCAGCTAGGGGGCGCTGTGTGGGTGTCCCAGGACGGGTGTACAGGCACATTCAGTGTGGTAACAGGAGCAGGGTCCTAAATGACCATTATGGGTCTCAAGGTGGGTGGCCTTGGGATGCAGGCTCCAGGGTGTATTGATCAGCAGAGGTACTGCTGATCTTTCTGTTACACTGTGTCAGGGAAGCCTGTGTGTGTCTATACAACCTTTAGTGATGTCATAGCCATGTGATCACCTGTGGGTGTGGTTACAGGGCTATGTAATTGAGGTGTTTGGCACATGTGAGAGGGTGTGAGAGTGTGTCTGTCTGAGTGTGGACAGACTTCCATGTGTCCAGGTGGGACACTACAGAGAGCGTATATGGGGAGGACTACAGCTCCCAGCATGTGCTGAGACTCTCAGTCCGAGTCTGAAGCCACGGACATTTCTGTTCCTTTGCCTGAAGTGAAGGTTACATTTCAGTGTTATGCTGTCTATGGTTTATGGAGTAATAAACCTGGTGAAATTTTAAAGGAACGTGCCTCATGTTTGTCTCCCGCTGCACCTAAGCGAGTCGAATCCCTACAATACATACTACATGCTACATACATACTACATACATACTACATGCATGCTACATACATACTACATGCTACATATATACTACATACATACTACATATATACTACATGCATGCTACATACATACTACATGCTACATACATACTACATACATACTACATGCATGCTACATACATACTACATACATACTACATGCATGCTACATACATACTACATGCTACATATATACTACATACATACTACATGCATGCTACATACATACTACATGCTACATACATACTACATACATACTACATGCATGCTACATACATACTACATGCTACATATATACTACATACATACTAAATACATACTACATATATACTACATGCATGCTACATACATACTACATGCTACATGCATGCTACATACATACTACATGCATGCTACATACATACTACATGCTACATACATACTACATACATACTACATGCATGCTACATACAATACATTCATACAATACATACATAGACATACAGTACATATAACATAGAGTAACATACTTACCAATAAATTCCCACACAGCTTTTACCATAAAGTGAGACTAGGGACTTTTTTTTTAAGTGGCGGAGGAATACAGTGCAGAAGGATACCTACCTTCCGTCATTGGATTCCTGCAGCCCGTAGAGAGCGGCAGCATCAGCTGATGCTGCAGTTCTGTACCCAAGATCGTCATGGGACACACTCGTGGACTGCTTCGGATCATGGGTGAGTATTTTTGTGGTTTGTTATGTTAATATTTATTCCGTAGACGACAATGGCTTCGGGGAACAATGTGACAAGTATTGGTAAGTATGTTACTCTATGTTATATGTACTGTATGTCTATGTATGTATTGTATGAATGTATTGTATGTAGCATGCATGTAGTATGTATGTAGTATGTATGTAGCATGTAGTATGTATGTAGCATGCATGTAGTATGTATGTAGCATGCATGTAGTATGTATGTAGCATGCATGTAGCATGTAGTATGTATGTAGCATGCATGTAGTATATATGTAGTATGTATGTAGTATGTATGTAGTATATATGTAGCATGTAGTATGTATGTAGCATGCATGTAGTATGTATGAAGTATGTATGTAGCATGCATGTAGTATGTATGTAGTATGTATGTAGCATGTAGTATGTATGTGGCATGCATGTAGTATATATGTAGTATGTATGTAGTATATATGTAGCATGTAGTATGTATGTAGCATGCATGTAGTATGTATGTAGTATGTATGTAGCATGCATGTAGTATGTATGTAGTATGTATGTAGCATGTAGTATGTATGTAGCATGCATGTAGTATATATGTAGTATGTATGTAGTATATATGTAGCATGTAGTATGTATGTAGCATGCATGTAGTATGTGTGTAGTATGTATGTAGCATGCATGCAGTATGTATGTAGCATGCATGCAGTATATATGTAGTATGTATGTAGTATGTATGTAGCATGTAGTATGTATGATGCATATATGTAGTATGTAGTATGTATGTAGCATGTAGTATGTATGATGCATATATGTAGTATGTATGTAGTATGTATGTAGCATGTAGTATGTATGTAGTATGTATGTAGCATGTAGCATGTATGTAGCATGCATGTAGTATGTATGTAGTATGTATGTAGTATGTATGTAGCATGTAGCATGTATGTAGCATGCATGTAGTATATATGTAGTATGTAGCATATATGTAGCATGTAGTATGTATGTAGCATGCATGTAGTATATATGTACTATGTATGTAGCATGTAGTATGTATGTAGCATGCATGTAGTATGTATGTATGTAGTATTTTTTTTTTTTTTTTTTACATTTAACACATTAGCCGGATGATGGGACTACTACTGTCCCATCATTGGCTAATGTGTCAATCACTGTCATGGAAGCAGGCATCACCCGATGGGACTTGTAGTCCCATCGGACGATGCCTGCACAGACCCCCGGACATCAGCACAGCCCCCCGGCAGGCCGGCACAGCCCCCCGGCAGGCCGGTACAGACCTCCACAGGGTGCACAGACCCCGGGCAGTCCGCACAGCCCACCGGCAGGCCGGTACAGACCCCCGGAAGGCCGGCAGAGACCCCCGGAAGGCCAGTACAGACCCCCGAGAGGCTGTACAAGGGCACGAAAGGGTTTTTCCAATTCCGATACCGGAAGTCTCATAGACTTGAATGGGACTTCCGGTATCGACATCGGCGATACCGATACTTTTTTTAAAGATCGGCCGATCCATTCCGATCCGATATTTTGAAGTATCGGACGGTATCGCTCAACTCTAGTTTTAAACTTTTCTTGTGTATTAATAAAGATTATTATATTATAGTCTAAAAAATTTTTTTGGTCAGTGTGCACTAGGGTGACCGGATCTCATATGGGGGGGAAAAAATGTCAGAATCTTGTTCGTCTGGACCCCACAAAACGATTCCCCTTTCCAGATATTGAGAGAGCCAAAATTTGAGCTTGATCAAACGACGTTAACCCGTGCCGCTCGTCGCTCAAAGTTTGAAAAAATCCAAATTGAGGTATTTTAAGATTTAGGTATTTTGCATAGTCTGTTAGACTATAAAGAATGTGACAACAACATTGCAGAAATAACCCTGACCAAATTTTCAAACCATTTGTGGTATTTGAATGCAGAGTTGGTGGGATTATCGTTTTTTGATCCCACCATTACAGACAATGAAAAGTTGTTAATGGCTAATAAATTGCTCAGTAGCACAGATGAACCATCAGAGCACGCTAACCTACATGAGTTGATCATTTTACATAGTTATCTAATCTATTCTAGAGCTTTTGTTAAAGTAGTTTTTGAAACGTCAGAATATAATGCTCGGCATTTGCTTACAACTTGCAGGACATATTGCTTTTGTTCTTCATCTTTTGTCAGAAGGTCTGTAAAGTCGGTTACTTCCTACCTCTTTTAATTTTTCTTTCCTAACTTTTGGATTTACAACCCTAACGTGCTCTGATGGTTCATCTGTGCTACTGAGCAATTTATTAGCCATTAACAACTTTTCATTGTCTGTAATGGTGGGATCAAAAAACGATAATCCCACCAACTCTGCATTCAAATACCACAAATGGTTCGAAAATTTGGTCAGGGCTATTTCTGCAATGTTGTTGTCACATTCTTTATAGTCTAACAGACTATACAAAATACCTAAATCTTAAAATACCTCAATTTGGATTTTTTCAAACTTTGAGCGACGAGCGGCACGGGTTAACGTCGTTTGATCGAGCTCAAATTTTGGCTCTCTCAATATCTGGAAAGGGGAATCGTTTTGTGGGGTCCAGACGGACAAAATTCCGACATCGATTTTTTGCGGTCACCCTAGTGTGCACAATTATACAGTAGCGCTTTTCTTTCTCCTTTTCTTGTCATTATGTGATTCCTGCTGCTGCACCTTTCCATATGATAAATTTTGAGATAAAATTACACAGCTTGGTGCACCTAGGTTTCCTCTTATTTTACTTTTTACTATTGATGCTGCCTATGCAGCATCAACGGTAAAAGTTAGAATGTAGAAAATAATAAAAAAAAAATAATGTTATTCTCACCTTCCGACGGCCGCCGATCTGCTCTGCGGCGCTCCCAACATCTTCCGGTCCCAGTAATGCTTTGCGCGAAGGACCTGCTATGACATCACGCTCGTGAGAGCACGACGTCATTGCGGTCATTCGCGCAAAGCATTACTGGGACCGGAAGATGCCGGGAGCATGGTGAGAGGCGGGAAGGACTCCGGTGGCCGTCGGAAGGTGAGAATAACAATATTTTTTATTTTTATTCTATTTTTTACAGGATTATGGTACCCAGGGCCTGGAGGAGAGTCTCCCCTCCTCCAGACCCTGGGTACCATCAGCACATGATGCGCTCACTTCAGGCATGGTGGGCATAGCCACATGCGAAAAATGAGCGTTTCAATGCAATCCTTTGGGTGCGGAATCCCCACGATTCCGCAAAAAGAATGAGCATTCTGCAGATTTTTCCGCTATGCGATTCCGCAGCGGAAAAATCCGAAGCATTAGCACAGCATTGTGGAATCCCATAGGATTGCATGAGATGCTTTTCTTGTGTTTTCGCAGTGATTACGAGCGTAAAAAAAGCCGCGAAAATGCAAAAAAACGCTACGTGTGAGCACAGCCTTAATCAATGGGGCAGCTCCCATCACCATTCTTTTTGTCGGCCGTATTATACGTGCGAGTGAAATCGCCAATACAAGTCTATGAGTGCGAGAAAAAAATGGACAACACAAGGACCATGCGTGTGACTTGTAAGAAATACACCAGCATTCTCCAGGTGACAGGAAATTGAATCAGGCATTGTCTGTAAGCTTTGGCATGCACATTTCCTCTAGAAAAATCCTGGAACACACCTCCACTGAGTCCAGCATCATCGCCACACACATTAACGTGGAGATGCTCATAGTTCTGGTGTAAGAGAGGACATCACTAAGGGATCAACAAGACGCACACTATGAAGACAGGGCACATAAGGAGCAGCATGGAGGAGAATCTGCACACAAATGTACCCCGAATTTGAGGAAAAACATCGTGAGGTCCAGCAACAAATTAGTAAGTACAATTGGGTCACCCTCCCAGGGCCATGGGGTACTCGGTACTGGGCCCGACGAGCTTCAATGGGAGATGTCACGGCAGCTGGGACCCGGCCCGTGGCCCTGGGCGCCCATTGTAAAAGGGGAATGTTCAGTGTGCTTATGATTAGAATGAATGAGTCGTGACGCCACCTGTGGTATTCGGCAATGAAGGTATTAAGCCGACGCTGCAGACAGATCCTCTGGGACAGATGGTGTGGTGCAGCAATGATGTTATAGCCCTCCACAGGCAGGGCTTTAGTCCCAGGGCAGAGTAGGTGAAGTGACACTTAGATGGTGTAGTGTCGGGCGCGGAGGATGTAGCAGTGCCGGGCAGGTTGACGCTGGAATAAGTGGAGGACACCAGGGCATGTAGTTCCAAAGCTTTACTCACAGTCTGTTGTGGCACAAGAGCCCGCATCTGTGCCGTGTGCTCCAGGTCAGGAGCTCAGCCAACTTCCAAGCAAGATGAAGTACTCCTTTCCAACACTCCGCCAACTTATGTGCCTTTTCTGAACGTCTCCCTCTTAGCGCCTTTGAATTAAGTACTCACAGTACTGAGTTACACTGGAGTTCCTCCAGTCAGATGTACCTATGAACTCTACTTGTACGGCAGACAGCTGTAGCCTGCTTCGGGGACTCCTTACTACCTAGTCCCGGCTCTCTTACGATGCTGTTGTGCCCCCAAGTCTGGTGTGGGAATAAAGTGGTGACAACTTCTATTCCTCCGGTGTCTGCTGCAGGACCATTAGTATCCATACAACCTCGGGGACCGGACCCCGGCCTTGCGCTTAGAACTTGAGAAGGGTTCTCCTCTATCCCTAATCCTTAGTTCTCTTCTTCTCCTCACGCTCCATACTAATCCTTTCCTTCTTATGGAGAGTCAGGCTTTCTATCAATGTTCCTCTCCTGTGCCAGCGGACCCAGGTCACTGAGGTCGGCTGCAGCACTTCCTTCATCCATCCCACTCAGGGAATCTTCTCTCCTCCTCTGACTCTGTCAGACTCCTGACTGACTGACTAAATCCTAAACTGTTCCCGCTCTTTTGATGCAACCTAAACTCCACCCACCTCCCAGCACGCTTCGTGTTCCAAGCAGGGAGCCATCAAAGGGTGCTTTGCTACACTACTATGTTGTGTGGGATGCAGGTGTTGGAGCGTGGTCAGGTGTCTCCACCTTACCTGAATGGTGGGGTACCACACCTCAGGAGGAGGTGCAGTACCTCTGTGGCGACTGAACCCTCAGGGGCGCCACACAATCATTAAAAAGTACTATTACTAAAAGTAACACGTGTTACCAAACGAACAGAAAATCATCATATGTGATGATTTTGTATAATATGTGGCCAATTTCACACTTTACACTTGCAAAGTAGCAGGCCACATTACAATGTAAACTACATTTTGCAATACAAACACATTGGTTGAATGTTAAAACCAGTACCAGCGGGAGCGACAGCAGTGGGCCAGGAGTGGGGATGCAGCTCCCTCACAAAGAAAATATATCTATTTTGATCATCTAAATTTTCTGGCTGCCATTATGGATCTGAGACCTTAAGTGCATGCATTACACCACTTTTTACACATGCTGTTACGGACAAATTTTAATAGTTTTTTTATCTTCATTTTTTTATAAAAACAGAACTGAGTCAAACCTTACGGAAAGGGAGACCGCATCGGACTCCAAGGTTAATACTGATCCAGTGGGGGAATGTGAACAAGTGGCTGGCCCATATTCTGCCCCTTCAAGCTGCACCCAACCACCACCACCAGCGGCATCTGCACCACAGGAGGCAAATCCAGAGGAGAACCAGGGCAACAGTAGTAGCCCAACCTTGCCTCTGGATACCTCACCCTAGGCTGCCACCATCACACGCCGTGGCCGGCGCAGGAGAGAGCTAACAACCACAGGCATCAGGAGGCAAGTGGACAGTGGGGTGTTGGACTATTTTGCCAGGTCTGTAAATGATGATGGGGAGGAAGCTTATGCAGTCTGGCACGGTACCTCTGTCCAATTCCCCATGAGGTGAAGCTGTGTGCCAGAGGGGTAATACAGATCCTGATTGATGCCTGCACACCACTAAATAACTCAAACTCGGTATTTGCTTTATTGGAAAGGTGGCAATTGTCTAGCAGTAACGAACTGCAAATGCCAGGACTAGCAAAAGTGCAGGCTCAATTATTTTCTGAGCCACCTCCTCCCAGGATGCCTACACCTCAGCTACAGCCTGCCCCAACACAACATTGGCTAACACAGGTCCAATTTTATGATCATACTGCACCTGCCCAATATGGCCACTTGATCAGACTCACTGTTGGTGTCAGGATTCGTACCGGGGTCTAGTCTGTTTTCCACAGCAAGTATCGCTGCCTTACTTGCTGTGCCACACAACCATTCGTATTATACAGTTTCTGATCAACTAGTTCTTTTTCATTCATTGTTCTTCCTCCGTTCTGGTGATTGGCTGCTTCACTGTTTCCTGTGCTTATGTCCCGCCTTTTTCCTATTTAGCACTCCACAGGGCTCTCGCTCCCTGCCGGTGATTCTTCTGTGGTACGGATTCCTGTCTTCCCTACAGCGCTGTCCGGTACAACCTCTGACAGCCTCCCGGTCTCTCTTTCGTTGAGTACCTCTGGGACTCCAGCTTTCCGCTTTGGTCTTTGCTGAAATCTTAGTATTTTTTGTGTTAGCTTGGGGTTTTCGTGGTTTTACCCTTCAGGTTCATTCACTCTTTAGTTTCACTCTAGGAGTCCTCCTTGCTGCTGCTTGTCTCCCTTAGGTTGTCCTGCACTCATTCCACCCTCGGTTTACCCTCACTGTAGCTCCCTGCACTTACGCCGAGGTAGGGACCGCCGCCCAGTTGTCGCCCACCGGCTAGGGTGGGACCGGCAAGTAGGTAGGGTCAGTGGTGGGTGGAGCTCAGTGGCACCCTCTTCCCCTGCCGTGTGGTGGAATCATAACAGTTGGAGGCTGGTCCCAACATGGGTATGGTCAATATGGCCATATTGGGGGTATGAATCAATTGGGCATGCCACTACCCAGGAGTACCAATTTCACTACCCAACTTCCTGCTACTATCCTCCACAACAGGATCCTTCCATTGTACATCATCCTGGCTCAGCATCTACCAACCCACCCGGTGAAATTGAGGTTGCACAACAAACAAGGCAAACCTCACAAGCTGCCTTCCCGCCATCACCACCCCCAACTTACCATAACTTGTAGGTTAAAATGTTCTTGGACATTTTTTTTTTTTAAACTTAATAAGTTAATAAGTTTTATAGGCCCAATATGCCATATGACACAAATATGGTATTTTTGTGAAAGTACAGTATTTTCTTGTATTAAAAAAAAGTTATAGCAATATGAGTCTTTTGTGATGTTATGAAGAGCTAGCTAGGTGATGTGTTGCTTTACCTATTTCAGACATTATTACGCAAACACAACACACTGCAAACATTAACATCACTTTATTTTTTACACACCAAAACTCAAAAATCACAACATAGAAACTGCATTGTCTTGTCATGGAGTGCATCCCTCTGGTGAAACAAAATAATTTGTAAATATATCCTGCACTTTAAATCCAGAAGGCTGACGACATGGATGAATTGCATGTGTATTAGCTCTGCCATTATTTCCACTCGTAACTTCATCACCATCATATGAGGAAGTCATGGATTCTGGTGAAGTTGTGAAGTATCACACAGGCTTTAATAACCTCATGCACATTTCCTTCTCTACGTTGAATGGCTGACTGCAGGACCCGCCATTTGGCACAAAGAATGCCAAAGGCACACTCCACCATTCGTCGTGCGCGGGATAGGTGGAAATTAAATATTCTGCGCCAGTGATGCAGGGCTCTACGTGGATAGGGCCTCATGATGTGTCGTGTTAATTGAAAGGCCTCATCTGCATCCATCACATAAGGCACCGCTTCCATAGTGGACCCTGGTAGCTGACGTGGGGGTGGGAGATCAAAATCATTATTGCGCAGCCGCCGACCCATAATGGAAGAATGGAACATTCTGGAGTTCTTCCATAGGCCCCAAAATCTACAATTATAAACCTGTAGGCACTGTCGACCAGGGCCAACAGCACTACAGAAAAATACTATTTATAATTATAATATTGGGACTCTGAGTTTGGCGGCTTACGCACACAGATGTGCTTTGCATCCCGTGCACCAATACAGTTCGGAAACTGGCATGTTTCCTAAAATCCACAGACTATCCGCAGCCAGTCTTTCACTTTGGACTCAGTCAGGACCGATTGATGTAGTCGGGACCTTATTTCCGAGCAGGTAGAGCGGACAATGCCTGAGATGGTGGAATTGCCAATTAAGAATTCAAGATGCAGTGCCGAATAGGAAAGCCCAGTGGAAAGGAATCTATAAGGGAAGATAAAACATAAAAAAAATAACAAACCATGCCGCCATAAACCAGTTTAATCCTTCCTAAAAGTTATGGGCAATAGCTAATAAGCCCTGCCTTTAAAAAATTAAACATGCAATGCCTTTTCTCGTATTAAAAGCAGCATATAATGTCAAAGGACAAATGTTCTAGCAAAAATAAAGAAAGAACATGGACCAAAAAAATGGAAGGGCTGAGTGCATTAAAGAAAAAAAAGGAAAAGACATCATCAACATAGAGGATGAAATCATACAGTAATGTAAGTAAAAGGCGCTCCTCTGCAGAAATACACTTGTGCATCTTGGTGTCCTTAAAGATGATCCCAGGGCGCACAATCTCCATCAGAATGTCAAATGTGGGCAGGCTCATCCGACAATACTGGTAGAACTTGTCAGGATGGCTGCGTAGAGGAGCAAAAAGACGTGGAAATGCCCTTTCTCTAATGCAATGATTCTAGCCTGTCCCCTGTCAATAAATAAGGTTGCTGATTATGATTTTATTTAATTTCAGGCCAAGGAACCGTTATATGTCCATTTTGCAAGGCTGCGATAAAATCTCGCCATACACATGCCATACGGATGTCGCACGGATACTTAGATTCGAGGAAATCGCATACTCGCATTGCAAATGGATTACATACGAATCACTGTTTGGGGAACATTTATGCGATTCTCGGCCGTCAAAATCGGACTGATATTTTATACGTTAAGTGTGACTCCAGCCTTAAAGGGATAATCATTCAAAGTTTGAAAGTTGCTAATTTTTTAACATTTTTCTCAAATTTCTGATATTTTTTGTAAATAAACACAAAACATATTGACATAAATTTACCAATATCATAAATTATAATGTGTCACAAAAAACAATCTCAAAACCACTGGGATTTGTTGAAGCATTTCAGAGTTATCTAATATATAAAGCTCAAGTGTGTGTATGTATGTATGTATGTGTGTCCGGGATTGGCATCCGCACCGTCGCAGCTACAGCCATAAAATTTGGCACAGTCACACGTCTGGACCCCGAGAGTGTTCTAGGCTATGTTATGAGGCGAAATTTTAACCCTGCGCATTCCAATTCACCAAACAATTTTGCCCCTATCTACATAATGGGGAAAAAGTGTGTGTGCATCAAGCCCCGCCCTTCATTATGATGTCAATTGTTGCCATGGCGACGCTGATTCATCATAGGTTGCAATGGTGATGGTTATATCATAACGGTTGCCATGGTGATGATGATGTCATAATGGGTATATGGGCAGGGCATGAGACTATGGGATGGAGGCTGTGTGATGAGTATATGGGCACTGGACTATGGGATGGAGGATATGTATGACGGGTATATGGGCACGGGACTATGGGATGAAGGATATGTATGACGGGTATATGGGCACTCGACTATGGGATGGTGAATATGTATGATGGGTATATGGGCATGTGACTATGGGATGGTGAATATGTATGATGGGTATATGGGCATGGTACTATGGGATGGAGGATGTGTGATGGGTATATGGGCATGGGACTATGGGATGAAGGATGTGTGATGGGTATATGGGCACTCGACTATGGGATGGAGGACATGTATGATGGGTATATGGGCACGGGCCTATGGGATCGTGGATATGTATGATGGGTATATGGGCACTCGACTATGGGATGGAGGATATGTATGATGGGTATATGGGCACGGACCTATGGGATCGTGGATATGTATGATGGGTATATGGACGCGGGACTATGGGATAGAGGATAATTATAATTTGTTATAACTAACCACAGTTAGTTACTATGCCCGGGCAGCGCCGGGCTCTTCAGCTAGTTACCAAATAAAGTGACACTGGTCAGATTTAAAAAATTTGGCCCTGTCACTAAGGGGTTTAATTCTCACTTTGCAATATATGCTTCATTATTAACACTTCTGTATTGTGGGTTATCCGCACCTGTGCTGTGTCCCATGCACATATCTCGTGGGTGTTTTGGTATGTGCTATTTGTCCACTTTTTACCATGCCTGTTCTACTATTTAATAAAGATCTTATATTTTCTTTACTCTATATGGGACTTTTTGATCTTTTTATCTTTCGCCCTCTGTTCATGTCATGTATGACGATCAGTAAATATTTTAGCGGCTTCTATGATACAATAGTATACTACATGTTTGGATATACCATCTAAATGTGCTAATCCTTTTAATGAGCTATCTTTATCAGTAAATAAAAAGGCGTATATTTCTGAAACCAAATGATGGCTTAAAAAGGAATACTCAGGGGAGCAGTGGGAACAAAATAAGAGAAAAAACCATTCACTTTCGATAAGGTGACAGGTCCATTTTAATAAATATTTGCCATATGTCTATTTTACATTGTCATTATTTTTAATTGTTGTTTTATTTTTTTAAAACCCTTAATGACCACCAATACATCTTTTTACTCACCTGAGATATAAGAGTATAGCATCCCCATACAAGTGACAATCCAGCAGCTGTCAGCTGTCCACTATAGCTGACAACTGCATCAGCAAAGCTCAGTGTCGGCATTGTCCACATCTGTTTAACCCCTTAGATGCTGCTGTCAATAGTGACTTTATAATATAAATGGTTACCAGAGTGTGGGGGCTTCCCCTTTATTCCCATCGGCACCCTGAGACCATGATCTTGTGGTTCTGGTGTTTGCCATGGTAGTTTACGGCCAAATAATGGCTTTAGAGTCTGCCTGTTCAGAAGTTAGCCACATTTAGGTGGTAAAAGTACACTTTTCATTTCTGTCATGGACTCATGTCACTTTGCATTAATTCCTGAAAATCACCTAAAGGGTTTATAAACTACTGACAGCAGTTTTCAATAAGTCAGGGGTGCTGATTTAAGAATGGTTTCCCTTATGGGGGTTTTCCAATATATAGGACCCCCAAAGTCACCTCTAACCTGGATAGGTCCCCAAAAATATAAATGTTGTAAATTTCCTTGAAAAAATGAAAAATTACTGCTACATTTTTAAACCTCCTAAAATGCTAACAAAATAAAATAACATTTTACAAATGGTGCTGATGTAAAGCAGATATGTGGGAAATGTTATTTATTAATGTTTTAAGTTTTATGACTATCTGGATTAAAGAGATAACCAGAGTTTGAAAATTGCTAACTTTTTAACATTTTTGTAAAATTTCTGGTATTTTTTATAAATAAACACAAAATATATTGACCTACATTTACCATTATCAAAAAGTATAATGTGCCATGAAAAAACAATCTCAAAATCACTGGGATTTGTTGAAACGTTCCAGAGTTATTACTACATAAAGTGACATTGGTCAGATTTAAAAAATTTGGCCTGGTCACTAAGGGGTTAAGGTGCTAGAAGCCTTAGAAGATTAGCAGGACATTTTCATAGTTTTAAGGAAATTTACAAAACCTATTTCTCAGGGACCCATTCAACTTTTAAAGTCCCTTTAAGGGCATATGCATTAGTAACCCCCAAAATCTGACCCCATTTTTTAAAAATGCACCATTCTAAGCATTTGAAATTGCATTCAGGAAGTTTGTTAACCTTTCAGGCGCATGCATCACAGGATTTAACCCCTTTACCCCAAAGGGTGGTTTGCATGTTAATGACCAGGCCAAATTTTACAATTCTGACCACTGTCCCTTTATGAGGTAATAACTCTGGAACGCATCCATGGATCCTGGTGATGCTGATACTGTTTTCTCATGACATATTTTACTTCATGATAGTGGTAAAATTTCTTTGATATTACTTGAGCTTATTTGCTAAAAAAAAACGGAAATTTGACAAAAATTTTGAAAATTTCGCAATTTTTCAACTTTGAATTTTCATGCCCTTAAATCACAGAGATATGTCACACAAAATACTTAATAAGTAACATTTTCCACATGTCTACTTTACATCAGCACAAATTTGGAACCAAATTTTTTTTTTGTTAGGAAGTTATAAGGGTTAAAAGTTGACCAGCGATTTCTCATTTTTACAACATCATTTCTTTTAGGGACCACATCACATTTGAAGTGACTTTGAGGGGTCTATATGATAGAAAATACCCAGAAGTGACACCATTCTAAAAACTGCACCCCTCAAGGTGCTCAAAACCACATTCAAGAAGTTTATTAACCCTTCAGGTTCTTCACAGGAATTTTTGGAATGTTTAAAAAAATGAACATTTAACTTTTTCACAAAAAAATGTCTTCATATCTAATTTGTTTTATTTTACCAAGGGTAACAGGAGAAATTGGACCCCAAAAGTTGTTGTACAATTTGTTCTGAGTACGCAGATACCCCATATATGCAGGTAAACCACTGTTTGGGCGCATGGCAGTGCTCGGAAGGGAAGGAGCGCCGTTTGACTTTTCAATGCAAAATTGGCTGTAATTGAGATCGGACGCCATGTCGTGTTTGAAGAGCTCCTGATGTGCCTAAACAGTGGAAATTCCCCACAAGTGACACCATTTTGGAATGTAGACCCCCTAAGGAACTTATGTAGATATGTGGTGAGTACTTTGAACCCCCAAGTGCTTCACAAAAGCTTATAATGTAGAGCCGTAAATATTAAAAAATCATTTTTTTCCCAATTTTTTATTTTCCCAATGGTAACAGGAGAAATTGGACCCCAAAAGTTGTTGTGCAATTTGTCCTGAATATGCTGATACCCCATATGTGGGGGTAAACTACTGTTTGTGCGCATGGCAGAGCTTGGAAGGGAAGGAGTGTCGTTTGACTTTTCAATGCAAAATTGGCTGGAATTGAGTTCAGACACCATGTCGCGTTTGGAGAGCCTCTGATGTGCCTAAACAGTGAAAAAACCCCAATTCTAACTCCAACCCTAACCCCAACACACCCCTAACCCTAATTCCAACCCTAACCATAACTCTAACCACAAACCTAACCCTAACACACCCCTAACTCTAATTCTAATCCCAAGCCTAACCCTAATACCAATCGTAACCGTAATCCTAACTTTAGCCTCAACTCTAACCCTAATTTTAGCCCCAACCCTAATGAGAAAATGGAAATAAATACTTTTTTTTTATTCTATTATTTTTGCCTAATTAAGGGGGTGATATTGGATGGTTGATTTACTATTTATAGCCGGTTTTTATGTTTGGCAGTTGTCACATACTAAAAGGCGCTTTTTATTGCAAAAAGTTTTGCATCACCACATTTTGAGAGCTATAATTTTTCCATATTTTGAACCACAGAGTCATGTGAGGTCTTGTTTTTTGCGGGACGAGATGACATTTTTATTGGTACCATTTTTGGGCACATGACATTTTTTGATCGCTTTTTATTCCAATTTTTGGGAGGCAGAATGAACAAAAACCAGCAATTCATGAATTTCTTATTGGGGGGCATTTATTCCGTTCCGCGTGTGGTAAAATTGATAAAGCAGTTTTATTCTTCGGGTCAGTATGATGACAGCAATACGTCATTTATATTTTTTTCATGTTTTGGCGCTTTTATACAATAAAAACTATTTTATATAAAAAATAATTATTTTTGCATCGGTTTATTCTGAGAGCTTTAACTTGATTTTTCTGGTGATGGAGCTATATTGCAGCTTGTTTTTTTGCTGGAAAAGATGACGTTTTCAATGGTACCACATTTAATTATATCCGTCTTTTTGATCACGTGTTATTTCACTTTTTGTTCGGCTGTGTGACGATAAAGCATTGTTTTTTTGCCTTTTTTAATGGCGTTCACTAAAGAGGTTAACTAGTGGGACAGTTTTATAGGTCGGGTCGTTATGGACGCGGCAATACCAACTATGTGTATTTTTATTTTTTATGGTTTTAATTCAAATATGTATTTATTGATGGAATAAATATTGATTTTTTTATTACTATTTTTTTATTATTTTTTAAACATTTTTACAATTTAAAACAATTTTTTTAATTTAATTCTTATTTTTACATTTTGTCCCACTACGGGACACTCATTTTGTGCAGGCTGATCGCTTCTATAGCATGCAGATCTGCATGCTAGAGAAGTTGTCAGCACTGCAGCTTCAATACACTGACATGAGAGACTTCCTGATCATCACTGCACATGACAGGAAGTCTCTCAGGTCTTGAGACCTGGATGTCGTCATGGCGACATCGGTTCTCCATGGCAGCGATCGGAACCCCGCGTCATGCCGTGTTGTCTACTGGCTCTGGCTCTGGCTCTGGAACGCTGCGATCATGTTTGATCGCAGTGTTCTGGGGGTTAAAGTGCCAGGAGCTGTCCGTGGCCGCTCCTGGCACTTAGGCTGATTTCACATTAGCGCTTGTGTGCGCAGCGTTTAATCCGCATAGATCGGGTTCCGGCCAGATTGGTGTACACCAATCGTCTGGTGCAGGCCTTCCATGCCAGATACCCGGAGAAGCTTGGGGTCCAGTGGCCCCCATTAAGAAGGGGGTACTGTTGTGGTTTGGACAGGGTTGTGGCCCTGCACTCGCAGGGTTAAGTGTATATGGCCTCTTTCTGGATCTGGGAGGGGTGTTTATACTCACTCTTTACCTGGCTTCTCTGTCAGTTATACTTTTGCCCTTGGCTTAGTTTAAGTGACTCCTGTGCATTTGTGCCTCGTGCCGTGTGCTTGCTTGTGTGTTTGATATCTTGGCTTCTGACTCGGTCTGTCCCCTTGTGCGCTTGTCTGCTGATTCGGTATTGTGTGTCTCTTCTCCTGGTTTCTGACTTTGGCTATGTCTCTGGTTATTCTCCTGTCTACGCCCCTAGTAATTCTGCTGTGTGTACGGTTGTGACCATTAGCCTGTCCCTGACATCCCTCCTGTCTAGCACTCATTGGTGCTTCTGTTTGTGATATATCTGCTGTTAGTCTTTATTCTTGGGCCAGCATCTCTCTCTGCTCCTGCTCCCACAGGGATACCTGCGGCCCGCTCCGCCCCTTGGTAGTCACATGGTGCAGATCCTGCTAGTGCTTAGCCTCGCTGGGACGAGCTCCTCTCCCTAGGGACCCCGGTAAACCCCTGCAGCAGCGCGGATTTCGCAGGGTCCAGACACTGACTGATGTCATATGTTAAAGTTTGGGCACCCCTATTAATGTTAACCTTTTTTCTTTATAACAATTTTGGTTTTTGCAACAGCTATTTCAGTTTCATATATCTAATAACTGATGGACTCAGTTATATTTCTGGATTCAAATGAGGTTTATTGTACTAACAGAACATGTGCAATCTGCATTTAAACAAAATTTGACCGGTGCAAAAGTATGGGCACCTCAACATAAAAGTGACATTAATATTTTGTAGATCCTCCTTTTGCAAAAATAACAGCCTCTAGTCGCTTCCTGTAGCTATTAATGAGTTCCTGGATCCTGGATGAAGGTATTTGTGAACATTCCTGTTTACAAAACAATTCCAGTTCAGTTAAGTTTGATGGTCGCCGAGCATGGACAGCCCGCTTCAAATCATCCCACAGATGTTCAATGATATTCAGGTCTGGGGACTGGGATGGCCATTCCAGAACATTGTAATTGTTCCTCTGCATGAATGCCTGAGTGGATTTGGAGCGGTGTTTTGGATCATTGTCTTGCTGAAATATCCATCCCCTGCGTAACTTCAACTTCGTCACTGATTCTTGCACATTATTGTCAAGAATCTGCTGATACTGAGTTGAATCCATGCGACCCTCAACTTTAACAAGATTCCCTGTGCCGGCATTGGCCACACAGCCCCAAAGCATGATGGAACCTCCACCAAATTTTACTGTGGGTAGCAAGTGTTTTTCTTGGAATGCTGTGTTTTTTAGGCTCCATGCATAACGCCTTTTTGTATGACCAAACAACTCAATCTTTGTTTCATCAGTCCACAGGACCTTCTTCCAAAATGTAACTGGCTTGTCCAAATGTGCTTTTGCATACCTCAGGCGACTGTTTGTGGCATGCTTGCAGAAACGGCTTCTTTCGCATCACTCTCCCATACAGCTTCTCCTTGTGCAAAGTGCGCTGTATTGTTGACAGATGCACAGTGACACCATCTGCAGCAAGATGATGCTGCAGGTCTTTGGAGGTGGTCTGTGGATTGTCCTTGACTGTTCTCACCTTTCTTCTTCTCTGCCTTTCTGATATTTTTCTTGGCCTGCCACTTCTGGGCTTAACAAGAACTGTACCTGTGTTCTTCCATTTCCTTACTATGTTCCTCACAGTGGAAACTGACAGGTTAAATCTCTGAGACAACTTTTTGTATCCTTCCCCTGAAAAGCTATGCTGAATAATCTTTGTTTTCAGATCATTTGAGAGTTGTTTTGAGGAGCCCATGATGCCACTCTTCATAGGAGAATCAAATAGGAGAACTACTTGCAAGTGGCCACCTTAAATACCTTTTCTCATGATTTGATACACCTGGCTATGAAGTTCAAAGCTCAATGAGGTTACAAAACCAATTTAGTGCTTCAGGAAGTCAGTAAAAAGTAGTTAGGAGTGTTCAAATCAAGAAAATGATAAGGGTGCCCATACTTTTGCACCGGTCAAATTTTGTTTAAATGCAGATTGCACATTTTCTGTTAGTACAATAAACCTCATTTGAATCCAGAAATATAACTGAGTCCATCAGTTATTAGATATATGAAACTGAAATAGCTGTTGCAAAAACCAAAATTGTTATAAAGAAAAAAGGTTAACATTAATAGGGGTGCCCAAACTTTAACATATGACTGTACTTTTGTGGTCTTGACCTTCTTGGAATGATCAAGAGACCGTTGAGAAACCAGCCAACATACATTTGATTGATTTATGATAGTACAGTACCTTGGATGGTGACGTATTTTGGCTCCTGGACGGACTTCATGATTGTAATGGTATTTCCTAGTCTTTTTATTGAATTGTTTATGGCATAATTGGTATATAATTATGAAGTGTGATGGGTTCACTTTCGCTTCAGCTGGGATAGGAACAGTATAACCTTTGTACTATAATCTTTCATTCTGAAATCTAACTTTTCTTATTCCGTGCTGTAGGCTTCAGTAACAATAGTAAGTAGTTTTAGCTTGATACACTTTAGAATAAATAGAAGAATTCCATTATCTGGGCAAATGCTAATAAATTAATAAATATAGACTAGGTGGGATTAGCGCATATACAAGCAGTTCAATCACATCCTTGATGTGCGGGTGGGAGACTCAAACAGACGTGCCGAAGTGCAGGTTTCTCCTCCCTGGAAGTTTTGAGAAGCTTCATCGCCGTAGATTAGAGCTGTTCCTAACCTGATTTACAATGAAATTGCAAAACTGGGATTGTTTAATGGTTAGCGAAACGCGCTCCTTGGGCTGGTTGTCCCTGTGAGTATTACTTTATGGTATGTTTTTATATATGTTGCACTTTGCATTAAATTTATATCACTGTCTTTAAATCCTTTAAAACGTGTCCAATGGCCCTCCGTTCAGTGCGTCTTGGGTAATGGATAATGGCTGCTAAAAGTATGTTCACATGCAGCAGATTTGTTGGAGAAATTTCTGTGGCTTGAAATCTGTTCCATACATACTAGGTTGTTTCTCCAGCATGCATGTGGATTTCTGCAACCATGATTCAGAATATAGTGTTTTTTATGTTTTTGTCTTTTCGTTACCTAGGCTAAAAAAAAAGGTGCATTTGTGATACATTGGCTATGTTTACTTATGTAGAGTTAATCAATTTTGTACTGTTTTGAAGATGCAATTTTTTTTTATTCTTTCCAAGAGCGATAAGCTTTTTCTTCATTTGTTTTTTTAATACAAGGCACTGCTCTTTATTGTACAAAATTGTAATGGCATTAAATTGAAAATCTCACGTGTGCCTCAAAAATTACCGTACCTTTTTCTTGTAGCAAGGTTATGGTTTGGTCAAATTTATCTGTATTTTACTACCGTACTTGTGCACAAAATAATACTTTTCCTTGCGTCACCATATTCCGAGAGCCAGGACTCATTTTATATCAAAATTTCATATTTATCATCATTACTAGATGGAGGCCCGATGCGATAGCAGGGCGGTAATGTCACGATGGGGGCAGGCTTTGCAGCATTGAGAATCTCTCCCCCATGTGCTCACCCACCTATCCACTCTCTCTTTCCCATGTGCTGACTTCTCCCATCTGTGCCCTCTTCTGTGACCTGTCTCCCCCATGTGCTATCCCCCTTGTCTGCTGTCTCTCCTTCCTGTGCTGTGTTCCCGTTTGAGCGGTCTCCCCCCTGTGCTCTGTCTCACTCCTGAGTGCTTTCTCTCTCCCCCATCTGCTGTCTTCTCTCATGTCATCTCTTGTATGACCTGTGTATCCCATCACTAAACAGTCAGTGCACAGCATGTCAGGAAGAATTTCTATTAAAAGGGGTTTTCCCACGAACGAAAGTTCATTTTAAAAATTGTCTGTGTCTGACCGTGTACAGAACATACCACAGCTCCTGGGCAGAGGAGGAAGCAAAAGACAATACTGACATTACAGCAGGAGATCGCAGAGGATACATTTTGTGAGGTAAAATATTGTTTAAAAACATTCAGTGAAATATTTTACCTCACAAAATGAATCCTCTGTGATCCCCTGCTGTAATGTCAGTATTGTCATTTACTTCCTCCCCTGCCGAGGAGATGTGGTATGCTCAGTAAACGGTCAGACACAGCCAATTTTTAAAACAAACGTTTGTTCGTTGTAAAACCCCTTTAATGTGACCGGCTTCCTCTGCCTGTAGAAACGTCGCGAATCCGCCGCCGGGATCAGCCTAATGAATAACTGCGCCTGCGCGGAATTCACGCAGGCGCGGTGCGACGGTGTTCCGCTGATGGTACCGCGCAAGAGGCTGCGTGACTGTGTGTGAGTATGTGTTCACGGCGTATAGAGTGTGTGTGTGTGTGTGTGTGTGTGTGTGTGTGTGGTGCGACGGTGTTCCGCTGGTGGTACCGCAAAATAGGTTGGTACCAGCAGCACTTTCCATATTGAGACACCCATCACTTGGGTGTCCCAATATGGCGGTCGGTGAACTTCCTCCGCTTGGAATTCTGTGATACGGTGACATCTGGACAGAATAGGAAATGAAAACATTACAAGGCAATTATATAAATAGATATGCTCTCTGTACAGCTGGAACAAATAGTGATTTTATAGCTCTGGTTCTTTAAAAAAAAAAAACAACTTAAAAATTAACCAATAATATTCATAAAATATAAAAGGATGGACACATTATTGGTGCCGTTGTATCCATATACAACGGCACCAATAATGTGTCCATCCTTTTATATTTTAAGAATATTATTGGTTAATTTTTAAGTTGTTTTCTTTTAAATTGGTACTAATTTTATTTTTATGTATTTAACATTGCTATTGTATTATAATTTGCCCAATAAGGGTATTTTCACACATCACACTTTTGCCATGGTTTTTTAAGCGTTACTGTCCCAGCAAAGTAATGAGATTTCTGGAATCTAATGCTCATGCTTCTAATAGTTTCCTTGGGGCTTTGAAGCAGTTTTACATCTGCAGCATATTAGTTGTTTTAACGTTTCTGCACCGTTTTTCACCCATTCTAATAAATGGGAAAAAAACAATTAAAGAAAGCACGCAAAAACTAACAGTTTTTATGCAGTTTTTCCTTGCAAACAACAAGTTTTTGATGCAGAAATATTTACAGCAAATGCTTAATGTGCACTTATCCATAGGACCAGTGTCTGTATAACAGTTTGGATGTTGTGGATGCTATTCACTGTTGTATTGAAGAGACTGAATGACCTGAATCGGACTTATCTCCAATCCCGGCTGTCACAACTGACATCCACTACGGATTCTGTTATTTTATATGTATGGCGAGGAAATTAATTTTACGACATTCCATGTGCTACCAAGGCATTGTCGGAAAGCCAGATAGGCTAGGGGTTAGATCCTACCACTACAGGCCCTGATTAATTGCACCTGGATAGTTAGGACTAGAATCAGGCCATGTGCTCACTGTTGTCAGTCTGCAGGTTTATGAAAATGAATGCTTAAATGGTATTTAGTGCCCCTCTATACCCTTCATTCTCTATCCTTCATACCTATCTAATCCGGACATCATGGTGCAACTGAGGCAACGGTGGACGTCTTCCCAACAGGCTTCTGCCAACTCCCCCTTCATACTCATGGATACTTGTGATAAGGTATTTACCTTTGCCACATTCAATGCACATGGCCTTAATTCACCAGTCACTAGGCAACATACACTGGACCTTCTCAAGAAACAAAAAGCAGATGTTCTGCTAGTGCAAAAAACCCACTTTAAACCAAACAAAATCCCCAATTTTGAGCGAGCTCACTATGACTCATGGTTCCATGCGTCCACCACTCAGGCGGGCTCGAGGGGTGTCTTGGTAGCGATAGCGAGGGGGCTGCCCTTTCAGATGCAAAAATTCTTGTCTGACCCTATGGGGAGATATCTACTGGTCAAGGGCCTATTGGCGGGGAATTTAGTCACGATCTGCAGTCTGTGCACCCATAACAAGAAACTCCTGAAATGGTTGTTAGCGACACTGAAAAAACAGACGATTTTAGGGAAGGTCTCCTTATTATAGGAGGTGACCTATGTTAGCACCGCACACGGCAAGGCGGAATTCCCTGGAGTGGACCCTCTGGACCGTGGCACCGAGGGGCCCCGGACGAGCAACCAGGTGTGGCCGACCCCTATACAGGGACCGTTTGGCGCAAGTCCAGAGACTCGAATGCCACAGCAGCCGGAACCAAGAGGGGCGGCTCGGAATGGATCACAGAGCTGCAGACGGGAAGAAGGACTGCGTAAGGACGGCTGGAACAGACACTGGTAGCCTGGACTAGAACAGGACAGCAGGTTGAGGCCCGTGTAGCCAAGGCTTGAGGCTGACAGCAGGTACGGACTCGGGTAGGCAGAGCTGGAGCAGGTACGGAGACAGGACTGGAACAGGCTCGGACACAGGACTGGAGCAGGTACGGACACAGGACTCGGAGCAGGTACGGACACAGGACTTGGAGCAGGTACGGACACAGGACTTGGAGCAGGTACGGACACAGGACTTGGAGCAGGTACGGACACCGGTAGGCAGGACTGGAACAGGTACGGACACAGGACTGGAGCAGGCACGGACACAGAACTTGGAGCAGGTACGGACACAAGGACTGGAGCAGGCACGGACACAGGGACTGGAGCAGGCACGGACACAGGGACTGGAGCAGGCACGGACACAAAGAGCAGAGCTGGAACGAAACACAGAGATTAGGCAGGGAGCCTGATGCCAGGTGAGAACAGAGGGCCTAAGGTGCTGCAAGAAACAACCACGGTCTGGCGCCTCCACTAGGGGAGGGCGGCCTGATATAGCTGCCGCTGTGCCCTCATTGGTCCGGCGGTGCAATCGGGGCAGGGCACCGCTGGAGACCAGCTCAGCTGTGGAGAGCCGGCCGCGGCCTACGGCGCATGCGCGAGGCCTGCGGTGACATCACCAGCCGCGGGCCGGACGGAGAGAGACGCCGACGCCGGGGCTGGAGGGAGCGCGGCTGCCGGGCGAGGTAAGTATAGCTGCGCGCACTGGGACGCCGGGCTGGGAGCGTGACAGGGGGACCGGGGGCCGTGATGGCAAGGCCGGGGGCCGTGACAGTACCCTCCCCCTTAAGCCGCCCCCTGCTGCGGTTGGCAAAATATTTCCTGAGAATGTGGGGGGAGTTGATGTTCTCCCGGGGCTCCCAGGATCTCTCCTCAGGACCAAAACCCTCCCAGTCAACAAGGAAAAAGGTCTTCCCTCTAACTCTCCTCATGGCGAGAATATCCCTTACCTCGAAAGTGTCATCCGAGCCCACCGGCTGAGGGGCTGGAGTAGGTGAAGGATGGAACTGATTCAGGACCACAGGTTTCAGGAGAGAGACATGGAAGGTGTTCGGGATACGGAGCGAAGCAGGCAACCTCAACTTGTAGGCGACTTCGTTGACTCGTTCCAGGATCTCAAAAGGACCTATGTACCGGGGGCCCAGCTTGTAAGAGGGTAGTTTTAGTCGGATGTAATTGGATGAAAGCCAGACCTTATCCCCAATGTGAAACGGTGGAGGATCCAGCCTTCTCTTGTCTGCATGGTTCTTCATTCGCTCGCTGGCCCTTTTGAGGGCGGAGTTGGTCTCGGACCAGATTTCAGAGAATTCCTGGAACAGGGAGTTGGCTGCCGGTACTTCGGAGGTTGGGGTGACAGGAAGAGGTATGTTAGGATGTTTGCCGAATACCACAAAAAAGGGCGATTTAGTAGAGGGTTCGCCGGCATGATTGTTATAGGCGAACTCCGCCCAAGGAAGCAGATCAACCCAGTTATCCTGGTGGGCATTGGAGAAATGCCGAAGGTATGCAGTCAGGGTCTGGTTAGTTCGTTCCACTTGCCCATTGGTCTGCGGATGATAGGCAGATGAAAAATCCAAGGAAATATCCAGAAGTTTGCAAAGCGCTCTCCAAAATTTAGCCGTAAACTGTACTCCACGATCAGAGACAATTAGTTGAGGTAGACCGTGTAGTCTTAAAATCTGATGGACGAAGATCTTGGCTAATCCGGGTGCAGAAGGAAGGCCGCTTAACAGAATGAAATGCGCCATTTTAGAAAAGCGGTCCACCACCACAAGAATCACCGTACAGCCAGACGAGCGGGGCAGATCCGTGATAATGTCCATGGCGATATTCTCCCAAGGTGACTTCGGTACCGGCAAGGGAAGCAGCAGGCCAAATGGAGGACGACAAGGTGTCTTATTCCTAGCACAGGAGGAACAGGAGGCGACGAAGTCTGCCACATCTTGACGAAGAGTGGACCACCAGTAATACCGCGTTATGAGAGCCAGGGTCTTCCCAATTCCGGCATGACCAGCCACTTTGGAGGAATGCCCCCACAGAAGAACTCTCCGCTTGACGTTCTCTGGCACGAGAGTCTTGCCCAGAGGTGGAGAAAGCAAAGACAACGGGGGCACTGTGATTACCCTCGTAGGCTCGATAACATGGGAAGGTTCCTCCCCAGACTCAGTTGGTTGAAAGACTCTGGATAGAGCATCGGCTTTAGCGTTCCTGTCTCCAGGGCGGAAGTGCAGCTCGAAATCAAAGCGAGCAAAAAACAGGGACCATCTAGCCTGTCGAGGATTGAGTCTCTGGGCGGTCTGGAGGTAGGCTAGATTTTTGTGGTCAGAGTAAACAACAAATGGGTGAACTGCTCCTTCCAGAAGGTGACGCCACTCCTCCAATGCCAATTTGATGGCCAAAAGCTTGCGGTCGCCAATCGAATAGTTACACTCAGCAGGGGAGAAGGCTCTGGAGAAGAATCCACAGGGGCGTAGGCGGCCCGAACCGGTCCTCTGGGATAAGACAGCCCCGGCGCCAGTCGAGGAAGCGTCCACCTCTAGTACGAAAGGCTTGCTGCTCTCAGGACGGATCAACACGGGAGCCGTGGAAAAAGCCTGTTTTAGCAACTGGAAGGCCTCTTCGGCTTCGGGTGTCCAAGAGTTAGCAGAGATCCCCTTTCGGGTAAGGGCCGAGATCGGCTTGGAGAGTGAGGAAAAATGCGGAATGAACTGCCGATAGTAGTTCGCAAACCCCAGAAAACGTTGAATGGCTCTTAAGCCAACGGGGCGAGGCCACTTGAGAATGGCGGACAGTTTCTCGGGATCCATCTGCAGCCCAGCATTGGAGACGATGTAGCCCAGAAAAGGCAGTGAGGTCTGCTCGAACAGGCACTTTTCCATTTTGGCATATAAACGATTCTCTCGAAGACGCCGAAGAACAAGGCGGACAGTCCTCCTGTGGGATGGAAGATCTGAGGAGAAGACCAGGATGTCATCCAGGTATACTACGACACAGGAGTACAGAAGATCCCGAAAGATTTCATTGACGAACTCCTGGAACACCGCAGGGGCATTGCACAGACCGAATGGCATCACTAAGTACTCATAATGACCGTCACGGGTGTTAAAGGCGGTCTTCCATTCATCGCCGGCACGGATGCGGATGAGGTTGTACGCCCCCCTGAGGTCCAATTTGGAGAAGATGCGTGCCCCTCTGAGACGGTCAAACAACTCCGGGATAAGAGGGAGTGGGTACCGGTTTTTGATAGTGATGTTGTTCAATCCTCTATAATCGATACATGGGTGCAGCGAACCGTCCTTCTTTTTAACAAAGAAGAACCCGGCGCCTAAAGGAGACGAAGACTTCCGAATGAATCCCTTGGCGAGGTTCTCCGTGACGTATTCAGACATGGCTGCGGATTCTGCAGGGGACAGCGGGTAGATCCTGCCCCTGGGAGGAGTAGAACCTGGGATTAGCTCGATCGGGCAGTCGAAGGGCCGATATGGTGGAAGGACCTCCGACTCCTTCTTGTTAAAAACGTCTGCATAAACCCAATAGGCTGAGGGAAGCCCAGAGAGCTCCTGAGGTGGGCGGACGGGAACCACTGGATGAATGGGGTTCAGACAGCGACCATGACACGGATCTCCCCAGCGCAAGACCTCCCCGGTCGACCAGTTGAGTACCGGCTGGTGTGTCCGTAACCACGGGAGACCAAGTAGAATGGCATGAGACAAGTCGGGCAACACGTAGAAGGCCACTTTTTCACGGTGGAGAGCGCCAACTTGCAAGACAACTTCCTCTGTGACCGCGGTGATGGATTCCAGTAGCGGTCGGCCGTCAACGGAAGCGATAATCCTGGGGTTCTTCAGGGTGACCACGGGAATACGATATTTGTCCACAACTTCACGCCAGATGAAGTTGCCTGCTGAGCCCGAATCCACATAGGCCACCTCGGACCCACGCCTCTCCCCTGAAAGTAGAAGAACAGAAAGTGTGAGGGCCTGAGAGGAATCATAATCACCTAGGAAGGCCTCTCTTACCTGGCCTAGGTGGAAGAGTTTCCCGGTCTCTCAGGACAAGAGCGGATGAAGTGGGATGCTCCCCCACAATAAAGACAAAGACCTTGCTCCCGTCTCTCCCTCTGACGTCTCTCAGCCATCCGGACCCGATCCACCTGCATGGGCTCAGGAGGCGGAGTATGTACAGGACCAGGCGAGCGTGGATTAAAGGACCGACTAGCGGTCGGGGCAGGCCTAATGGGCCTCCTGTCCCTCGCCGATTCTCGGGCGCGCTCCTGGAACCGGAGGTCTATTCGAGTGGCCAGGGAGATGAGGTCCTCGAGGGTGGTGGGAGTATCCCGCCCCGCCAACTCATCCTTAATTCTGCCCGACAACCCACGCCAAAAGGCCCCGACCAATGCCGCATTATTCCAACCCAATTCGGAGGACATGGTGCGGAACCGAATGGCGTATTGACCAACTGTCAGGGTGCCCTGGTGGAGGTTGAAAAGTGATTCAGTAAGCGAGGCTACCCGTCTGGGCTCATTGAACACCTTACGAAAGGTGTCCAGGAAAACCGGGATGTTAGAGACTATGGGATCGTTCCTCTCCCAGAGCGGATTTAACCAGGATAAGGCCTCTCCCTCCAGATGGGACATGATAAAGGCCACTTTGGCCCTATCGGAGGGATACTGGTGAGGCTGAAGCTCGAAATGCAAGCCACACTGGTTTAGGAACCCTCTACACTGTTTGGGGTCCCCACCGTATCGGGGTGGTTTGGCAAGGCGAGGAGAGGGAAACGGAGCGGGACTGGGGATGGCGGCCGAGACCGCGGCGGCAGACTGGAGATCTCCCCAGACGGCTGTCTACCGAGGCCATATAAGACAAAATATGGGTCTGAGCGTCCTGCTGCTGGCTCAACTCCTGCTGGAGGCCGGCCAGCTCAGCGGCATTCCCCGGATTGGCCGCATGAAGAGCGGACAGGCGGGACTCCATGGCCTTCATGACCGACATGATGGGCCCCTGGTTCTCCCGTAAAAAGAGGAACTCCTTTTGACCGGGAGCTGAAACACCGGCGGAATCCATGGCCTGACCGTACTGTTAGCACCGCATACGGCAAGGCGGAATTCCCTGGAGTGGACCCTCTGGACCGTGGCACCGAGGGGCCCCGGACGAGTAACCAGGTGTGGCCGACCCCTATACAGGGACCGTTTGCCGCAAGTCCAGAGACTCGAATGCCACGGCAGCCGGAACCAAGAGGGGCGGCTCGGAATGGATCACAGAGCTGCAGACGGGAAGAAGGACTGCGTAAGGACAGCTGGAACAGACACTGGTAGCCTAGACTAGAACAGGACAGCAGGTTGAGGCCCGTGTAGGCAAGGCTTGAGGCTGACAGCAGGTACGGACTCGGGTAGGCAGAGCTGGAGCAGGTACGGAGACAGGACTGGAACAGGCTCGGACACAGGACTGGAGCAGGTACGGACACAAGACTTGGAGCAGGTACGGACACAGGACTTGGAGCAGGTGCGGACACCGGTAGGCAGGACTGGAACAGGTACGGACACAGGACTAGAGCAGGCACGGACACAGGACTTGGAGCAGGCATGGACACAGGGACTGGAGCAGGCACGGACACAGGGACTGGAGCAGGCATGGACACAGGGACTGGAGCAGGCACGGATACAGGGACTGGAGCAGGCACGGACACAAGGAGCAGAGCTGGAGCGAAACACAGAGATTAGGCAGGGAGCCTGATGCCAGGCGAGAACACAGGGCCTAAGGTGCTGCAAGAAACAACCACGGTCAGGCGCCTCCACTAGGGGAGGGCGGCCTGATATAGCTGCCGCTGTGCCCTCATTGGTCCGGCGGTGCAATCGGGGCAGGGCACCGCCGGAGACAGCTCATCTGTGGAGAGCCGGCCGCGGCCTACGGCGCATGCGCGAGGCCTGCGGTGACGTCACCAGCCGCGGGCCGGACGGAGAGAGACGCCGACGCCGAGGCTGGAGGGAGCGCGGCTGCCGGGCGAGGTAAGTATAGCCGCGCGCACTGGGACGCCGGGATGGGAGCGTGACAGGGGGTCTGGGGGCCGTGATGGCAAGGCCGGGGGCCGTGACAACCTAAATGTTGCACTCGAACCATTAATAGACACAACGAAAAAGAAAAGCGCAATTTCACTCAGAGATCTTAGTAGAATAAAACAACGGATCCACTCTTCACAAATAATAGACATTTGGAGATACCTACACCCAAATGACCGAGACTTTACTTTTTACTCACACCCTCATGGGTCCTACCATAGACTAGACTATATCTTTATACCTAAAAACTACCTTCCTAATGCAAAAAGGTCCAACATATTACCTAATGTTTTCTCAGATCACTCAATAGTAACTTTAGAAATGACATTGATCAAACCCTTTGCTCCCTGTAGATCTTGGCAACTTAACGAATCGGTTCTGAACACTCCCTCAACTTGTGACCGTATAACCAAGACACTTAACCATTACTTTGACCAAAACGACAATGGGGAGGTGTCAGCCCCGATCCTATGGGAAGCCCACAAATCAGTTATCAGAGGAGAATTGATATCAATCTCCTCCTACCTACACAAACAAAAACAACAACAGATAAACACTTTATATGCTGAAATAGCCGATCTTGAGGCTCAACATAAAAAACAAACTGAATCTCAAACACTAGCCCAATTATCCCAGAAAAAACAACACCTAAAAGATATCCTTAACTTACAGTCTGCAAAATGCTATTCCTCCTGGCAGACCAAAATGTTTGTACATGGGGACAAGGCACCTAAACTCATGCTCTCAAAAATACGACAACGTCAAGCTCACACATATATTCACTCGATTAAAAATCCGAGAGGTACGCGCACCTTTGACTATGACCAGATAAAATCAAAATTTTTAAACTATTATAAGCAACTTTATAATTTGCGTCCACCTGAGTCCTCCCAGGAGTTGACCAGGAGGAGACATTCCATAGTGTCCTTCCTGACCCGTCTGGGATTACCAAAATTCTCGGATTCACAGCAGCAGCGGTTAGTCAAACCTTTTCGGTTGGACGAGCTCCGGTCCACCCTGTCGAGATGCCCGTCGGGGAAGGCACCGGGCCCTGATGGCCTTTCCTCCTTTTATTACAAATCCTTCCCCTCGATCCCCCTACCACGACTGTTAAATGTGTGCAATTCTATGCTAGGAGATAGCTTTTTCCCTACTCAGGCTCTGGAAGCCAGAATCTCATTAATACACAAGGAAGGTAAAGATGCTGAATTATGCAGCAGCTATCGACCGATTTCCTTGTTAAACGTTGACCTAAAGATGTTTGCTAGTATGATTGCATGAAGAATCGCAAAATTCTTGCCAGAATGAATCTCGTTAAACCAAACAGGCTTTGTGGGGGGGAGAGAGGGAAGGGATAACACATGCAAAATACATCTCATGCATTTTGCAAAACAAAAAAATCTTCCACCAAGGCTTCTTGGGACTGACGCTGAAAAGGCGTTTGACAGGGTGGACTGGGCTTATCTGGGAGAGACATTGACCTGCTTTGGCTTCCCCTTACCATTAGTTTTGGCCATTATGAAAATGTATAGAGACCCTACTGCACGTATTAGAGTCAATGGTTCCCTGACAGATGCATTCACCATCCAAAACGGAACAAGACAAGGATGTCTTTCTCTGATCCTTTTCATACTAGCAATGGAGCCGTTGTTGTGTGCAATCCAGCAAAGTAAAAGAGCTTGAGGGCATCAAAATTGGTAATAATCACCATAAGTCTGTGGCTTTTGCTGGCGACTTGTTGGTTTTGATGACGAATCCGCTACGAGGGTTTCCTGCCTTGCTGGGAATACTTGAGGAATATGGCAACCTCACAAACTTTAAGGTGAATACGTCAAAATCGGAAGCTCTAGACCTAAACGTGCCGGCCCACACGCTGGATTGAAGGAGCTCTACCCTTTTGCCTGGCCTAGTAGATATTTTACTTACCTAGGTATAAAATTAGCTAGATCTGATAAAGAACTTTTCCAGCTTAACTATTATCCCTTACTGGACAGGGTGCAGTCCATTATTAAATCGTGGAGAGACCTTTTTCTGTCATGGACGGGAAGGAAGAATCTCCTAAAAAGCTTGATCCTTCCCAAATTCACATACCTATTCTCAACTCTACCCATCCATGTACCAAACTATTTCCTCGCTAGAGTGAACTCTTTATTTTTCAAATACATCTGGAGGGGCACAAGACCCCGCATTAACTCGCACACACAATCATGCCAAAACAGAGGGGGAATGGGAGCCCCTGACATCAAAAGCTATTGCTATGCAGCGGTGCTTTCTCGATCAGTGGACCTGATTAGGAATTCTAGTGACAAACATTGGGTCAACATAGAAAACATTCTATCTCCTATACCCCTTAGGTCTCTACTGTTGACATATACTAGGGGATGGAATCCCTTCCCCCCCCCAACAACCCTCTCTCTCTGGCTTTGCTCAGGGTTTGGTCGAGCTTCCACACCCTCCTGGTACCCCCCTCGTACCCACTATTGAAACTATCCGACGCCTTGTCTCCATCTCTGGACGCATTAAGGGAGGGAGGTGACCTAGCCCAGAAATTGAGACAAATCTCCATTAATCAGATAATAGCGGATGGGGCACTCTTCCGCTGACTGAATTGAGTGATCTCTTGGCCTCCTCGAGCTTCACTTTTCTCCGCTATAATTCTAGCTATTGAAACGTATACAATATTGCCCAGATAATCCATGCCAGCTTACACCATATGAAGTTCTCTGCTCCAGAGTATCAAGACCAACTAAGGTCCTCTCTACAATTTACCAACACTCTTATCTAAAGACCTATCCCTGAAAAGAGCATACATTGCCCTCTGGGAAAAAGACCTAGGATACAAATTCACACAATCACAAATAGACCATATCTATATGCATTCGCACGGTCCAATGAGCTGCGTGAAAACCCAAGAAAACGCTTTTAAAATAGTTACACGATGGTACATTACACCGGCACAGACTTGTACCTGACGGTCGGGAGCTCGGGCTAGGTGTTGGTGTTGCGAGGATGAGGGGAGTGACTACCTTCACATATGGTGGACTTGCCCTGTCCTCCGACCCTTTTGGGCAGCAACAGAGAAATTCATCAGAGATATCGCAGAGTCCCCAGTGTCGCTGACACCTGAGACGGCTCTGCTGAACCTCCCTATATACTTCAAACAAAAGAAGGCTCCCACCTTAGTCCACAATATTATAGCTGCAGCCAAACTCCTAATCCCGACTTACTGGGGTACAACCCAGATACCCACTTCTCATCAACTGCTGACAAAAATTGACCAACTATATCGTATGACTGAGATTGTTGCCTCGGTGAACCATTCACAGTTATTTTTTGAAAAGAACTGGTGCTCCTGGAGTAAGTATAGATCTACCCTCGAGCCTCTACAAGTATCAATATTTGATTAACTCGAAACTTGGTCTGTGATGTTTCGGAACACTTGCCCTCTCTCTCTCTCTCACCTCTACTTTCCCTCCCCCCGCCTCTCTTTCCTTCTCTCTTTCCCCCATTTTCTTTACCGCTCTCTTCCCCCCTCATCTCTATTGTTTGTTCTACTCTTTCATAAATGAAAATATTTTGCATTTGCTAAATGTTTTACACCATTACAATCCATGTTACCTTAAATTGGTTATTTCTATGTGGTGTTATCTTTTGATTAATCAATAAAAAGATCATTGAAAAGAAAAGAAACTGTATTTAGTGATAAAATCGTGAATGTTTGGTTTGTTTGGCTGTTTTCTTGTTGAAGGGAGCAAGTTTACCTTTGAAATGGTGTATTATATGAGTGTGTGGGACGAAGTAATCAGCCAAAAAGCAGTGCATGTTTACAAATGTGTTGGTAGTGTGCTTTGGGGTACTGTGGTTCCACCTGCAGGTCATATTTCCTTATTGCAGGTTTATGAAAATTAATGTTTAAACTGTATTTTGTGATCAAATCATGGATGTGTGCTTTGTTTGGCTATTTTCTTGCTGAAGGGGCAAGTTTACCTTAAAAAATGGTGTATCATTTGTGTGTGTGGGTGCAGTATGAACGGGGATACAAATGAATCACCAAAAAACAATGTTTAGAAATAAGAGAATAGATAGTTTTGTTTTCGATACTGTACAACCAGTGGAAATAAACACTATTCTAATAAAAAAAAAAAAACACTGTGGCTTCGTCTCACAAGTGGCTACCCAAGAAAGTGAACCCTCTACAATTGGTGTTATGATTCCAGGCAGCAAGTCCCAAAGAGCACAAGTTATTACAATTTAAAGATAGAAGTTGCCCGGGCCAGAGAGATGTGACTTTCCTTCATCCAAAAGGACGGTATGCAGGTGAGGAGAACAGTATGAGAGGTCTTGTAGAAAATTATTGGAGGACAATTTTGAGGCTTTCCTGACGGTCTTTGAGAGGATGCAGACAGGGAGAAACTGTCCTCAGAGCAATGGTCAGAGTTCCGAGCTCTGTACCTTACTGGGGAATCGCAGACAGCATACTATGACCTTGTGCTGCAGGATGCCAAGGTATACAGCAAGATAAAGACTAAGGCCTCTTTCACACATCCGGCGTTGCAAATCCGGTATGGTGCGGTGAAAAGAAGGAGAGCCGGATGCGGCTGGGAACGCAGGGATCGGAAAGGTATGCAGCGCAACTTACGGCTCCGGATGCTGTAAAGAAGGTGCCGGTGAGGAGGGGGGGCGAGAGCGTGCCAGGCATGCGCACAGGGTCAAATGGTGCATGCGGCGGCCGGATCAGGTGTAAGCGTGATCCGGCAGCCGGAATGTGCCATAGAGTAACATTGTCCCGCAGAGCCGGGAGGGCCGCATCCGGCCATGTCCGGCTTTTTGCGCCGGACAAAAAAACGCTGCAGCATGCGTCCTGTCCGGCCGCCGGACGGGAGAATTCTGCCGGATCCGGTAAAAACCGGAACAAACGGAAGCACATGCGGCGCAATCCGGCGCATGTGCTTCTCAATGACAAAAAACGCATCCGGCGTTAAACAAAAAAAAGGATCCGTTTTTTTACACACACATGCCGGATTGTGCCTGACGGCACAAACCGGATGTGTGAAAGTAGCCTAAGATTTTGACATGCTTGGGCAAAACCCTGGCAGTCAGGATGCAATGAGTGCAATTTAGGCACTACCAAAGGAAGAAGCTTCCCTAGATATTCAATCTGTTACACCTTGTGCAAAAAAGGCTGCAGCCCAAGACCTGTTATCCGGCAGAGATGGTGCAACGAGTGATATTGAACCAATTTTATCCACTGAAAGCTGAAATGCATGCAAACTTAACTTACCCAAGAAGATCCTCAGAATGCAGATGACCTTGTGAGCCTCATAGCGGGTGATAGGCCACCTGTGCAACTAGCAGCTGCGACGGGGACTCCACGGTGAGCAAAGGCCCGGCCCTTGCCGCAGACCGGAGCGGGACAGTGGTGGCCGCCGATGGCACCGAACTTGCCGCGGCCACGGGTGAGAGCAGGGCGGCTGGGGGTGGCGGAAGACAGGCCGCAGCTGTGAGCTGGGGTGAGGCGGCAGTGGCCGCGAGCGACCGCGGGCTGAGGTAAGGTGGCAGCGGGTCTTGGACGGTCGTCCTGGCGTCGTCCCTCTGATGTCCTCCGTGAGCGTCTCCCCGGCACTGGTAAGTCACTCTTGCTCTCAGTCGCTCCTACGGTCTTCTGCTGCTTCTGTCCCGGTCTGCTGACTCATCGTCCCGGGAATTCCCTGCCTCCTTTGTACAGCCCATCTGTCTGTCACAACTGTCCGTCCCCGAACTCTGTCCCCCGGGAACAGTTTCCCCCTGAACCTAGATGACAGCTCCCTTGGTTCCGGCCCGGACACTCGACAGGGGCCGTTCCTCCCACACTCCCCCGCCCTGTATGCTCACCAGTCCTCGGGCGAGGGTTTTCGTAGACTCGGGTTAGTCTTTGGAGACGACAGTTCTTGTCGCCATACGAACTGGTCCTGTTCGTAGCGTTCAGGGGGCTTGCCAGCGGTTGACCGCTCGGAGCGTCTAAGTTCGACTGTGGTGGGACGTTCTGGGGTGGTAGATGGGGGTAGGCCGGTCGACTCTGGCGGGCTAACTGGGTCTGCTGCAATGTCACTACTTGGAGGGCTCGCGGATGTGGCTGGGAAGTCCTCTTCGTCATCCAGGTCCCAGACTTGTGACAGGGGGGTCGGGGACCTGAGGGATCGGCTCGGGTCGCATGGGATCAGTGGAGGCACAGGGGCGCAACATATTTCGGTGCACAGAACGAGTGAGAGGTGCGTCATTTCCTTCAGATTGTATTTCATACACAGGCCCGTCGGGGCTTATTCAGCGCAACACTCGGTATGGGTTCTCCTCCCATGGTTCTAACTTGTTCTGGGGGCACTGATCTAGTACGAGTACCCGATCCTCAGTCTGGAAGTCAATTAATGGTGGGGGCAGCACTCCCCCCGGGTGTTCTAGATCCTGGAGCTTTGTATGGACGATTCGGTGGAGGGTCTGCAGCCGATGCCGGTGGTTTCGGACCCACGAGGATACTCCGGACCAGGGTTGGGGTTCCTCCGGGTTTAACTCCACTTCCGTGATTCCTTTGCCCTCCAGTCCAAACAGCAATGAGTAGGGGGTGTAACCAATCACCCGGTGCACCCGGTTATTATATACCCACACCAGCTCAGGGATGTATTCAGGCCAGCGGGCCTTTCGGTCAATCTCTAGGGAACGCAGCATTTGGATTAGTGTCGAATTGAATCGCTCGCAGGCTCCGTTGCCCTGCGGGTGGTATGGTGTAGTCCGAGACTTATCAATACCGTAGAGACGATGTAGGTCTTCCATGATTCTTCCTAGGAAGCACGCTCCTTGGTCCGAATGTATTCGTTGTGGGCAGCCGTACACTTGGATAAAGATTTTACAAATCGCATAGGCAGCCGACTCCGCTGTTTGGTCTCGGGTGGGGGTGACCACGGCGAACTTGATGAAATGATTCACCATAACGAGGCAATGTTCATACCCCCGGTAGGCAGGACCTATGGTCAGATAGTCCACCGTGAGGAGCTCAAGGGGAGCTGAGGTTACAATTGTCTGCACCAGGGCTCGTTGCGCGGGAGGCTTAGCGAGCTCGCACGGGCGGCAGGTTCGGCAAACTTCTTCCACAGCAGCGTGCAAGCGTGGATGGTACACTATCTGCTGCAACTATTTCAAAGTCTTTTGAGCACCAAAGTGAGCCCCCTTTTCGTGGGCTTCCCGAGCAAGTTGGCTGAGATGGGTTCCGGGCACGATCACCTGCCATACTGTCGCAGACGTTGCTCGTGACACGGCTCTCCGATATAAAAGTCCCTTTTTGATGACTAGTTTCTCCCACTGGCGCAACATCAGCAACATATCCTGGGTCAAAGTCTGTCTCTGTGAGCCAGTGGGCAATTTGCCGGTGGCCACCCATCGGCGCAGGAGTCCAATATCGCCATCCTCTTGTTGCTGCTGAATCCACTCGTCACGTGGCTGTTCTAATATTCCCCCTACGGGTCCCGGATGGGGCGCCTCTTGCGCGTTAGCAGTAAGCGCAGTGGTGGTGAGGGCAAACGGCGTCTCTTCCCCTTCTAATTCGTCGTCTGGATTCCTCCCTGGGGAGGTGTGTCGGATTCTGGAGAGTGCGTCAGCGTGCTCGTTTTCAGGTCCCCGTTTGTAGATGATCTTGTAGTTGAACTTGGCCATCCAAGCCACCCACCGCTGCTCTAGGGCTCCCAGTTTGGCATTCTCCAAATGGGCTAATGGGTTGTTATCAGTCCGCACCACCACCTCGGAGCCCGCCAGGTACTCTGCGAACCGCTCCGTCATTGCCCACACTGCCGCGAGTAGCTCGAGCTTAAAGGAGCTGTAATTGTCCGGGTTTCTTTCAGAGTCATGCAGCGACCAGCTACCATAGGCGTTCACTTTCTCTCGGCCATCCTGCACCTGTGACAACACAGCTCCTAGTCCCTGGAGGCTTCCGTCGGTATGCAGGATGAACGGTAGCGAGAAATCCACATATGCCAATACCGGGGCGTCCGAGAGTGCAGCTTTGAGATCTTGAAATGCATCCTCTTGCGGTTGTTGCCACTGGACCTTCCGCCCATTTGCCCCGGCTGGAGCCCCCTTCAGCAGGTCCTGCAAGGCTCGGGCTCGGCGTGCAAAACTCTTCACGAAACGACGGTAGTAGCAGGCCAACCCCAGGAAAGCCAGCACGTCTTTCACCGTTTCGGGGGTAGGCCATCCCTGGATGGAAGCAACCTTTTCCAGGGATGGTCTGACACCCTCCGCCGAGACGGTATGCCCCAGATATTCGATCTGGGTGCGGAACAAGTGGCATTTCTGGGGCTTTACCATCAACCCGTACTTCTGCAGCCAGCCGAGCGCCTGCCCCAACCGCCACAGGTGGTCCTCGAACGTGGCGGAATAGATATCGTCCAGGTATATCAACGTGGCTTCAAAGTTGAGGTCTCCTAGACACCGCTCCATCAGCCGCTGGAAGGTTCCTGGGACGTTGGCCAGCCCGAACGGCATCCGATTAAACTCGAACAGTCCCATGGGAAGGATAAATGCCGTCTTGGCTCTGTCATCCTGCCTACTACGCCAAATGTGGGGGTTTGCAGGTACGCAGGATGCAGTGACGAGTCGCGAGACAATTTGGTGCTTTCTATAGTAATGTTTATAAGCCTAGAGGGAACTTTCCTCAGTCACAGCCTGATCAACAAAAGGGGTAACACGGATTGCCCTCACAGGGGCTCTATACAAGCAAACACAAACGGGTAGAACGCGACTACTTCCGGCAGTAGCCGGTCACTATAGGGCCGCGGTATGGCGACTAAGGGTCCTTAATTATATAGTCAACTTAGCCATCCAGATGTCCCTCGCCGTTCGGGATGGTAGTCTTTCGGCGTAGTAGTCGCTGGGTCCAGTTGCTGAGGCGTTGACGAAGTCTTCGCGCACTCTGGCGCGCTGATGACATTGAAGCCCCACAGGCCCCGGCGGAGTCCTTGGACGGATGGGCCACAGCCCCTGGACTGGGGAAAGCGGCGGTGATGCGGGGTAGTGGGTGATAGGCCACTTGTGCAACTAGCAGCTGCGACAGGGACTCCGTGGTGAGCAAAGGCCCGGCCCTTGCCGTGGACCGGAGCGGGACAGTGGTGGCCGCCGATGGCACCGGACTTGCCGCGGCCACGGGTGAGAGCAGGGCGGCTGTGGGTGGCGGGAGACAGGCTGCAGCCGCGAGCTGGGGTGAGGCGGCAGCAGCCACGAGCGACGGCGGGCAGGCCGCAGCCGCGAGCTAAGGCGAGGCGGCAACGGCCGCGGGCTGAGGTAAGGCGGCAGCGGGTCTCAGACAGTCGTCCCGGCGCCGTCCCTCTAATGTCCTCTGTGAGCGTCTCCCCTGGCACTGGTAAGTCGCTCTGGCTCTCGGTCGCTTCCACGGTCTCCTGCTGCTTCTGTCCAGGTCTCCTGACTCATCGTCCCGGGAATTCCCCGCCTCCTTTTTACTGGTCCCTCCCCCAGCCCATCTGTCTGTCACAACGGTCCATCCCTGAACTCTGTCCCCCGGGGACAGTTTCCCCCGGAACCTAGATGACGGCTCCCTTGGTTTCGGCCCGGACACTCGACGAGGGCCGTTCCTCCCACATGACTATGACTGGACTCAAGAAGTTTGATGACTGGTAAAGGTCACACTTACGCATGTGCTAGTCCCTGGGAAGGGGATAGCGCTAAGATGTATCCATGGAGAAGCCAATAACTATCCCATGGCCTGAAACAACATGCACACAGACTATGATTCCATGTGTCACAAAATAGGAGTGGTCAAAGTCTTATTGCCTGCTATAATTATAGAACATGATTTTCTGTTGTTCAGGGACTTGTGGGCTAAAGCTGTCGCACCTAGTAGTCCTCTATGCTGCCAGTAGTCAGCTATGGTAACAAAGTTATATGATGTAAATGGAGACTTGCCTTTCACTGAACTGGCTTAAAAAGGAGGATGAGGAAACATACTTTGAAGCCAATATTCCTGACCTAATGTAGTCCCAAGACAACTTTGGGGCTACCCAGCTCAGGAACTTAAAGGTAAAAGACATTCTAGAAAATGTAAGTGTGTTAAATAGTGTTACCCAGAAGCTGGGAGTCACTAATAGTCTTCCACAAATGACCAGGCATAATCTGTTGTGTCAAGGGACCAAAGTGTGGGGGGGCCAGTAAAAGAACGCTTCCTCAAAGCCCACGAGGAAAAATGCAGGCAGGATATTCTATTTGCTCTAGTGAGGCAGTTTGGGCCTGGGGATTGGGAACATGTGTTGGTGACCACATTGCAGAGCCATTTGCTTACTAAGTGGCAGGGACCCTGTGAAGTTGTGCGAGAGTTCAACTATAAAGTACACAGACAAGGGAAAAGGAAGCCATTTCCCAAATATTATTGCTACCAGCTAAAACCCTGGAAGGATAAGGACCTACTCAAAACCTCTTGCTTGTTCTCCCAATCTGAAGACAACATTGTGGGTATCAAAGTGGCAGAAACTTTGTCGCTTTTCCAAAAACAGCATCGCCGTAAAAAGGTGCTCAAAACCAATCGCACGTCCTCGGAGTTACTAGCTTAGTCTTGTGTCATCAAGCATGAGCCTCACACTCGGGTCAAGTTAAAGCCCTGTAGAATGGTAGGCTATTTCAGGTGCTTGAACTGGCCTCCTTTAGGCACTGTGGACTGGCAGAAGGGGGAGTGGGTATATAGGAAAGCCAAGTAGGATAGGGGTTAAATCTTATCACTACATGTCCTGATTAGGTGCACCTAGATACCTATGACTAGAACCAGACCAGTGTTCACTGTTGTCAGTGAGCTGGGGGAAGGTGAGCAAAGTCCGTTGTGATTGGAGCTGGAGAGAGACAAAACAGAATTTCTCTGAGAGGAGACTGCACAAGCCGTGTGCACCAAACTGCAAGTATCATTGGTTGCTGTGGATGTGTAACCAAGCTGGGGCTAGCTCAGCCGTGTCTGAATAGCCCATGTTGTCTATATTGTTTAGTTAGTGCCTGGACAAGGCTAGGGATTTTATGTTTATGGTTTTGTTTTTGGTGATTTGCAACCTGTGAAAATAAACATTATTCTTTGTGTCCTATAAAAACACTGTCACTTTGTGTTCCAAGTGGCTACCCGAGAGAGTGAACCCCCAAGGCGTGTACACGGAAAATACTCCAATGGATACTGATGATGATCACACATGTTGTAGTTTCCCATCATCAGTGGAATGGCTGCACACAGGGGTAGTTACACATCAGCGGTGTGCAAGGGTCTGTTGCTTTCCATCAGAGGCGACTTTATGGAATGGAATTGAAGGGTTGAAGATACCTATGTGTTGAGCTTATTATTTGTAAGGTAATTAATGACGGTCATTCAAAGATAAATCAGATTGTACACGCATGCTGCAGACTACAACTACGTTCTCCTGGCACGCCTCTGCTCCACTACTCCTAAAAAGAAGGCTGCATATCTTTCAGAATGTATTATGACGTGTTGTGTTTGCTGATTCGATGTATAGTTCCTGGTAGCACTGTACTGCTCGGACCTGGGTGTGTAAGATCCCTGAACGCCGGTATGGTAACTTATCTTCATCATCTGATTTACCATCCAATCTTGTTTAATTTATTATATTTTGTGCTCTACATTTTGCTACTACTAGATCTCTAGCTCATACTACTCTGCTGCTTACTGTTTTCTCACTTCTAATGTTGCCTAAAACTTTTGCTTCCATTTATGAATACATTTTATTTTTATAGTTTGATATTCTGTTTGTTTTCCTCATCTCAATATAATATACTTGTTTTTTAATACAGTGTTAAATTTGGCTCACCTGTTATAAAGCCGGAGTCTCTGAGCATTATATTATATAGTTGTTATTATTATTATTATTATTATTATTATTATTATAGAGTATTATATTACTTTATTCCGAATCTTTCCTCAAAAAATATTTTTATTAAAAATATTAATGGGTATTTTCTTTCAAAATAACCGAAATTTGCATATTCTTTTCAACATTTGTAAGAATTTATATGGTACATTGTGGTTTTTTTTCCTCTGAAAAGTCCAGGAATGTGGCTTTGGTTTGCAGTGACCATTTTGATCTCTCAATGTTCCAGCCAGATGCTGGACCACCATAACGAAGGTCAATGTGTTACTTATGCTCCTGACCCTGAAGCTTATATGACTGTGGTAAGTTACTTTTTGTAAAAAATTCTGAAGCTTTTTTTTTTCCACAAAGATTATTACTTTCACCTGACATCATGGATTAATTTGTCACATGCAAACAACTGCAAAAACACAGTGTAGATACTCATAGCACTACACCGCTAGTTTAAGATAATCATGTTAGTGAGCCCTCTCCAATCCTCCAATTAGCAAACCATTTGTAGACAAGGTTATAGTAATAATAAATTGTATTTCTACAGCACCAACATATGCCACAGCTCTTTACAATTAAGCAGGGGCATGTACAAACAAAGTAACACATCGTTCAACAGTTACAGGAGGAGTGAGGGCCCTGCTCGCAATCCGCAATCTATACTGTAGTTCTTACTAATGCTAATAATTTGTTAAAGGGAGTTTATGCCCTCTACATCATTTAGGCAATGCTTACTTTGATTTTTTATTTTTTTTGGAAGGTGGGGGGAGTGGCGCAAATCTGTGCCAAAATCACTCTTGGAAAAGTTCCTATTTATTAGTATGGGAAATTAAGAAACATATGGAGATAAAATAATGCACATTGCATATTTGAAGTGGACCCTGATGATATTCACTTTACAATCTGTTCCAAAAAAAATCCCTTAAGGCTATGTACACACTATGTCTTTTAGTCGCCAGCTTTAGGAAAACACTGCAGTCATTTACCTGAAGAGGCTTTACCAGTAAATTATAAAGAGCAGACGACTTCTCAGCAGAAGCCACCTAAAGAATGTGCAACCCCTTCTTTTAATCCATTCTGGCCCATACACAGTGCTCATTAGAGAGGGATTGGCTGGAAAACCACATAATTACCTTGGTTTATCAGACAGTCCATCTGACAGAGGAAAAGTGTGGTTATACAAACCAATTATGACTTGCCTAGAATGAACATGTACTACAGGCATGAAGAACCTAAACAACCTAAACTCACTGATAAAGTTGACCGTAAGGATAATGGACAACATATCTGATCAACGATTTCTCCAGTTGACTTACTGGCTCCTCCGAACCACTTTGAGGGAAACAGCAACATTTCTCTGCGTCTTCCCTCCCATATTCTAAAAATGTAAAGATTATTTCTTAGTAAGGCTACGTTGGCATGATGAGCTTTTTTGTGAGTTTCTTTTTGGTGAGTTTTTGATATTGAAGATTTTCTGCACCCATTATATAAGACCGGTTACTTACATTTTTTTAATAAAAAAAATTGCAGCTTCAAAAGCTCATCATAAGAACATAGCTCAACAAGTAAACCATTATACAATAATAATAAAAAGTTGCGTTATCTAATGTTACGTTACATGTTATAGACTGAAATAATCAGCTACCGAGGATATCCCAGTGAGGAATACGAGGTGATCACTGATGATGGGTACATCCTAAGTGTCCACCGAATACCACATGGCACGAGGCATTATTCTGCTGGTAGGTCATGTTTGGTACCTTTCATGTATTACTTTTACTTTATTTTTATTTACATTAATTACTATATTAATGATCTGTAATACACAAACATAATAGAATGTAATGTGGATCAAGTTCCTACTATAGTTTGGACTTTGTAACCACCTGTTCATCACCAAAAAGCTCCACCCAATATTAATTATTTTTTTTAAATAATTATCTTTTTTTGTAAAATATTTTAATTATATTTAAACATGTAGGGTGAAAGAGGGGCTGGAGAAAACAGGGAACATCACAGTCTTTTCAGTGCATTGTAAAGCTCCTTTAGATGTGCATAATATTGTATCATTGAGTGGAGATGGTCCCAGATCCCCTGCTGCTCCATTTGGTGTTTGTGGGACTGAAAGGCATAGCTGAGTACATTTCTTTGCTGTCTGATAGTCCTGTGGACATTTGGTACGGCGTCAGTGTGCATGTATAGTGACCCAAAGTTGTGGATTACAAGTTTTGGTTATGTTATTTGTTCATGAAATAAATCTTAAATATTCAAATTATGGCATTGTTTTATTGTTCAGTATTGGACATACACCATAGTGTTATCCCCACCACTTAGCTGGCTGGTCGGAAATAGTTAAGTGGGTGGAGTCTAGTTTATAAAATGCTGCAACCATAGTTGGTCGAGAGAGTCCTTACAATGAGATATCTGCAGCAACATATGAGGAGAGAAGCTCACTACCTTGTTCCAGTAGGCCATCATGGCAGAAGTATCTGAAGAAAATGTAGTACAGCCATGCCTGCTTACCCCTCAGGGAGGAGACATGATCCCCAGCTGTGCAGGATTCAAAGAAGCCCCTGTGTTGAGGCCCTGGAACGCAATGAAGCCGATAATGGGAATGGTTGCAACCTACATGTAATAAAGAATAGAAGGCACCGGGATTTAGAGGCCCACTAGGGTGGGTGTAGCAATCCCATGGTTTTAGAGTGAAAGATATTGTGGAAAATAAGCATTTAGCTCAGTCTTCCAGGTTAAGATCCTACATGCTTGTAACTGTGAGAGACAAACAGGCGTCCAACACTCTATACCGAAAGATTGGCGGTAACCTGGAAATATAAACCGCCATTGCAATAAGCATTCCACTCCATACGTACTTGTAGCCAAGAGAAAGAAAGGAGTAATGGATTCAAGAATTAGTAAAAAAAATACAAAAGTTTTTATTAAGCACATGCACAGACAAATAACATGTAAATGGCAAAATTGCAAAAAATCATGAGACAAAAACAGGACAGACCGGGGAAGGGGAAATACGAGTATAGCTGTGCACCAACATGACCATAATCACAGCAGCACATATGGTACATGAATTTTACATAAGTGACATGCAGAGCTACCCATGACATTAGATAGTTTAGCCAAAATAGGCATATAAAACAGAGGATGATCCTGCCACAGAAAGTAATAGAGAAAGCACCCTTTGTGAGCGCAAAACGTGCATCAGGGGTCGCCCTCTGGACTTGGTCTCCTGTGCACCACTTGGTAAGCTGCCTGTATCCACTCTTACATACACCAATCATGGTTTTGTGGATTTTTTTGCGGAGCTAACTCACCGCCATTACCAGCGGCACCTTATTCATTCTTATTACTATTACTTTCTGTGGCAGGATCATCCTCTCTTTTATATGCCTATTTTGGCTAAACTATCTATTGTCATGGGTGGTTCTGCTTGTCACTTATGTAATATTCATGTACCATATGTGCTGCTGTGATTATAGTCATGTTGGTGCACAGCTATATTTCCCCTTCCCCCGTCTGTCCTGTTTTTGTCTCATGATTTTTTGCAATTTTGCTATTTACATCTTATTTGTCTGTGCATGTGCTTAATAAAAACTTTTGTATTTTTTTACTAATTCTTGAATCCATTACTCCTTTCTTTCTCTTGGCTACATGCTTGTAACTGTCAAGCTTCTTGTACCACAATCTACGGTGATTTACCTGCTGTATTGAGTAAAGTTTTCTTCGGTTTTACAACATCGCTTCTGCTTCTCTTGTTTCCCCTCTACATCACTATTATGGGGTACACCACTAACCATCCAGCCATGAGGGAACAGTAATGCCGTCATCATCCCGCACATTCATCCCCGTATACTCACTACTGCATCAGTGCCAAGTCACTGGGCATGGCCACCATCAATAACGCTAAGGATCCAACCTATGCCTGATTTACGGGGTATCCTGGCCACTGCACATGTGTTACTGTCTCCTTGTTTTTAGGTGTAGGCACAAGACCCTAGTTCTTGTGATTGATAGTAAGGAGATAAATGTTGCTCATCAACCAATCACTTTATAGGTAATCTATCATTAAGATCAACCCCTCCCCACCAAACTACATGTATGGCAGAGAAACAACCTCAGTAATCAATGGCTTGTTAAGTGCTCTTGGTGTGATATAACCCTTAACACATCGTTTTCAAATGAATGACAATGCTGTTTTCTTGGGAATGCAGCAACAGACATGAAGGTTTTGATGGATTTACATTTTAAAGTTTTTTTTGCCCATATATGCGGTTTGGGGTTGGGAAGGATAGATCTTTAGTATTTGGTTATGATCACACACTTTGTTTTTTTAAGCGTTCAAAAATAACAAGTTTGTCATGCGGAAACCACTTTAGGACATGCTCCTTTGGAGGAGTTTTTTCCTGAAGTTTTATTTGCACCCTTTTGCTGTGCCTAGTTTGGAGAGCCTAGTTTGGAGAGGTTTCCTTCTAGATATGCTTCATTGAAGTGACATTCACTTTTTATTCCACTTCAGAGGAAAAAAATGTCCTTACAGTGGCATGTAAAAGTTTTGACACCCCTGGTCAAAATTACTGTTATCGTAAACAGTTAAGCAAGTTGAAGATGAAACTATCTCTAAAAGGGTTAAAGTTAACGATGACACATTTATTTTGTATTTTAGGCAAAAAATATATTGTCATTTTTTACGTTTTAAAAATTGCAAAAAGGAAAATGGGCCAATGCACCCCTTTTGCAAGTATCACAACTTATAGCTTGTAAATGCTTTTTGTAACCAGCTAATAGTCTTTCAATTCTTGTTTAAGGGATTTTCATCCATTCTTCCTTGCAAAATTCTTCCAGTTCTGGGAGATTCCTGGGTAGTCTTGCATCCTCTTCTATTTTGAGGTGTAGCCACAGATTCTCAATGATATTTAGATCAGGGGTCCTTCAGTTTGCATCTTTTTGAGGTAGTCTATTGTGGAATTTGACGTGTGTTTAGGATCATTAACCATCTTTTCAACTTCAGCTTTTTTACAGATGGTGTTATGTTTGCATCAAGAATTTGTTGACGTTCCATTAAATCCATTCTTCCCTCTACCCGTGAAATGTTCCCTGTGACATTGGCTGTAACACAACCCCAAACCATGATTGATCCACACCCATGTGAGATATTCTCTTCCTAAAATTCTGTGCCCTTTTTTCTCTACACATACCTTCGAGCAATGTGGCCAAAGAGTTCTATTTTGATCTCATCAGTCCCCGAGACTTGTTTCCCAAATGTGCAGGTGTCTCTGAATTGTAGAATGTACCACAACTCCAGATTTTGCTAAATCTTTTTGAATATCTTTTGGAGTCAAGCGAGCATTTTAATTTGATTGTCTAGCAATGCTACCAGCAGTTCTCACTGATATTCTGCTTGGTCTTCCAGACCTTATCTTGACCTCCGCTGTTCCTGTTTGCTGCCATTTCTTAATTACATTTCAAAATGAGGAAAGGGCAACTTGAAAACACTTTGCAATATTCTTATAGCACTCTTCTGCTTATAGTGTCATTTTCATTTTCTGAGTGGTAGGCAGCTGCTGAGAATAACCAATGGCTGCAGCTTTTTGGCACAAGGTTAGAGGAGGCTGAGTTTTTATAAAGCTGGGAAAATTGCATCACCTGGCTTTACTTTACCCCAATGTAGGAATTGCACTTCTCAAAGACTATTTTGTAACATCCAGCATTCTTTATTCTGGAGAATTGCAAATATGCCAGTTCGGTGCCCATACATTATGCCCACATACATTGTGGCCCCATGCAGTGTAGAACCCCCCATACATTGTGCCCAGCTTAGGCTTCTAGAGACTCACACTTCGTAAATTAAGTGCTCTCTCCCCACTACAAAAATGCTAAGCATGTGGCTACTTACTGCGGTTCAAGCATAGTGGGGCTCAGGAGGAGGGCATTTGGATTTTGATTTGGGAGCACAGATTTCACTGGATTTTATTTGAGGGGTCTGGAGCCATGTCGCTTTTCCACAGTCTTTGCTCTACCAGTAACTTGGGAATCCCCTATATTTCCAGTGACAGATGACAGACCTGAGTGGGGGCTGGTTTTGTACGAGATAAATTTGGCGTTTTTATTGGTTAGACTTTTGGGTACATAATATTTTTTCATTTCTAAAAGTATAAGGCTGGGATCTCATTCTTGTGTTCTGTGTTGAGCACTTAAGTTGGGGTTTCCATGTAAATCACACAAAAATTCAAATCAGATGAAACGCCCAATGGAACCACACACTATAAAGAGGCAGATTGATACACTTTGGAGTCCATTTGGCATCTGTTTGTTGTTTTCATTGATACTGCTTTTTATATTACTTAATTTTTTTGTGTGTCAGTATGATGAAAAAGCAACATTTTTGGCATATTTTTATTTTTATGGTGCTCGCCGAATGAAATAAACAACATTACAGTTTTATAGATCGGATAGTTAGTGACGGAGCAATACGAATTGTGTGTGCTTTTTTGTTTATCTTTGTTTTATCACAAAGGCTGCTTCTTTAGTGGTAATAAGATTTTTGTTATTTGTGTACTTTTTGTGTTTTTTTTTGCTCATATTTTTTTTCACTTTTTCATTTAGTCCCAATGTGGGACATGAATATTTTTTACTTTGATCTCTAGTTTCATGCATTGCAGTACTCGTGTACTGCACAGCAGGAGACCTGTCAGTGACTCACTGACTGTGCCTGTTATGCTAGCATGTACAGCTGTAATACAAGGAAATTACGGCCACAGGAGAGTGCTATTCCTTATTAATCATCGCTGTTAAAAAGCCCAGAGTTTTCTTAGGTGAAGCAGTTTAGGAAAATGTGGGCGGTCGTTTTCCTGAAGTGGCTTTGCCGGTGATTTTGCTTTTGTTCCTGCAGCAACTCCCTGCCAGCATCTTTTACTCTGTACTTTTAAGTATGTACTTTTAAGTATAGGGAGCGGGAAGGATGAGAATATCCCTTCTTTTAACGGCTTAAGGGTTTCCGAAACACTGAAATAGTCAAGAAGTTCCATAATCTGGAACATGTGTACAACAATGTTGTGTTGACATTGCTATGCATTATCTTCATTTTTTGGGGAGCTATTTTGGTGCTTTTTCTGGCTGATCCCAGGGGAAATCGCCTGAAAAAACAAATGTTATGTGCACATACCCTAAATGTCGCTGAGAAGCTCTTTAAACTCTGATAAAGATACAGTTTCTATAGGATTCATGGCTCAAGCAATAATAACAAAATGTGCACACTGTCGTTTTCTGGCGGATTCTGCTTCAAAATACATCTAAAAAAGTGCTAACATGTTTTTGAGCATCTTTCAACTGCTTCAGGTTTTCAAAGACGCCAAGCCGTTAAAAGAAGTGACCCGTCCATTCCGCATGTTGGCAGAGGCATTTTGCACTCTGAAGATGCTCTACTTCATGATTCAAGTCAATGGGAAGGCTATAAAATGCAGGAAAAAAGTCAAAAACACCCACTGTTGGTCTAAAACATGGAAAAAGCACGCGGAATTTACCAAAAAACACTGGAAATGTGTCTGGGGAAAAAGCCCTGATATTTCCTAAAGTGTTTCGTCTTGAAAAACTGCTGGTTTGTTGGCCTGAAAAAAACCTGTGTGTACACAAACCCTACGAGGTCGCTTCAGTGTCAACCAAATATAACATCTTGTGTAGCATAAATCTATTTTAAAGGACATGAAATGAGGTTAAAGATTCCTTTATTATGGTTTGATATGTCGTGGATCTTACAGGAATACAGATTCATGCTGTCGCACCTCAACATCTCTAATAACTCCACCACTTGAGAAAACTGACCTCATATTCTTCCCTGTGAATGTTCTCTTTATTCCGCTTTGAGTTACTCTCTTGAGAGCTCTTGAGGATATCAATGACACTTCTGTGAATACTTAGCATTTAAAGGAATATTGTCAGTAAGAAATACATTACAGTGCATAGGACTTCCTCAAAAATGGCACTTATTACAGTTACTGGTATTATCTACGGCCGACTTTCTGTAGTTTGTTAAAAATAATTTATAGTGATGCCCTTCTAATTGTCTTCTACAGTAGATTTCTTGTCTAGTAGACTTCTTGTCTACTATAGAGGTCCTATTTTTCAAGCAAGGACCTCCCATACATAACATTATTAGCTCTTGAGATTCGGGAGTGACGTCTGTCCTGTGGGCTCTTTTGTGTCAGTGGAGTAATGTTTTAATGATTAGCAACATAAGTGCAAGATTGACATGAGCAGAGAGTAGAATTAAGGAAGTGTCTGTAAAAACACGTTGCCCTTTTCATATCTGTTTTAGCCATTCAGTTTTATTTCCTTCTGAGGTAGGAACGCGCTGCATGCAGCATGGATGCTGGACAGGTGTTCAAAAATATAACCAGCTGTGTCCACTTAAGGTTATATAGAAAATAAAAGCCAACCAGAAATAGCTGATATTTCTGATGGGCGCACCAGAATACCTCTTGGCTTTGCCCCAGCGCCTTACAGACATCATCATCATCACTATTCCCATTGGGTCTCATAATGTCTATTCCCTTCCAGTAGGTCTTGGACTGTGGGTGGAAACTTGAGAACCTGAAGGAGACCCACGCAAACACACAACATCTTGCAGATGTTGTCTTTGATGGGATATAATCCTAGGACCCCAGTGCTACAAAGTCAAAGTGCTAACCACTGAGCCACCATGCAGTGTTTACCTCAAAGCTGTCCCAAAAGAAAACCACTTGATCAAGCACTTTTGCGTTTCATATTCACAAATAGTAAACTATTTTGTGATATCATTATATATTTGGTGACTATCACACATGTTCTAGATGGATAGTGAACCTTTTAGCATCACTGTCCAAGGAACGAAATTCTGACAGTGAGAATATTGATAACTTATCAATTACTTTGGCAAAGAACAGTGAGAACATTGATAACATATTAATTACTTTGGCAAAGAAGACCTTTTTCTTCTATCTCATTGGTGACTTTTGTGAAATCAGTTCTCCATGCACTGAGATGTTACTGAACTTTAGGAATGAAATACAATGAGTTCTTGCTTATATACAACAGCTATTATGAGTAGAGATGAGTGAACTAAACTTCCAAGCTCGGCGTTTGTACTGGACAGTTACTGTCCGGTGCTGGATGAGATAGATGTGTTTTTTTTCTGGATCAAAAGTCCGTTCCCCATTGTTTTCAGTGGGGTTTGGGCTGGGTACCAAAACCCAAGCTTCCACAGGTTCGCTCATCCCTAACTATGAGCAAGCAGAGGCAACTTTAGACAACTGCACTTCTTTTTAATCTCATTCATATATAGGTATACGTATATATATTTCCCACTGAATATTGAATGATCTATCTAGAGAAAAGTAAATAGCAATGCCTATGTGTCAATCATAATTTTGCTTATACACAGTATGCTTTTTTTTTCTTCCATACTTTAGAACATAAACCAGTGGTATTACTACAGCATGGCCTTCTTGCAGATGCCAGTAACTGGATCACAAACTTTGAAAACAATAGTCTGGGCTTTATCCTGGCAGACGCCGGTTATGATGTATGGATGGGAAACAGTCGTGGTAATACATGGTCTCGGAAGCATAAGTCTTTGTCCACTTCAGACAGCAAATTCTGGGCTTTTAGGTTTGTGTATTTTAATAGATTGAACAATCTATGGTAAAACCAATGCATAATAGTGTCTATGAAACTGGAATGAGATGTTTCACCATCAGAATATATAACAACCTCCAGACATCATATACTGTACATAAGTATCAGGCCTAATCTTTGCACAATCTACAGAAAACCAAATGGCTTAAAATCCATTCTAAAATCCACATGAATATACCCTTAAAGGAGCTATCCGAGACTTAGTGCTTAGGCACATTTTTATTTTTTTGCAAACAGGCAAATAGTTTCTACCTATCTATCTGTTGTGCCCGGAACCGTTCATCACCAGCACACAGCGGTCACAGACGGCTCCTGCTGGGGATTCAGCTGCCTCTGCTGATGTCACATCGATAGAGCGGCGGCTTCTTTTCTGCCCTGCTCAGTTGATGGGGCATGGCTTTTGACATATCTGGTCATGCCTGGTATAGCTTCTTCACCTCATTTAAATACTTTATGCTGCTCATTGATGGTCATTCCAGTGTAGGAGGGGAGGCCTCCGCCGAGTACCCGGGCTGGCCCCGGGGGGTCCGTCTTCCAGGTTCCTGGGGTATCTGTTTCCAGGGAGCAGAACTAGGGGATGGACTGCTGAGACTGACAGGGCAGTTGGGGGAGGAATCCAGAGAAGAGTCAGCAGAACGAGGGAGAAGGAGGTGGAGACTTGGGGAGGGCCAGAGAGTGAGAGCCACGAGCAGCTACCCGAGAGGAGGACCGCAGGGAGACGGCGCCGAGCTTACCGACAAAAGAAGACTGCTGCCTCACTCCAGCTCTCGGCTGTGGCCTACTCACAGCCATCCGCGGCCAACGCTGCTTCACTCCAGCTCGCGGCTTCGGCCTCCACGCTGCTGCCCGCAGCCATCGCCACTTCACTTCCGACCACGGCGGTGACTCCTTCTTTGCCGCCCGCAACTGCCACCGCCCCGCTCCAGTCCATGGTAGAGACTGGGCCTGTGCCCGCTGCGGATCCTCCAGTGCGGCCTCAGACTGCGCCTGTGGCCTATCAACCGCCACTTATCACTACCGCTGCCAGCCCCTGTCAGGGAGTTGCGGCCTCCACTCTCCCACTCCCAGGCGGTATCCCGCTGCCTCCGCTGGGGGACATCCCGCCAAAGAACTCTCCGCGGGCCTGTTGTGCCCCTGCTCCTCCTGGGCGTCGGAACGCATGAAGACTACGCCAGATCTTCAGTGGCTGGGCCCAGTGGCTGCGACACCCCGTGGAACCGAACGCCGAGGGACGTCAGGACGGATAAGTGATACATAGTGACTAAGGACCTGTAGTCAGCCATTTAGTGACCGGTCTTTGCCGGATTAGTCGTGTTCTCCCAATCCTTGTTTATGTGTTTCGGCTCCCTGCGAGGACAACTACTGTTATTCTGTTGGTTGCGTAACAATAGCCCTAATGGCATTTATCTATAAAAGTTAACGTTTAAAGTCATATCTGTCTCGCGTCTCGTCACTGCATCCTGCGTACCTGCTATTACCACAGCAGCATCTGACCATCAACAAACAAAAAAAAAACCCTGATGGATGGTCTTCAGGATATCAAATAACTCAATATTTCTACTTTCTAGTTATGATGAAATGGCGAAGAAAGATCTTCCTGCAGTCGTAGATTTTATTTTGCAAAAAACGGGCCAGAAGCAACTCCATTACATCGGTCACTCACAAGGCACTACTATGGGTAAGAATACTTCTCACTTATATTTTGAAAGCCTTTTGAGGTTGGATTACACAATAAATTTCTGATTATAGGCCTGTGGTAGGGAAATCTTAATTTCATATGGACCTTTCTTTTTTAGCGGTATACTAAAATATTGTGGGGACTAATAGAAAAGTAGAAGAAAAATCTTACATATGTTTTTTCATATATGTTCAAGATACCCTGTCACACACCCTTAAAAATAAGAGCACTACAAAAAAAATTCAGCCCTATCAAAATTTAAAATTATTTAATGGCAGAATTGCCATTTTCAGTCGCCAATAAAACAGTCGCTCCCCAGAAAACAATCCTGAATTCAGCTATAGTTTGAGCTTTTTAACACTATTCCAAAAAACCCTCAGGGGTTAAATGTTGCACACAGCCTAGAGAGTATCCCACGTAAAATAAATTAAAACATAACCTTTAATTAACCATTAAAAGGACAGAACACACAAAAACATTACAAAAAAGTGCTCATGTGAACCAGTGCTCAATAAAAAATGGTTTGGTCTCACCATTGGTAATAGATATAGCATTCCAGCATCAGGGCGTATCCTGCTGGAGAGATGATCCACTCATGGGGAGCCGAGACATGGGAAAACCAGTGTTAGTGTAAAGTCCAAAAACGAATATATTCAGCTCACCTTTTTTACTTGTCACGTTGGAGGCAGTTCTTTGATGAAGGTGCTAGGAAATGTTACAAGCTGACATAAATGCAAAGATCCAAATATTCCAGCACATCTTCTTACTTAAAAATAGAATAAAGATTCTATAGATTCATAATGAGTAAGACTCTGTTGAGTTGAAACGCGTAAATGCCTGTCTTTACCATGGTTTTTTATCCTGTATCCTGCTTTTAGATTTTTAATGAAGATTTCTCAATAAAGATTCTATTTTTAAGTAAAAAGATGTGCTGGAATATTTGGATCAGTGTTAGTGTAAAGTATTCCCCTACACTCCCTGTCGTGCCCCAGCAATACTCCTGTCCTAACAAGGACAGGCCCCAAGTGGATCCCGTAGTGGACACCCCCACCGATAAAGGGAAAAATAAACAGAAAAGCTCCCTACGTGTTTCTTCCCCAATGGTGGGGATTCATCATGGGAGTCAAATAGATATAAAGCAGTAGGAAAGGATATATAGAATTAGTGTTATCCGTTAAGTCCACAGGCCCTGCAGTGGCGAGGTGCCTAACAAGCTAGTGTGACTGTCCCTGTCACTACCAAGTGGAGTCCTGGAGGGGAAAGCACATGGACTCTTGATAAAGACTCCATTATTAGTAAGCTCCACCCCCAGCGTCTGACATCAGGTCACAAACTGCTTCTGATATTAACCCCCTGCATTCCACCAGCTGCTACCGATATTAACCTCCTGTTTTCCAAAATGCAGGACGCATGCATGCAAGGAAACGGCCATATTCCCCATTGTTTCTAATATCATATTTCATGCGTCCAAAGTGTGAATGGTCTCATAAAAAGGCTAATGCAGCCTCCTCCTATATTTCAAAAATACAGGACGCGTGAAACAGAAACTGTCGCAGGTCTTTGAAAATGGTGTCACAAACCAATTTTTTTTTCTTTACACTTTTCTGAACTTTTTTATTTCTCTAGTTAGCTAAAAAAATAAAATATACAAGTTTGCTATTGCCATAATATGTTTTTCTCAGTGCAGATCCTTTGTTTGTACCATTACAGGATTCATTGCATTTTCTACCATTCCTCAACTGGCACAAAAAATTAAGATGTTTTTTGCTCTTGCTCCCGTGGCTACTGTTCAACATCCTATTGGTCCAATTGCAGCTGCCAGAGGGATACCAGACTGTTTAATTAAGGTACAGTACTCAACATAAGGGTATGTTTCCATGGTCCAGATTGCTGGCACTTTGGACGCAGAGCCCGCTCCGCCCAAAGCGCCGCCCCCCCTTTTTACGCGTGGTCATTGAACACATGCGGAATCACGGCATTATATCCATAGACTGTATTATTTATCTTGCGGAGACAGAGCGTCTCCGCAAGATAAACAGACATGCTGCGTTCTATAAAGACGTGCCGCATGTCTGGATTCATGTATGTGTCACCCGCGTTATAGTACCCATAGTGGAGATGGGATTTCTTAAAATACCTTCCACTATGCTGTAACATCTGGATGCTAAAAGCTGAGCAATAGCTCCAAAAGAGGCGACCACAAAATCCAAGATAAAATCAATGGTTTTTATTAGGACTAATCCAGATACAAAAAGGGGGAGAATGGACAATGGAGTGCGGAAATCCGCAAACCGCATGGGTAAAACAAGGGGTTACTGGATAGTCAGAACCAATATACCACACATATATAAAGTGCATAAATTGTCACAAAGTGTATATAGTACATACATATGTATGATCAAATAAAGGTGCACCGCTAGAGCAATTATATTATAACTCCATCATCCTAATGGCCAACTAAATAAATACATCATTACCAGATAACAGGTGAACATTTCACCATGGTTAAATTGGATAAAAGATACTTGAGGATGGATGACAAATAAGGAGCATGAGGGTTTACCAAAGGCCGCGCCAGCAGCACGGATGCAAGTAAGGAGCATAAGTATTTACCTAATAGGCGGAAGGCACAGGTTCCTCAGTCCAGCGACCCACCCCAATGCACGTTTCGGAGGGTTACTCCTTCATCAGGTTTACTCCTTCATCTGATGAAGGAGTAAGGCCGGAGTCACACTAGCGAATAAATCGGACGAATGCAATGTGATAAAAAATCGCATTGCTTTCGTCCCAATATTATTCTATGGTTTAGCTCCCATCTCTGATTTTTTATCGGATCTGTTCCTCGGACCGAGACAATCGCAGCATGCTGCGATTGTCATCAATTTTCGGATCGGATTCGACAATGCAAGTCTATGGGTGCGATTAAAAGTCACACTAGCGAATAAATCGGACGAATGCAATGCGATAAAAAATCGCATTGCTTTCGTCCCAATATTATTCTATGGTTTAGCTCCCATCTCCGATTTTTTATCGGATCTGTTCCTCGGACCGAGACAATCGCAGCATGCTGCGATTGTCATCGATTTTCGGATCGGATTCGCCAATGCAAGTCTATGGGTGCGATTAAAAATCGGATTCAAAACGGACCACACGTGTGACTTGCGATTAAATCGCAACACTTCTCCTGGTCAACAGGAAATAGCATCAGGCATTGGCAGGAAGCTTTGGGATGCAAATTTCACTTGCAGCATAAAAAAAACCAGGAAGAACGCCTCCACGGAGTCCTCCATCATGTCCACGCAAGTCAATGTGGAAATGCTGATAGTTCTGGTCCAGGAGAGGCCAGAACTATGGGACCAGAGAGATCCCCACTATGCTGACCGGACACGCAAGGAGGCATCGTGGAGAAGAATCTGTGCCCAGATGTTCAGTGGCTATGCGGCAAGACCTCGGGAGGAGCAGGAGCAAATTAGTAAGTTAAATAATGTGTACACATAATCAAAAACCCTAATGTAATATGCTCAATGTAAGTTACAAGATGTGGCGTCATTGCTCACATATCTGTACCAAATTCCTACGCCATTTAATGTGTGCATATTTTCAACATCTAAATTACACCTCCCTGACTGGTGTCCCCATGACGTTTTTTGGTCCTAAAAATTTAAATACTTAGCTAATTGTTCTGCCACCAAATGCAGTGCTCTCCTTGTTTTTTTGTCCGTATCTTAGCCACTATATATCTTTTGTTTTTTGACTCAAAATATAATAGATGTTCGCATCATTACCACAGGTTTTTCTACATTTCCTTTGAAATTCGGTTGTTTAGAAGGTCCTTTGTAGTAGGCCTCAACCTGTTACTTATTTTGGTAGTATTGGTGTCGAGCCATCAGAAATATTCATATAAGTTTCAAAATGCGTGCCTAAGCATATGTAAACCGTTGATAACACAGCCATATGTGTTGGTCTTAGGAAATCCTGTGTTTTGTTTCACATTGTAGTGACTGATGTGACAAGGCGTTGGCGCAGCTGTAGGGACACATATAGGAGGGAGAGACAGCTGAGGGCCCGTAGTGGAGCGGCCGGAACCACAAAGAGGAAATACCTCTACTTCGACTGCCTACTTTTCCTTGCTCCTGTGATGGATCTGAGACCGTAAGTGCAGGGTTTAATGTAGTACTTTGTATTTTCGCTATGCAAACTGTAAATATTTTTTTTTTGTTTTAATTGTAGCACCGAGTCAAACCTCACAGAGAGGGAGACGGGTTCCGACTCTGAGGTGGTGATTGATCCAGAGTCGGATGTTGCTGCAGGGTCAGGCCCATCTGCAGGACTTCCCAGAGCCACACCACCACCACCAAGGTCACCACCACCAGAATCTGGTAGACAGGCAGCACAGCATGATGACCAGGGCAACAGTAGCAGCCCCACCATGCCTCTGGATCCCTCTCCACAGCCTTCTGTCCTACCACGACGAGGCAGGCGCAGGAGAGAAGGAGCACCTTTGGGAACAAGGATGCATGTTGACCGAGGTGTCTTGGACTACTTGTCCACAGCTGCTCATGATGATGGGGAGGGGGCTTATGGGCGCAGTCTGGCACAGTACTTGAGGGCAATTCCCCGTGGGTACAGGCTGCGTACCAGAGGGGCTCTCCAAATCGTTTTGGATGCCAGCACACCACCCAATAATCACCGCACTGTGTTTCAGTTTCTGGAAAGGTGGCAGCTGTCAGATGAAAATCAAATTGATAGGCTGGTTGGACTTGATGTGACAAGTCAACCATCCTTGGAACCTGTTCCTCCTCCTCTGCCACGGGTGCCAACACCTCCGCCTCAGGCTGCACACATCCCCAATGTGGCTCCAGAGGTCCAATATATGGGCCAGGGCGCACATGCCCAATATGGCCACTTTAACGTACCCAATGTTGCAGGGTGGCCCCAACATGGGTATGTTAGACATGGCCATATTGGGGGATATGGGCAATTAGGGCAGCCCTACCATGACTACCCCCACCAATTTCAAAATTACCCTTACCCAAACCCCCAAATAGATCCTGCCAGGATGCAACAGATGGCACAGCCAACTGGCAGCCCACAGGGGGACAGAGAAGTGGCCCAGCAACCAAGGGCAAATGTCCAAACAGGACCCCCACCTTCACCATCCCCCAACCTACCATGACTTGTAGGTTTTCCTTTTGTCCCTATTTTGAGGTTGTCTGTTTTATACATGATGTTTCTTTTTTTGTGTCTCAATGTTAACTACTAATGTGCTGCAAACATTATGCCATATGGCATTAATATGGTTATTTGCTTTCGGCATTCCCAAAAAAAAAACAAGTAATAAACTTGTTAACATTCACAATGTGTGCCTGGTCCTGTTTGTACATGTTCTGTAATGTGTTAAATAGATCTACTAAAAATTAGTCAGAAAAAAACACAAAAGGCCAAGCAAAAAATCTTTATGAGAACACAACACAACCAAACCACTACATAGATAAGGCATCATCTTGCCAGGGAGTAGCACCCTGAGGTGTTAGAAAATAAGTAGTGAACACATCACGTACTTTGAGTCCGGAAATTGGACGACGGGGTGGGATTACATGTGTCCTAGGGCCTAGACACAATTGCAGACTCAACTTCAGCATCATCATGTGAGGGGCAGTCATGAATTCTTGTGAAGTTATGTAGGACCACACAGGCTTTAATAACTTCATTGACATTTGCTTCACTCAGCTGAATGGCGGACTGTAGGACCCTCCATTTTGCCGAAAGAATACCAAAGGCGCACTCCACCGGTCGCCGAGCACGTGATAGGCGCAAGTTAAATATTCGACACCGGCGGTCAAGGGTTCGTCGTGGATATGGCCTCATGACATGTCTGGTCAATTGAAATGCCTCATCTGCTACAAGAACACAAGGCATCGGTTCCAGATATGAGTCTGGAAGCTGGCGTGGTGGTGGTAGGTCAAGCTCATTATTACGCAGCCGCCGACCCATAATGGAAGAATTGAAGACTCTGGAGTCTCCAGTTCTTTCCTTAGGCCCCAATATCTACAATTATAAACCTGTAGTGAATGTCGACCAGAGCCAACAATACTACAGAAAAATATTGTTTATAATTATAGAATTGGGACCCTGAGTTTGACGCCTTACGCACACGGATGTGCTTCCCATCCAGGGCTCCAATACATTGTGGAAACTGGCACGTGGCCTCAAATCCACGGGAGATACGCAACCAGTCTGCCATTTTGGGCTCCGGCATTACCACATGATGGAGTCTGGACCAGATTTCGGAGCATGTAGACCGGACAATGCCAGAGATTGTTGATTTCCCAATTAAAAATTCTAAATGCAGACCAGCATATGAAAGGTCAGTTGAAAGGAAGCTAAAAAATAAAAAAAACATGAGTACACAGCCCAACAAACAACAGATAAAGCTTAAATCACATTTAAAGTCTATGAATTCTAAAGTAGGCATGATCAACATTAAATTACATGCCATGGCTTGGTTAAGTAATACACAAGCATATAATGTTTATTTGGAAATGTGCTAGAAAAAATGTGATAAAAAATGGCAATAATAAATAAGGTTCAAGGTCTGGTAAGGAAATATGCTGCTTCACACATCATCAACATATTGCTTTAAGACATACCGTAAGGTGAGGATTAGACGCTCCTCTGCAGAAATAGCTTTGCACATCCTCGTGTCCTGAAACGTGATACCAGAGCGCACAATCTCGAGCAAAAGATCAAATGTAGCAAGGCTCATCCGACAATATTGAAAGAACTTCTCCGGATGGCTACGCAGAGATGTATAGAGACGGTGGAAATGGCCTTTAGATATCCTGCGTACTAAAAGCGGATGGACCCACATTCGTCTACGCCTCCTCGGATCCACAATCACAGGGTACTGCTCCCCGAAACGTCGGGATATAACCCAATAGAAAAGAACACGCTCAGTGGTGTTAAACTCAGCCTGTTTGTCATGTTTAGCACAAAGCATAGATAAAAAAATCCTAGCACTGACTGTATGGCAAAGGTAGCAGGCTCACACCTGTTGTAGAGCCCATAAATATAGGGCGGGATGATTTTTTAAATTAGCTTCAGGCCTAAAAACCATTATTTGTCCATTTTGTAAGGCTCCGAAAAAAAATCGCCAGACGGATGTCAAACGGATGCTTACATGCGAATAAAATCGGATCAACGATGAAAAATCGGATCACAGACGGATCACTGGTCAAGAAACCTTGGTGCGATTTCGGAATGTAAAAATCGGACCGATTTTTTAATGGTTGTGTGTGACTCCAGCCTAACCCTCCAAAACGTGAAGAAAAAGAAAAGCTCAATGTAGTTAAGCCATCAAATTTAAATCTGCTTAAATATTCTGACTTTATATACATAAGTTTATTAAGACGACCTCTCTAGGATGTGTGTACACATTGCACTAACACTCAGCTCATTGCGTTAGCACAACAACAAGATTTTTACCTGCGTTTTATGTTATTTTCAAGTGAAGAAACTACTGACAAACCTTGAGGCAGAGGGAGTGTTGTAATCTCAGTTATGAAATTTACCCTTTACTCTACAGTGTACATGAGATGTTTGACAAATCCCATTCACTATTATAAAAAGCTGCAATTTTATAGAAGTGTGAACAAAGTACAAGACCCAGTTCTTATTTTGCAGTTTTTCTAGCCAGCACTACATTACAAAAAAGTAACTATTGTTATTAAAAAAAATATATTCCATGTCTGAAAAGGCTTTTGGCCCTGTTCATCATGTGTGGTGTTTTTAGTCACTTTTCCATTTTTTTTTTTTTTTGTGGTATTTGTTGACCTATTTTTCACCAAATTCTTCAACGTGGCACACATGGTTCATAAATTTTGCACAAGCTCTTCAAACGTTCTCTGTGCCTGATTAGTCATTGAACTTACGTCAGTTTTTTGCCTGGTTAACTCTCAAGTAGTTACTTTATGATTTGTGACAAATTCTTCAAAGAAATCATACCTTTTTCAATTGTACCCCAGTCATCCTAGTGTGATTTTTTTTTTCCATACCGCAGAAATGCTATGACTTTTTGCACTAAATAGATGCCAAAAATTTTGAAGATAGGGCAGCACGGTGGCTCAGTGGTTAGCACTGCAGCTTTGCAGCGCTGGAGTGCTTGGTTCAAATCCCAACAAGAGTTTGTATGTTCTCCCCGTGTTCGTGTGGGTTTCCTCTGGCTACACCGGTTTCCTCCCACACTCAAAAGACATACAGACTGGGAATCTAGATTGTGAGCCCCAAAGCACTGTGGAATTAATAGCGCCATATAACTGAGTAAAATGATAATGTGTGCAAACTGTAAAGCGCTGCGGAATATGTTAGCGCTATATAAAAATAAAGATTATTATTATTATCTCTCTATATAATGAATGTGTGTGTATCACCAACCAATCACGAAGCATCTTTCATTTCACCAGAGCTGTTCAAAATAAGCTGAGCTGTGATTGGTTGCTATGAGCAACAGTTTTCCTTGCAACCAATCACTAGACATCTCTCATTTCACCAGCTCGGTTAAAAGAAGCTGAGCTGTGATTGGTTGCTATGAGCAAGTTTTCCCACTTGACAACACCTCAGCAGACACTGACATGGTGGGAGAAATCTAGCATCCCTAGGAACACAAACTCCCAGCCATTGTCTGCCCCCCAGAAAGTAGCAGAGAACACATGACAGAAATGAATCCCCCCTCCCGTGCCCATATACCCACCACACATCCTCTATCCTATAGGCACATCTTCCCTCTTAAAGGCATCATTGGTATGGAAGTCAGAGCAAATCCATCCAGCACTTTTGTTTTGACCCCAGGCCTCTCTTAAAGAGATCATTGGTAAGGAAGTGAGGGCAAATCCACTCTGCGCATTGTAACTGACCCCAGACCTTTCTTAAATGGATCTCCGGTATGGAAGTCAGGGCAAATCCATCCAGCATTTTGGTTCTGATCCCAGGCCTCTCTTAATGGGATCCACGATATGGAAGTCAGGGCAACTGCCTTCAAATGCTCTGGTTCTGATCCCAGGCTCTCTTAAAGAGATCTCCTGTATGGAAGTTAGGGTTAATCCCTCAGCGCTCTGATTCTGACCCCAGGGTTCTATTAAAGGGATCATTGGTATGTAAGTCAGGGCAAATCCACTCAGTGCTATGGTTCTGACCCCAGGCCCTTCTTAAAGGGATCCCCCGTATGGAAGTGAGGGCAAATCCACTCTGCGCTTTGGTACTGACCCCAGGCCTCTCTTAAAGGGATCTCCGGTATGGAAGTTAGGGTAAATCCCTCAGCACTCTGATTCTCACCCCAGGCTTCTATTAAAGGGATCTTTGGTATGGAAGTCAGGGCAAATCCACTCAGCGCTATGGTTGTGATCCCAGGCTCTCTTAAAGGGATCTCCGGTATGGAAGTTATGACCGTTCCAGTCAGCGTTCTGGTTCTGACACCAGGCTGATAGGATGATGTGGGATATTAGGGGTAGTAGTCTGGTGGCTCTGACTGACAGGATGATGTGCGATATTAGGGGTAGTAGTCCGGTGGCTCTGGCTGACGGGATGATGTGGAATATTAGAGGTAGTAGCCTAGGGGCTCTGACTGACGGGATGATGTGGGATATTAGGGGTAGTAGTCTGGCGGCGGTGACGGGATGATGTGGGATAATAGGGGTAGTAGTCCGGTGGCTCTGGCTGATGGGACGATGTGGGATATTATGGGTAGTAGTCCAGTGGCTCTGGCTGACGGGACAATGTGGGATATTATAGTGAATGCTGCTATGCGGAGTGAGCAGGGCTATACACTCAACTTTATATATATATACATATATAGATATAATCATTATAATTTGTTATAGCTAACCGTAGTTAATTACTATACCCGGGCAGCGCCGGGCTCTTCAGCTAGTTATTAATAAAGACAAAATGAATACCCTATGTTACTTCAAAATTTGGCAACCGCCTGTGCTATTTTGAAGAATTTGGGACAAAAAACAGCAACGAATACCACACGACAAAAAAGAAAAGCCACAACAAATTGCAAATGATAAATTAGAGCCTTTATTTTTGTTCTTTACCCTTTTTTGAATCTTTTTAGAGCACAAAGTCACATGTTCGGCTAAAATGTTGCAAAATTTGCACAATTGTTCCAGGCATACATAAAATCACTGAGGGATTTAAATACATTTGCACAAAAGTTTTGCAACATTCAATAAGTCGCAATTGATGAATTTGCTGCAAACATCTGGAAAACAAAAATCAGACCCAGATTTGCAGATATATTAAAAATAAGTCTTAGGCCTCTTTCACACTTCAGTTTTTTACAATCAGTCACAATCCGCCAGGTTTTGAAAAAAACGGATCCTCAATTTTCTTTTGAGGATCCGTTTTTTTTCCCCATTGACTTGCATTAATGGCGGATTGTGACGAATTGCTGTCCGTTGCATCCGTTTTTTTTGAGGATCCGCCAAAAGTCGCTGTCCGTCACCATCTTCAAAGATTTCAAAACGGAGCTTGCAACGTTTTATTCTTTCTGGGTGCCGGACAAAACAAGAAAAAAATTCTCTCTCTCTCTCTCTCTCTCTCCCCCCCCCCCCCCCCGGCCAGCGCGTTTCCTTTAAATTTCCTCATTTTCAGGATCCGTCTGAAAACGGATCCTGTGCCATCCGTTCACATCAGTTAAGAACGCATCCGCTTCTCTGACTTTTTGGCGGATTTGAACTGATGCAAAAAACTGAAGTGTGAAAGAGGCCTTAAAGGAGCAAACTAAAAGAAAAATTTTGAACAAATGAAAAATAGACAAATGAAGAATTGTGGCCTCTTCTTTATGCTGCACTTACAGTAAAGATCTGCATTCCATCATGAAAGACTCCAAAGAAATCCTCACACATACACTACTGTGAGGACATCGGAGGATACATCACTTACTGTATTTACTTGGAAAGCTCACGTCCATAATCTGAACAATCGCTTTATAAGATATATTGCAGAGTTTTTTAAATTTCATGCGATTTATCAAGCCCAATCAAGCTTTGCCCACTTTCAAAAAAGTTGGGGCTGCTGTAAAAACACAGATTTATCAAGGCCGGCAATCTTCACACCATTCTTGATGAGGGGGAGTGGTGGAGTGTGAAGCTCCTAATTCAGTAAGTGGCACATGCTTTCTAATAAATTAGGAGCGTCTGGAGAGTCAGTGCACCTCCATAAGGTCCTCGGCACAAATTTTATTCCAGTCTCTGCTAGGGTAAGATTTGTAGAGTAGCGAATGTCGCTGTTCATCATGAATTTGATGATTGCTGGTCAACATTTCCCGTCTCGCCCACTTTGTTGGAGCTTTGTTGATGATGACGTGAAAGCACCAATAGTCACAAAATTTCTGCATAGCCTTAAGTTGCTCCAGAATTGTGTCTTTTCACAACTTTTTATGTCAGAATTCTGGAGATAAATCTTTGATGAATTGGCCTGAGTCCTGGCTGTGTACTTTACATAATACCAGCTGATGCTTGGCATTCATTGCAAATCGAGATTTCTGGCATGTGTGACATAGAACAGAAACCCATTTTCCAAGGCAGCTTGGAACTCCATTGTGATAAGACGGAGGAAAGAGGACTTTTTATGCCACTCACTTCAGCACTCTGAAGATCTTATCAGTGATCTTACCACCTCACTGCTCAGCTGTCCTTACCCTAGACACTTCATGCTAATGGCTCTGATGAGTGTAGATCAGGTTGATCAGAAATTTCATCAACTGTAAAACTGACATTTTGAAATGGATTATCCAGAAAGGAGAAATTATTTTAAAACTGATTAAAATGTTTAACATTAATAAGAAATTATGACCCCAGTTGGAAAAGTATGTATAGACCAAAAATCATCTGAAACAGAGCTGCAGAGCATTGGTGATGTGAGTAGGTTGGTATTTTGTTAATTTAAAACATATTTTCCTGGCTGGACAAGCTCTACTGTATGAACCATACTACTACCAATATACCAAAATAGTCCAGAAAAATTAATAGATCAACATTATTCTTTCCGGTATAAATCAAGATAACTAGTGAAGCGGTAAACCATTAATGGTGATGCAACACTTTGCTTAGAAGTAGTTAAATGATATTCAATATCACCCAGTGTCATAAAGAAAAAGGGCATTTCTATTATATAATTCCAAATTTCCAAGGGTTTCGGCGCTCTGCGCTTTTACCTGAAGTAAGGATTTATAAAACACATACTGCAAAATGTTTAGCCAATTTATAATAGAAGTTACAGGGACAGAAGATAATGGCGTGTTGCACTGTATGCATATGACCTCCTATCCTGAAATTGCTAAGTTAAATTGACAGGATGAACAATGTCGCATTAGGGGATTCATTATGGGAGTCATGGGGTTTAACCAGGTGTTAGCTCTTTTAAGCTGTCTTCTAGCCAACTCATCCCTTAAAGTGTGGCTGCATTTATAAGAAATGAGGAGGTTTTGTCTGCTAATCAAATCTGAGTCCTATTCAATTTGGAGCCAGATTATTTCCAAATGGCATTTTTTATTACGGAATCCATAGGGCTATGTTTAAAATAAAAGAAAACCTCCTTTCCTTGTTGTTGTTTTTTATTCTGGGAAAATAGAGCCATCTGTTTCAGGTTATTAACTTTTGTTAATAAATGGCCACATCTCCTGACCTCTTCTCTATCGGCCAGGACTTATGGCCGCATCCAGGCCTCGGAGGTCACCTTATCCTTGCCCATTTGTTAGGGAAATATATACATATTACTACTACCAATGTAAATCTATGATGTATGCTTTTTTTTTCTTTTTTTTTTTTTATATGCTTTTTTAATACTTGTGTCTGAAACGCGTGACATCAAGAATTGCGAGAGATGTCCAATGTTCTCAGCTATATCGTGTCTTTTTAAACCAAGAAGTTTCTTGTTCTGCCTATTAGATATAGCATTTGTGTTATGGTCATTGTTTTATGAGTTTTTCTTAATTTTCCTTTTAGCCATTGTTCGGTGACAAGAGCTTCATACCACAATCAAAATATATTAAGTACCTTTCCAGAAAATTTTGCAATCATTTTTTACTGGATGAACTATGTGGCAACTTTTTATTTCTCCTGTGTGGTTTTAATGAACAAAATTTAAATATGGTAGGTCCAAAATATAAACTCATTGTTGAATGAAAATGCATGCGTAATAAATTTTCCAATTTTACAAGACTTCAGCCTACTATTAGTGATGAGAGAGAACGTGCTCGAATATCGTATTATCGTGTTGTCCGAGTATCTTGGCCGTGCACGAATAATATGTTTGAGTCCCCGCGGCTGCACGGTTCACTGCTGTTAGACAGCCGCAACATATGTGGAGATTGCCTGTTAAATATTGCAGGCACGGGGACTCGAACATATTATTCGAGCATGCCCAAAATACTCGGATAACACAATATTCGAGCACATTCACTCATAACTATGTGCTATCAATGAATGAGGCCGTACTAGGCCATAGGCCATAAGATGGAGGCCGTCATGACAAGGCTGAGAGGGAAAGAGGAAGCTGCAGTTGTTGGATAAGGAGGTGTTGCGTAAGGGGTTAATCTGAGTTAGGCAGAGCTGGGCTGGGTTTACCAAGGGGGGTCAAAGAGAAGGTGGGTCGAGAGAAGTTCGTATAAATAGGAGGAGCCATCTTACAAGGGCAACCATTTTAGGTACCCCTTAGTAACTGAAAGAATCTGTGAGGTACCTGCCATTATGGAGATTGAGTCCGTTCACCAGATGCTGAGGGATGCCGCGGCTTCTCGGGGCGCAGGATGGCTTCAGGCTTCTGTTCAGGGCCTGCTTCAAGGGGTGGCGGGGCCCCCTCAACCCCAACCAGAAGGACGCCGGCCACGCAGAACTAGGCCTCCGGTGCACCTCAGTCCAGAGCCCACCCCTTGGGCCCAGCGCCGCATTAGGAGCCCCTCTATGGACCCTCCGGCTCAGGCTGCGAGCTGCAGACCAGGAGCTCGCACACAGAGTCGGGAGGAATCCTGCTACACGGTGGGGCCTGCATCGGGGGGGGAATCGGCTTCCCCCTCTTCATCTGCAGCAGCTGGGACACAGGATCCGGTCAGTGGTACGGCGGGAGCTCACCCTGGAACGGGCCCCGCTCAGCGCAGGCGAGGGGAGGCGGTGAATCGGCAGAGGCCTGTGGCGCAGGCCTCTCAGCAGAGAAGCGATGGTGGGGAGAGGAACCGTAGCCCCTCCCACCGGCCGGGACCGCAGACAGCAGGTGTGTGTGATCCACGCCGGGACATGGGGGTGGCGGGGCTGCAGCCTGGAGCAGCACCCGCTCAGCGTGATCCAGCTGAAGTATATGGAGGACGGAGGCCGAGTACATCGGTGCTTCAAAGCAGCAGTCAGAGTAGCGGTAGCTCCGCCCACTTGACTCTGACAGCGGCACGACAAGGGAATAGCGGCCAGTGTCTGGCTGGCCCGGGGGTGAAGGGTGGGGATGCTGCAGCCACGAGAGCGCGGGGGGGGAGCCCAGGATAGAGGGCAGCAGTCAGTGGGGTTAAGGCTACAAAGTTGCGATAGGAAGAGGGGCTCTGGAATGAGCTCAAGCATGCAGGCAGCATATGGCTGGCCTAAGGGGGAGTTTTGGGCAGGGCGTAGGGGTATTTCAGGACGGCGGGCTACAGCCGGTTGCATTGGGGGTGAGCGGGGATCGGGGTTCCAGCGGACATCTCGTCACGGAAGGGAACCAGGATGTCGGGCAGCAATCGGCTGGCCTACCAGCAAACAACACGGAACACAGGATGGCACTGCACAGTCGATTAAGCGGAAATGGTGCCGTTTCTTCACGTCTGGATTCCGGATCTTCGGCTGCTGGGCCCACAGCACCCAGGCAGCCAGGTGAGACTTACCATGATTTTAATACAGTATTAACCATTCTATGTCTTCTATTGATAGTAGAGGTACTGTTCGGTCTGCAGGGGAGTCTATTGGGAATGTGGGGTCCTTGTTATATGGCCTGCGTGACTTAGTCCGTTTGTGGGATTCGAGAGGTGAGGTTTCTCCTACATCAGCATGGTTGGGCAGTGGTAGGGATACAGGTCTCGGACAAGTATTGGGGTCTACCCTACCAGGCTCGCTTTCAGGGGCGAGTGCAGCTGGTTCATCGAGTAATTCAGTTACAGCTGCAGAGGAGGGAGGGATCCAGAGCACAGGAGCCATACCATTAGAGGGTGGGGAGAAGGATAAGGATGAAACAAGCAGAGTTGATGACACAGCCAGGGGTGAGGTTTATGTCTGTTTTGAAGGTCCCCTTGGGTCGCACTTGAAACAGGAAGTCAGGGAAAAAATATGGAAAGGGGAATATGTGGAGATATTCTCCTTACTACCTCTAGAGCGTTTCAATCTAGATAGGGTGAGGAGGGATGACAGCAAAAAAGAGGACGAGGAGAGGAGTAGGTTCTGTTTAATTCCCAGGACCCTTTCTAACTGTCTGCAAGCATTTGCGATATTAGCCAGCTTAGTCGGGGTGAAAGCCCCGGAAAATTGTTCTGGCCTTTTCTGTTACATGGATGCAATTGGGGAGGCTTATAGGGTCTATGGAGGACAGGGTTGGTTGAGGTATGACGAACAGTTTCGTCAAAGGAAGGCTGTGCGACCCAACATTCGTTGGGACCACAAGGACATAGCTTTGTGGATGAGGGTGATGGCTCCACCTAGAGTGGGCCAGAGCTCACAGTGGTTTCAAGGGGGCATCGGGGGTTCAGGACAGTCAGGGCACTTGGTGTCAATGCAAAAAGGACTGTGTTTTTCCTTCAATGAAGGCTCATGTAGATTCGGAGCAAAATGTAAATTTAAACATGAGTGTTCCTCTTGTGGGGGCAGTCACGCGTCATCAAAATGTTTCAAGGGTTGGAGGAACAGAGGGGCAGATAGTGTTGAGAAAAGAAATGACACCGGTTCGTCTGGCAGAGATGGAGCACTTCCTAAATAAGTTTACTGACGAGGCGGCTGCATCATTATTACGGGAAGGCTTTAGAGATGGTTTTAAAATTACTTGTGTTGATGTTGAGGTGAGAATTTCCACAAAAAATTTGAAATCGGCATTGCAATTTCCGGAGGTGGTGTCAAAAAAGTTAGCCAAGGAAGTTTCTTTGGGTAGAATGGCAGGGCCCTTTGACTCAATTCCGGTAACTAATTTCAGAGTTTCCCCGTTGGGGGTAGTTCCAAAAAAGGAGCCTAATAAGTTTAGACTAATTCATCACCTCTCCTTTCCAAGAGGTTCTTCCGTGAATGATGGGATTGACCCGGAGTTGTGTTCAGTGATGTACACATCTTTTGATGCTGCCTTGGATTGGGTACGTGTTTGTGGAAAAGGTGCCTTGTTAGCAAAAACGGACACTGAGTCGGCTTTTCGGTTGTTGCCTGTTCATCCGGATAGTATGCATTTGCTAGGTTGTTTTTGGGATGGTGGTTTTTACGTTGATCGTTGTTTGCCCATGGGGTGTTCGCTGTCATGTTCTTATTTCGAGGCATTTAGCACGTTTTTGGAATGGACGGTTAAGGAAGTGTCTGGTTTGAAATCATGCATTCATTACCTTGATGAGTTCTTGTTCATTGGTCCAGCACAGAGCACTGATTGTTCGTTGTTGTTGCATACCATGGAGAGTTTGGCTAAACGTTTTGGAGTTCCTTTAGCGCAGGACAAGACGGTTGGTCCTGTTACCTCGCTGAGTTTCTTGGGCATTGAAATCGATTCTCTAAAGATGGAGTGCAGGTTGCCCGTGGATAAAGTGTCGGACATGCGTGCGGAAGTCCATCGAGTTAGTGACTTGAAAAAAGCGACGTTACGGGAGGTGCAGTCTTTATTGGGCAAATTAAATTTCGCTTGCCGTATTATGCCCATGGGGAGGGCATTTTGTCGCAGGTTGTCTTTAGTGTTGGTTGGAATTAGGTCTCCGGGCCTTTTATCAGACTGAAGAGGGAGGTTCGCGATGATTTGAAAGTCTGGGCGCTTTTCCTCGATTCTTACAATGGCAGATCTGTTAGGAATCTGGTTTCTACAATGCCTATGCAGGAATCCAGATTCTCACATTTGTCTCCAGAGGCTAAGTCCTTCGTCCCTTCTTCTGAGCATGCTCATGGGATGAGCTCCCATTGGAGTTCGGGAGTCAGGTGCTCAGGTCCTGCTCCTGATTCCATTGGTTATGCTCAGGGCTCTGGGGATTTCCGGCAGGTCCCGTGCGCTATAAAAAGTGCACATGGCCGTTCCGCCATGCGCTAGTATTCTCATTCTTGCTGCTGTATGTTTGATGATGGATGCTTGGACTGGTGACTGACTCATTAAATATCCCCCTCCTTGGTTATTACGAGTGTGTGAGTGATTGGGTCAGCCAGTAGCAGCGCTAGCGCCAGCGCGCTCAAGCTTCTTCCATCGCAGCAGCTAAGCGTCCTGCATTGCGCCAGCATTTTTGCAGTGCCATTGCCTGTGGCTTTATACTTGCCGCGCTGCAGCTGCAGCACAGTGTGCGTTCGCAGTTGCAACGCCTCTGCACCAGACGTCTAACGGTAGGTCTAGACAGAGTCAGTCCCGTCAGATTTGGCGACTCCTGTGACCGGATGCCGCGTCTGTGTCACTGAGCTTCTGTGAAGTACTAACAGACTCAGCGTTTTGTATATGTGTTCATGCTTGCAGCTCTGTGTGTGAAACAGTCTGCTTTAAATGTGTTTATGCTTGCAGCTCTGTGTGTGAAACAGTCTGCTTTTGCAACATATGTTTATGCTTGCAGCTCTGTGAGTGCAACAGAGCTTGCTCTTGTGCACTAGGTGCAGTTAACCCTGTGCACTTTACCGCCTTAGTGCTCTGCCTCTCTCAGCAGCGGTTTTGTCACCTACCGCACGGTGGACCCCGGGCGGAGAACACGCTTTATTTATATTTTTATTTAGCGTGTTCCGCCGTCCCTAACAAGATCTATGTGGATAGCGCCGGTGTTGCCAGCTGAAGAGCTGGGTGTTTTGGTTAGTCTAGCAGAAGGCAGCGATTTTTGCTTATTTTTTCAAGGAGAGTGGCTGGTGGAGGCTTGGCCCTGAACCTGGAAGGAGGAGGGTTTGTCATCTAGTCAGGTGTTTCGAGAGATTTTCCCCATAATTGTTGCATTGTCGTTATGGGGGTCAAGGATTCAGAACACGAAAATTCGTTTTAGGTGTGAATTGTTAGGTGCGGTTAGGGCCTTGAACTCTTTATCTTCTTCGGACGGTGCTGTCGTGAAGATGCTTCAGCATTTGGTTTGGTTAGGATTGAGTAATAATTTGTGGATTGTGTCGGAAGTTTAGTCTGTGGTCAAGTCACCTATTCTCGAAGCTCTTTTTACTTCACAGTGGGATTGTTTTCGGAAATTGGCACCTCAGGCGTCACCAGGAGGGTTGAGTTGTGCAACGGAGTTGTGGAACCTCCCATTGTCGCGGTAAGGGATTTATTATCCAGGTCTTTGTCAGCGGGAACTTGGGCTCACTATAGAAAATCCTGGAACATTTGGGAAGAGTGGAAGGCTTCCATGAACGATGTGTTTGACGAGTAAAGTAAGTTGTTGATGCTGGTAGGTCACAGTTGGGAGTCGGGTTGGTCAGTTTCAAAAATTAATAATTTTTTGTCCAGATTAGCATTTGGTTTTAAATTTAGAGGCTTACAGGATTTAACAAAACCCTTTTTGATACTGCAGGTGATGAAAGGCTGGAAAAAAGGTTGGAAAGTCTCGGACGAGAGACGGCCAGTATCGTACGAAATATTGCTAATATTAAACGATCAGTTAGGGACAGTTTGTTTTTCTCAGTGGGAAAGGACTCTTTTTAGGTTAGCTTTTTCTTTGGCCTTTTTTGGGGCCTTTCGGATAGGTGAATTACTTAGTCCGTCTAGAGAGAAAAAAGGTGGTATTATGAGGCAGGACGTGGACTTTGGTGGGGATAGGTTGGTTATATTCATCCGCTTGTCTAAAACAGGTTGGGAAAAGGTTGTAAGATTGTTCTTTTTGAGGTTAAGGGTTCTCCCAAGTGTCCGGTGAAGTGCGTACACAATTTTTTGGGGAATGCCGGCATACCTGACGCTCCACTTCTGGTGCATGAAGACGGTTCATTTTTGTCGCGTTTTCAGTTTGTGATGGTATTTCGGTCCTGTTTGGAAAAAGGGGGGTCTTCCGGCCAAAAACTATAGCGGCCACTCCTTTCGGATTGGAGCGGCCACAGAGGCGGCAAAAAGAGGTTTGGGCGATGAGGCGGTGAAGAGAATTGGGTGTTGGGAATCAGAGGTTCCGTTCTTATATTCACCCTACTTCGGTTTAAGTACTATAATTTCACATTTGTTAATGTCTCCTTGACTTGGTTGTTATGTTTGGTTTATTTTCGGATTTCGGACATCTCCTCTGCTGGATCATGGGGCACTCGCTCGTCTTTTGGGCAGCATTGAGAGCGGCAGTTCGTCCGGACGGAAGGCAGCTGGGTGTGCCACGTGATGTAGCAGTCGTGAGATGGATTGGAAAGAGAGGCATGGTTTGGAAACAGCTTCTTCCAGAATTTCACAGATTTGTAAGACTTGACCGAGCTCCGGATTTGCTAGTATTACACATGGGGGGTAATGACCTGGGGAAGCAGCCTTGCCGGGAGTTGATTAACGACGTTAAATTTGACATGTTGCGTTTGAGGTCCATGTTTCCGGGATTAAGAGTAATTTGGTCAGATATTATTCCGAGGAAAGTTTGGTACGGAGTTCGCTCTGTTCAGGGTGTTAACAGGGCTAGAATCCAATTAAATAGGGCGGTGGCAAGATTTATGGCACGGAATGGGGCAATTGTTGTTAGACATCTGGATTTGGAGTCGGAAAAAGGAGAGTTTTGGAGGAAGGATGGAATTCATCTAAATGCCATGGGGCTGGACATGTGGTGCCTGGCTATACAGGAAGGTATAGAAAAAGGTTTACAGGTGTGGAGGGACACAAATGTTTGAGAGGGTCAAAACATTTGTGTTGGTGGCGTGGGGGTGGTCCTCAAAGTTGGTAAGGCTGGATGCTCTGGGGGGGGGGATCGGAAGAGGTCCTGGACTCCCTCCAGCGCGGGCCCAAGTGGTCGGATATGTCATGGTCACGTGTCTCTGGGCACACAGCGGTTACCGCAAGGTGAACCCATAACACACGTGACCCTGGATACACCGCCTCCAGTGGGGCGCATTTAAATAATAAAACGTGCAGGTGGATACGCCGCCTCCACCTGGCGAATTTAGGTATTACACGTTATACAATAATCAAATAATAAAGGGGGAACCTGGGTAACTTTAACAATGGTGGGCCCTGCGATAGGGAATGGGGACATGGAGACCTCCTAAGCTCCCCTGAGCCAGTGTCCCTGCACTCCTAACATTCCCTATACAGGCTCCGCACCAGTCGCCGCATGCGAACCTTAACACCTTGCTCGCCCTGACCCCTAAACCCTCACTAGGGAATGGGTCGGTGCGGAGACTAATCCCACCACTGCACTAATAACACACATGAGGAAAGAGACAATACAGGGGGAACACCACTTAGCTTTGCTCTGTTGCGTGCGCTCCTAGCAACAGAGCCCACCACCTGCGTGCATCTTCTCCACCTGGATCCATCACCATAACAGGATACTTCACCTTAGTGCAGCCTTGGAGCAGAGTCCACCACCAGTTGCTGCTGCTTAGTAACAAAGTCCCCAAGATGAGTCCAGCTTCTGCCACGAAGTCGAGCATGCTTGAGTCCAGCTCAGCAGCCAAGTCCCACATGGTGAGTGCCACTCTCCATAGTCACCACTCCACCAGTCCATGCAGACACTTCCCGCCGACACCATCACTGCGACCCCACCACGCCATGCCAGCCCTTCGTCCAGACACCATAGCTGAAACACGTCCCCCCAGGCTAAGCTGCGCAGGACTCCTCTACAGCTCCATCCTTCCACCAGGCTCTCAAAATCAGAGTGAACACAATCTCACAATATCACAGGCAGTGATTGCACACCCCTAGCACACCTTTATAGGGTGTCACACCTGATCCATAATTACGTGCACAAAAAACGTAAAGTGCAATACCACTAACCACCACCGGGGACAGTCAAGACACCTTGGAACTTTCCAAAGTAAAAAAAGTTCACCCAGTGCAATTTAAAACTGTCAGATCATGACAGTACCCCCTCCTTAATGAGGGGCCTCTGGACCCTCAAGACCACCCCTCATTAGGGAAACACCTACAGCGGGGATGCCCAGACCCTGAGTTCACCCCACCACTACCTGACACTTCAGGTTTATGACAAACGCATCGCTGGTATTGGCAATATATGTTCATTTTGGAGGCACCACTCATCTCCACAGCGCCGACCTGGGGAACGAGTTTATGTAAGTGTATGTTTGTTAAGAGCCGATCAGACTCCACAACACATTTCCACAAGATGATTTTTGGTGGCACCCATACATGCTCGTTCACACGCAGGTCCGGACCTGAACGTTTATTGCACACATTCGTTTGTCATAAATTTGGTGAACCCATTCTGGAATCGACAACAGAGGCGTCCCCCTGTGTCACCACACTCACACCCCCGCTATTCACCAAGGGACACCACCCTCCAACCCTTTCACCATGAGGTCTGCGCCTCCAGGGTTGGTTAATGGCGAGGGTTGAGATTTGTCCCTACTCCCCCGCAGCACACCTGCTGCACACACCAGGAGGAGAAGGGGACGGGAAATGGAGGAAATATACACTCGCTGGTCGCCTCCACACAACCAGGAGGGCGGCTTCTTCGATGGTATAGAAGATTTGGCGTAAACCCCGCGGACTATCACACCAGTCAGCTCACCACAGGGGCGTACCCCTTCACCTCGGGGAATACCAGGCAGCTCCGTGGGGCACCATTCCTCCCACCTGCCTGGGTGCGCTCGCATGCATGAACCAGGGGGGGGCTTTAGCCAGACCGCAGCCGCCATTTTTTTTTTTATTTTCTGGTTAGCTGAGCAGAGGCCCCAGACCCTGATAACTGCTGCTGCAGCGGCTCTAACACACCATGCCGCTCCCCACTCACCTCAGTGAGGCCCGGCAGCAATTACTAACAGGTCTCCACATGGCCAAGGCTCACCAGAAAAAAAAAACTGTATGGCCTGTGATAATGTCATGGTCACGTGTCTCTGGGCACACAGCGGTTACCGCAAGGTGAACCCATAACACACGTGACCCTGGATACACCGCCTCCAGTGGGGTGCATTTAAATAATAAAACGTGCAGGTGGATACGCCGCCTCCATCTGGCAAATTTCGGTATTACACGTTATACAATAATCAAATAATAAAGGGAGAACCTGGGTAACTTTAACAATGGTGGGCCCTGCGATAGGGAATGGGGACATGGAGACCTCCTAAGCTCCCCTGAGCCAGTGTCCCTGCACTCCTAACATTCCCTATACAGGCTCCGCACCTGTCGCCGCATGCGAACCTTAACCCCTTGCTCGCCCTGACCCCTAAACCCTCACTAGGGAATGGGTCGGTGCGGAGACTAATCCCACCACTGCACTAATAACACACGAGGAAAGAGACAATACAGGGGGAACACCACTTAGCTTTGCTCTGTTGCGTGCGCTCCTAGCAACAGAGCCCACCACCAGCGTGCATCTTCTCCTCCACCTGGATCCATCACCATAACAGGATCCTTCACCTTAGTGCAGCCTTGGAGCAGAGTCCACCACCAGTTGCTGCTGCTTAGTAACAGAGTCCCCAAGATGAGTCCAGCTTCTGCCACGAAGTCGAGCATGCTTGAGTCCAGCTCAGCAGCCAAGTCCCACATGGTGAGTACCACTCTCCATAGTCGCCACTCCACCAGTCCATGCAGACACTTCCCGCTGACACCATCACTGCGACCCCACCACGCCATGCCAGCCCTTCGTCCAGACACCATAGCTGAAACACGTCCCCCCTGGCTAAGCTGCGCAGGACTCCTCTCCAGCTCCATCCTTCCACCAGGCTCTCAAAATCAGAGTGAACACAATCTCACAATATCACAGGCAGTGATTGCACACCCCTAGCACACCTTTATAGGGTGTCACACCTGATCCATAATTACGTGCACAAAAAACCTAAAGTGCAATACCACTAACCACCACCGGGGATAGTCAAGACACCTTGGAACTTTCCAAAGTAAAAAAAGTTCACCCAGTGCAATTTAAAACTGTCAGATCATGACAGGATATTTGTGGTATCCCGAAGGAGGGATAAAGGGGACATGGTAATGGTTCATGGCCAGGCGAGTTGTTTTGGTGCCTCTGAGCTGGTGCTTTACGGCTGGAGGCAAGACTCGACCTGGGGGCCATGTTGGCATAATATCATCATGGATGTTTTGGTTTCGGGGCTTCAAGGACCGCCCCGCCGGGTCGTGAATTACTGTAAAACGTTTGTTTATCTAATATATAAAGCTCAAGTGTGTATGTGTGTGTGTGTGTCCGGGATTGGCATCCGCACCGTCGCAGCTACAGCCACAAAATTTGGCACAGTCACACGTCTGGACCCCGAGAGCGTCATAAGCTATATTGTGAGGCGAAATTTTAACCCCGCGCATTCCAATTCACCAAATAATTTTGCCCCTATCTACATAATGGGGAAAAAGTGTGTGTGTATCAAGCCCCGCCCCTCACTATGATGTCATAGTGGTTGCCATGGCGACGCTGATGTCATCATAGGTTGCAAGCCCCGCCGCTCATTATGATGTCATAATGGTTGACTATGGGATGGAGGATGTGTGATGGGTATATGGGCACTGGACTATGGGATGGAGGATATGTATGACGGGTATATGGGCACAGGACTATGGGATGGAGGATGTGTGATGGGTATATGGGCACTGGACTATGGGATGGAGGATATGTATGATGGGTATATGGGCACGGGACTATGGGATGGCGGATATGTATGATGGGTATATGGGCACGGGACTATGGGATGGAGGATATGTATGATGGGTATATGGGCATGGGACTGAGATGAAGGATGTGTGATGGGTATATGGGCACTCGACTATGGGATGGCGAATATGTATGATGGGTATATGGGCACAGGACTATGGGATGGAGAATATGTATGATGGGTGTATGGGACTATGGGATGGAGGATGTGTGATGGCTATATGGACACTCGACTATGGGATGGAGGATATGTATGATGGGTATATGGGCACGGGCCTATGGGATCGTGGATATGTATGATGGGTATATGGGCACGGGACTATGGGATGAAGGATAATTATAATTTGTTATAACTAACCACAGTTAGTTACTATGCCCGGGCAGCACCGGGCTCTTCAGCTAGTATGTTAATAAATGGCTGCTGTGGCCAAATTATCCAACAACAAGTGTATCTGTCTTTATTCGACTCATGAGGAAATGGATAGGGGCCATGAGGCTGGAAAAAGAGGTATGGGATTTGTCTAAAAATGTAAAAGGGGTTGGAAGCTAAGAGGAGTCTTGAATACCCTTTGTCAAGTGAGGCCGTACTAGGCCATAGGCCATAAGAGGGAGACCGTCATGACAAGGCTGAGAGGGAAAGAGGAAGCTGCAGTTGTTGGATAAGGAGGTGTTGCGTAAGTGGTTAATCTGAGTTAGGCAGAGCTGGGCTGGGTTTACCAAGGGGGGTCAAAGAGAAGGTGGGTTGAGAGAAGTTAGTATAAATAGGAGGAGCCATCTTACAAGGGCAACCATTTTAGGTACCCCTTAGTAACTGAAAGAATCTCCCACCCACCCTCCCTGTTATATTTGGGCTATGGGTTTGTGTGCTTTTTTTTTTTTTTAATCCCTTGCTTTACTTGAATATTAATTGTGTTTTATTATGTTGTAATATTATTTTGCTTGTTTGTTCTTTGTCATGGCAGTGTGGCGTGGGGGTGGTACTCGAAGTTGGTAAGGCTGGACCCTCGGGGGGGGGGATCGGAAGAGGTCCTGGACTCCCTCCAGCGCGGGCCCAAGTGGTCGGATATTTGTGGTATCCCGAAGGAGGGATAAAGGGGACTTGGACATGGTAATGGTTCATGGCCAGGCGGGTTGTTTTGGTGCCTCTGAGCTGGTGCTTTACGGCTGGAGGCAAGACTCGACCTGGGGGCCATGTTGGCATAATATCATCATGGATGTTTTGGTTTTGGGGCTTCGAGGACCGCCCCTCCGGGTCGTGAATTACTGCAAAACGTTTGTTTATATGTTAATAAATGGCTGCTGTGGCCAAATTATCCAACAACAAGTGTATCTGTCTTTATTCGACTCATGAGGAAATGGATAGGGGCCATGAGGCTGGAAAAAGAGGTATGGGATTTGTCTAAAAATGGTAAAAGGGGTTGGAAGCTACGAGGAGTCTCGAATACCCTTTGTCAAGTCATTTTTTTACATTTCGAGATGTCAACTCACATAAACCTAATACTTCTCACATCAGAAAGTGTCCTACAGATATTTATCATTTCTCTGTAAAAAAAAAAAAAACCCGAACTCTGATATATTTATGCAATAGCTGGTTTTATTTTAAAGAGGGTTGCCTAAAAGGATTAAAGTTTTTGAATGAGTCTCAACTTTGCAAAATAGTCGAGTATTTTGTTCCCTCTAATGATGGCCACTATTCAGTGACCATATACTGTAATATAAAAAAAATAAATAAAAGCTAATAGTCACCTAATCCAGGCTTCCCATCGAGCACAGCCTTCATGTCTTCTTTTATCCTGGGCAGAATACAGACGCGAATACAATTGAATGCAGGGAGGGAGCGATGGCCGGGGCACAGGCAGAGCGAGGTGAGCAGTGTCCGTTCACTGTGCTTGTATCATTTACAGCAGCATACCATTCCAGAGTTTTCGGCATTTTTATTTTGTGCTGATTTTTATGTTCTTTACAAACGGTGGTGTAGCTCATATGTAATAATGCAGAGCAGGCCAAAGAGTCCTGTGAGCCACGCTTCCCTAGAAAAGACCATAAATATCAGCACTAACTAAAAATGCCCATATATCTGTGGTTGTATGCGGATTTTTTTTTTTTAAATCAATACTAGAAAGAAATTAAGGGCAAAAATTGGCCACTTTGATTCTGTCCATTTTACCATCCACTTGGATACTTATTTGGCATCTTACACTAGTGTAAATAGTTATATTACCTTGTCCCATACAACCGAACATCAACCTATTTAGACGTTTTTGTCTCCTGCGCGTTTTCCAGCCTTGTACTCTACATGAATGAGAATAATTTATAAAAATACATTTTACACACTTTATAAATCCTATTTAAAACACTGTGGCTCACTTTATGCCCTTCCATCATTTAGACTCGGGTCCATGTCTACGCTTCGTTTTGTCCTGCTGGAACATCTGTGCAAAATATGATCCACTGGTTACAGGTACCGTACAGTATGGGGTACAAATCTACACATGTATTATTTTGTTAAAGAAAATGCAAAAATACAAAAATGCTTTAAAAATAAAGAAGTAATCATTGACATTTGGCACTGCAATACCTTACTGCTAAAACTTTTATATACGGTAAGACTTTCCGTGCCTTATATATGCCAACCAGATACTATGGTTCTTATGGCAAGGGGAATTGATGTTCAATGTAGTAAAGTCCATATATGTGACTACCATCTAAATACGAACATGGGAAATGAGTGTCCAATTGAAAGATCAAGTAATATACTGCGTGTGTATCCACACTTGTTTGTGGCTTTTGATGGACTTGGCACATATGCCAAATGTGCCCATAGACTTCAATGGATACCAAAATGAAATACTATTGGCAGCCATCTCATTCATACTTCACTTTTTGGGTCACTATTTTGCTTCTTGTTGAATGAATTTTCCCACTTTCAGGAAGGTGGACCTCTAAAGCGCTAACATATTTAAAATAAAAAATGAAGCGCGTACTCGCCCTCCCTTGTTTAGGTATAGTTCCCCGCCATTGCTTGTGGCTTAGTGTTTTGGCTGTAGCAGTGATATCACATCGACAATGCAAAGATCCACAGCAGAAAAATACTTAACTATAGTGCTTTGATTTTTATTTAATTAATCAATAGTAGCCGTTTGTAATATATCTTGTCAGAGAAATCTGCTTCTCTCGGAGAGAACTGATCAGTCATTTTCAAAATTCTCAGTTTCTGGGTAAAATCTGTATTCAGTGAAGACAGATTATTAAATTACCAAAGTAGGAAATGGCCGTTACTACTGATGAGACTCTATGTGGAGGAGGCAAGAACTAAAGGCAAAGCGCCTCTCTCCTCCTTCCAACTGTCTACATAGAATCAATCCAGAACAGCGAAAAAAAGACCGAAAAGATGTCCAATAATGATAAGGCAAAGGTAAGCCAAAACACGCGTCGGGGCTGGCACATCCTGGGGACTCTAGCAGCACAAGAGGTACAGCACTGTTTGTTTAATGTTGACACTTCTAATTTGCCTCCTGTACCACTTTTACACTTATTATGTTGGAGTACAGCTTTTTATGAAGCTCTCCCTTTGCACCGCACTTTATTTACTATTGCTGCATGGATTAATATGCATTTGCACTTTTGGAATTAAGTCTGAATTTTACATGTTTGTATTGATTATGCACGGTCACTTAATTTATATTTCTTGTACCACTTGATGCATTCAGACATATGATTGAATATATTTGTGTCCCCGGTAGTGCCTTTTCCATGGCATTGGCCTCTCCCCCATTTTAATTTTATTTACATTGTACAATAAATACATTTATCATTATTGGATATCTTTTCGGTGTTTTTTTCATTATTCTGATTTTAGTATCCGAGTTGTCTTTATATTTTCCATGTGTGCGATTGTTTCATTTTAACATTGCATTTTCCTTGAGATATTTTAATTGAATCGAACCAGCAGCAACCACCATCGCCTATCTCAGTAACGGGAAAGTCGGTCTTCACTGAATACAGATTTTACCCATAAATTGAGAATTTTGATAATGACTGATCAGTCCTGGAGGAGAAATAAGCAGATTTCTCTTATAAGATGTATCACAAAGTAGCTTATTTTAACGGGTACTATTAATTTCTACGATAAAAATTAAAATGAAGGTTACTGCAGCTGAAAAATGTACTTACATGCTAGACTTTCTGACGGAGCACTCCGCCCTTCACATGTGGTGATTTTAATTACATCTAGTCACATTTAAGTCTGACCGACCCATATATGTAGGCTTTGCTAAGATTGGTGTCCACATTCACCCATGCATGCTGTTATTAGCCTTAGGTAAGTGTCCATACTGGACAGGAAGGTCAGAGACCCATCCGATTCATGAGATTACCTTGAGGATGGTGGATGGGCTCACATTATTTTGCCAAATTTTGTGCGAAGCATCTCGTGTTATTTTCCTAAATTTCTAAAGCCATTTTGCTGTTCACGTTTCACGTATTTCACATTGACATGCTTTAACATGATTAAGTGCAACCATTTTCCTATTTTTCATTGGTTACTGCAGCTGAGCTCTGTGACTGGCTGCAGCAGTGCGGCGCACTATTGATGTGTCATCACTAGTGTTGAGCAATAACTTCCGATATTGGGAAATATCGGATCGGATTGGATCGGACCGATACCCCAAAAAGTATCGGTATCGCCGATTCCGATATCGGAAGCCCCATTCAAGTCAATGGGACAGAAATATCGGAAATAAAATAAACCCTTTCTTTCCTTGTAGGTTAATTCTACATGAAGAAAAACAACTAAGAATAATGTAGAATGTATTGGGGGAGGTGGAGGAGACATTAAAGGCATAGAGGTTTAGCCAATCAAATGGAATAGCAGGAATAAAAAATTTTTTTAAAGATGTTCAGAGTTACAAAGATATTGACTATGTTAACCTTTTGTATATTTTGTTAGATATGTATGTTTCACTACTTCCATGCTCTTCACCTTCTTTTTTACTTCTCCAACACTTTCTCCTTCATCATCCTCAGCAGCAGCATCTTTTTCATCAACTTCTTCACCTTATTCATCTTCTTCTTCTTCACCTTCTTCCTATTATTCTTTTTTTTTACATTCTTCATCTTCTTCCTATTATTCTTTTTTGTACATTCTTCATATTCTTCTTATTCATCTTCTTCCTATTCTTCTTCATCATATTCTTATTTGTGACAGGCATTCCTGTAGTTGTTATCTATAAAAGTTTGAAGATTACACCTTCCGTTCTGCCTGTCACAAAAGATTTACAACCGGATTTGTCCGCGTTCAGTTTGGCCTGCAGCAGCAGGCATTTTCCAGGGGCACCACAAGGAGGAACGGACTCACCCCCATACACTGCTTAGTCTTCTTCTGCTTATAATTTAGATAATATCTTTTGCTCTGATTTTTAGTCTTATGCTTAATGTTCTTCTGCTTTTGGTCCTTCTGCTTTTTGTTCTTCTGCTTCATGGTCTTCTATCTCTTGTTGTTCTGCATCTTGGTGGTTGTCTTCATGTTCTTTGTCCTCTTGGTCATCTTCTTCAAGGTCATCTTTTTGGTCTTCTTCGGTGTGGTCTTCAGGGTCGTCGTCTTCAGGGTCGTCGTCAGGGAGATCCAGAGTGAGAACCAAAAACCATTTCCACAAACGTGAACTTTGAAAAGTAGCAGAAGGTACAAGAAGGCTGAGGAACTGCCGAGAACCAGCTGATGGTACTGGAACCTGGATGGGCAGCAGAAGGAACAAGAGCCAATGGCACAACCGTGGACCAGCTGACGATGCTGGAACACGGTTACTAAGCAGGAGGAACCTGTGCTATAAAGCACTACTAAGGACCAGCAGACGTTGCTGGAACTCGGATACCGAGAAGGAGGCACCTAGGCCAAAGGCACTGCCGAGAACCAGCTGACGGTACTGGAAACCGGATGGGTAGCAGAAGGAACAAGAGCAAATGGAACTAGCGAGGACCAGCTGACGGTGCTGGAACCCGGAGGGGCAGCAGAAGGAACAAGAGCCAATGGCACAACCGTGGACCAGCTGACGGTGCTGGAACACGGTTACTAAGCAGGAGGTACCTGTGCTACAAAGCACTACCAAGGACCAGCAGACGTTGCTGGAACTCGGATACCGAGAAGGAGGCACCTAGGCCAAAGGCACTGCCGAGAACCAGCTGACGGTACTGGAACCCGGATGGGTAGCAGAAGCTACCCATGAAAAACAAAGTTGCAAGGCCGCGAGCCAGCCGCAATTACCGAAACCCACAGTCCTACAGTGGGTGCTTGTCCTATTGGCACTACGGAACCAGCATTTATTACCAGAACCCGCAGCCCACATAGGAAGCACCTAAACTGCAGGCACCATAGACTCGGCTAACCCAACCGCAACACGACAGGACAACGTATTGGTGGAAAAGTGACGTTGACACTACCCGGAAACAGCAGGCGTGCTGGAACCAGGCTGGGCAGGAGGGAGTACCCGTGCCAAAGACACTGCCGAGAACCAGCTGACGGTCCTGGAACCTGGAGGGGTAGCAGAAGCTACAAGAGTCAATGGAACTACCGAGAACCAGCTGATGGTGCTGGAACCCAGATGGGTAGCAGAAGCTACAAGAGTCAATGGAACTACCGAGAACCAGTTGACGGTGCTGGAACCTGGAGTGGCAGCAGAAGGAACAAGAGCCAATGGCACTACCGAGGACCAGCTGACGGTGCTGGAACCCGGAGTCTAAGCAGGAGGTACCTGTGCTACAAAGCACTACCAAGGACCAGCAGACGTTGCTGGAACTCGGATACCGAGAAGGAGGCACCTAGGCCAAAGGCACTGCTGGGAACCAGCTGACGGTACTGGAACCCGGATGGGTAGCAGAAGCTACCCATGAAAAACAAAGTTGCAAGGCCGCGAGCCAGCCGCAGTTACCGAAACCCACAGTCCTACAGTGAGTGCTTGTCCTATTGGCACTATGGAACCAGCCTTTATTACCAGAACCCGCAGCCCACATAGGAAGCACCTAAACTGCAGGCACCATAGACTCGGCTAATCCAACCGCAACACGACAGGACAACGTATTGGTGGAAAAGTGACGTTGACACTACCCGGAAACAGCAGGCGTGCTGGAACCAGGCTGGGCAGGAGGGAGTACCTGTGCCAAAGACAGTTCTGAGCCGCAACTCTCGATGTTGGAGCCCAGGGTCAAGCATGGAGCAGGCTGAGGACTAATTGCAGCAAATGTTATATCGGTTGTAGACTACTACTGATTTTAACCATGCTCCAATTAGGCCTCTGGCTCCACTGTCTCTAGTATTACCCCAGGCCTCCAACACCGCCAGTTGCTGCTCAGAAGTGGCGTCTGCACAATCAACTCTTGTTCCTGTGTAACTGGCGCTCAGTAACGTCAGTTGATCCCCTGATGTGTGTCCGGCAATGTCTCCTGCTAAGTGCACATTCTCACAACTAGTAATACAGTAGTACTACAGTAGTAGTGTGATTTTGGAGACAGCAGGAGACATTGCCATCCACACAGCAGGGGAACAGCAGACGTTACTGAACCCCACTAACACAGGAGCTAGTGTTTTTCTCTGTGAAGACAGCACTTCTGAACACCAACAGGCATTGTTGGAGCCCAGGATCAAGCATGGAGCAGGCTGAGGCCTGATGTAGTGTGATTTTGGAGGCAGCAGGAGACATTGCCATCCACACAGCAGGGGAACAGCTGACGTTACTGAACCCCACTAACACAGGAGCTAGTGTTTTTCTCTGTGAAGACGGCACTTCTGAACACCAACTGGCGTTGATGGAGCCCAGGATAAAGCATGGAGCAGGCTGAAGCCTGATGTAGTGTGATTTTGGAGACAGCAGGAGACATTGCCGTCCACACAACAGGGGAACAGCAGACGTTACTGAACCCCACTAACACAGGAGCTAGTGTTTTTCTCTGTGAAGACGGCACTTCTGAACACCAACTGGCATTGTTGGAGCCCAGGATCAAGCATGGAGCAGGCTGAGGCCTGATGTAGTGTGATTTTGGAGGCAGCAGGAGACATTGCCGTCCACACAGCAGGGGAACAGCTGACGTTACTGAACCCCACTAACACAGGAGCTAGTGTTTTTCTCTGTGAAGACCACTTCTGAACACCAACTGGCGTTGTTGGAGTCCAGGATCAAGCATGGAGCAGGCTGAGGCCTATTTGCATCAAGTCTAATATCGGTTGTAGACTACTACTGATTGTCAACGTGCTCCAATTAGGCCTCTGTCTCCACTCTGTTTCTAGTATTTACCATGGCCTCCAACACCGCCAGTTGATACACAGAGTGCCGTCTGCACAATCAACACTTGTTCCTGTGTTACTGGGATTCGGTAATGTCAGCTGATCCCCTGATGTGTGTCCGGCAATGTCTCCTGCTCTGTCCACATTCCCACTACTAGCTATGGGAATGTGGACAGAGCAGGAGACATTGCCGGACACACATCAGGGGATCAGCTGACGTTACTGAACCCCACTTACACAGGAGCGAGTGTTGATTGTGCAGATGGCACTTCTGAGCAGCAACTGGCGGTGTTGGAGGCCAGGGGAAATACTAGAGACAGAGTGGAGCCAGATGCCAAATCAGAGAATGTTTTAAATCAGTAGTAGTGTGATTTTGGAGGCAGCAGGAGATTTTGCTGTACACACAGCAGGGGAACAGCTGACGTTACTGAACCCCACTTACACAGGAGCGAGTGTGTTTTTCTGGAAATCAGGAAAAATGAGCTGCAAAAAATCAAAAAAAGGACTACGTATGAGGCAGAGACGCACGCTGAGCGGACTACAACCAGACGTGGCTGCAGAACACACTACAACGTGAGCTGCACTCACACACAGAGACCTCTGAGACAGTCAAGAACAGTGCAGATAACTTGGCACTAGAACTGAAAGGCTGCAGAGAGGCTCCTCTGTCTACTACTAGTGTTTGCAACCAACGTATATGGATACGGATTGAAGCACACTATATAGAATTTATGAAAAATAAGCAGCAATAAAAGAAAAATATTTATGAGGCAGTGACGCACGCTGGGCGGCCTACAACCAGACGTGGCTGAAGGACACACTACACAGCGTGAGCTGCACTCACACAGCCCTTGCAGACAGCTGTGAACAGCGCTGCTAGGCAAAAGAAAGCTACAGTGGTTGATTATGTAGCCTGGGTAAAGCACAAGATTATTTTGACAATCGCTATCTCTAACTGTCCCTCAGTCTTCAACAGCAGCCTGTCCCTAACTGAATTCACAGCAGAGTGAACCAGAAATGGCGGCTGCGGCGGCTTTTATAGTGCATCATGACATCATTTCAGCAACCAATCACAGCCATGCCATTAGTTACCATGCCTACATGCCTAACAGGATGTGCCCACACTTCTGAAGATTCCCATTGGCTGAATCAAAGCAAACTGGCTCATAGCATTATGGGAACTTCCGATTCCGGTATCCGATATGCTAAAAGTATCGGAACTCAGTATCGGAATTCCGATACTGCTAATATCGGCCGATACACGATATTTGCGGTATCGGAATGCTCAACACTAGTCATCACTGCTACAGCCAGACACTGAGACCCGAGCAGCGGTGGGGAACCAAGGCTAGAACGGGGAGGTTGAGTACCTTCTTTATATGTTATTTTACTTGTTTAAACGCATTTGGGGTCCTTGTTACTAAAAGTATAAAACACCTTTAACAAAAAGGAGAAGACTGACCAAAATACTGAGATGTGAATAGGCCATAATCTATATGGTGATGCTTATTTGCGATTTATGTTCCTTAGTACGTATTAATGCGCAGTTGTGATATGTGACTGCAGCACAGCTGCACTGTCTGCAGGGAGACTGGGGTAGCCTGAGACACAGCCCTTGTATCATCATTGGTTTTTGCTCTTTCTCTTTCCATCCTCCTCTGCATCCTCTGATTGGGTGCTGTGTATAACACAAGTAATAGGGGCTCCCTGGGACGTCGGCGCATAGTGGGCTGATTTCCATCACTGACTGCATCACTACTATCATAATTAGAAATGATTCTAAAATTTGTCAGTGATGTAATTAGTTTTTACATTATTTGATACAAAAACCAACCACATAACAGCCCACATTCCCGTTATCACTGCAAACTCCAACTTACGGCAATAGTATCCACTGGTTTCCATTAGTGAGTCACTGAGTAATGCTAGTGAAACCCCAACCATCAAGAATCAGTTACTCATTAAAGGGGTTGTCCAGGACTGGCACATCATAGTGGATCCAGCACACCCTAGGTGTCACGTGGACCCGTCCTGTGTGACACGACCCGCAGGCCGGTAACTAAGACAACAGGACACAGCACGTGTAACTATCCTGTGTGACACGACCCGCAGGCCGGTAACTAAAACAACAAGACACGGGGGAAGGGGAAACAGTTACAACGGTGGGCCCTGCGATAGGGCACGGGGACGTGGAGACCTCCTGCACTCCCCTGAGTCAGTGTCCCTAACACTCCTAACGTTCCCTATGCCAGTTCCGCACCGGGCACCGATCAGGATACCTGTCACCCTGGCACACCCTACACCTATCCCTTGCTAGGGAGCTGAGTGGTGCAGGCACTGGCCCCACCGCTGTACTAATACACACCAGGGAAAAATACAAACAGGGAAACACCACTTAGCTTTGCTCTGTTGCTCCCAGCAACAGAGTCCACCACCAAAATGCAGCTTTCCTCCTGAATAGCTGCCACCAAGCTCTGTCAGAGCTGCAAGGAAATCCCCTCTGACTCCTTCCACACCAGGACTCTGACTGTGCTACAAGGAACTCTCTCTATCTCCTTTCTCCACCAAGGATGGTTGGAAATGACCACTATCACCAACCCTGATTGCAACACCTGACACTCTTTTATAGCAGAGCCAGAGCAATCACACCTGCTATAATCATGTGCACTAAAGTAACTAGTGTGCAATGACCCTAACGGCCACCGGGGGCAAAACTAAAACTGAAACCACCACAGTGCAATGACCCTAATGGCCACCGGGGGCAAAAACTATCTTTAAGCACCACAGCTTAAGAAAAAAAAGGTTACTAGTGAATTTTATCTGTCATGATCCAGCATGGATCATGACACTAGGAGATAAAATAAATGTTTATTCCAAAATTGCTAAATCCTCTTCATTTCTGTATATTCCATAACAGGATTAGGCAAGAAAAGTTCAAACCGCGCAATAACTCCCATGTCTTATATACTTTTTGCCTAATCTCTTTATGGAATATACACGACGGAGATGTGTTAGCCATTTTGGAATCAACACTGATTTTATCTACTCACATGGGCTGGATCCCCTACTACCTTGGAACCTTCTGTATGGGATGGACTCTGAATTATGCTGACTTTTCCAACAAATAGACCATCAATGTTGGTCTTTGATTGAATGGGAGATAAACAGCAGTACTCGGCGGCAGCAGCTGAGCAATATGCGAGATGGCCATGCTCTGCCCTGTAAATCGCTTAGTTCCTGCCACTGCCGGAGCAGTTTTCAGCCTGTCAGTGGGGATGCCAGGTGTTAGGTGCCCACCAATCTCATATTGTTGATCTGTCCTATGGAAAGGAAATAAAAAAATATGTCTGACAACCTATGTTAGTTTAGCAAATGCAATGGAGACAGCAGTCACACAGAAATGGCTACAATTACGATGTACCACATCATTTAATAGATTATTGCGGGATATGTTTCTGCAAGAACAAACAACTGGAAATAACACTGTCATTCTGTAAAATCATTTAACATATGTATAACTTAGATCTTGGGAATGCATTAATCATAAATGTGTCTTATTGCGCAGGCTGTCCATTCTGGGAGACTACAGGCTTTTGACTGGGGCCCTGAAGGCAACATGAAGCACTATAACCAGGTAATACTTACGTTTGGGGATCTCTTCTTAAGCATTCAACGGTTCCCCTAATTTACTTTCTGTAATGAACATGCACCCGATCATCTCATTGCCAAAGGTCTGGCACCCCTCTAGTTATACTTTTACAGTCAAATAAACAGCCATCCATGTGACACTGTACATGCACAGACCAAGTCCTCCAGGGAAAGTACTGCTGATACTTTAGGCTTGGTTCTCTGATTTATTTCGTTCCAGGTCGGAGGACTGGAGGAGCCCCTGTATAACCTCCATCTTACATCGACCCCTCTGTTCTAGGCACTCTGCTGCCCATGATGTTGTTATGAAAACCATGGGCTCAGTGTGGTGGTGGCAAACAGTGGGCGCTGGTGGCTGTTGCATCCATAACACTCAAATGGAAGTGGTTATGTGATTCACCCATGTGTCCGCATTCCCTGCACATCCTATACCACACTGGATCCGAAAGTGTCCATAGCATGTATAGGATACATGCAACAAAAGCTTCTGTGTATGCTGGAGCAGAAGACGATGCAGCCAGGAAGGTGGTCATGTGGGTCGTAAAGGGAATCTGTAAGTAGGATCTACCTTCCTTAGCCGTCTATATGGGCACACATTTCATAGAAAGCTGAATAAAATGACACCTTGTTATCTGTGATCCGACTTCTTATTCCAGAATTATCCATGCTTTTCTTGTATGTAAATGAGCTGCTCAGGGCTATGAACTGAATACTGATCTACCTAAAAATTTTGTATAAGAAAAATATGTATTTTACCCTTCCCCACGACAGCACCCACTGGAGGTATCGGATCCGCCCCACTTGGAACAGGAAACCATACAGGAAGATAAAAAGGGGCGGTCCGCCTTTCCTCCTCAGTTTTGGTTTCCTGTTCCCAGGGAACCTCAGGATTGATCCTTCAGGAAGACGTACCTGGGCCATAGGCACGCCGCCTGCGTGGTGTCCATGAGAATGGCAGGGGCTGCGGTCTGGAAGCAGCGTCGGGGTAGACTCTGTTAGACGGCTCCCCCCTCGTCTGATGGCTAGAGGTGATGACCAGGTCCGGGAGGGGCCGCCCGGTCTCACCTAGGGGTGCGCCAGGTGGCACCAAGCATGCAGGAGCCACCGCTGCGGGAAGCGGTAAGTGCGCCAGTGGCGCGGGAAAAAAAGAGGAAAAAGAGAGGCAGCGGTGGCGGCAGCGTCAGGAGAAGCACGGGCCGCATACAAAAGCGGCGGCGCGGTAGCCGACCGGCGCAGATGCTCCTAGGCCCCGGAAGTAATGAGTGAACTTCCGGGGCAAGATGGCTGAGGAGCGCAACGGCGCAAGCGCGGTGAACCCGGGGAGGAGGAGCGACTTCCGGGAGAAAGAAGAAAATAAAAAGGGATCTATTTAAACAAGCGCCGCAGCTTAGCGGCAGGAAGCCATGTCATCCCCAGCGGAAGTACACGCTCCAGCAGGAGACTCTGCGGGAGGCAGCTCCTCCAGGGACCGCGCTACCAGGACAGACACTGCCCACAGGAGCGAGGTGGGAGAGTCAAGGCCTAGGACATGATCTCAGCCATCTGATCCGGTAATAAAAAGCTTCACTGGGTGAGTGTGCAATATATATACTCTGCCTATTAAGCTGACCTCTCCCCCCCCCCCTCCTTTCGCCATGTCTCCCCTCTTCCAGGCGAAGAAAAAAGAGAAATCCAAACATAAAGAATGCGCTTTATGCGCTGAGCCTCTCCCTGACTCCTACCCCAAAAAGCTCTGTAAGCAATGCACCAGAGAGACTAGACAAGGGTCGGCATTGTCTTCAAAGGACATTCGGGCCATAATTAGGGAGGAAATACAGGCTATCACCTGTGCCAGTACTCCCTCAGAAGCCAGGAGCAAAAAACAGGTGACTCTCAGCTCAGAGTCAGAGGAAGAACAGGGGATAATCTCTGATTCTTCACTAGCATCATCGTCATCATCATCATCAGACATTGAGGGACGATCTTGTTTTCCCCTGGATAGTGTGGATAACTTAGTCAAATCTGTGAGGAACACTATGGGGTGTGAGGAGACAAGGGGCGCCCAAACCGCACAAGAAATAATGTTTGCGGGGTTGGCGGAAGGGCAGTTAAGGCCCTAATAAAGAGAGAGTGGGAAAAACACAATCAAAGAAGTTTTCTCCCATCGGCCTCAAAGAGGAAGTATCCATTTAGCGATGACGAGCTATTAAAATGGACCAAAGTTCCAAAGGTTGATGCCGTTGTCGCCTCTACCTCGAAGAAGTCTACTATTCCAGTAGAGGACGCAGGCTTATTGGCGGACCCGCTAGACCGTAAAGCGGAGTCATCATTAAAAAGGTCTTGGGAGTCCACCACAGGCATTTTTAAGCCAGCATTAGCCAGCACATGCACCGCCAGGTCTATGCTCGTGTGGTTGGATTCAGAGCCTACTATCCAAGGGGGTTTTAGCAGAAGTCCCAGAGGGACAAGAGGGTAGAGGGTTCTCTACTCTCCTTTATTTTTAATTTCCAAACCAGATGGTACATTTAGGACAATTATAAATTTGAGGAAGCTTAATACGTTTATAAAAAATTATAAGTTTAAAATGGAATCAATCAGATCCACCATAAAACTTCTCTTTCCAAACTGTGTAATGGCGGGGATTGACTTGAAGGATGCTTACTATCATCTTCCTATTCATGATAGATACCAAAGGTACCTAAGGGTCAAGGTGGTATTCGAAGGCAAGATCCGTCATTTTCAGTATACGGCCATGCCTTTCAGCCTCTCTACGGCGCCAATAATCTTCACCAAAGTGTTGGCAGAGGTGAAGGCCTATCTTCTTCAGAAAGACACTCTAATCGTGCCTTATCTGGATGACTTCTTAATTATCGGGAACTCGGTCACCCAGTGTACCAGACGTGTGGCTGACACGGTCTCAACTTTGCAGGATCTAGGCTGGATCATCAACTTCCAGAAGTCCAGACTTGTTCCGCATTCCCTTCAGATGTTCTTAGGGTTCCAGTTAGACTCCACAACCCAGAGATGTCTACTCCCTCAGGTAAAAATTACACTCACAAAAGAGAGGGTGGAGGCAGCCATAAGTAGACCACGTATGTCTCTGAGAAGGGCAATGTCGCTATTGGGGTCACTCATTTCCTGTGCCCCAGCAGTCCGGTGGGCCCATTATCACGTCCGCACACAGCAGCATCAGATCCTCCAAGAGGACAGGCGACATAGTGGTCACCTCGAGAGCAAGATAACCTTGCCACGGGAGGTCTTGGCTTCTCTAGAATGGTGGCTAGATGATAACCATCTGTCCACAGGAGTCCCAAGGGTCATAATACCATCTTGTATCCTAACCACCAATGCTAGCCCCCACGGCTGGGGAGCCCATATGGGGAATAGCTTTTGTCAAGGAAGGTGGAATGGAGATGAACTAGGCTACTCGTCTAATCTAAAAGAACTGACGGCAGTATATTATGCTCTACACCATTTTCTTCCACAGCTCCATCGGAAGCATGTCAGGATCTTATCTGACAACACCACTACAGTGGCCTACATAAACAGACAGGGAGGTACTCGATCAGAGACTCTGATGTCTTCTGCGGCAAAAATCTTAAACTTAGCCGAAAGTTATTTGTTGTCCCTCTCGGCCCTCCATATCAGGGGTGAGAACAACCAGGAGGCAGACTTCTTAAGCCGACACACACTTCGGCAAGGGGAGTGGTGCCTCAGTCGCCGAATCTTCAAGGACATAGTAGCTCTATGGGGGCAACCTCAGGTGGACCTCTTTGCCACAAAAAAGAACAGACAAATAAAAGCGTTTGCCTCCCTGTCCCCGTCAGATCTTCCAGACATACTGGACGCCCTCCAGGCCTCATGGAAGTTCAACCTGGCATATGCCTTCCCTCTGATAATTCTCCTACCACAGGTCATTCAGAAGATCAGAGAGGACAAGACGAAAGTAATTTTGATAGTACCATTCTGGCCCAAGAGACCATGGTTCTCATGGCTACGAATTATGTCGGTGACAGATCCTTGGGTCCTCCCTTCGATTCCCAACCTACTCTCCCAAGGCCCTTTTTTCCACCCTCAAGTGGACAGCTTACACTTGACAGCGTGGAATTTGAAAGGCAGCTACTAAGATCGAGGGGGTTTTCTGAAACACTAATTTCTACGCTCCTACAGAGCAGGAAGCAGTCCACTACCCAAATTTATACAAGAATATGGAAAAAATTCCTGCAGTTTCATACAGCGCCTCATACCACAGAAGTTCCGATAGTTCCTATCTTGGAATTTCTACAGAAAGGGAAGGACTTGGGCCTGGCGGTAAACCCGCTAAAAGTCCCAGTGTCCGCATTAGGGGCATTGTACGGCCACAATATAGCGGGAAATAAGTGGATATCACGATTTATCTCAGCTTGCGAACGAATGACTCCGGTTAGCATACCTGCAATCCCTGCATGGGACTTAAATCTGGTTTTAGACGCTCTTATGGAAGAACCCTTCGAGCCGATAGACACGATATCCCTGAAATGCTTGTCACTCAAGACGGCCCTCTTAGTGGCACTAACGTCGGCTAGGAGAGTGAGTGATATCCAAGCCCTATCCATAGACCCACCCTTTTTTCAGATATACAGTGGGGAAAAAAAGTATTTAGTCAGTCATCAATAGTGCAAGTTCCACCACTTAAAAAGATGAGAGGCGTCTGTAATTTACATCATAGGTAGACCTCAACTATGGGAGACAAACTGAGAAAAAAAAATCCAGAAAATCACATTGTCTGTTTTTTTTTCATTTTATTTGCATATTATGGTGGAAAATAAGTATTTGGTCAGAAACAAGCACTCAAGATTTCTGGCTCTCACAGACCTGTAACTTCTTCTTTAAGAGTCTCCTCTTTCCTCCACTCATTACCTGTAGTAATGGCACCTGTTTAAACTTGTTATCAGTATAAAAAGACACCTGTGCACACCCTCAAACAGTCTGACTCCAAACTCCATTATGGTGAAGACCAAAGAGCTGTCAAAGGACACCAGAAACAAAATTGTAGCCCTGCACCAGGCTGGGAAGACTGAATCTGCAATAGCCAACCAGCTTGGAGTGAAGAAATCAACTGTGGGAGCAATAATTAGAAAATGGAAGACATACAAGACCACTGATAATCTCCCTCGATCTGGTGCTCCACACAAAATCCCACCCCGTGGGGTCAGAATGATCACAAGAACGGTGAACAAAAATCCCAGAACCACGCGGGGGGACCTAGTGAATGAACTGCAGAGAGCTGGGACCAATGTAACAAGGCCTACCATAAGTAACACACTACGCCACCATGGACTCAGATCCTGCAGTGCCAGACGTGTCCCACTGCTTAAGCCTGTACATGTCCGGGCCCGTCTGAAGTTTGCTAGAGAGCATTTGGATGATCCAGAGGAGTTTTGGGAGAATGTCCTATGGTCTGATGAAACCAAACTGGAACTGTTTGGTAGAAACACAACTTGTCGTGTTTGGAGGAAAAAGAATACTGAGTTGCATCCATCAAACACCATACCTACTGTAAAGCATGGGGGTGGAAACATCATGCTTTGGGGCTGTTTCACTGCAAAGGGGCCAGGACGACTGATCCGGGTACATGAAAGAATGAATGGGGCCATGTATCGTGAGATTTTGAGTGCAAACCTCCTTCCATCAGCAAGGGCATTGAAGATGAAACATGGCTGGGTCTTTCAACATGACAATGATCCAAAGCACACCGCCAGGGCAACGAAGGAGTGGCTTCGTAAGAAGCATTTCAAGGTCCTGGAGTGGCCTAGCCAGTCTCCAGATCTCAACCCTATAGAAAACCTTTGGAGGGAGTTGAAAGTCCGTGTTGCCAAGCGAAAAGCCAAAAACATCACTGCTCTAGAGGAGATCTGCATGGAGGAATGGGCCAACATACCAACAACAGTGTGTGGCAACCTTGTGAAGACTTACAGAAAACGCTTGACCTCTGTCATTGCCAACAAAGGATATATCACAAAGTATTGAGATGAAATTTTGTTTCTGACCAAATACTTATTTTCCACCATAATATGCAAATAAAATGAAAAAAAAACAGACAATGTGATTTTCTGGATTTTTTTTTCTCAGTTTGTCTCCCATAGTTGAAGCCTACCTATGATGTAAATTACAGACGCCTCTCATCTTTTTAAGTGGTGGAACTTGCACTATTGCTGACTGACTAAATACTTTTTTTCCCCACTGTACCAGGATAGGTTAATATTAAAACCAGACCCCTCATACCTGCCTAAGGTATCAACAAGGTTCCATAGATCTCAAGAGATACTTCTCCCGACCTTCTTTGGAGACCCCTCCACTCCGGAGTGGAAATTCCACACCTTGGACGTTAGAAGAACTGTCCTAAAATATATTGAGAGGTCTAGGAGCTGGAGGCAGTATAGGGCTCTGTTCATATCTTTTCAGGGCTGTAAAAAAGGGTACGGAGTCACGAAGAGCACTATTTCCCGATGGATCAGGGATGCCATTCGCTTAGCCTACTACGCGAAAAATGAAGAGCCTTCGGAGAACATGAGAGCACATTCCACCAGAGCAATGGCAACCTCCTGGGCCGAGAGGGGAGACGTTCCAATTGAAGCCATATGTAAGGCAGCAATTTGGTCAACCCCTTCTACCTTCTATAATCACTATAGACTTGACCTTTCATCAACTTCTGACCTAAGCTTTGGCAGGACTGTCCTTGGCATGGTGGTCCCACCAGGGTGATGGTCTCTGGAATCTCTCCAGTGGGTGCTGTCGTGGCGAAGGGTAAAAAGCCGGATTACTTACCGGTAATGCTCTTTTAATGAGTCCACGACAGCACCCACTCACTTCCCTCCGTACTAAGATATCAATAATAAAGTGTATCTGCTAAGGATGAATAAGTAAAATTTAGAAAAGCAAAGACATTGCCTAACCTTTGGCAGTCCTCCTGGTACTCTGAAATACAAAACTGAGGAGGAAAGGCAGACTGCCCCTTTTTATCTTCCTGTAGGGTTTCCTGTTCCAAGTGGGGTGGATCCGATACCTCCAGTGGGTGCTGTCGTGGACTCATTAAAAGAGCATTACCGGTAAGTAATCTGGCTTTTCTCTGTAATAAGACATCAAATTGTAGATATAAAGGCATCGTGTTATTCAGCTTCCTATCACCTATGTGACCCTATAGACTGCTTAAGAGGGTTTATCCTACTGACAGATTCCATTTAAGTGCTATGGCTGGTGTCCACTGTTCATGCAGTGACATGGGCAGTGGGGGAGCCTAGAACAGGGATGCTACAATAAGATCTGAGAAGGAGAGTTAGGGGGGGGGTCATCCATGTTTCGGTTAGCATTGATGCTTTGGGGTCCTGGGTGCAAATCCCACCAAGGACAATATTTTCATGAAGTTAGATTGTGAGCCTCAATGGGAACAGTGATGATGCCTGTAAAGCGCTGTGGTATATGATAGTGCTAAATAGGCAAATAAATAACAAATTCATAAATAATAAATGCATAAATCTCAATACACCAGAATAAGAAGCAGCTTTCTTTGATAAGATATATTACAAAGTTTCTTATTGTCATGCGCACTTTTATTAAACAAAAATTAACACGATTACTCTTTAACGTAAAATAATCATTACAAACACAACAACCCACTCAAGCACCAATAGCCTCCAAAATATGGCTGACTCATCAACTTTTTTAATGGAGTCACAAAAAGTTTCCCATTTCTACCAACTGTCCACCCTTCATTAGCCATATAAAAGGTGTACATTTTCCCACAGGGCTGCGATCAGAGGTTCAGGTGGTTCCTTACATGAAGTGTATGTAACAGTCTCCATTTTTAATGTGTTCTTCATGGGGTTTTTTTTCCAGAGCACTCCACCTTTGTATGATGTGACCAACATGAATGTCCCCACAGCAATCTGGAGTGGAGGAAATGACTGGCTTTCTGACAAGCTGGATGTTGAATTATTAATTTCTAAAATTCATAACCTGGTCTTTTTTAAAGAGATACGAAAATGGCAGCATCTCGATTTCATATGGGGTCTTGATGCTCCACAAAAAGTCTACAAAAAAATCCTTAAGCTCCTGGAAGAGTTTCCATGAACTATCCATTACGTGACCAATATCTGCAAGTGGAAAATACTATGAGGAGAAAAGGGTGGAGTGTTGCCAAATTTCATTTTGCCTGTGTGAATTGTACAATTACACTCTCCCTTGTGCCAGTGTTGGACATCAGCTATGCTATACAGTATAATAATGCAAAGATTAGTCGTACTGCCAATTTATAGTAACTGAAAGTAACATAATGGGAATACATAGTGACCTGTAAATGACTAGCATAGATGAAGTAGTGATAGTAGCTTGTAATTATTAAGCACTACCAGCCATAAACGATGCAGGAATGAAGAGCCAATGTCAATAATGGAATTACATACACAGGCTGCAAGTAGTTGTTGTTTTGTAGTTATAGTAATGGTTTAGAGGTTGACAGGCTTTATTGTTTGAATAATACCATGCAGACTAATGTGAGGTAATTGACATTATGTTTTATTCTGTAAACAACTGGTATACATACACTGTTTGACATTAATGCTTTGTGGAACATATACGCTTTATATGGTATTTCTCGTAATTACCAGTTTGTACATTGTATACCCTGTCTATGGTTTAATAAACGAATTTAAAAAAAAAAAAATTAATGGAATTACATGTACTGCTGGGACTGTATGATTTCCTTTCTTATACCCGTCCATACACGAACTACCACCTTGTCATAAAATTAATAGATCTAGAGTTAGAAGGACCAGACATCTCCCAACATGAATGTTTTAGAAAATACTGATTCTCTATAGCAGGGTTCCCCAACTCCAGTCCTCAAGGCCCACCAACAGATCATGTTTTCAGGACTTCCTTAGTATTGCTCAGGTGATAATTGCTTCACCTGTGAAACACAAAGGAAATCCTGAACACATGATCTGTTGGTGGGCCTTGAGGACTGGAGTTGGGGAACCCTGCTCTATAGGCTAACAATGCTGGTGAAATTTATAAACAGAATTCTGCATTGCTTTGTTCCTTTATTAATCCTCCTAAAGACATGGCTGGTTTGCCTGAATTGCATAGTCATGGGATGGAGATTGATCAATAGTGCACCTACCTATAGGTGGCCTAATAAAACGGTTTTATTCCTTATAGAAGAAAGCTACATTTATAAGGCTTATGTGGGTTATTCAGTGAAAGGAAGTTATAACTTATGACTTATTGATTGGTTGGGGTCTGACCGCCGGTACCCGCTCTAATCGGCAGAACAAGGCAGAGCCCATGCTCCATTTATTCTCTATGGAACGACGACTGATTTGCTTGTTTTTTTCCTGCAGTTCAATGGAGAATGAATGCAGCAGGGTTCGGGCATCCAAATTTCTGCTCCATTTTATAATGGGGACAAAAGTTCACTGTTTGGGATAAAAATTTCCCTTTTCTTCCAATCAAGGCGAGGCGAGCATTTGGACCCCAACAATCAGTAAGTCATAATCTATCCCGAACGCAACATGTTGCATTTTTTGAGGCGTCAAATATGCGCAGGCATGCGCATGCAGATGATCTATGGGAACGCATTGGTACGCAAGGACATGCGAACACATGCGTTCCATACACATGCATTCTTCAAAATATAAACAAAAAAATCACATGAGACACCCCCATTTTTGTCTGGTGTTATATCGAACGCATGCACATAAACAACACAAACGAATGCAAAAACGCATACAAACGCATGCACACTGCGCAAACATGTGTTTTGCATGGTGCTAAAATGCTCAATCTATTTAGCCTATTATTAAAATACAGAAACACCTTATGTTTGACCCTAAACTTTTGCATTTAAATACAACATAGTTAAGGCATGAGAGAGCAGAATGAGCAGCTTGAGGGCTAAATTAAGTATTGACATGGTATAGACAGACAATTGCAGAGGGTTTGAGGTGAAATGAGAAAAAAAGCCCCCTTTGGAAATAACATCCCTTAAGACATTTATAATAAATAGATGTAGTTTGACTCCACAGATGTTTTCTAAAAATATTCTGCAATGGCTGGTGCAAAGTAATAATTGCAATTTTTACACTGACATGCCATTTCATTGCGCAGTATGTTGTGACCAGATTGTTCTACTGTGAAAAAATAGCTTTTATTTTATGCTATAATTCCTTGTAACTTTTGCTTGCCAATACATCTTGACACAGACATTAAAAGGTATTTTAGGTTTAGAGTGATTTACACAACATTGATCTAAATCATAATAAGAAATAATAAAACTCACAAGGCTGCATGTATTTCTATGCTGCCACACACTACGGTATCGAGAGCTGGCAGCAGTGGCAGGAATTGATGTGAGAGACTCGCGTGTTTCTCGCTTCACAATCGCAAGTGTGTTCCTGGACTATGGGATGAAGGATGTGTGATGGGTATATGGGCACTCGACTATGGGATGGAGAATATGTATGATGGTATATGGGACTGGACTATGGGATGGAGGATGTGTGATGGGTATTTTGGCACTGGACTATGGGACGAAGGATATGTATGATGGGTATATGGGCACAGGACTATGGGATGGAGGATAATTATAATTTGTTATAACTAACCACAGTTAGTTACTATGTCCAGGCAACGCCGGGCTCTTCAGCTAGTAAAATAAAACACAAAAAAATAACATTAATTTACAGTATTTTTATTACATAAAAGTATCAAATTAACATTTTTGTCAAAATCAATCATTTATCTTCGGCTGGGTGCACATTTGCATTTGGGTAGATTTCGCAGGGCTGCGTACTTCTTTCGCCTACGCTCTGCCTACTTCCGCATGTGTCCTGCGTACCTATCTCTAACATTGGGTACGCAGGGACAAGCGCTGTATGCGGATGCGTCTGCATGCGTTGTTTTGACGTGCCCGCCGACCGCACAGAAATGAAACATGTTTCGTTCGGCGAGCATGTCAAAACGACGTATGCGGACGCATCCGCATACAACGCATGTCCCTGTGTACCCAATGTTAAAGATAGGTGTGCTGGACGCATGCGGAAGTAGGCAGAGCGTAAGCGAAAGTAGTACGCAGCCCTACACAATCTACCCAAATGCAAGTGTGCACCCAGCCTAAGATAAATGTTTGATTTTGCCAAAAATGTTAGTTTGATATTTTTATGTAATAAAAATACCATAAATTAGTGTAATTTTTTGATTAATTTATTTTACTAGATGAAGAGCCCAGTGTTGCCCGGGCATAGTAACTAACTGTGGTTAGTTATAAGAAATTATAATGATTATCCTCCATCCCATAGTACTGTGCCCATATGCCATCATACATATTCTCCATCCCATAGTCCCATGCCCATATACCATCACACATCCTCCATCCCATAGTCCAGAAACACACTTGCGAGTGTGATGTGAGAAACTCACGCGAGTCTCGCGCATCAATTTCTGACACTGCCACTGGCTCTCGGTACCATAGTGTGCTGCAGCATAGAAATACATGTAGCCACACATTATGACTCCGAGTGTCGGCGGCAGTGGCAAGAATTGTTGAGAGTATCGCGAGTTTGTCGCGCCACATTCACAAGTGTGACCCCGACCTAATGTAAGTCCTTGACAGCCGTAAGGCTAGAACATGGCTATCATCCATATTAGGCCTCTTTCACACATCAGTTTTTCGCCGTCAGGCGCGATCCGGCTTTTTTTTGTAAAACCGGATCCGGCGAAATGCAATGCCGGATCCAGTTTTTCCCCATTGACTTGCATTAGCGCCGGATTGCGCCGGATGGCATTGCGTTTCATCCGTTTTTTTCCGGATCCGGCTACTTGTCTCATTCCGGCGTCTGGAAAAAACGGCTACTGTAACGTTTTTTGTCTCCGGCGAAAAAGCCAGAAGCGCCGGATCCGACGCTTCCGGCTTTTTGCCACAATGAAAGTCTATGGGCGCCGGAATGCACCGGATCCAGAAAAAGACGGATCCAGCCACCGGATCCGTTTTTTTAAGTCTGCACATGCTCAGATTCAATTGGCCAGCCCTCAGGAAACAGATATAACCTGCTAGACGGATCTAGCATGAAAACGGATCCGTTTCTACAGTTCTCCAAAATTTATGCCGGATCCGTTTTTTCTAAAAATAGCCGGATCCTGCCTGACGGCAAAAAACTGATGTGTGAAAGTAGCCTTAGATTCCACTGTGACTGATTCTGCTCAGTCACAAGTAACGATCAAAAGATGGTGATGTAGGTTTGGAAAGTCGCCAGGAATATATTTAGATGGCGGCTGTTCATTAGGTCATGGAATACATTTGTATCACCACTCTAGCACTGTAACCAAATGAGCTTGTATGTTGCAAAAGTATTATGTTATTCAGCAAAAGAGGCCTTCAATATTCCCCTTATGTTAAAGTTGTTAAAAAAAAAAACAGAAAATTTTGAAAGATAACTTTATTTTAAAACCAATAAAAACATTATGACAAACATTGTCATTTTTTCAATGTGAAAACATCTTTTTGTTTTCAAATAATTTTATTGTTTTTTTAGAAATAAACAGGGTAGGGAAAGGAAGGTAGGAAGGGAAGGAAGGGAGTGGGGAATAAACAACCTTGTACAGGTACGGAAAAAATTTTTAAAAACTAGAGAACCCACAAATAGGCATGGAATAACATATCGAATAACAACATAAAAGAAAAAAAGAATCGACAATCCTTATTATGGGGTAACATTCTTGGAAGGAAATACAGCATCCCAGTACTAAAGCGCCCAGGTTTAAACTTCAAAATATAGTGCCTCTTGTTAAGTCTATTTGACATGAAATTTGTTGTTCCAGGTCTTCCATTTTTTTGAGTATTTGTGAATGTGATTGTTGTTAATCGCAAATCTGCGTTCTAAATCGCTGTGTTGGCCTATCTTGTCAAGTATGTCTGAAAACTTGGGAACCTCTGCTTTCTTCCACCATTGTGCTAACATGGTCTTGGTCACTAAGAGGATGTGTATGATAATGTGTCTTACCGAATCATCAAATTGTTCCATGTCTAATGAAAGAAGTGCTCTTTCGGGTGTAATTGTGAAGTCCTTAGCAATGAGGTTAATGTGCTGTGTGACTTGAAGCCAGAGGTTTTTGATTTTTGAACAACCCCAGAAAATATGGTAGAGGTTCCCTTGGTGTCCACAATCTCTCCAGCACAAGGAAGATAGCTCTGTGTTAAAATGCGATAACCTCGTCGAGGTATAGTACCACCTATTTAACAATTTGAAATAACACTCATGAAGGCCCATTGATATGTTGGAATTTTAAGTGTTTTGATGGCATCGTTCCAGTTCTCGAGACGGATATCAGCACCAAAATCGGACTCCCATCTCTTCATGTATATGTTTTTGTGGCTCGCTAGGTCTTTGACAACAGATCTATACAAATTACGCAGACTCCAGAGGTTTTTATTTTTAAGGTTGCACAATAGTGAAGATAACATTTCATAATTCAAAGTCTTCCCTTTTATGAATTTCCAAATTCTGTCTTTCAACATGGTGTAAAAGACTAGCTCAGATGACGGTAAATTATATTTAACCCTGATCTCACTGAATTTCAGGAACTCCACTCCACTAAAAACATCCCCCACCCTTTTAATTCCAGATTTCCCCCAAACCTCCGGTATCGGGATATCATCCATCAGTGCCAATGAAGATAGAGGCAACTTTAAGATTTGCTCTGCTTTTTTGATATTTTTAGTCGGCTTAATGAGATCCCTCCAGGCTGAGATTATCGGCCGGAATATAGGATGAGATGAGTTCGCACTGGGCTTTTGCAGAAGGAAGTGAAAGAAAAGCTTTTGCAAGGAACCTCTATCACTAGCATCTCTCTCCAAGCCTTACCAAGCTGGATGCGTCATGTTTTCAGTAAACCAGTGCCAGCTCTGTTTGATGAGCGAGGCCTGATAATAAGCGTATATGTTGGGCAGTCCTGCGCCCCCATGTTTTTTATTTTTGTACATCAAGTCTGCAGATATTCTTGCTTTTTTACCTTTCCAAATAAATAGTCGGATGAGCTCTTGAGCTTTATCAATGGTTTGGCGCGGAAAGCTAACTGGTAAAGTCCTAAATATGTATAAAATTTTGGGAAGGATAAAAGTTTTGACTGCCAGAATCTTCCCAAAGATGGAAGTCTCTAGCTGAGCCAAAAAGGATAGATCGCCTGTAATAGTCTTTATAATGCTGTCTAAATTGGCCCTAACTGTGGCTTGGATTGATCCCGCTATTCTAATCCCTAGATAGACAGTCTCTTTATTCTCCCAAATGAACTGGGTTTGGGCCTTTATTTCGTTAATTTCAGATTGTTTCATGTTTAGAGTTATAAATTTTGATTTGTTTGGGTTTATCTTAAAATAAGATGCTCTAGAGAATTTTTCTAGTTCAACTGAAAGGGCTTTAATGGAGTTTGCAGGATCCAGTAGCGTGAGGAATAGATCATCTGCTGAAAACATCTTTTTAACTTTTGGCCAAATAAGTACATTCTTTGACCACAGAACAAGAATGTTGCCTTGCTTCTAAGAAGGTGTTTGGCTTCTTGGTGGTGAAGTGGGTCTTGTGGCAACGTCAAAATCGGTGTGGCAGACTTTGAACTGATGATGGCTGGTCTGCAACACTTGTCAGGAATTAACGCAACTTGAACAAAGTGAATGAGGTGGACACGAGAACAATAATATGCAACCATATCATGGTAGCAGAGTGTCACGGCACAAACTGTGGTAAAGTCTCTGTACCCCCAGATGCAAAATTCTTAATTTAAAAATTGGTATTCAGGGCAGGATCCATATGTAGGAGCTGGATCCGAACTAAAACTTTAATTCGGTGAGGGGACCGGCCTTTGTGAGCCACTTGATTCTGAATAATGGGAAAATGTGCAGGCTGGTCTTGGGTATCGGTAGTCAGGTTCACGTGCTGGTGGTTGGGGTTTCACCTGTACACCACTAATGACCCCCACCAAAAGATCATTCAAAGGAGCATTTGGTGAAGGGTCCTCAAATGCTGCAAGTGTCGCAAGCACAGTATTCTATGTTGTTTGCCTAGCCTGGCTACAGTCAAGGCAAAAAATTGAAATGATCTTCTGTTGCAGGATTCAGTGAAGTGGCTTAAAATAGTTAAATACCTGTATGAAGAGAATAGAGATGCGTGTTAGATTCAGCCATGTTATAGCTGCCCGTACTTTGATACATGTACTTCGATTACATGTACATAAATGCTTCCCCAGGCTACAGTAATGTGCAAATTAATTGGGACAAAGCATTTTTTTAAGTAAAATGGTAAGTTGGTTACCAGTCAGTGATTCAAAACAGTTTTAACTGCTTTGAACAGGCACTCACACCTGTTCAAAGCAGTTAAAACTGGTTTGAATCACTGACTGGTAACCAACTTACCATTTTACTTAAAAAAATGCTTTGTCCCAATTAATTTGCACAGCATTGTAGGTCTGAATATAAGGGAGGCCAGTTCTAAGACCTTACTTTTTTGGGTTTTTTTCCTCTCCTCACTCGTTAGCAATCAATCAAACTAAGTTGAGACAGCAGGACACAATAAATGTATTGAGCAGATAAAAAAATGTCCAGGCCTACATGGATCATAAACCACTTTGAAAAGTTACTTGACCTCATAGCATAAGGGGACAAGCAGAGTAAGTTGAAATAACTATATACCATTATATATGCTGCAAAGACGAATGATATAGGAAGGACACATGCAGGACTCAGTGAAGTGGCTTGAACTAGTTAAATACCATTATATATGCTGCAAAGATGAATGATATAGGTAGGACACATGCAGGATTCAGTGGAGTGGCTTGAAATAGTTAAATACCATGATATATGCAGCAAAGATGAATGATATAGGTAGGACACATGCAGGATTCAGTGAAGTGGCTTGAACTAGTTAAATACCATTATATATGCTGCAAAGATGAATGATATAGGTAGGGCACATGCAAGATTCAGTGAAGTGGCTTGAACTAAATACCATTATATATGCTGCAAAGATGAATGATATAGGTAGGACACATGCAGGATTCAGTGAAGTGGCTTGAAATAGTTAAATACCTGTATGAAGAGAATAGAGATGCGTGTTAGTTTCAGCCATGTTATAACTGCCCATACTTTGATACATGTACTTCGATTACATGCACATAAATGCCCCCTGCATAAATACACTTTAGGCAACTTTCACATTTGCGCCGTTTTGCGCAGCATTTCGTGCGCACATGAAACGCAAGCAAAAAACGCTTGCAAACGCATGTAAATGCAGTGAGTTTTTTACGCATCAGTGTACGCATGAAGACAAAAAAAAGCATTTGTATGCGTTTTTGCATGCTTTTGCGTATTTTATGCGCATGCGTTCTCTAGGTGTCACATTTCACAGGAAAATCCTTGAAAAATTCTTGAAACAGACTCCACTAAAAGGACACCAGTGGGCGTGTGTCATGGGAATTCTTTATATATACCCTGTTTACAGCAGAATTCTTCAGATTTTGTTGCTTTTTCCTTTGTCAACATGGATCTGCGCTGGAAGAGTTTTCGCTTCAACTCTGGACATCCCGCTGTCTCAGGCTTTTGCATTTGCTTGCCAGCAACAAAGGGAGAGAGAGAGACAGTGAAGATGGCAGCAACGGAGTTTGTGGATACATCCGATTATTGAACTCATGGAAAGCCGTGGAGCGTACCACACCCTCTACAGCGAGCTCCAGAGAAACCCGGCAAAATTTACTGACTATACCCGGATGTCCCAAGAAAGCTTCATGTTCAAGAAGCCATCCGGAGACAGGACACACAGCTCCATCGTGCAATTCCTCCTGAGGAATGGCTCCTGGTCACATTACGGTATGTAATATTTAGAAACCAATGTCTGGATAATTTTTTTTGTTCTGCCATGTACTATTCCAAAGCCTGCAGAATTATTGTTCTGCCATGTAGTAAACAAAAGCCTGCAGAAATATTGTTATGCCATGTACTATTTTTTTTTTTATTTTAGTGTTTTAAAAAACCCTAGACATAAATATTAATTTTTGTTCTTTCTTCGTTTGTCAGATTCCTGGCTACTGGAGAGACCCTATCTTCACTCCACTTCCAGTACCGGTTTGGAATATCCACCTTGTTGGGAATAGTTGCGGACACCTGTCGGGCTTTGTGGGACGTTCCCTGTCGAGAATTTATGCCCCTGCCCATCGCGGAAAAGTGGATTGATATTCCTGACAAATTCTGGACAGTCTGCAATTTCCCCAATTGTTTGGGAGCGGTGGATGGGAAACACATCTGGATAATCAAACCCAAAAGAAGTGGATCGGAGTAACATAACTACAAAAAGTACTTTTCTACAGTACTCATGGCCATTGCGGATGCAGACTGTCTGTTTGTTGCAGTTGACATTGGGGCATTTGGCCAGGGGAATGACTCACAGGCTTTTAAGAACTTGGAAAAGGGCCGTAGGTTGTATGGCAACCATTTTAATTTCCCCATGCCACGGCCTCTTCCCTACACCGAAGGTCCGCCATAGCCATTTGTAATGGTTGGGGCTGAGGCCTTTCAAATGTGCCAAAACCCTACTCCAGCCGGTGTTAGGTTCCTGCCACTGCACAGCAGAAATCCAGAGCCTTGCACTCGGTGGTCTCCCATTCTCCTTCGGCCACAGAGGAGCCTGCTCAGCAGACTCGGCGTTCCCAGCACTCTGCTCAGACCAGCACTGGGCTTGCTGGCTGCTGCCACCTCTGGTCCACATATAGCAACGCAGGCTGGCCAGCAGCGAGTCTCTCCAGGGGCTAAGTCCTCCTTTTGGTCCACTGAGCATGCCCGTGGAGTGATCTTCCATTGGAGACCGAAGGTCAAGTGCTCAGGTCCTTCTCCAGCTCGGATTGGTCCATCCGAAAGGCCAGGAAGGTCCCGGAAGCATGCGGCTATAAAAAGGTTGCATTGCCTCTCGGCCATGTGCTAGAATAGGCTGCATTATCAGACTATGAGGAGTGAGTGTTGTATGCATGTATGAATGTCTCTGGTGATTGACTCATTAAGACACCCCTACCCTTGGTACGCATGTGTTGTGCAGCCTAGCCTGTTAAGCGCCCAGGCTTAGGTGTAGGTAGGACAGAGTCTGAGACAGGCATCAGTCTCCACCAGTGACTCAGCACGCCTCAGTGCAGTGCTCTACACTCCGTAGTCAGCATCTATAGCGGCATCCGCAGTTGCAACGCCACGCACTGAGAAGGTCTAGAGGGACTCTGACCCCGTGTCCTTGGGGCAGAGTTCTGTGACCGCTTTCTGTACGCTCCTTGGCCGGGCTCTGTGAGCTAATCAGGCTCCGGCATTTATGTTCAGCAGTAGTGCGGCTCTGTGAGTTAACAGAGTTCGCTTCTGTTTACACTGGGTGATGTTAACCCACGTGTTACCTTTCCACACCGCTTTATACTCCTGCCATTACCTAGCAGCAGTGTACCACCTCTGCACGGTGGACCCCGGGCTGCGAACGCACCTACTATTATTTTATAATTTGGTGCGTTCCACCAGCCCTAACATTATACTAGCGCCAGGGTCTGGCTGGTATTGGCGGATAAACAGCAACTACTGCAGCACATTCGACCGCTGGGGGGCAGGTTGGCGGCTCTCGAGCGTTCAACCTCAGCTGCGAATGTTACTGCGGCCGCTGCTCAGGCAGCCGCGGAGGCTGTCTCCTGTGTTACCACTTCAATCCCTGCACCGATGTTATCCCACCTCCCGCTGCCTGAGAAGTTCTCGGGTGATAGTGCCTCCTGTAGAGGATTCGTGAGCCAGAGTGCTATTCAGTTAGAGCTGCTGGCCGCGTGATTCCCCTCTGAGCGGGCTAAGGTCGGATTCATCGTTTCCCTTCTGGCTGGCAGGGTTCTGGAGTGGGCTACCCCAATGTGGGAGTGTGGTGACCCCACGGTTCAGGGAGCCTCTCAGTTCCTAGGCTCTCTGAAGTAGGTCTTTCTGTGACCACTAGTGTTGAGCATTCCGATACCGCAACTATCGGGTATCGGCCGATATTAGCTGTATCGGCATTCCGATACTTAGTTCCGATACTTTTTTCATATCGAATACCGGAATCGGAAGTTCCCATAATGCTAAGAGCCCGCTCGATTTGATTCAGCCAATGGGGATCCTCAGAAGTGTGGGCACATCCTGTTAGGCATGTAGGCATGTTAACTACTGGCATGGCTGTGATTGGCTGCTGAAATGATGTCATGATGCACTATAAAAACCGCTGCAGCCGCCATTTCTGGTCACTCTGCTGTGAATTCAGTTAGGGACAGGCTGCTGTTGAAGACTGTGAGGGACAGTTAGAAATAGCGATCATCCAAAATATCTATTGCTCTACCCAGGCTACATAATCCACCACTGTAGCATTTTTGTAGCCCAGCAGCGCTGTTTTAATAGCTGTCTGCAAGGGCTGTGTGAGTGCAGACCCACGCTGTGTAGTGTGTCCTGCAGGCACGTCTGCTTGTAGGCCGCCCAGCGTGTGTCTCTGCCTCATACACATTTTTCTTTTATTGCTGCTTTTTTTTCTCCTGTATAGTGTGCTTCCATACGTATCCATATACGTTGGTTGCAAACACTAAAGGAGTGGACAGCGGAGCTTTTCAGCAGCCTTTCAGTGCTATAGCCCATTTCTCTGCACTGTTTTTGGCTGTCTGATAGGTCTCTCTGTGTGTGAGTGCCAACGTTGCAGTGTGTTCTACAGCCACCGCTAGCTGTAGTCCGCTCAGCGTGCGTCACTGCCTCATACATAGTCCTTTTTTTGCAGCTAATTTAGCCAGATTTTTGCTCCTATATTAGTGTGCTTCCAACCGCATCCATTGTCATTGTTTGGTTGCAAACACTATATAGGATTAGATAGAGGAGCCTTTTTGCTGGCTTGTGCCCTTCAGGGCCAGCCAGACTAGTATCACCCTATTTTTTGGAGCCTCATCAATTGCATTGTAGGTTAGCTTCCTGCATTGTAATCGCTCCAAAAAGTTTGTGATACTATAGCTTTCAAACTTTGGTCACATCCTTTTCTTTCCCCCCCCCAAAAAAAAAGGAAACAAAGTTCACCAAACACTCCACTTTACAGTTATCTAGGCCACATTAGATCATATTAAAGTGTAGTACACACACTCTTAGCCAAATTAGTGTTTCTTATACTGGCTAGCAGGTGTTCAGGAATAAGAACACTAAGCCACCCCTTTTTTACTTTTCTGCCTATCTTTATCAGTCTACCAAGATGAAGAAGGCAGGGAGTAAGGCACGTGGTCGTGGCCGTGGAGTTTCAGCAGGGAGAGGACGGGGGGATTCAGCAGGGAGAGGACGTGGGGATTCGGTGTCTGCTGTGGCCACCAGTGACCCGGCATCCCCCACTTTTACCAGGCAACAGTCCTTCATGCGCAGCTTTGTAGGACCTCGCCGTACCCCACTGCTGCGTGACGAACAAATTGAAGCCGTTGTCGGATGGATGGCAGCTAACGCATCCACTTCAATGACTTCCGCATCCTCCCAAGGCCAGAGCACTGAAGAGCAACCATCTGTCTCTTCACCACCTGCCAAATTGCCCAGGCAGTCTGAGAGCCCTGGACAGGAGCCATCTCAATCTTTACTTCTGTTCTCAGAATCTGTTGGCTTGGAAAGAGGTGGCCAGCCAAGCAGCATTCTAGAGCGTGAAGAAGAGGGAGTATGCAGTGATGCGCAACTGCTTTGTCCCTCTGAATCTGAAGAGGCGGGTGGGCCAGTGCCTATTGTCAGCACACCTCAGTGCTCATCTGATGATGATGAGACTCAGTTGCCAATTTCTGGTGCGTACGGTGCTGGCGAGACAACCCAGGACCAGCCGGTGCTTGAAGAGGGGAGTGGAGATGATGAGGTCCTTGACCCATCATGGCTTCAGCCACAGGAAGGTGGTGGGAGCAGCTCTGAGGAAGAGATTCCCCGAACGGCCAAAAGAGGAGGGAGAGGGTGGGGGCAGACTTGGTTGCCTGTAGCCTCCACTTTGGCACCCGTGAGGAGCAATCCTCTTCCAAAACACAAAACGGGCGCTCCCAGGACTTGCAGTGCGTGGTCTTTTTTTGACACAGTTGCAGATGACATTTGCTTTGTCAAATGCAAGCTGTGTCATCAGAAAGTTAAGCGAGGGAAAAATGTGAGCAACCTCAATACGACAAATATGTGGAAACATGTGCGTACCAAGCACGAGGTGGAGACACACTGAAGATGTAGGCCAACCTTCAGCAGCACCTACCACCTCTTCAGCTCGTGTTGGGGCCTCTTCCTCCAGCTCACACACAGCTGGTTCAGCTTCCTCACTGGAACGCCATGGAAGAACCACTGCCACTGTTGTCCAGAGACCCAGTGAAATTCCACCCACTGAACCACATTCGCAGTCATCATCACACTCCCAGGCCACTCACCAGCAATCGGTAGCACAGGCATGGGAGAAAAAGCGGCCATACTCGGCAAACCATCCCCGAGCACTGGCTCTGAATGCCGGCATTGCCAAACTACTGGCCCTTGAGATGCTGTCATTCAGGCTGGTGGAGACTGACACCTTCCGGAACTTTATGTCATTGGCAGTTCCACAATACAATGTGCCCAGCCGCTTTTATTTCAGCAGGCAAGCCGTCCATGCCCTGCAAAAGCATGTGAAGGGAAAAATTAAAAATGCTCTACTAAATGTCGTCAGTAGCAAGGTCCACCTGACCACCGATGCGTGGACCAGTAGCCATGGACAGGGACGATACCTTTCCCTCACTGCCCATTGGGTCAATGTTGTGGAGCCGGGTACAGATCTGGAGAGTGGCTCTGTACGTATTCTGCCAACTCCAAGGATTGCAGGAATGCAGTCTGTACATATTGAGTCCTCCTCCTACTCTAGTTCCTCGGAATCAGCACTGCGTGAGCCTGTTAGGCCAGATATGAGCACAGGTGTGGCCAAACGTCAACAGGCCGTCCTTAAATTAATTTCTTTGGGGAATCGGAGCCACACAGCACAGAAGCTCTGGAATGCCATCAAGCAGGAGAGCGATGTGTGGTTTGTGCCAGCGAATCTCCAGCCAGGTTTGGTAGTGAGTGACAATGGCCAAAATCTAGTGGCAGCTCTGGGCCTAGGCAACCTCACTCACATACCATGTCTGGCACACGTGCTCAATTTGGTCGTGCAGAGCTTTCTGAGGGACTATCCGGATCTTGATGCACTGCTGCACAAGGTTCGCCTAGAGTGTGCTCACTTGCGGCGTTCCAGCATGGCAAGATCGCGCATTGCATCTCTGCAACGCCGATTCCGCCTGCCAGAACATCGCATCATATGTGACCTCCCCACCAGGTGGAATTCAACATTACATATGTTGGAGCGGTTGTGTGAGCAGCAGGCAGCAGTAATGGAGTACCAGCTGCATCAGGCGCAAACAAGTCGCACTGTGCACCGGACACACTTCACCACCACTGAGTGGGCCACTATGAGGGACATCTGCCAAGTTTTGCATGCCTTCGATGACTCCACGCGGATGGCCAGTGCAGATGATGCACTAATCAGCATGACTGTCCCCCTCATCTGTCTGCTTCAAAAAACCTTACAAGCACTAAGTGAGGAGGTTTTTGAAGAGGTCGAGGATGAGCAGTCAGAAATGCCATCTGCTTCTGGCAAGTCTGCGCAACGTGCTTCCACACAAAGGCCCAGGCAGGGGACACTTAGTGAGGAGGATGACGAGGAGTCAATGGAGGAGGAGGAACACATCTCTCCAGAGGAGGGAGGTACACAAGGCTCTAGTAGTCAGTGTGTACAGCGAGGGTGGGGTGATGCTGAGCAGGCAGAGATGCTGCCTCAAGCTGGGGACAGCGTTTCCGGTCCAGTTGGCAGTCTGCAGCACATGGTTGATTTCATGCTGCAGTGCTTGTTAAATGACCGCCGCATCGCCAACATTCTCCACACGGCTGATTATTGGGTGTACACCCTCCTAGATCCTCGCTACCGGGACAACTTACAAAGCCTCATACCACAGTTGAACCGGGAGCGAAAAATGCGGGAGTACCAAGAAACACTTGTGCAGGCCATCATGTTCTCCATTCCCCCCGCAAGTGTTGCTGGTAGTGCTTTTCAAAGCAGCCCTGTGGGTAGAGGCAGTGGAGGAAGCTCTGCACAAAGAGGTAGCAGAGGCAGTGCCGCAGGACAAGGCAAGGCCAGTATGGCCCAAATGTGGAAAAGTTTTGTGGGACCGCCACAAACGGCTACACCATCACAGACAGCTCCAGTCAGCAGGAGGCAACGTTTCCGTCAGATGGTGACAGACTACTTGTCTTGCCCTGTTAGTGTTCTCCCAGACGGCTCTTCCCCATTCAAGTATTGGGTCTCTAAGCTGGATACATGGCCAGAGCTTAGCCAGTATGCATTGGAGGTGCTGGCTTGCCCTGCTGCCAGTGTATTATCGGAACGTGTCTTTAGTGCTGCAGGTGGTGTGGTAACAGACCGTCGCACGCGACTATCCGCCGATAATGTTGACCGGCTTACTTTTGTGAAAATGAACAAGGCCTGGATCTCACCTGAATTTGCCAGTCCTCTTCCAGAATAAATAATTGGCTGGCAACAGGATCCAGGTCTCCTGTTGTGTTCATGTTTCTATGACCTGAACTTTATTTCCTGGGCTACAGCAACGCCCGTTGTTGCTCAGAAGTGCTGTCCACACAGACAAAACACTCGCTCATGTGTAAGTGGGATTCGGTAACGTCAGCTGATCCCCTGCTGTGTGTATGGCAAAGTGTCCTGCTCCCTCCACAGTCAAACAACCTCAGATTTACACCTGGCTCCAAGTAGGCCTCGGCCTACTACCTGATTTTCCCTGGGCTCCGACACCGCCAGCTGGTGCTCAGAAGTGCTGTCCGCACAGACAAAACACTCGCTCATGTGTAAGTGGGGTTCGGTAACGTCAGCTGATCCCCTGCAGTGTGTACGGCAAACTCTCCTGCTGCCTACAACTTCTGACTACCTCTGATTTAATATGTTCTCTGATTTGCCCTCTGTCTCCACTCTGTTTTGAGTATTTCCTCTGGCCTACAACACCGCCTGTTTCTGCTCTCAAGTGCCGTCTGCACAATCCACACTTGTTCCTGTGTTACCTGGGTCCTGTAACATCTGCTCATCTCCAGAGGTGAGCACGGCAATGTCTCCTGCTTTGTCTACATTCCCACTACTTGTAGTGGAAATGTGGACAGAGCAGGAGACATTGCCTGACTCACCTCTAGGGAGAAGCTGCTGTTACAGAACCCCAGTAACACAGGAACAAGTGTGGGTTGTGCAGACGGCATTTCAGAGCAGCAACTGGCGTGGTTGGAAGCCAGAGGAAATACTTGAAACAGAGTGAAGACTAATTGGAGGCCTAATTGGAGTACGTTGACAGTTAGTAGTAGTCTAGAAACAATCGCAAACTGCCACCAAGTAGGCCTCGGCCTACTACCTGATTTTCCCTGGGCTCCGACACCGCCAGTTGGTGCTCAGAAGTGCTGTCCGCACAGACAAAACACTCGCTCATGTGTAAGTGGGGTTCGGTAACGTCAGCTGATCCCCTGCTGTGTGTATGGCAAAGTGTCCTGCTCCCTCCACAGTCAAACAACCTCAACTTTACACCTGGCTCCTAGTAGGCCTCGGCCTGCACCCTGATTGTCCCTGGGCTCCAACAACGCTAGTTGGTGCTCGGAAGTACTGTCCACACAGAAAAACACACTCGTTCATGTGAAAGTGGGGTTCGGTAACGTCAGCTGATCCCCTGCTGTGTGGAGGGCAAAGTGTCCTGCTCCCTCCAAAGTCAAAATACCTCAGCTTTACACCTGGCTCCTAGTAGGCCTCGGCCTGCACCGATTGTCCCTGGGTTCCAACAACGCTAGTTGGTGCTCGGAAGTGCTGTCCACACAGAAAAACACACTTGTTCATGTGAAAGTGGGGGTCAGTAATGTCAGCTGATCTCCTGCTGTGTGGAGGGCAAAGTGCTACTGCCTCCAAATTGTAACTACTTCAGATTTAAACATTCTCTGATTTGGCCTCTGTCTCCACTCTGTCTCTAGTATTTCCCCTGACCTCCAACACCGCCAGTTCCTGCTCACAGTTGCCATCCACGCATTTCACACGTGTTCCTGTGTTCCTGGTGTTCTGTTACGTGAGCAGATCCCCCAATGTGTGTCCGCCACTGTCTCCTGCGCTGTCCACCTTCCCACTGCAAGCGGTGGGAATGTGGACCGAGCAGGAGACAGTTGCAGACACACATCAGGGGATCTGCCGACATTACAGAACCCCAGTAACCCAGGAACACGTGTGGATTGGGCAGACGGCTGCTGTACGCATAAACTGGCGGTGTTGGTGGTCACGTGAAATCCTGGAAACAGAGTGGAGACAGATGCCTAATTGGAGCACGTTGACAGTCTGTTGTAGCCTACAAACAATCAAAAACTGCCACCAAGTAGGCCTCATCCTGCACCATGATTGTCCCTGGGCTCCAACAACGCCAATTGGTGCTTGGCAGTGTCTTTGGCATGGGTACTCCCTGTTGCCCAGCCTGGTTCCAGCACGCCAGCTGTTTCCGGGTAGTGTCAAGGTCACTATGCCACCAATCCGTTGTCCTGTCGTCTTGCGGCCGGGTTAGCCGACTCTACGGTGCCTGCAGTTTAGGTGACTCCTATGTGGGCTGCGGGAACTGGCACTGAAGGCTGGATCCGTAGTGCCAATGAGACATGGACCCCCTGTAGGACTGTGGGTTTCGGTAACTGCGGCCGGCTTGCGGCCTGGCTACTTTGCTTTGAATGGGTACCTTCTGCTACCCATCCGGGTTCCAGCACTGTCTGCTGGTTCTCGCCAGAGCCTTTGGCCTAGGTGCCTCCATCTTGGTATCCGAAGTCCAGCACCGTCAGCTGGTCCTTGGTAGTGCTTTCTAGCACAGGTACCTCCTGCCTAGTAACCGTGGTCCAGCACCGTCAGCTGTTCCTCGGTAGTGCCATTGGCTCTTGTAGCTTTTGCTACCCATCTGGGTTCCAGCACCGTCAGCTGGTTCTCGGCAGTGTCTTTGGCACGGGTACTCCCTGTTGCCCAGCCTGTTTTCAGCACGCCTGCTGTTTCCGGGTAGTGTCAAGGTCACTATGCCACCAATCCGTTGTCCTGTCGTCTTGCGGCCGGGTTAGCCGACTCTACGGTGCCTGCAGTTTAGGTGACTCCTATGTGGGCTGCGGGAACTGGCACTGAAGGCTGGATCCATAGTGCCAATGGGACATGGACCCCCTGTAGGACTGTGGGTTTCAGTAACTGCGGCCGGCTTGCGGCCTGCCTACTTTGCTTTGAATGGGTACCTTCTGCTACCCACCCGGGTTCCAGCACTGTCTGCTGGTTCTCGCCAGAGCCTTTGGCCTAGGTGCCTCCATCTCGGTATCCGAAGTCCGGCACCGTCAGCTGGTCCTTGGTAGTGCTTTCTAGCACAGGTACCTCCAGCCTAGTAACCGTGGTCCAGCACCGTCAGCTGTTCCTCGGTAATGCCATTGGCTCCTGTAGCTTTTGCTAACCATCTGGCTTCCAGCACCGTCAGCTGGTTCTCGGCAGTGTCTTTGGCACGGGTACTCCGTGTTGCCCAGCCTGTTTTCAGCACGCCTGCTGTTTCCGGGTAGTGTCAACGGCACTATGCCACCAATCCGTTGTCCTGTCGTCTTGCGGCCGGGTTAGCCGACTCTACGGTGCCTGCAGTTTAGGTGACTCCTATGTGGGCTGCGGGAACTGGCACTGAAGGCTGGATCCGTAGTGCCAATGGGACATGGACCCCCTGTAGGACTGTGGGTTTCAGTAACTGCGGCCGGCTTGCGGCCTGGCTACTTTGCTTTGAATGGGTACCTTCTGCTACCCACCCGGGTTCCAGCACTGTCTGCTGGTTCTCGCCAGAGCCTTTGGCCTAGGTGCCTCCATCTCGGTATCCGAAGTCCAGCACCGTCAGCTGGTCCTTGGTAGTGCTTTCTAGCACAGGTACCTCCTGCCTAGTAACCGTGGTCCAGCACCGTCAGCTGTTCCTCGGTAGTGCCATTGGCTCTTGTAGCTTTTGCTACCCATCTGGGTTCCAGCACCGTCAGCTGGTTCTCGGCAGTGTCTTTGGCACGGGTACTCCCTGTTGCCCAGCCTGTTTTCAGCACGCCTGCTGTTTCCGGGTAGTGTCAACGGCACTATGCCACCAATCCGTTGTCCTGTCGTCTTGCGGCCGGGTTAGCCGACTCTACGGTGCCTGCAGTTTAGGTGACTCCTATGTGGGCTGCGGGAACTGGCACTGAAGGCTGGATCCGTAGTGCCAATGGGACATGGACCCCCTGTAGGACTGTGGGTTTCAGTAACTGCGGCCGGCTTGCGGCCTGGCTACTTTGCTTTGAATGGGTACCTTCTGCTACCCACCCGGGTTCCAGCACTGTCTGCTGGTTCTCGCCAGAGCCTTTGGCCTAGGTGCCTCCATCTCGGTATCCGAAGTCCAGCACCGTCAGCTGGTCCTTGGTAGTGCTTTCTAGCACAGGTACCTCCTGCCTAGTAACCGTGGTCCAGCACCGTCAGCTGTTCCTCGGTAGTGCCATTGGCTCTTGTAGCTTTTGCTACCCATCTGGGTTCCAGCACCGTCAGCTGGTTCTCGGCAGTGTCTTTGGCACGGGTACTCCCTGTTGCCCAGCCTGTTTTCAGCACGCCTGCTGTTTCCGGGTAGTGTCAAGGTCACTATGCCACCAATCCGTTGTCCTGTCGTCTTGCGGCTGTCTGCTGGTTCTCGCCACAGCCTTTGGCCTAGGTGCCTCCATCTCGGTATCCGAGGTCCAGCACCGTCAGCCGGTCCTTGGTAGTGCTTTTTAGCACAGGTACCTTCTGCTTAGTAACCGTGGTCCAGCACCGTCAGTTGGTCCTCGGTAGTGCCATTGGCTCTTGTTCCTTCTGCTACCCATCCGGGTGCCAGCACTGTCTGCTGGTTCTCGCCAGTTTCTCAGCCTTCTTGTACCTTCTGCTACATTTCCAAGACAAGCTTTTTGAAATTGTCTTTGGTAATCCTTATTGATCTCCATGACGACGACCCTGATGACGACGACCCTGAAGACCATACCAAAGAAGACCAGAAATATGACCCTAAATAATAAGACCAAGAGGACAAAGAACATGAAGACAACCACCAAGATACAGAACAAAAGACAGAAGAACAAGAAGCAGAAGAAGCAAAAGCAGAAGAACAGAAAGCAGAAGAACATTAAGCATAAGACTAAAAATCAGCATAGAAGAAATCAAAATTATAAGCAGAAGAAGACTAAGCAGTAAATGGGGGTGAGTCCGTTCCTCCTCGTGGTGCCCCTGGAAAATGCCTGCTGCTGCAGGCCAAACTGAACGCGGACAAATCCTGTTGTAAATCTTTAGTGACAGGCAGAACGTAAGGTGTAATCTTATAACTTTTATAGATAAGTACTACAGGAATGCCTGTCACCATAAGAAAATGAAGACAAAGAAGAATAGGAAGAAGATGAAGAAATAGCATATTAAAATTAATAATAGCTGAATAAGAAGAATATGAAGAATGGAAAAAAAAATTAATGGGAAGAAGATGAAGAAGACGTAGATGAATAAGGTGAAGAAAAAGTTGATGAAAAAAATGCTACTGCTGCGGATCATGAAGGAGAAAGTGTGGGAGAAGTACAAAAGAAGGTGAAGAGCATGGAAGTTGTGAAACATACATATCTGACAAAATATAAAAAAAGGTTAACATAGTCAATATCTTTTTAACTCCGAACGTCTTGAAAAAAAAAATTGGAATTAATGCTATGCCATGTGATTTGAATAAACCACTATGCCTTTAATGTCTCCTCCACTTCCCACAATACATTCTACATGATTCTTATTTGTTTTCAATTATGTAGAATTAGCCAACAAGGAAATAAAGGGCTTTTTTTAATTCCGATACCGGAAGTCCCATTGACTTGAATGGGACTTCCGGTATCGGAATCGGCGATACCCGATATTTTTTTCGTATCGGGCGATACCATCCGATACGATATTTTTGGGTATCGAACGGTATCGCTCAACACTAGTGACCACGGGTCACACAGGATACCGCGCTCCAGCTATTGGCTCTGACACAGGGTTCGTTCCCGGTCAACCAGTATGCCATTCGTTTTCGGACACTGGCTTCCGAGTTGGAATGGTCAGATAAGACCCTAATACCAATCTTTTGTAGGGGCTTGGCTGACCACGTTAAGGATGCTCTGGCCACTCGGGAGGTTCCCGTAACTCTGGAGGAGCTTATTACCATCTCCACCCGCATTAATCTCCGCTTCATAGAGCGAGGGTTGGAGCGCTCCCAGTCCAGACAGAGGTTTAAGTTGGCTCCAACTTTCTCTAAACCTCTGGAGCCACCCGATCGAGCGTCCGAGTAGTCGGTGGTTATGGAGGTACCTCACACGGGCTCCAAGTTCCTCCCTGCTCGAACCCCCATAGCTCACGCTCACTGCCGACAGTCTGGTCATTTTACCAAATGGTATCCACGACGCTCGGAGAAACGCCCGCCTCTAGTGGCAATAGCGGGAGGGTTACGAGACACCACACTATTTTCCTCCAAGTTAACTTTCAAGGGGTGCTAGAGTTCGGCTCCTCCACTCTGGCGGTGGAGGTTTGCGTAGATTCTGGAGCGGAGGGTAATTTTATGTCCTCAGCCTTCGCTCTTCAGCACGCGATCCCCTTGGTTAGGCTACCTCAGCCGGTCATCATCAGAGCGGTGAACGGTTCGACATTACCCTTGCAGATTACCCATCAGACTGCTCCACTAAGACTCTCACTGTCTCTGTCTCATCACGAGACAATGTCCCTCCTTATAATGCCCGAGGGTATCGACCATGTTCTCTTGTGAGTTCCCTGGTTGCGTTGCCACTCTCCCCATATTGAGTGGTCCTCGGGGAGAATTCTTAGTTGGAGTAAGTCCTGTGAGGGTAGATGTCTGAACGAGTGGGTTCAGGTGGCCTCCACTGCGGTTCCCGCAGATCTCTCTTCAGTCCCTAAACACTATCAGCAGTATGCAGATGTGTTCTCCAAGACAGTGGCAGAGCCTCTCCCGCCGCACCGTCCCTACGACTGTCCTATAGATCTCTTGCCTGGTGCAGAGCCTCCCCGGGGTCGTGTGTATCCCGTCTCTCCCGGAGACGGAGGCCACGTCACAGTACATCAAGGAGAATCTGGCCAGGGGATTTATTAGGAAGTCGGTGTCACCAGCAGGGGTGGGATTCTTCTTCGTTCAGAAGAAGAGCGGTGAATTGCGGCTTTGCATCGATTATAGGGTCTTATACCGGCCCCCAGGCTCACCCACCCACTTCCTTGACCACTTTTCAGCCTGGCTGCCGCACTTCATGTCCTCAGCATTACCAACCCTTATCCTGAGAGACTTCAACATCCCCATTAACAGCCCTACTTCCACATCTGTATCCAGCTTCTATCACTAACCACCTCTCTAGGCCTCTCACAGCTTTCAACCTCTGAGACACACAAGGACGGTAACACCCTTGATCTGGTCTTCGTCCGGCTCTGTTCCATCTCCCACCTAAATAACTCACCGCTTCCACTCTCTGACGACAACATTCTCTCCTTCACGCTCACAAATCCTCGCCCACCCCAGCTCACTCCAAACTACCACACATTCAGAAATCTACAAGCCATTAACCATCAGAGACTTTCAGATTCCCTAAACTCATCACTGTCCCCAATCTCCTCTTTTTCCTGTCCTAATCTGGCTGTTCATCACTACAACGACACTCTTAGAAGCACCCTTGACCAAGTAGCTCCCCTCACCCTCAGAATCTCCAAGCACAGAGTAAAACAGCCTTGGCTCACATCGCAAACTAAACTTCTCCAGCGATGCTCTAGGAGTGCTGAACACCTATGGAGAAAAACCCGCACACCAGAAGACTTCATCCACTTCAAATTTATGTTAAGAACCTATACGGCTGCCCTTCACCTCGCCAAACAGACTTACTTCACCACCCTGATCTCCTCACTAGTCAACAACCCCAAGAAACTTTTTGACACTTTTCACTCCCTCCTCAGGCCAAAAGCACAAGCCCCTATCACAGACATTTGTGCTGATGACCTGGCCTCCCACTTTACAGAAAAAATAGACAATATCCGTCAGGAAATCTGCTCCCAACCACCAAGTGCTGTGACTCCCATCCCTTCCTGCATCTCCCCTGGCTCACTTTCCACATTTGATCCCATCACAGAAGAAGTCTCCAGACTCCTCTTTTCTTCTCGTCCGACTACATGCACTACCGACCCCATTCCCTCACATCTCCTCCAGTCTCTCTCTCCAGTCGTCACAACCCACCTAACTACAATCTTTAATCTCTCCCTCTCCTTGGGCATTTTAACATCCTCCTTCAAACACGCCATCGTTACTCCATTACTAAAGAGACCCGCTCTCGACCCATCCTGCACAAACAACTACAGACCAGTCTCCAATCTCCCCTTCATCTCTAAACTTTTGGAGCGCCGTTTACTCCTGCCTTACCCGTTACCTCTCCACTCACTCCCTTCTAGACCCTTCACAGTCCGGCTTCCGCCCCCTACATTCGACTGAAACTGCACTCATCAAAGTGACCAATGACCTTCTGACAGCAAAACGTAACGGTGACCACTCTCTGCTCATTCTTCTTGACCTATCTGCAGCTTTCGATACTGTTGACCACCATCTCCTACTCTCTAGGCTCCAGTCACTAGGCATTAAGGACACTGCTCTCTCCTGGTTCTCTTCCTACCTCTCTGACCGCTCCTTCAGTGTTTTGTTCTCTGGATCCACGTCATCTCCTCTTCCTCTTGCAGTCAGGGTACCTCAGGGCTCAGTCCATGGCCCCCTTCTTTTCTCTCTCTACACGGCCCCAATTGGACAGACCATCAGCAGATTTGGCTTTCAGTACCATCTTTATGCTGATGACACACAACTATATATGTTTTCCCCCAACCTTACCCCCCGCTGTACTACAGAACGCCAGCGACTGTCTGTCCGCAGTCTCCAACATCATGTCCGCTCTCTATCTGAAACTCAACCTCTCCAAAACTGAGCTTCTTCTGCTCCCGCCATCTACTAACTTCCCTAAATCTGACATTTCCCTCTCCATGGGTGGTACCACAATAACACCCCCGCAGCAGGCGCGCTGTCTGGGTGTTATGCTTGACACCAATCTCTCCTTCACATCCCATATACAATCTCTTGCCTGCTCTTGCCGCTTACACCTAAAGAACATCTCTAGAATCCGCCCTTTTCTCAACATGGAAACAACAAAAACCCTCACTGTAGCATTGATCCACTCCTGCCTGGATTACTGCAACGCTCTATTAATTGGCCTCCCCGGCACTCGACTATCCCCTCTCCAGTCCATACTTAATGCAGCAGCCAGGGTCAGCTATCTGACTAATCGGTACTCGGACGCGTCCGCTCTTCGCCAGTCCTTACATTGGCTGCCCATTCATTATAGGATCTTGTTATGAATGAGTCACCGAGGAGGAAAAACAAAAACAAGCTAAGCCCTAGAAAACCAGAGAGGTTGGTAACTAAGCGGATTGCAGACCCCTGAGCCTATCCTCACAACTAGCAGTAGCCGTGGAGCGACCTACGATGATCCTAGACGCCTTGTCACAGCCGGAGAACTAAATAAGCCTAAAGCAAGAAAAGGGGAAATCTAAACTGCCCCAGAGCAGACCCCAAAGCAATAGACAGCCCCCAAACATGTATTGACGGTGAGACAAGATGAAAACACAAACACAGATAGAAATATAGGCTGAGCAAACGATGGGGCCCACACTATCTAGAAAGGACAGGAAAGGAAAGATGCTGTATGCAATCACGCACAAAACCCTGCCAAAAAATGTCCAACCATTTCTGATAACAAAAACCCTCAAGTCGCTAGACTTCAATTCCCTATATCAGCACTCTGGTCTCTTTTTGCTCTGTCTTCAGAATATACCAATCTGATCAGGGACAAAAAGCAAACTGGCATAAACAGAGACATAAGAAATGGAAATTCAGCACAGCCCCAGCAGGGGCTGGCTGACCACAAAAATTGAGTAAACCAGACCAAATCTCATGAGAAAAAAAGCAGAGCACACTTAGCTTGAGAAGGCAGGAACAGAACTGGAAACCAGAACCTCAGGGCAGGAGAAATTCATCAGCACAAAATTAGGGAGTCGGCTGTCTTAAATCCAGTCAGAGACTCCGGATGTCCACTCACAGTCCTCCTCCTCAGGTGGCAGGTCTCTGCAATTTAGATCAGCTTCATTACCTGCTGTCACCACCAGAGGGAGCCCAGATGGAGAACTCACGACTACTCTGTCAACACAGCCATCTCCACCACCCTCACCAGAAGCCAGAGGTAAACCAGAAAATGAGTTCACAACAGGATCCAAATCAAAGTACTTGTTCTCACCCACAAAGCTTTCCACAGTGCAGCACCCCCTTACATCTCCTCCCTCATTTCTGTCCATCGGCCTAATCGACCGCTGCGCTCTGCAAACGACTTTCGACTAACCTCTGCACTAATCCGTACCGCCCACTCCCGACTCCAAGACTTCTCCCGTGCTGCTCCTATCCCCTGGAATGCTCTACCCCAAGACATCAGGACTATCCACAATTTGCATAGTTTCAGGCGCTCCCTCAAAACACATTTGTTCAGAGCGGCCTATAACGTTCACTAATCAAAGTCATTCTATGTGTAAGTGTGCGTGTGTAGCCCATTCACTATCTCCATCCATCCCTCACTCTCTCAAGATGGCTGGACCTTCATTGTAAATACACCATTGTAAATACACACCTGTACTTTGTATCTCCCTCACCTCATTGTAGATTGTAAGCTCTCACGAGCAGGGTCATCTTATTTTGCTTTAATTATTGTATTGTTAACGTTGTTACTTATGACTTGTGTTTTGAAACTGTTAAACTGTAAAGCGCTGCGGAATATGTTGGCGCTATATAAAGATTATTATTATTATTATTAACGCCATCACCGTTAAGAATAAGTACCCTCTGCCCCTGATATCGGAGCTATTTGATAGGTTGCGGGGAGCAAGAGTATTTACCAAACTCGATCTGAGGGGAGCTTACAACCTGATACGCATACGTGAGGGAGACAAGTGGAAGACGGCTTTTAACACCACAGATGGCCATTATGAGTATCTGGTCATGCTCTTTGGCCTCTGTAATGCCCCGGCCGTCTTTCAAGACTTTGTAAACGACATCTTCCGAGACATGCTTTCCTCTTCGGTGATGGTCTATCTGGATAATATTCTCATCTTCTCTCCAGATTTGGAGTCCCACCGGAGAGAGGTTTGCAAAGTCTTCGATCTCCTACGGGCAAACGCCCTTGTCACACCGTCTCTGCATACTCACCCGGCCATCGCTCCCACACTGCAGCCCCTCGCCACCCAACAGCCACGGTGGTCACCTCTGACAGGCGCGCGGCCGACGTCGTCTTTGCATGCAATGCGCATGCGCCATAGGCCGCGCCGCGCCTCCCTTCTGCTTCTTGTGCTCTGGCTATGCCCTGACCCGGAAGCACCCCCTGACCAGTGGCAGACCAGACAGGGGCATATCAGGCCGCTTCCCCCTGAGGGAGGCGCCTGATCATTGTGTTTCCTAGCACACTGGGCCTCGCTTCATCGTGTGCTCTCTGCAGTCCCGTTCTCGTCTGCTCCCTGCAGCAGCCTCTCAGTCCTGTTATCCGAGTTCCCTGCTGTATTCCGCAGTCCTGCCTCCGGTGCTCCCTCCGTCCTTCTCCACTCCTGCCTGCGGTGTTCCTGTTCCATCCTGCTCCAGTCCTGCCATCCTACTCCAGTCCTGCCTCCGGTGTTCCTGTTCCATCCTGCTCCAGTCCTGCCGTCCTACTCCAGTCCTGCCTCCGGTGTTCCTGTTCCATCCTGCTCCAGTCCTTCCGTCCTACTCCAGTCCTGCCTCCGGTGTTCCAGTTCCATCCTTCTCCAGCCCTTCCGTCCTCCGCTAATCCTGTCTCCGGTGTTCCTGCTCCAGCCATCCCTCCACGTTCCAGTCTACAGTCTTACTCCACTCCTGTCTCCTGTGTTCCAGCTCTGTTCTGTCATCTATTCTTCCGTCCCACAATCCTACTCCAGTCCATCCTGAGCCGCCCCTCTCGGTACCGGCTACCGTGGCACTCGAACCCCTGGGCCTGCTCCTAACGGTCCCTGTATAGGGGTCGGTTCCACCTGGAAGCTCGCCTGGGGCCCCTCGGTGCCACGGCCCAGAGGGTCCACTCCTGGAGATTCCAGCTCCAGACCAGCCACGCTAACAGCCCTATATGCCAAGTTGGAGAAGTGGTTGTTTGAGCAGGAGTCCTTGCCTTTCCTGGGCTATATCATCTCGGCCCAGGGGTTGGCCATGGATCCTGCCAAGCTGCAGGCCGAAATGGATTGGCAGGAGCCTCACTCCCTCAAAGCGGTGCAGCGCTTTATGGGATTTATTAACTATTACCGCCAATTCATCCCACACTTCTCGACTTTGGTAGCTCTCTTGGTTGCCCTCACCAAGAAGGGAGCGAATCCTAAATTGTGGTTAGAGGAGGTATCTAAGGCCTTCCTCTCCATCAAGTCTCACTTCGCTAATGCTCCCATTTTACATTGCCCCAATGTGGATAAGCCATTTATTTTAGAGGTGGATGCCTCGTCCGTCGGTGCTGGAGCAGTCCTGTTCCAAAAGGATGCCCAAGGTCGGAAGCATCCTTGCTTCTTCATTTCCAAGACCTTCTCGCCGGCGGAGAACTATTCCATTGGGGACAGGGAGTTGCTAGCCATGAAGTTGGCCTTTTCCGAATGGAGACACTTTATGGAGGGGGCTCGCTATCCCTTCCAAGTTTACACTGACCACAAAAATCTGGTCTATATCCAAACCGCCCAGCGGTTAAATTCCCGCCAAGCCCGATGTTCTCTCATCTTCTCCCGGTTCCACTTCACCCTACATTTCCTTTCCGGTGAGAAGAATGTCCGAGCCGATGAGCTCTCTCACTCCGTGGTATCAGCGGAGGAGGAGGAGCCTTGGTTAATCGTACCATCTGAGAGTCTGAGAACAGTGGCTCCGGTCGCCCTCGAGTCGGTACCCCCGGGCAAGACTTTTGTCCCTGCCCGTTTGCGTCCGGAGGTCTTCTCCCCGGGCTCACGCGTCCAGGGTGGGTGGACACTTTGGTACTAAGCGAACAGTTGAGCTTCTGGCAAGGACGTACTGGTAGCCACATATGGCTCGTGACATCAAAGACTACATTCAGGCATACGTTTCCTGCGCCAAGAATAGGCCTTCTCAGCAACGACCTGCTGGGTTACTTTACCCCTTACCGGTGGCGGACAGGCCCTGGGAGATGGTTGGCATGGACTTTGTGGTGGGTCTACCAGTTGTGAACTTATTTTCTGGTCTTCCTCTGGTTTCTGGTGAGGGAACAGTTTGTGCTGACAGAGGAGTTGTGAGTTCTCTTTCCGGGCTCCCTCTGGTGGTGGCAGGAGGTAATGAAGCTGATCTAATTAACAGAGACCTGCCACCTGATAATGAGGACAACGATTGGACATCTGGAGTCTCAGACTGGATTTAAGACAGCCGACTCCCTATTCCCAGGCTGGTGATTTTTTCCTGCCTCCTGAGGTCTTGGTTTCCAGCTCAGTTCCTGTCGTCTCAAGCTAAGTTTTCTCTGCTAATGTTCACATTTCATTTGGTTTTGTCTATTCAGTTTTTGTGTGGTCAGCCAGCCCCGGCGGGGGCTGTGCTGAATTTCCACTCTTATGTTACTGTATGTGCCAATTTGCTTTTTGTCCCGTATTAGATTGGCCTCTTTTTGCTCTGTTCTCAGAATATGTCAGAGTGCTGATATAGTGGGTGAAGTCTAGTGACTTCAGGGTTTTTTTTGCTATCAGAAGTGTTGGACATTTTTTGCAGGGTTTTTTGGCGTGATTGCAGACAGTATCTTTCCTTTCCTGTCCTTTCTAGTTAGTGTGGGCCCCATCGTTTGCTCAGCCTATTTTCCTACCTGTGTTTGTGCTTTCATTTTGTTTCACCATCAATACATGTGTGGGGGCTGTCTATTCCTTTGGGGTCTGCTCTGGGGCAGTTTAGATTTCCCCTTTTCTTGCTTTAGGCTTATTTAGTCCTCCGGCTGTGACGAGGAGTCTAGAATCATCGTAGGTACGTTCAACGGCTGCTGTTAGTTGTGTGGTTAGGATCAGGGGTCTGCAATCCATGTAGTTACCAATCTCTCTGGTTTTCTGTGACTTAGCTTGGTTTTGTTTTCCTCCTCGGTGACCCAATCATAACACTACCCAAGTCCAGTGGCAGCACCGTTATTTGGGTCGTCACCAACCATTTTTCTAAAATGGTGCACTTGTTGCCTTTCTCTCAGCTACCTTCCGCACGGGGTTTAGCAGTGCTGTTCATCAAACATGTTTTCCGCTTACACGTCATGCCTGACAAGATTGTCAGTGACCGGGGTCCCCAGTTTGCATCTCGCTTCTGGAGAGAGCTCTGTCACTTGTTCAGTATTGAACTGAATCTCTCCTTGGTCTATCATCCTGAGACGAACGGGTTGGTAAAGAGCGCCAACCAGTCCCTGGTCACATATCTCCGACATTTCGTCTCGGCCAGGCAGGATGACTGGGCATCTTCGTTGCCGTGGGCTGAGTTCACCTTGAACAACACAGTGGCCGATTCCACCGGCCGGACGCCATTCCTCCTTAACTACTGCCAACATCCTCGTGTCCCTGTGCCCATGCCCGTGTCATCCACCGACTCTAGGGTGGCAGACTGGGCGGTGGAGGCACGTGATATTTGGGATCGCACCCAGGATGCCATTCGGGCCTCTAAGGAGAGAATGAGGTCCTCCGCGGATGCACATCGGCGTCCTGCTCCAACCTTCTCCCCCTGGCGACTTAGTGTGGCTCTCCGCCTGTAACATAAGGCTGCGAGTCGAGTACACTAAATTTGCTCCTCACTACATTGGTCCCTTCAAAGTCCTCGAGCGGATCAGCTCTGTGGTCTATCGCCTGGCTCTTCCACCACACTTGGCCATCTCTGATACCTTCCACGTGTCCCTCCTTAAACCTGTTCACATGTCCCGGTTCTCTGAGTCATCTGCCGGGACTTCAGACCTGTCTTCGGACGAGTTTGAGGTCAATGCCATTGTGGGACGTAGGGTGGTGCGTGGTAAAAAGTTTTATTTGGTGGACTGGAAGGGTCAAGGTCCAGAGGCTCAGACCTGGGAGCCAGTGGAGAACATCCACGCTCCGCTCCTTATCACGGCATTTGAGCATAGCCAGGCTCAGAGCGGAGGGGGCCCTAGGAGGAGGGGTAATGTTAGGCGTCGGGTTCCTGCCACTGCACAGCAGGAATCCAGAGCCTTGCACTCGGCAGTCTCCCATTCTCCTTCGGCTGCAGAGGAGACTGCTCAGCAGACTCGGCGTTCCCAGCTCTCTGCTCAGACCAGCACTGTGGGCTTGCTGGATGCTGCCACCTCTGGTCCACATATAGCAACGCAGGCTGGCTAGCAGCGAGTCTCTCCAGGGGCTATGTTCTCCTTTCGATCCACTGAGCATGCCCATGGAGTGATCTCCCATTGGAGACCGAAGGTCACGTGCTCAGGTCCTTCTCCAGCTTGGATTGGTCCATCCGAAAGGCCAGGAAGGTCCCGGAAGCATGCGGCTATAAAATTTTTGCATGGCCCCTCGGCCATGCGCTAGTATAGACTGCATTATCAGACTATGAGGAGTGAGTGTTGTATGCACGTATGAATGTCTCTGGTAATTGACTCATTAAGAAACCCCTACCCTTGGTACGCATGTGTTGTGCAGCCTAGCCTGTTAAGCGCCCAGGCTTAGGTGTAGGTATAACAGAGTCTGAGACAGGCATCAGTCTCCATCAGTGGCTCGGCATGCCTCAGTGCACGTGCTCTACACTCCGAAGTCAGCGTCCATGTCAGAAACACCGCACTGAACTTGCTCACTGAGCCAGTGCGCATGCCCTGAGTAAAGCAAACTGTGCTCAAAGATACCTGTGGAGCGGGCAGCAGCCGTGTAGATGCGTACCTCAGAGCCGCAGGACCTGAAGCATGTGACTGCTGGGGGCGTGGCCTAAACTCCAGAGAGCTAGGAGCTGCAAGAGAACTCCTAGCAGGGTAACTGCGAGACAAAGTTACCAAGGGGCATAGACAGGGAGGATAGTCAGGACGTAGCCAATGAGTCATACATAGAGAGAGCTGCAAGGTACAAGAGGGGCGAGCAGAGAGTAGTCAGATCACAGGCAATGAGTCATACACAGAGAGGATAGCACAGTACAGAATCAACAGGCAAACTCACAACGGGAAACAGAACCGGGTCAGAACCATATAAACAAGCTATAACAACGAACAGGCACAGGCACACAGAGGTCAGCACACTCGGCCAAAGGCAAAAGTATAACTGGCAGGGATTGGAGCTTCCCAGGGGTTTAAGAAGCTCTCCCAGAACCAGAAAGAGGCCACAATCATTAACTACAGGTGTGCAGGTCAAAACCTGCACTGAGCTCCAGACATTAACCCCTGTGAGCTAAACAGGCTCCGGCATTTATGTTCAGCGGTAATGCGGCTCTGTGAGTTAACAGAGTTCGCTTCTGTTCACACTGGGTGACGTTAATCCACATGTTACCTTTCCACACCGCTTTATACTCCCGCCATTACCTAGCAGCAGTGTACCACCTCTGCACGGTGGACCCCGGGCTGCGAACGCACCTACTATTATTTTATAATTTGGTGCGTTCCACTAGCCTTAACAGCCCGGACTTGGACCACACGATAAAAATCTTTAATTACAGACTGACCAGGGCCCGAAGAACTGTAGAGTGTGCTTTTGGTATTCTTTTCTCCAAATGGCGCATTCTCGGCACAGTCAATCTTAAACTGGAAACAGTGGATGAGGTGGTGCAAGCCTGTCTGGTTCTTCACAATTTTGTGATGGCTATAGAGCACCCAAACTTTGAACTAGATGAACCAGCTGCAAACCCATTGCCTGAATTCACTCAGCACCCTCTGAGGTCATCAGTTGAAGTTGGCCAAATGAGGGACCAATTTGCGGCCTACTTTATCTCTGATGTAGGACGTGTGGAATGGCAAGATTAAATGGTGTAAAATTGTTTTCTTGTGTGTATGTTAATAAAAAACCTGTTTTGATACCTGTACCAAGTGCACTCTGTTTTTATACACTCCAATACAATAATCACCTGCCCAGTTGTCCCAGTGAGTTCAGGATGCTGTGTTTTCTGGATCATGAATTTATTAGTACTCCTGACCAGGTGACTACATACACACAAGTTGTATGACCTTTATCATCTCTCCAGTTTGTGTTCAATTTGCAGCAACGGTGGAGATAATACAACTAATATTTGTATCACCTGGCCTGATGTTACAAATAGTGATTTTGGGATGCAATAGTATCCTTCACTCTTTATGACACCTGACCATATGAGTATAAATATTATTTGTTGGATCTCCACTGTGGCTTGAGTATGAATGCAGACTGGAGAGATGATAAAGTTTAAACAACTTCTACAATCCCCAGGCCTGGTGTAATGGTGAAGTTTACACACCTGGGCAGGTGAATACACATATGATTTAAACTCCAGCATCGCTCCAGTCTGCATGCAATAGATAATGCAGACTGAAGCGACGCTGCAGATGACAACTCATAGGTATAGTACCCTGCCCAGGTGTGATAAATAGTTATGATACGAGGCCAGGGTATTGTAGATATGATGTGTATTTTCTCCATCATCTGTTCAGTTTGCTCACGACACACTGAATAGAGGATGTGTTTAATTACAAGGTATATCTAGAATCCCCTGGCCTTGTATCACAAAGAGTGAAATGATGATGGTAAAAACAAACCATCCTCAATTCACTCTTTATGATGCCTGGCAAGGTAACAATAGATATGTCTTGCACTCAACACCATCCTCTATTCAGTCTGTGCAATATTAGCATTCTGAAGAGACTGGTGGTGAAAATACAAGTCATATATTTGTGTTTTTGACTACACATATCGCCAGGACTGTCACAAGAAACATGTGTCAGTAATGGAGCTATGTGGAGGCAAAAACACAAAGTGTACGGCGCAGTGTGTGTAGGCGGCGAAAGACACATTAATCAAACAGTTTTAGGGGAAATCAGAATTTGACATTTATTTAAAAAAAAAAAGGTTTTATTGGGAACGACGTTTGGGGGAAGATGGTGGCAAGTTGGGGGTGTGGAGAGACGAAAGGCTTAAAGGGGAAAAAGGGGTTCTAGGGGAACGGGCGACAAAAGTAGTGGGGGAAGAGATCTCAGGGATGGAACTGGAGGCAGGGTGAGACACAGTCTGAGGAGAGGGGGAGGGACAGACAAAGTTTTTGTTTTTTTGTGTGTCCTTTGTCCCAGTGTCTCCTGCCTGGACCTTCTGGCACTGTGTGGCCGCTTTGAATTTCTTGACCGCCTGGAGCTGGTGGACCTTGGATGGGTTTCCACAAAAATGGAATGGGGGGTCTCCCCTTTGCTGCTGCTGCTCGGTGGTGGCGGTGGCAGTACTGGTCCATGCAGGAGTAGCGGTGTTGGTGGTGGTGCTCCATGCAGGAGGAGCAGTAGCGGTGGTGTTGCTCCATGCAGTAGTAGCGGTAACCGTGCTCCATGCAGGAGTAGCGGTGGCGGTGGTGGTGCTCCATGCAGGAGTAGCGGTGGTGGTGTTCCATGCAGGAGGAGCGTTGGTGGTGCTCCATGCAGGAGGAATGGTGGCGGTGGTGGTGCTCCAAGCAGGAGTGGTGGCGGCGGCGGTGCTCCAAGCAGGAGTGGTTGCGGCGGCGGTGCGCCAAGCAGGAGGAGTGGTGGCGGCGGTGCTCCAAGCAGGAGGAGTGGCGGCGGTGGTGGTCCAAGCAGGCGTGGTGGTGGTGGTCCAGACAGGAGCAGCGCTTGCCATGGTGGTGGCAGTGGAGTGTCCAGCAGCACTCGGCCTTGGGGTGGTGTACAGGTGTCCGGCTTGGCTTGGAATGCAGGTGGCCGTGCAGTGGTATACAGCAGAAGTCGGTAGTGAGGTGAAGCGAGTCAGTGGTGGCACTGACTGCTGCACGTACTGATTCAGTGTTGCAGGCCTGCATCACAGTCAGCTGGAGATCTGCACTAAGGTGTTCCGCCATGGCCCATTCAATTTGGTGGAAAAAAAGGTGAGCTCGTCTGTTGAGGTCGGCTTCCAGAGGGTCAAGGCAACGTTCGACAGCCTGGAAGCGGTATTCCATGAGGGTATAACCACTTTCCACTCTGTCTGAGGCCATTCTGAAAGACGGAGCTCAAGTGAAGGAACTCGGGCATGACATTCCTGTCCGAGGCACTCTGCCGCTGGCAGGAAGTGTCCGCAAAACCAGTGGCAGAGTCCTGGGACAGGGGAACACCTGACATACCAGCTTCCTGGTCTCCAGCTGTCTGTGTTGCCGACCCGCAAGCTGCTTGCTGGCTATTGGATGGCTGAGACAGGTCCGAGGTCGTTCGATGAAGGACCGCTCCAGGGACAGGTTGCAGGGTGCTGCTCCAAGTGCTGTGAAAAGAAAAAAAAACATTACTATCATGCATTTACAATAGTTAAAGTACCAACTCCTGTGGAATAGAAAAGCACAGAGTAAAAAACAATACAATACAATTAAATACTTACGCTCTGTGGGCAAGGACCGGTCTTAGGAACGCCAACGCCCTATGGTAGCGATATTTCGTTCTGGTTCTTGCAGCAGCACCACTGCGACCCTGGCCCTCCTGACGAATATCCCTGTTGAAGCGGTCCTTCATTGAGCGCCAACGGGTTCTGACTTTGTTCACTGTGGGAAAAAGAAATAAACAAAATTAGACAATGCACTGTTGGCCAGGATAACACAAATGTCTGTGATGCTAGAAAATCACTAGCATCACACACACACTTGTGTGATCCGGGCCAAGTTCACTGCGGCATCACACAGAAAAAAAAAATAGACAATGCACTGTTGGCCAGGATAACACAAATGTCTGTGATGCTAGAAAATCACTAGCATCACACACACACTTGTGTGATCCGGGCCAAGTTCACTGTGGCATCACACAGAAAAAAAAAATAGACAATGCACTGTTGGCCAGGATAACACAAATGTGTGTGATGCTAGAAAATCACTAGCATCACACACTTGTGTGATCTGGGCCAAGGTCACTGCAGCATCACACAGAAAAAAAATTAGATAATGCACTGTTGGCCAGGATAACACATATGTGTGTGATTCTAGAAAATCACTAGCATCACACACACTTGTTGTTGGCATATGCAACAGAAATGGACTTATTATAAGTAAACAGAGGACTTTACACTAGCCTAACAGCAGATGGCGATGGTGTGAAGTTATATGTTTGCTGTATTGTGGGGAGGGAAGCTCTCCATTGTTGTTGTTACTTTTACTTCCCTCATCACCTCACTATCCAATAACCCGAAACGTCTCTTTGACACTTTTCATTCCCTACTTAACCCAAGAGTGCAGGCCCCAACCACGGATCTCCATGCTGACTATCTGGCTAATTATTTCAAAGAAAAAATTGACCAAATCTGACAGGAAATTATCTCCCAATCACCTCATACCATGCACTGTCCTCCCTCCCCCACAGCATCTAGCTCACTCTCTGATTTTGAACCAGTCACAGAAGAAGAAGTAAGCAGGCTCCTTGCATCTTCTTGCCCTACCACTTGCACCAGTGACCACATCCCATCACATCTCCTCCAGTCCCTTTCCCCTGCTGTCACCACTCACCTAACAAAAATATTCAACCTCTCACTCTCTTCTGGTATCTTTCCTTCCTCATTTAAGCATGCCATCATACAGCCATTACTTAAAAAAAAACATCCCTTGACCAAAACTGTGCCGCTAACTATAGACCTGTCTCTAATCTTCCCTTCATCTCTAAACTCCTGGAACGCTTGGTCCACACCCTTCTTATCCGCTATCTCTCAGATAACTCTCTCCTCGACCCTCTCCAATCTGGTTTCCACTCTCTACTCTCTACTGAAACTGCCCTCACTAAAGTCTCTAATGATCTTCTAACACCTAAAGCTAATGTTCACTACTCCATGCTAATTCTCTTGGATGTCTCTGCAGCATTCGACACTGTGGATCATCAGCTCCTCCTCACTATGCTCCGTTCCATTGGCCTCAAGGACACCGTTCTCTCTTGGTTCTCTTCCTATCTCTCTGATCGCTCCTTTACTGTATCTTTTGCTGGCTCCTCCTCCTCTCATCTTCCCCTTACTGGTGGGGTTCCTCAAGGATCGGTTCTAGGCCCCCTCCTCTTCTCTTTGTATACTGCCCCTATTGGTCAAGCAATCAGTAGATTTGGGTTCCAGTACCATCTCTATGCCGATGACACCCAATTATACACTTCTCCTGATATCACGCCTGCCTTTTTGGAAAACACCAGTGATTGTCTTAGTGCTGTCTCCAACATCATGTCCTCCCTCTATCTGAAACTGAACCTGTCAAAAACTGAACTCCTTGTGTTTTCTCCCTCTATTAACCTACCTATGCCCGACATTGACATTTCTGTGTGTGGTTCCACCATTACTGCCCAGCAACATGCCCGCTGTCTTGGGGTCATACTTGATTCAGAGCTTTCATTCACCCCCCACATCCGATCATTGGCTCGCTCTTGTTATCTGCACCTCAAAAATATTTCTAGAATTTGACCCTTTCTTGCTTTTGACTCTGCAAAAACTCTTACTGTTTCTCTTATTCATTCTCGCCTGGATTATTGTAACTCTCTACTAATCGGTCTCCCTCTTAACAAACTCTCCCCCCTCTAATCCGTCCTGAATGCTGCAGCCAGGATCATATTCCTCACCAATCATTATACCGATGCCTCTACCTTGTGCCAGTCCTTACACTGGCTACCCATCCATTCCAGAATTCAGTATAAACTTATTACCCTCACCCACAAAGCCCTCCATGGCCCAGCACCACCCTACATCTCCTCCCTCGTCTCAGCCTACCACCCTACCCGTGCCCTCCGTTCTGCTAATGACCTGAGATTAACATCCTCATTAATCAGAACCTCCCACTCCCGTCTCCATGACTTTTCACGAGCCGCACCAATTCTTTGGAATGCACTACCCAGGCTAGTACGATTAATCCCCAAACCCCATAGTTTACGCGTGCCTTAAAAACTCATTTGTTCAGACTGGCCTATCGCCTCAAAGCATTAACTTAAATATCCCTGTGTGGCTCATTTCTAAATTTTTTACCATAACCAGGTTCCTTGCATCATGTTCTCACATGCTTTTTGCATTTAATAACCCTCTGTGTCTGTACTGTTACATATTTAGACTGTTAACTGGTTCATGCAGCAACAGGAACACCCGATTCTTACACTAGCGAAGGTCCAAACCATAAAAACAATAAAAGCAATTGTTACCATCCACCTTTCGTGTCTCCCCTTTCTCCTTATAGATTGTAAGCTTGCGAGCAGGGCCGTCATTCCTCTTGGTATCTGTTTTGAGCTATGTGTTTATTGCTATGCTATGCTGTAATGTCTATTGTCTGCACAAGTCCCCTCTATAATGTAAAGTGCTGCGAAATATGTTGGCACTATAGAAATAAAATTATTATTATTTACTTTCGCTTTTGAGTGTATTATGCCAGCAGCACAGGCTGTGTGCTTCTGAATTCTTATCTCATGTTTACCCATATGAAGCAAATACTGTTTACTCAAGATAACTTGCTCAGTGAAGTTCTCTTATGTGTACCGGTGGATTCTCAGAAGATACACTCTGCTACAGGTTATGGGCCCAGGAGATAGCCCCATAACACAGAAGCCCAGAACAGAGACGCCCAGAACACAGAATCCCAGACGCACTGATAAGCCCAGGCAATAGAATCCCAAGCAATAACCTCAGACACGGAGAAGCAGATAAGCTCTGTTAACAGAAGGCGATAAAACCCAGTGAACGGAGGCTGAAAAAATCCAGATACAGAGGGACAAAGAAATTTATGATTCAGGAACTGGAGGACTGCACACTGGAGATAATACAGAGAATCAACACACACAGGATATACAGGAACTCTCAAGAAGAAAGAAAAAAGAATATCTTCACTACAACTCTAAAACAAGTAAGATTATATAAAAGCACTGAGCTGAAACTCACAGTAGCTATGCTGAACAGTGAAAATTATAAGTTATGGAAATTTAAAGTAGAGATGTTGTTATCTAAGGACGATTTATGGGAAGTAATCATTACAGATAGACCTGATGAAGATAATCAGACATGGGATAGAAAGAATAGAAAAGCGCCACCATTAGCTTATTAGTGGATGATGCTAAATTAATACACATAAGAAATGAAGAAACAGCGAAAGGAATGTGGGACGCATTAAGAAAGTTACATGAAAGACCCAGTTTAAATCACAAGTTATTTATATTAAGAAAGTTTTACAGTATGAGATTGAGTGCAAATGACGACATGCAGAAGCACATATTCTCAATGATGGAAGTAATATCACCGCTAAGGTCTAAAGAAAGTCATGTAGCAGCAATATTATTGTGCAGTTTACCAAATTCGTATACAGCTTTAATAAATGCACTAGAGACAAGACCTGGAAAAGACATCACATTAGAATTTGTGAAAACCAGACTCATAGATGAATATCAGAGAAGAAAAGAACAAACAAATGATTCTTCTACTGAAAAGGACAGTGGAAATGTTCTTAAAGCTACAGAATTTAAAAAACCTATAATAAAGAGACAAGAGAATGTTCCAGATGTAAGAAAAAAGGTCATTTAAAGAAAGACTCTACCATATGGAAAACAGAACAACAAAAATTACAACACAGAGAGCATACACAGAAAGTGAAAAACACAATTTCTAATTCATGTGAGAATATTTGGAATGGCACATTTAAAGTAACAGACAAGAAATCATCACTTGGTTTATTGATTCAGGATAAGCGAGTCATATGACAAGTGACAAGAATTTCTTCTCTGATCTTGATTTAGATAAGAAAGAAGCCATTTATCTTGCAGATGGAAGCAAAATAACTGCAGAAGGTATAGGACAAGGTATGCTAAACTGTTCAAACAAGTTCGGACAAGATTCAAAGATACTTGTACAGGATGTGTTGTACGTTCCAAAATTGGAAGGCGGATTGTTATCTGTGAAGTGTTTAACAGCCAATGGACTCACTGTAAAATTCAAAGACAATGAGTGTGCAATTCTAGCAGGAAACAAGGTGATAACTAATGTCAAGGCAGATGAACAATTATATCATCTTGACACACCAAATGAACAGACAAAGGTATGTACACATGATCAAAAGAACTGTATTCACGTGTGGCATAGACGTCTAGGACACAGACACCCTGACAGTATAAGGGAACTATAAAGAAAAGAATTGACAAAAGATCTAAAGATATCAGATTGCTCAATTACCGTAAGATGTGAATGTTGTATAAAATCTAAAGCCACAAGAATATCTATTCCAAAAGAAAGTGAGATGAAAAGCAAAAGACCACTTGATTTGGAGCATACTGACGTATGTGGACCCATGAAAGTTACTACATCAGAAGGAAATAGACACATGGTGACTTTCATAGATGACTACTCAAGATACACAGTCACATACTTAATTAAGAACAAAAGTGAAGTTTTTGATAAACTTGTAGACTACGTAACAAGGTCGAGTAACAAATTTCAAAGGAAACCAATTGTCATCAGAAGTGATAATGGAGGTGAATTTACAGGTCACAAAATAGAAAACTACTTAAGACAGGATGGAATAGAACACCAGAAAACTGTTCCGTACACACCTGAACAAAATGGAGTAGCAGAAAGGAAAAACAGAACTCTGACAGAAATGATGAGATGTATGCTGACAGATTCCTAACTACCAGAGAAATATTGGGGTGAGGCAGCAATGACAGCTACATATCTACAGAACAGACTTTTTTCCAGAAAACTGAAGAAAACTCCATATGAGCTGTGGCAAGGTATGAAACCAAGTGTCAATCATTTAAAAGTTTTTGGATGTAAAGTTTTTATATTCATTCCAACAGAAAAACGTTCCAAACTTCAAAACAGATCCATGGAGGGAATATTTGTTGGATATAGTGAAAATTGCAAGGGATACAGAATCCTAGATCCCAAAGCAGACAGAGTCACGGTGAGTAACAGTGTGACATTCATTGAGGATCTAAATGAAGACACAATGATTTCAATTGAAACAAAAAATGAGAAAAACAGCAGTGACATAGCTAAAGAGGTATCTGATGAGAAAGTACCGTATATACTCGTGTATAAGCCGAGATTTTCAGCCCATTTTTTGGGGCTGAAAGTCCCCCTCTCGGCTTATACACGGGTCATATACCGGGGGTGTCAGAGATCATACTTACCTGTCCTGCTGCGGTCTCTGCAGCCTCGCTTCTCCACTGTCTCCCTTCCTGTCTTCAGCGGTCACGTGGTACCGCTCATTACACTCATGAATATGCGCATATTCATGAGTGTAATGAGCGGTATCACGGGACCGCTGAAGACATGAAGGGAGACAGTGGAGAAGCGAGGCTGCAGAGACCGCGGCAGGATGGGTGAGTATAGCGATATTCACCTGCTCCCTGGTCCATCGCTGCTCACAGCTGTCTCTGTTGCATCCTGTGTCAGTGATGTTTAGGCAGCAGGGGGCGTGGTGACGTGGTAAGTGCGCGCCGCCCCTCTGCTGGCTGAACAGTCATTGAGACAAGAAGCGGCAGACAGCGGCGATGGACCCAGGAGAGGTGAGTATGGCTTTTTTTTGCAGCATATGGGGGCATATTCTATGGAGCAGCATAAGGGGGCATAGTCAATGGAGCAGCATATGGGGCATATTCTATGGGGCAGCATATGGGGGCATAGTCTATGGAGCAGCATATGGGGGCATAGTATATGGGGCAGCATAAGGGGGGCATAAACTATGGAGAAGCATATGGGGGCATAATCTATGGAGCAGCAAATGGGGGGCATAATCTATGGAGCAGCAAATGGGGGCATAGTCTATGGAGAAGCATATGGGGGCATAATCTATGGGGCAGCAAATGGGGGGCATAAACTATGGAGAAGCATATGTGGGCATAATCTATGGAGCAGCATATGGGGGCATAGCCTATGGGGCAGCATATGGGGGCATATTCTATGGAGCAGCATATGGGGGCATAAACTATGGAGCAGCATATGGGGGCATAGTCTATGGATTCCACCCTCGGCTTATACACGAGTCAATAAGTTTTCCCAGTTTTTTGTGGCAAAATTCGGGAGATCGGCTTATACACGAGTATATACGGTAGTTGAAATTGATGAAGAACAGAATACTGAAAATGAAGAAATACAACTACAAACAGACACAGAACCAAGACGTTCAATGAGAGAAAACAAAGGAAAACCACCAAAACGTCTCTCATACAAGACAAGCACAAGCAAAATTTATGAACCTACCACTTGGGAAGACATATCTAAACTCCCTAAAGAAGAAGCTAATAAATGGATAGAAGCAACAGAAACAGAAATGAAATCCATGCATGACTCAAATACATTGACACTGACAGATTTACCAGAATGAAGAAAAGCCATAGGATGTAAATGGATCTTTAAAGTAAAATACCAACCAGATGGCACACCTGAGAGATATTGAGCAAGACTAGTAGCTAAAGGGTATGTTGTGAATTCTCTTTCTGGCCTCCCTCTGGTTATTACTGAAGGTAGTGGAGCTGGTCAGATTGACAGAGGGGTTGCGAGTTCTCTTTCTGGCTCCCTCTGGTGGTTACTGGAGGTAGTGGAGCTGATCTGATTGACAGAGGCTGGCCACCTGATAATGAGGATGACGATTGGAGATCTGGGGTTTCAGATTGGGATTTAAGACAGCTGACTCCCTCTATCCCTGCTGGTGATTTTCTTCCTGTGCCTTCTGAGGTCTGATGTCTCCTGCTCTGTCCCTGCATGGTTCAGCTATGTGGTTCATTTGCTAGGCTAGCAACTAAGCGGATTGCAGACCCCTGATCCTATCCACACAACCCCTGCTGGGTACTATATATGCTTATGCAAAGCACAAGTAACTGAGTATATTGTTGGACATGCTTTCTTAGATTATCTTATTCGCCATTGTGCACAAATCTTTATTATTGGGCATGTCGGATTTCTAGCATACTAGTTGCTATTCAGCATATACTGCATATTTTTTTTTATAATAACACATGTTAGTCACACATGATTGCACTTCTGTGTTACTTTTTTGAACGCAGTTTACATTTGCACTTGTAGCCTTGCTTAAAAAACCTTTTTCCTTGTGTTTCCATTTTCTTTTCTTTTTGCAACTTTGCACTTTGTATAAATATTGCTTTTTTGCACATAATGACATTTTTTTGCCTATTTTTGCACAAACACTTTATACATGTTTGCACATTATATGTAAATACTTACCAGTATACTAATTATCCTTTGCCTAGTCAAAAGCATTTTTCAGTGATTATATCATATTTTATTAAGCCATATTATGTGCTGTGAAATGTGATCCCCAGTGTTGCCCTTCTTTTGGTATTTGTTCCCACCCCCCTTTTTTAGTAATTTTTCTGTATTTCAATAAATGATATATTAATTTTATTGGACGTTTCTTTCGTTTTTTTCTTGTCGTGTAATTATTTTTTGCGTGATTGCAGACAGTGTCTTTCCTTTCCTGTCCTGTCTAGTTAGTGTGGGCCCCATCATTTGCTCAGTCAGATTTCCTGCCTGCGTTTGTGTTTTCATCTTGTCTCACCGACAATATATGTTTGGGGGCTATCTATTCCTTTGGGGTCTGCTCCGGGGCAGTTTAGATTTCCCCTTTCTTGCTTTAGGCTTAGTTAGTTCTCCGGCTGTGCCAAGGCATCTAGGATCATCGTAGGTACGCTCCACGGCTACTGCTACTTGTGTGGAAAGGATCAGGGGTCTGCAATCTGCTTAGTTGCCAACCTCTCTGGTTTTCTGTGGCTTAGCCTGGGCCTGCTATCCTCCTCGGTGACTTATTCATAACAGAATAAAAAAAACACTGACGTCGCACGACATCGCCCCCACTATATCACTCTGGTATATTCTGAAAGCAAAGCAAAAATAGACCAATATAACAGGGGACAAAACAAACTGGCACAAGCAGTAACATATGGGCGGTGATTCAGCACAGCCCCAGCTGGAGCTGGCTGACCCACACAAAGCAGAGATAGAAAAAAACAGATAAAATGCAAACAGAATAGCAAATGAACCACTTAGCTGAATCATGCAGGGACAGAGCAGGAGACATCAGACCTCAGAAGGCACGGGAAGAAAATCAACAGCAGGGATAGAGGGAGTCAGCTGTCTTAAATCCCAATCTGAAACCCCAGATCTCCAATCATCATCCTCATTATCAGGTGGCCAGCCTCTGTCAATCAGATCAGCTCCACTACCTCCAGTAACCACCAAAGGGAGCCCAGAAAGAGTACTCGCAACCCCTCTGTCAATCTGACCAGCTCCCCTACCTTCAGTAATAACCAGAGGGAGGCCAGAAAGAGAATTCACAACAGGGTATTCTCAAAAATATGGAGAAGACTATGATGAGACATTTGCTCCAGTTGTCAAACATACTACAATAAGAACTTTACTTACAATTGCAGCAATGAAACAGATGGAACTGATACATCTGGATGTAAAGACAGCATTTTTGAATGGAGATTTAACAGAAGACATTTACATGGAACAACCTCTAGAATTCAAAGATGAAAGAAACCCAAACAAAGTTTGCAAACTACAGAAAAGCATATATAGTTTAAAGCAAGCAGCTAAAGCGTGGAATGACAAAATTACGGAAGTGCTTACAAATGAAAAGTTCCAAAGAAGCAAAGCTGATCCATGCTTGTACACAAAAAAGGCTGATGAATAGATGGATTTATGTACTCATATATGTAGACGACATTTTGATTTGTTCTGAACAAGAAAGGGATAAAGAAAACATTCTAAAAGTCCTGAAGTGATATTTCGAAATCAAAGACTTGGGAAATGTGAAACAGTACCTAGGAATACAGATAGAAAGAGAAGAAGACGGAAGTTTCCTACTGAATCAAAATCACATGATTCAAGACATAACAGAAAAATTTGGATTGAATGATGCAAAAACAGTAAAGTCTCCAATGGAAACTAATTATCTTAAAGAGATGAATAGTGAGAAAAATATGTTACCAAATAATGAAGAGTACAGAACAGCAATAGGAAAACTACTGCATCTAGACTTCGCAGCAGCAGTAGGAATCCTGAGTAGACAGGTGTAAAAACTAAATAAAGCTGACTGGAATGCTGTGAAAAGAGTTATGCGTTATTTGAAAGGAACCAGCAACGTTAAGCTCAAACTACCCACAAGTGATAATTGCATTTTAACAGGATACGTTGATGCAGATTGGGCTGGAGATTCAACTGACAGAAGATCTACCAGTGGACATATTTTTTCCTCTCAGGTCGACCAATAAGTTGGACAAGTAAGAAACAGTCAATTGTGACAGTGTCTTCAACAGAAGCAGAGTATGTTGCCGCAGCACATGCACTCTGCTACACTTGTGTGATCCGGGCCAAGGTCACTGCCGCATCACACAGCAAAACAAAGACAATGCACTGTTGGCAAGGATAACACAAATGTGTGTGATGCTAGAAACTCCTGTTCCTAGCATCACACACACTTGTGTGATCCCGGCCAAGATCACTGCCACGTCACACAGCATTGAAATACTTACGAAAATCCTTTCTGACCCAGGGAGAGGCGTTGTCCCAGTCATCCATCAGCGCTGCGGCCACCTCATTCCAGAGCCACCGGGTCACCACATGGTCCGCGTGCTGCGGATAACGGCTGTCCCACAACGGGACTCGCTCCTGGACTAGGTTGATGAGGGCATCGTTGTCCAGGGCCATTTCTACGTCCTGTTGTGGAGCCTAGAAAAAAAAGAAAAACATAATCTTGGAAAGATTTTGAAATGAAAAAGATAGAAAAATATACTGAAAAGAAGCAACATTGAAGATGAAAAACAGGCAAGAAAAAAAGCATTAAAAAAAGAAAAAAGTACAATCACAGTCAGTCTATACTTACAGGCCGTCTCCCCGCCGGCACTTGGACTGGCTGCTCCTGCTGTTCGTCCTCACTTGACATGGACGATGACGTCTGAAAAAGAACAAAAATTAATTTGGTACATTTGTAGATGCGACAGCGAATACTTACCCAAACTGTAGGACAGGAAGGTACTCACTTCACGCTCTGCTTGGGCCAGTTCACCACGGGCCGGTGTATATTCTTCCCCAGATGACATGCTGCAATAAAAAAAGAGACATTAGTACATAATAAATTTAAAAAAGGACATGCAGACATTAGGTTTAGAATACTCAAATTATAAGTTGCTGCAAGGCTCCAAATAGTTGCTGCAAGGCTCCAAATTTCTCCTGATGATTCTCTCTTCAGGCTGTAGAGTAGTGGACTGTCAGTGCCAACACCTTCTTTTATAAACACTACCCCCCAAACAATGTTTCTTTGTGTGTGAGGTGGTTTAAACCACTGTCTAGACATGTTTACGCAAAAATCGCATGCGATCAAAAGCGCAAGCGTGCGCATGTCCATGCGCACGCCTGCGACCCCGTGAACTGTAATGTGTTATTTAGGAGAATTCCGTGCGCACGCGATCACATGCGGTTTTTTAACGACGTTGGGCAGAACGAAAAATGCAACATGTTGCGTCTAGCGCATCTAGGCGCACACCTGGAAAAAGCGCATGCACAAGAAATCGCAGCCGAACATGTGCAAGCGCTAGACCATGCGCCCGCCATGTTATACATAGGGGCGCATGCGCCCAATAGCGCACGATGCGCTGCGTGAAAAAACGCTAATGTGAAACCAGCCTTAGACTGTCGAATAACCCGTTGGTATCAGCATGTTCAGCCAAAAGTAGTTTGATGTGCAGTGTATGGGGCCTTACATTTCCTTTTAAAGAGACCATTATCACCTGAGATTTCTATGTAGATCAGACAAAGGTTTCTGTTCTAACCTTTAACCCCCAACATGATTTGTATGTTAATGACTAGGCCGGTTTTTACAATTCTGACCAGGATCCCACTGATTCTGAGAATGTTTTTTCGTGACGTATTGTACTTGATGATAGTGGTAAAATTTATTTGATATAATTTATGTTTATTTGTGAAAAAAAACCTGGAAATTTGGAGAAAATTTGAAAAATTTAGCAATTTTCAAACTTTTAATTTTTATGCCCTTAAATCAGAGAGTCATATTGCACAACATAGTTAATAAATAACTTTTACCACATGTCTACTTTACATCAGCACAATTTTGGAAACAATTTTTTCTTTTTTGAGTAGAAAGTTAGGGTTAAAAGTTGACCAGCGATTTCTTCTTTTTCCAACAAAATGTACAAAACCATTTTTTTCAGTGACCACCTCACATTTGAAATGACTTTGAGGTGTCTATATGACAAAAAAAAATACCCGAAAGTGACACTATTCTAAAAATTGACCCCCTCAAGGATCTCAAAACTGCATTCAAAAAGTTTATTAACCCTTCATGAGCTTCACATGAATTTTGGAAATGCTGGGAAAAAATGAACCTTTAACTTTTTTCACAAAAAAATTACTTTAGACCCATTTTTTTGTATTTTCACAAGGGTAACAGGAAGACTGCAAAATTTGTTGTGTAATTTCTTTTGAGCATGCCGATGCGCCATATGAAGAGGAAACCACTGTTTGGGCACACAGCAGAGCTCAAAAGGGAAGGAGCGCCTTTTGACTTTTTGAAAGCAAAATTTGATGGAACAATTAGCGGATGCCATGTTGTTGGGAGAAATTTTGTTTTAGCCCCATGTAAGAGAATGGTTAGCTATAATATACTGAGCTACCATGATGAACCAGGCAGCCATCTTGTGAAAGTTAGGAAACAACAGATTCAACTTTTACAATAGAACCAATAAGATGTACTTTGGAAAAGCAGATGGAGGATGTAAAATGAGATCATGTCTACTAGCAAACCTAACAGACGTGCATAAAGGAAAATTGGATCGGCCTCAGGGCAATAGGGGAATAGGGTCAACAAATATATAGTCAATATGTGTATACGTGATAGTGTTGGTAGAAAACAAACTCATTAAAAATGTCAAATGTATGAATTTATGGGTTTAGTCTGGAAGGAGTGATAAGATTAATGACAGTAGCTATGGATAACAATGACTTTTATGGGTTTTAATGTTGTTTGAGGAAACACTAATTAATGTTGTCATATTATGTCTTTATATTCTTTGTTCTAAAACACATGCTTCTTTCTGCAATATGAGGTCATCATGTATACGCCCTTTGCTGCAAGGTGCAGCTTTCTTTTGTCTAAACCATGTATAAAAAGCCCCTGTTACTCGGGACCACTCCACCGCCATTATGCCACTGTGCCACACCATGGCCAGGGCTAGGGCCTTTCCATCGCCAGACTTCTCAGCGACTCTTCGCCCGTCTGGACCCCTGTTTTGTGCCTGCATGCTTCATCTCAACTGACTCTCTGTACCTGTTCTGCCGTGTATCTTTCAATAAACTTCAACCTCAACTTGATAACAGGATGGTTTACATCTTTTTCCCGGCTCTTCCAGCTCTCAGCAAGGACTTTTTCCTTCACCCCAGATTCTACATTTTCACACAATAAGTGGGCAAAAATGGCACCATAATTTGTCATTTCTACTGAACGTGGCAATACCCCATATGTTGCTGTACAGTACTGCTCAGCCATACAGAGACTCGGAAAGGAAGGAGCTATTTTCCTCCTGGGGCGCAGCTTTTTCTAGAATAGTTAACGGACTCCAAATACAAAGCCCCTAATTGCTAGAAGAGCAGAATACTCCCTCAAGTGACCCTATCTTGGAATTTATCTACAGATGTAGTGATAATTTTGACTCAAAAAGAAAACCAGCTCACCAGCGAAGGCATCTTGATTATCGGAGCAAATGTGTGGTTTCGGCTTGCAGGCGTGCAGTTTCAGTATCTTGATCTGCTTGTCTCAGCTTTAGATGCATCTCTCGTTCGGCGAAGGAGGATCTTGCTTTGGCCGCTTCGGCCTCGGCATGAGCGACAGCAGCAAGCTCTGCTATTGACGACCTGCCAGAACTTGCTCGTGACCTCGTTTTGAGTGAGGATGTGCTGTTTCGAGACATTGTGGGCTTAGCTGCGTATTGCTGAGTATACTGGCAGGAAACTAAGTCTATGCGTGGCGGGCTTCTGCGTGGCGGGAAAGATGAAGCACTTGTTGGCGGGCTGCACTCTCGGTACTTGTGACTGTAGGGCGGTCACTGCAGTATCCGCAGGCATTGCGGTGTGGGTACAAATGGCTCCTTAAGTCGTATTCGCTATCGCAGGTGTCTAGCATCTGTTATACTGTTCTGCCTTCATACACGTTGACACGGTGTGCAATCTAGTATACAGCATAAACCACCTTCTATCTTCCAAAATAAGCAGACTGTTCTTTGTAGTCTAACTTGTTTATTGATGAAGAGTATAGAACATGTGGTAAAACTATAAAGAATACAAACTACATGGGTAAGTATTGGGCAGATGATCACACAGCTAACACAATTACAGGAAGTATACAGTGTGGTGCAAACTTTACATGGAATACACAGGTGTCTAATTACATCTACTAAGCACTGGCTGCTATACAGTTAATAAATCTCTGAACAACACTGCACTGCAAGAAAAGATATTAACCTTACCAGATATGCTTTAACAGGATAGCGACTCAAGTAGGGGTGTTACAGGAGGACAGATAAACAACGTGTGTCCTATGAAATACACAGAAGAAAATGGCATCTTCCTCATCCCAGAATACATTGCTTCAATCCCACAATGCAACACTCTGTCTGCTATTAAAGGCACAGGCTATAAAGCTATTTAAGACACAGCTATAAATTCAGCCACCACTAGATGGTGCTATAACCAGCACATAGTACAAACATATTTGCCCTATATTCAGAGGGCAGAATAAGGCAATGACAATCCTCCAAAAAGAGCTGTTCTGAAATATGAGTGGCCCTAGATGTGAATAACAAAATTGAAAACATGAATAAATTAGTGTACCAAACTGAAAAATAAGTACCGTACAAGCTTATAAAACCCAAACTACCTAGCCAGGGCCGCCATCAGGGAATAACAGCCCTTACAAGTGTATGGTGCCCCGGTGATTAGGGGGGCCCGCCCGGCGCCCGAGCACACTGGCAGCCCGAGCTCCATCTGCTGTGTGCGCACACCTGTGATGAGGTCACAGGAGGGGAGGAGTCAGGGGTCACATGATCAGGGCCCTGGACGTATTCAGGACTCTGCTGTGCTGGTTGTCATGTACTGCTGGATGAGGTAGTTTCTGTGCGGGGACCCCGGTGATTAGGGGGGGCCCGCCCGGCGCCCGAGCATACTGGCAGCCCGGTCCGCGCTCGGCCCCGGGCCCCCCTACATTTTGTTCAGGCTTCTCCAGCTCCGTCTGGTGTGTGCGCACAGGATCTGTGATGAAGTCACAGGAGGGGGTGGAGTCAGGGGTCACATGATCAGGGGCCTCATGTATGCAGGACTCTACTGTGCTGGTTGTCATGGTGTACTGCTGGATGAGGTAAAGTTTCTGTGTGGGGTCAGGAGGGGTTTACAGGGTGGATGTAGCAGAGCCGCGTGTGTACTTTGTGTACGGAGCGGAGCCGTGTACGAGGAGTACGGAGCGGAGCCGTGTGTACGAGGTGTACGGAGCGGAGCCGTGTGTACGAGGAGTACGGAGCGGAGCCGTGCATGTACGAGGAGTACGGAGCGGAGCCGCGTGTGTACGAAGCGGAGCCGCATGTGTACAAGGTATACGGAGCGGAGTTGCGTGTGTACAAGGTGTACGGAGAGGAGCCGCGCATGTAAGAGGATTTCGGAGAGGAGCCGTGCGTGTAAGAGGAGTACGGAGAGGAGCCGTGCGTGTAAGAGGAGTACAGAGAGGAGCCGTGCGTGTACGAGGAGTACGGAGAGGAGCCGTGTGTACGAGGTGTAAGGAGCGGAACCGTGTGTACGAGGTGTACGGAGAGGATCCGTGCATGTACGAGGAGTACAGAGTGGAGCCGTGTGTACGAGGAATACAGAGCAGAGCCGTGTGTATGAGGAGTACGGAGAGGAGCCGTGCGTGTATGAGGAGTACGGAGAGGAGCCGTGCGAGTACGAGGAGTACGGAGCGGAGCCATGTGTACAAGATGTACGGAGCGGAGCCGTGTGTACAAGGTGTACGGAGAGGAGCCGTGCGTGTAAGAGGAGTACGGAGAGGAGCCGTGCGTGTACGAGGAGTACAGAGAGGAGCCGTGCGTGTAAGAGGAGTACGGAGCAGAGCAGTGTGTACGAGGTGTACGGAGGGAGCCGTGTGTACGAGGTGTACGGAGCGGAGCCTCATGTGTACGAGGTGTACGGAGAGGAGCCGTGCGTGTACGAGGAGTATGGCGCGGAGTCGTGTGTATGAGGTGTACGGAGCAGAGCCGAGTGTACGAGGTGTACGGAGCGGAGCCGTGTGTACGAGGTGTACGGCGCGGAGCCTCGCGTGTACGAGGAGTACAGAGCGGAGCCGCGTGTGTACGAGGTGTACGGAGCAGAGCTGCGTGTGTACGAGGTGTACGGAGCAGAGCCGTGTGTGTACGGAGCGGATCCGTGTGTACGAGGTGTACGGAGTGTAGCCGCGTGTGTACGAGGTGTACAGAGCCGCTTGTGTATTTTGGCATTGGGGGGACCCATTAGAAAGTTATTATGTAACGTCGGTGGCGGGCGCTTATGGCCATGTGAAGGGGATAAGGGAAACCACGCTTCAGATAGGAGTTCTGCAGCAGCTGCGATATGACTGCGGCTCTCATGCTGGGAGTGCAAGGCTCTGTGGGGCAGCGCTTCCGTCCAGCTCAAACCTGTCTCCCCCTGAGGGGCTGCAGTGCCATTGTGGGGCGGGGAGCCTTAGGGTAAATCCCCGTGTTGTACCCCACAGGGGCAGACTCCCACCCACCTGCCCTATATTCTGTGCTGCAGAGCCGGCTTCTGCCCACTTACCCCACTGTTTCAGGTTGTCCTATGTGCATGAGATGTCATCTTCTAGGGGTATTTCACTTGTCCCCAGATGACTCCCAATACAGTAAACAAAGCCCCCCAGTCCTCTCCCTCCCCTGCTCTAGCTGCAGGGTTCAGACATAGGGGAGGGGATAATATTATCTAGTCTTTTCTTACCTCAGGGATTTTTTGGGGGTCACCTTTTGACAACTCTTATAAAGTCACCTGCTCTATTCTCACAATGTGCAAGGCAGCGGAGAAGTCTGCAGTGTAAAATTGACTGGGGGCTTTATAGCCCCACTGGTTCTCAGTCCACTCTGTGCCATTTTTAGGGTCAGGGCTCTTTTGCGGGGTTTTGACAGAACAGATTTGTGATGGTAATATAACATAAAGCACAGTCCTGGGACCAATAGATACTTATAAATATGCATTGCTATTCCTCCAGGAAATGTGTGAGGAAATACAAATGAGTGGGAGATTCCCACTCAAATGCGCATTTTAAAATCCAGTTTGTCACTTGTATGTGACAAGATCCACACGTGTCACATGATTTTGTTGAGGAAAGTCCACATTGAATGTGCTGCTCGTGCGCTTACTCTTAGGACTGACCCTCACTACAGGTCTAGTGCTGAACATTGGGGATTTTCCAATTCCCCTATGTCAATATCATTCAGGTAAATTGATCTGATTGGCAGTTCACTATCAGATCTGTAGCAGTGGGGACATATTAGTCAGGGACATGGCAGCCCCTCCATTCTCATCTTGTCATCTTTGACTGCCGAGACCTCAGATACAAGTGTCAGTGCTGATCACTGGCGATTTGTCAGCACAGTCCGTGTCTACAGAAGCATGTCTGGTCTGAAGTGCTGATGTCTGCGATCTCTCATGTTTTGGGGTGCACATACACCTTACATAGCTGGCAGCCAAAAGCCCTTTTCTGAGAAGTTGGGGTCCTAAAGCCATGTTTGAATGGAGCATGAGGGATTTTGTGTGACCATCACCCATAGGCTGTGCCAGCGCGCCACGTGGTGGGACCGGGCTGGGAGCAGAAGATGGTGCCGTGGACGGCAGTACGGCGGATGGCGAGGCGCAGACGGTAGGCACTGGCAGACCAGTCACGAGGCGGCGGCGAGCGAGCAGGGTGAGTAGACTGTCTGTCTCTGACTCTCTCCAACGTCTCCGTGGCTCCGTCTCCGGTGGCATGGCGGCGGTGCTCAAAGAGCCATGACGGGAGGGGGAACAGAATCTGGGGGTCTCATGGGGGGTACAATTACATTGACTTAATAAGTGACCAACCTAATATAAGGTACTGCCTTTGCCACCTTGCTGGAGTATGTTAGAGTTAGATGGGCACTGACATAGTATCATCTGGTCATTGTCTGAAGATGGATGCACAATAATGGTTAAAAAAGTTACCAAATGTTTAATAGGTTAGAGTAGAGTAGGGCCCTGTCAATAGAGTCTACCTTGTCGTGGTGGCAGGCTTAAAAAATCTTTTGGTCAAAACTAAAGCTGATGGCAATGTATGTGATATGGTGTTGATGTGAGATTGGTGAGGGCGTTGTGTAGAAGTGAAGTTTTTCCAAGAAAGGGCGGAGGGATTTTGGAAGGTTCGCGTGGTGGAGGAGGAGCTAGGGTGGAGGCGGAACTGGGGGAGGAGCCTGGGCGGAGTCTCAAGGGGGGCCCCATAAATTTTGCCAGTATGGGGCCCCGAAATTCCTAGTGGCAGCCCTGTACCTAGCGTATAGTGGGCCTATGTTCACAGCACGATGTGACACAATAAATAGCACCTGTATAATCACACTATGGAAACATAAGCAAAGATGACAATATAATGGACCCTAAAACAACTAATATGTTAGAATTAGGGTCAAGCAATATAGAGCGCAAAGATGCCACATTTAAGGCAAAAAAGGATATAAATGCCTGAAATAACAAGACCACAATAGAGACTTCAAGGATGCACAGTGGATAATACCAAAAAGTTGTGTATCCGAAGAGAACAGGCAGTCAAACCTGATAGTGTGAAGATTATCGCTATGTTCACACGTCGTGGTTTTTTTGCATTTTCCCTGCGGTTTTAAATGCGCGATTTTGCCGTGAAAAATAAGCATCCCATGCGTTCCTATGGGATTCTGCAATGCTGTGCTAATGCTGCGTTTTTTTCGCGGCGGAATTGCTTGGTGGTAAAAAAAAAACGAAGCATGCTCATTAATTTAGCGGAATCACGGCGATCCCGCACCCATAGGAATGCATTGTTCTGCTTATTTCACGTTTGTGGCTGTGCGTGTCATGCGAAAAGTAAGCATAACATTTGCGGATGGTACCTACGGTCCGGAGGAGGAGAGACTCTCCTCAGGGCTGTGGGTACTATATCCCTGTAAAAAAGAGAATTAAAACAAAAAATATTGTTATTCTTACCTTCCGGCGTCCCGCGCAGCCTTCCCGCCTCTCTCCACGCTCCCGGTCCCAGTAATCCTTTGCGAGAATGATCGCGATGACGTCGCGATCTCGCGGGAGCACGTCTCGCGGTCATTCGCGATGTCGCGGGAGCGCGAAGTCTCGCGGTCATTCTCGCAAAGGATTACTGGGACTGGGAGCGTGGAGAGAGGCGGGAAGGCTGCATGGGACGCCGGAAGGTAAGAATAATATTTTCTATTTTTTTAATTATTTTTTCATCCTATCTTTTACTACTGATGCTGCATAGGCGGCCTCAATAGTAAAAAGTTGGTCACACTTGTCAAACACTATGTTTGACGAGTGTGACCAACCTGTAAATCAGTTCTCCAAGTGATGCTACAGATCGCATGGAAAACGCTAGCATTCTGCAAGCTAATTACGCTTGCAAAACGCTAGTTTTTCAGCGGGAAAATCGCGGGAATTTAAATGCGATTTTCCCGCGGAATGGAATCCAGAATTCTCGCGGTAATTTCCGCTACGTGTGCACATAGCCTAAGACACTGCAAGTGGGGCCATGATGGTGAACAGGGGTAAAGGAGGAGGAAGCGACCCCATGCGTATCGTCCCAGACGTGTGTGGCTTCTTCAGGTGTGGTTTGATAGCCTGTTCTCTTTGGATGCACACATTTTTGGTGTAATCCGCTGTGCATCCTTGAAGTCTCTGTTGTGGTCTTGCTATTTCAGGAGTTTATATGCTTTTTTGCCTTACATGTGGCATCTATTGCACTTTATATCTATATTGCTGCTTGATCCTGTGTCTACCATATTATTAGGTGTTTTAGGGTCCATTATATTGTCATTTTTTTATTATGTTTCCGTAGTGCGATTATACAGGTGCTATTTAGTCACATGGTGCTGTGAATATAGGCCCACTGTACGCTGGGTAGGTTGGGTTTTATAAGCTTGTACTTATTTTTCAGCTTGGTACACTATTAGTCATGTTTTCAATCGTGTTATACCCACCAACTAAGTTTGCACAGTCACATCTAGGGCCACGCATATTTCAGACCAGTTCTTTGTGGAGGATTGTCATTTCCTTATTGTGGGCATGACATAATTAACCATGTTTTGGTTTTTACATGTTGTCCTCTGTTTGCATGTGCGATCATCAAATAAAGCATTGGGTGATCCCTATTTTTCAGCATGTCTTTTTCTCAGAAAGAAACGAGTAAGGGTGTGTGCACACGCTGCGGATTTGCCTTTGTGGATCCGCAGCAGTTCCGCAGGCAGTTTACAGTATAATGTTATCCTATGGGTTTTCAAATCCGCAGTGCACATGCTGCGGATTTTTCAGTGCGGAAAAGCTGCAGTTTGAAATCCGCAGCATGTCAATTCTTTCTGCGGATTCCGCTGCGGTTTGACACCTGTTCCATTGTCCAGGTGTCAAACCGCAGGGGAAAACCGCTGGCCAATCCGCAGGAAAACCGCAGGTCACTTTACCTGCGGATCAGCACGGAAAAATCCGCGGGTGAATCCGCAGCGTGTACACATAGCCTAAGCGCAAAAGCACAGGTATCAGGTTTTGCTGCATTTTGGGTGCATCATGAATTTTTGAGGGGCACTTAACGTTATCACCAAGCACAATAGACAACAGCTGCAAAAACGCAGTAAAACCTGTTTTTTGGAAGCAGCATCTTTACTGCTAAGGCTGTGTGCACACGCTGTGGATTTTGCTGCGGTTCCGCAGCGGTTTTGGCCGCTGCGGTGTACAGTACCATGGTTCCCTATGGGAATCAAAAACCGCAATGCAGATGGTGCAGAATTTTCCACTCGGATTATCTGCGGTTTTCAATCCACAGAAAGAATTGACATGTCAATTCTTTCTGCGGATTCCCCTGCGGTTTGCCATCTCCTCCATTGAGACGAAAAACCGCAGGGCAAAACCGCAGAGCAATCCGCAGGTAAAACCGCAAGTATTTTGACCTGCGGATTTTACAAAATCCGCAGCGTGTGCACACAACCTAAGGCTGTGTGCACACGCCGCGGATTAGGTGCGGATTAATCTGCGCGGATTTTGTAAAATCCGCAGGTGAAACCGCAGGTCAAAATACCTGCGGTTTTACCTGCGGATTGCTCTGCGGTTTTGCATCTCCTCAATAGAGATGGCAAACCGCAGCAGAATCCGCAGAAAGAATTGACATGTCAATTCTTTCTGCGGATTGGAAACCGCAGATAATCCGCGCGGAAAATTCCGCACCGTCTGCATTGCGGTTTTTGATTCCCGTAGGGAATCATGGTACTGTACACCGCAGCAAAATCCGCAGCGTGTGCACACAGCCTAAGAGAGCAGGTTTTGCCTGCAGAAGAAAACCGTGCAGTAGAGACCAAGTGCTAGAGCCTTTTCCAGTCTTTATCAGCAGATGGTGCCAAGGTGTAGTTTATTACAAGGCGGGGACTAAAGGCCCTTTTACATTTAGCGATGCACCAGCGATCCCACCCGGTCAGGATCGCTGGTGCATCGCTAAATGATCGCTAGTGAGCTGTCACACAGGCAGATCTCTCAGCGATGCAGCAGCGACGCAGCGCACGATACTCACCTTTCACACACAGCGATCCAGACGTCCTCCCGCCCGCCTCCACGCGTCGCTCGTCGTCACAGCAGGAAGCTGACGACGAGAAATGGAGCCGGACATTCTCGCGCAATCAGCGATGGACAGCGGGGGAGCCGGTCGGAGGTAAGTATCACACATAGCGATATCGCTAGCAATATTGCTTGCTATAACGTCACAAAACCGGTGACGTTTTAGCGATATTGCTAGCGATATCGCTTAGTGTAAAACTCCCTTTAGTCCTTGTAGCACCATGGCTTCTGTGACAGGACGGTCAGTCTGAGAGACCACTATCATTACTGTACTGTGTGGTGGGTGACCAGAACTGATACGGGCTGAGCCTCATGAAGCCCAGCCTTACTATGGCAGCCAAGCACTGCTTCCTATAACACTGCCTGACCGGCCCCAATAGCCACCAGTACCCGGGCAAGGGCCACCAGCGCCTAGGAAAATGTCAGCTACACGTCTCCCTTATAGTACGGTCTGCCTGGGACCGCCGCCATGTACTAGAACACTGCGAGGCCTCCCTGCCATCACACAGGCACGCTGCGGGCAGCCTATCTTATCAGCTCGTCTCACTGCTCCGAGCACGACGCACTGGGTTTTGGCGCCCTTCCACAGTCTCTCAGTTTAGTAGTGGGCGGAGTCGGCACGTACGTCCAGCGCGCTGACCTCAGTAGGCGGTACTGAATGTTTCCTAGCAACCGAAGCGCAGCCCCTAGTAACAAGACCCAACTACCAGCAGACAGGTACACGCCAGCGCCCTGTGTGAGTGTGTGCGGTGTGGCAACATTTAACAGTGCAGGACCCCCTGTGTGTTATCTGTGGGGGGTCTCCATATCCTCCGCCTAGTGTTCTCCCTGCCATGTCGCTCCTGGCAGGCTGTCTGTCACTCTGTCTAGGTGTCATTCTCCATCATGGCAGGCAGTGTCCATAGTTGTATGTTATCCGAGACACACACATATGTATATTAACCCCTTACTGACACTGTGTTTCTTATCTTCCTCTGCTCATTCCCAGAACCATCACTTTTTCTGTCTCCATCACCCCAGGCATATGAGGTGTTGTCTCTGCAGGACAAGCTGTGGTTCTGGAGGACCTCTGTCATTTTACTGTATGATGTGCTGATAAACAAGAAATGGTCCAAGTGTGCTGAAATGGGGACAAACAAATCCATTCTCCCATAGTTTTTGGGTCCTGTTTTTACAGTGCTCATTGTGCAGCATGACTCTCCAGGCCGGCACGATTCCGGCGATACCACACTTGTGTAGGTGTCCTTTATTTCTATAAAGGGGCCGTCCGACCTTAGGCGACCAGGCTGCGGTCACTATGAGAGTGCACAATCCTCACACTGTGCACACTGTCTGCTGTGAGGACTCTCCGGCGCTGGGAGCAGGCGATCATGTAACCGCAAGTAGGTGTTTTACATACAGTCACATTCCGACTAGACTCGTCTGGTCTCACTCAATACAATTGCTTTGAGCGAAGCCGAGTCCATCTAGTCGGCATGTGACCTTACGTATGCAAATCACACACTGGCAGGAAAATTCTCACAGCGCACAGTGCGTGTGATGTGAGGATTCCCAAGTCTGCGGTCACCTAGAGTGACTACAGATTTGTAGCCTAAGGCCGGGGTCACACCAGCGATGAATACGGACGAGTGCTATACGATAAAACATCACATAGCACTCGGACCAGTATTCATCTATGGGGCAGCTCCCATCAGCGGTTTTTTTCTCGGCTATATTCTACGTTCGAGTGAAATCGCAGCATGTTGTGATTGTCACCGACACTCGGCCATGCGCTATGTAGCACAAGCGATCGGATGATCACAGCTTCTAGTCTCCCATAGGGACTATTAAAGCAAGTAAAAAATAAGAAAAAAAGTCTTTAAAAATGTTAAAAAATATAAGAGTTCAAATCACCCCCCTTTTTGCCCCATTCAAAATAAAACAATAAAAAAAATCAAATATACACATATTTGGTATTGCTGAGTTGAGAATCGCCCGATCTATCAATATATAAAAAGAATTAATCTAATTGGTAAATGACGTAGCGGAAAAAAAATCAAAACCCCAGAATTACGTTTTTTTGGTCGCTGAAACATTGCAATAAAGTGCAATAACGGGTGATCAAAAGATCGTATACATACCAAAATCATATCAATAAAAACATCAGATCGGCGCACAAAAATAAGCCCTCACTTGACCCCAGATCCCAAAAAATGGAGACGCTATGGGTCTCGGAAAATAGCAACTTTTTTTTTTTACATTTTTTTTTTCTTTTTACAAATTTTGGAATTTTTTATCAACACATAAATAAAAAAGAACCTAGACATGTTTGGTTTCTGTGAACTCGTAGTTACCTGGAGAATTGTAGTGGCAGTTCAGTTTTAGCATTTAGTGAATATGGTAAAAAAAAATCCAAAAAACAATTGTGGAATTACACTTTTTTTTGCAATGTCACTGTGTTTGGATTTTTTTTTCCCATTTTCCAGTACATAATATTGTAAAATCAATACAGGTATTCAAAAGTACAACTTGTCCTGCAAAAAACAAGCCCTCACATGGCCATATTGATGGAAAAATAAAAAAACTTATGGCTCTGGAAAGAAGGGGAGCAAAAAATGGAAATATCTATGGTCCTTAAGGGGTTAAAGAGAACCTATCAGCGCTATTAACCTGCAAATATAGGGTTAATCTGCAGCTACAGCGTTATAATGCTGTCCAGCCGCGTTACTGAAAACACGGCTACCGGAAGAAAATTAACTTTATTCCTGCTGCCAGCTTTCAGTTATCGTTCACACCATTGTGTGGTGTGACTAAGGCCGGGGTCACACATGCAGCAAACTCGGACGAGTCTCGCATGTTAATACCCAGCACTGCCGCCGGCACTCTGGAGCGGAGCATGCGGCTGCATGTACTTCTATGCAGCCGCACGCTCCGCTCTCGAGTGCCGGCGACAGTGCCGCGTATTGACGTGGGAGACTCGTCTGAGTTTCTCGCATGTGTGACCCTGGTCTAAGCGTACCCTGGCAATTTGATTGACAGCGCGCTCTGCACAGATGCACCGCAGAGCAACTCACTTTGTACTCAGTGGTGACTGTAGCAACTCCTTCCACATCTCTATATCAAATGAGGGGAATAAAGTTAATTTTGTCCTGGTGCCATTAACCTTGAGAATGACTCTATATCTTGCAAGTTAGGCCAGTTTCACACGTCCTGATATTTTCAGTACCGGAGATATCCAAGTCCTTGTGTGTAATACTTGTGGCACGCGTTTGGCAACCGTGTGCCGCATTAGTACCACACGCACCGGCGCCAGAGAAACAGCGGTACAGTTAGCGCTGTTCCCCGGCGCCAGGTGTTGAAGACTGCTCGCATCATTCTCCCCTGCTCTGCTGGCGATCAGCGTGAGCAGGGGTGAATGATGAGTGTTATGTTTAACTGATAACATCAACAGCAGGCGGCGGCTGATGGGACTATTAGGCCGGGATCACACACAGCGAGATACGGCCAAGTCTCGCAGGTTAAAACCAAGCTCTGGTGCCGGCACTCCAGAGCGGAGCGTGCAGCCGCACAGCAATACATGGAGCTGCACGCTCCGCTCCGGAGTGCCGGTGCCAGAGCTTGGTTTTAACCTGCGAGACTCGGCCGTATCTCGCTGTAGTGTGACTCCGGCCTTACTCTCATCAGCCTACACCTGTTGCCGCTAATACCAGTGAGAACAGGCGTCGGCTGATGGGAGTATTCATCACCCGCCACCTGCGTTCAAAACAAATAAATAAAAAATTTGGGATGGGTTCCCCTGTATTTTTGTTACCAACCAGGCAAAACTTACAGCAGGTAGCTTCAACCCTCAGCTGTCAGCTTCAGTAAGGCTGATTATCAAGAATAGAGGGGTCCCCACTCTGTTTTTTTATTATTTATATAAATAATTAAAAAAACAGGGTGGGGTTCCCCTCATTTTTTACAACCAGCTAATCTAAAGCTGACAGCTGGGGGCTTGTATTCTCAGGCTGGTAAAGGGTCATGGATATTGACCCACCCGGCATAAAAATAGCAGCCACCCCAAAAAAGGCACATCTATTAGATATGTCAATTCTGGCGCTTCCCACTTGCTCTGTAGCGGTGGCAAGTGGGGTTCATATTTGTGCGGTAGATGTCACCTTTTGTATTGTCTGGTGACATCAAGCCCACGGGTTAGTAATGGAGAGGTGTCTATAAGACACCTCTCCATTACTAATCCTATAGTTGTATGGTAAATAAAGACACAGCCAGAATAAAGTCCTTTATTTGAAATAAAACACACTTTTCCCTTTTCATTTAAAAATAACAAACACTGTTATACTCATCTAACGCTCATTTCATTGAATCCCTTGTCTCCAGTAATAAAGCAAAAATTAAAAAAAAATATCCCTCAGCTGTCCTTCCTTCTGTCCCATGTCGTAATCTATGTCTAGGGGATAAATAGTTTTCAACTTGGACGGTGCCAAGATGCGACCATCCAGGCTGAGAACCACTGGTGAATGAGCAGAATCAGTGAATGATGGTGACATCATCTAGGTTACCGCCGGTCACTGAGGTTGCATTCCCAGCCGGGCTGAACTACGGTGACCTCAGCACCGTGGGAAAATGTCAATGATTTCACCTCAGTTCAGCTCAGTGAGTTTTCCGCAGATAACCATGTCTGTTATTAAATAAAAACTGAAAAGTGTGTTTTGTTTTTATTTCAAATAAAGGACTTTATACTTGCTGTGTTTTTATTTACCATATAATTATAGGATTAGTAATGGAGAGGTGTCTTATTGATGCCTCTCCATTGCTAAGCCTTGGGCTTGATGTCACCAGACAATTCAAAGGTGACCTCAACTCCACAAATATGAATCCCACTTGCCATCGCTACGGGGCAAATGTGAAGAGCTGGGCAAAGCGCCAGAATTGGCGCATCTAATAGATACACCTTTTCTGGGTCTGCAGGCTGCTATTTTTAGGCTGTAGGGGCATCAATATCCATGGCCCCTTACCAGTTTGAGAATACCAGCCCCAGCTGTCAGCTTTATCTTTGCTGGATGTCAAAAATGGGGGGACTCCGACATTTTTTAAATTATTTATTGAAATAATTAAAAAAAAACAGAGTGAGGACCCCTCTATTCTTGATAACCAGCCTTGCTGAAGCTGAGGGTTGCAGCCCCTAACTGTCAGTTTTGCCTGGCTGGTTATAGAGAATACAGGTTAATCCATGCCTTTTTTATTCATTTATTTATAGCACAGGCGGTTGATGAATACTCCCATCTGTTATTAGTGGCAGTAGGTGTAGGCTGATGGGTGTAAAAGTCCATCAGCCGCAGCCTGCTCTCATTGTTATCACATGAATATAACGCTCATCATTCTCCCCTTCTTGCACTGATCGTCGGCAGATCAGCAGAGAATGATGACAGCGGTCTTCAGCACCCTGCCCGGGGAACAGAGCTAACTGTACCGCTGCTTCTCAGGCGCCGGTGCGTGTCACACTGATGACATCCCTATGTGACATCTGTGTGCACGTGTGCGAGACTTTGCGGCCTGTGCTGCTGGTAAAAAAACGGACATGTCAGCATGTTTTTCCCAAGGACAAACGGTCCATGGAAACACACTAACGTGCACAGACCCATTCTCTTGAGTGGGTCTATGTTTGTAAGTGTCTCTGGTACGTGTGAAAACTGTCACCACACGTACCGGACACACTGACATCTTAAATTGATGACCTATCCTTTTGACAATTCATCAGTGTCTGATCAGTTGGGGTCTGACACCCGACCACCACGGGGTACTACATATTCAACTCCTATTAATAAGTCATCAATGTAAAAGTAGTGCACAACCTCTTTAAAACCAAGTGGAGGCATGCAAGGTTACCTTCAAGTTTTGAAGAGGAAAAAAATTGTTAAATAATAAAAATGGCTTTGGGTTTTCTGAGACCTTTCATTTTTTGATATTTCCATTGATAGACCCATGTGACGGCTTGTTTTTTGCATGGTGAGCTGACATTTTTTGTAGCATTTTGGAGTATCACTTTTTCTCTTTATTGTGCTTAAATAGATTTGACTTTTGTGGATATGTTTATATACAGTATTTTTCGAACTATAAGACGCACCGGACCGTAAGACGCACCCCAGATTTTCAGAAGGAAAATGAGGAAAAAAGAATTAATGTGTCAAATGAGGGTCTGTCTTACAGTCCTGAACTCATCTTACTCGGGGAGGATCGGCAGCGCTGGTGGCAGCAGGAGTCAGGCAATTCTTCCAGTGGTCCGACGATCTCGCTCCCATCCCAGCCTGCGGCTGGTGTGTCAGTGTCAGTGGTGCTCGGTGCTGCAGGGGGCTCCGGCGACATGATGTGGCAGTTTGGCGGTGCTCGGTGCTGCAGGGGGCTCCGGCGATATTAAGCTCCCGCAGTTCTATTGTCTTGATGCTGTGGCCTCTGGGAAAATGGTCGCCGGATGCAGCGCATGCGCAGATTGAGATTTGGGCAATGAGGTCTCATCACGAGATCTTGGGCGATGAGACCAGATCTCGGAGTCAAAATCTCAATCTGCTCATGCACCGCCTTCGGTGGCCATTTTCCCGGAGGCCACAGCATCGAGGCAATAGAATTGCGGAGGCTTCAGGCTTTCACATAATGTCGCCGTAGCCCCCGCAGCACCGAGCACCGCCAAAACTGCCGCACCATGTCACCAGAGGCGCCCCGCAGCATCGAGCACCTCCGAAACTGCTGCACCAGCCCCTGCAGCGTCAGACCACTAGAGGAATCACTACTGCCACCACGCTAACTGTAAGTACATTCCAACTATAAGACGCACCCCCATTTTCCCCCCAAATTTTTTTGGGGAAAAGTGCGTCTTATAATCCGAAAAATACGGTATGCTTATTTCTTTTTTTTTCTTCTTTTATTTTGAATAGGGAAAAAAGGTGATTCTTCTTTATATTTTTATTTATTTTTAGACTTTTCTTTCTTTATTCTTCTTAGTCTCATTAACATTTTTTACTATGTTCATGTGGTAAAAATGACGTGGCAGTATGATACCCCAGGTCAGTGTGATTACGGAGGTACCAAACATGCATCTTTTTTTTTTTTATTTAAGTTGTGAAAAAAAAATCTGAAATTTATAAAATAAAAAAAAACACATTTCGATTGTGTAGCCATTTTCTGAGACCCGTAAAGTGTTCAATGTTTGGTCGATATGGCTCTGTGAGGGCTTATTTTTTGCGCAGTGACCCAAAGTTTTTATTGATCGGGTGGATACGATGTTTTGATCGCCTCTTATTTAATTTTTTTTTTGCAGGGGTGCAGTGGACAATAGCCTCTTATTTATTTTTTTTTTGCAGGGGTGCAGTGGACAAAAAAACCTTAATTATGGCAGTCAGTATTATTTTCCTATTAATGAATTTTATGTTTTGATAGATTGGATTTTTACTGACATAACAATATCACTAAGGTTCTTATTTAAACATACGGTAATATTTTCATAAAAATATATTTTTATTTATACATGCCTTTTTCTATTTTTTTCTATTTTCCCTTAACCCCCCCCCCCCACTTTTTTTCCATTTTTTCCATTTGTTTATACACTTGGAACCTAGTTCACGTGCATTCCCCGTGCACATGATCGTGTGGCGCTGATGGGTTGGCATGACAATCGCACTTGTCATTGCAGATCTGCTATGAGCACCACTCCGTGGCCAACATTCATAGGAGATAATCATTTCTGCTACACATAGCAGGGCGGATTTTTGGGAGGCAGAATTACCAAACACCAGCAACTCAGAAATCATATTTTGGGGGTTTTCTTTACAGTATGCTATTCACCATGTGGGAAAAGTGATAAGGCAGCTTTATCCTTCGGGGCAGTTTATCATTTTTTTATGTTTTGTCTCTTCTGCACAATAAAAATCATTTTATAGAAAAAATATTGTCACTGTATTCTGTGAGCTATAACTTTTTTATTTTTCCACCAATGGAGGTTTCTGGTGGTTTGTTTTTTTGTGGACAAGATGACGTTTTCAGCTTTTTTTTAAATAAAAATCCATAGTTTTTTTGCCACTCTATTTTGGTTTGCTTTTTCACAGCATTCACTAGTTTGACAGTTTTATAGATTGGGTCTTTATGGACTTGGTGATATTAAATATGTGTACTTTTTTGCTTATTTTTGTTTATACATAAATATGTGCATTTATTGGTGTAATATTTTTGCTCTTTATTTTGTGGGAGGGACCATTAACTTTAGTATTCTGATCACAGGTCTCATGTGTTGCACCAGCACTGCAACACATGAGACCTGTGATATTGCACTGTCAGAATGCGTGTCAGATCCTGCTTATGGCTTCACGCCCCCGCTACACCCTGAGCCATGCTTATGTCTTTTGAGCAGAATGAAGGATAATTTTTACAGATTGGTGAGTGCCCCTTTTTCTATTTCTATATTGCATCTAACAGGCCACCGTACCTGGCACACCAAGAGGTCATTGTTTGACCTCCAGGTGCCATGAAAACCATTGTGATTTTGTCACGGGGTGCCAATGTGGGTAAAAGGGGGAGCCCCCTCCCTGTCGCAACCTTCCAGATCGCGATTGCGGCATCCGGAGGGTTAATCGGCCGGCCCCTGTTACCGCATCAGCTGGTGTTTAATCTTTCTGACTCCCAAAAATCAGAATAGAAAGCGATCAAAAAATGTCATGTGCCAGAAAATAGTGCCAATAAAAACGTCAGCTCGACCCGCAAAAAACAAGCCATCACATGACTCTGTCGGCCGAAATATGGAAAAATTATAGCTCTCTAAATATAGTGATGCAAAAACTTGATTTTGCAATAAAAAGGGTCTTTTAGTACATGACCTGATATAAATCTGGTATTGCTGTAATCGCACCGAACCCAAGAATAAAGTCGCCTAATCACTTATACCGCACGAGGAACGTCATAAAAATAAATAAAACCAATTCTTCACCTGCTGTTGATTTTTTCATTCTGCCTCCCAAAGATCGCAGTAAGGCTATGTAACATAGTAACATAGTAACATAGTTATTAAGGTTGAAGGGAGACTTTAAGTCCATCTAGTTCAACCCATATCCTATCCTAACTTGCCCTAACATGTTGATCCAGAGGAAGGCAAAAAAACCCCATGTGGCAACAGTAAGCTTCACATTGGGGAAAAAAATTCCTTCCCGACTCCACATACGGCAATCAGACTAGCTCCCTGGATCAACGCAATATTAAGGAGACTAGTGTAAGTACCCTGTAATATTATACTTTTCAAGAAAGGCATCCAGTCCCTTCTTAAATTTTAGTAGGGAATCACTCATTACAACATCATATGGCAGAGAGTTCCATAGTCTCACTGCTCTTACAGTAAAGAATCCGCATCTGTGAGTATGCTTAAACCTTCTTTCCTCCAGACGTAGAGGATGCCCCCTTGTCCCCGTCACAGGTCTAAGAGTAAAAAGATCATTAGAAAGGTCTTTGTATTGTCCCCACATATATTTATACATTGTAATAAGATCACCCCTAAGCCTTCGATTCTCCAAACTAAATAACCCCAAGTGTAATAACCTGTCTTGGTATTGCAGACCCCCTAGTTCCCTAATAACCTTGGTCGCTCTTCTCTGCACCCGCTCCAGTTCACCTATGTCTTTCTTATACACCGGAGACCAGAACTGTACACAGTATTCTAAGTGTGGTCGCACTAGTGACTTATTTAGAGGTAAAATTATGTTCTCATGAGCATCTATGCCTCTTTTAATGCATCCCATTATTTTATTTGCCTTTGCCTATGTAGAAATTTCCTAAGAAAAAACGGACTCCTTCCCAGGAAGTCCGCTTTTTTTGCGCCTTTTTTGCGTTTTTTTCTGGAGCATCCTAATACAATGAAATCCGCAGATTTTCTGCAAAATTAATGAACATGCTGTTAGGCGTCGGGTTCCTGCCTCTACACAATTGGAATCCCCGAGCTTTGCCGTCTGTGGTGTCCCATTCCTCTCCGGCCACAGTGGAGCCTGCTCAGCAAAGACGTCGTCCTCGGCATCTTGCTCAGTCTGCTACTGTTGGCTTGGTTACTGCTGCTAATATATCGGCCATGCGCTAATATAGACAGTAATGGATAGTGTGTGTGATGATGGATGCTTGTGAACCGCTGAATGACTCATAAAGAAACCCCTTCCCTTTGATACGTATGTTGGTAGGGTTTAGAGTCCTGAGTCAGCGCCGAGCTGTGACACTGCATAGCGCCGCAGTGCTTCCAGCACCTCTCACACGTTAAGCCAGAGAGTGTCATCTGCACGAGACACCTCTGTACCACATACGCCACGGTGTCCATCTCAGCGGTGCCATGCGCAGTTACTGCGCTTTCCAGCGCTAAGCTTAGGCTGGTTAGTGGCATCCGCCAGGGCGGCGCTGTACACACACAGTGCGGTAACACAACTGTCGGCTGCACCCTGTGATTGCTAACAGGGCATTTCTCTAGGGTTAATCCCTGGCGCCGCAGTAGCGGTTCCCTAAGCTGTAGTCTGTGAGGTAACAGGCTTCGGCGTCTCTTTCTGTGGCTCTGTGCTGTTACAGAGTTCGCGCCTGTGCACACCGGGTCAGCGGTTACTCCGCCGGTGTTCAGTTAGCGTCCGCCATTACCGAGCAGCAGTTTGCCATCTCTGCACGGTGGAGTCCGGGTTGTGATCGCACTTTATTTTATTTTATATTTAGTGCGATCCGCAACCCTAACACATGCTGCATTTTTTTCCGCAATTCTTTTTTTTTGTGGAAAAAAATGCATCATGGGCACAAAAATTGCGGATTTCATGTAATAATAGGATGCTTAATGTATGCATTTTTTAAGCGTTTTTGCAGGGGAAAAACCAAAAATAAGTGAAACAACCTGAACGTGTGAACACAGCCTTAGGCTCGGCGCACATTTATTCCGCACACCTCTTACACCGGGGTTTATGTGTAAATCTCTGAAATAGGTGATTCAGACTGAACCTCTGGCGGAAGATTCCCTATAATGAGGCAGATGGAGACACTGTGGGCACCATAGGACCTGTGATCCTGCAGTGTCCATCTTTTTAGTCATACATAAAAGCACAGTCAGCCAGTTTTGTGCACCTCTGAAAGGAAGGTCACCTGTAATGGACACAGCACCAGAGTCAGAATGTGTGCCCAGGGAAGGGCGGAGGAAGCCGGAGGACTCCTGCTGTAAAGTGTGGCCGCGGCGGTGAGTGCGCCACAGGTTAACAGGAACTGCAACACGTGATAACCAGGGGAGTGGCTGGAGGCGAGGCAAAACCCCGTATTCCCGAGAACGGCGACGGGAGCCGGCTGAGCCGTGAGAGGAGTCAAGCAATCCGAGGTCAGACCAGAGGGTAACGTGGTAACCAAGGCACGAGACAGACAGCGTGGTTATAATACAAGCCGGTGTCAGAAGCCAGAAAGGGTAACGCGGTCACCAAGGGCACAAACGAGAGAATAGTCAGGGATCATTAGCCAAGGTCAAAACCAGAGATAAGACAGAAGGTACAGAGTCTAAGTGCAGATACAAAACGAGGGACGGGACCGGTCATACACAATACAAGCATACAAGAACAGGCAGTATACACAGGAACCACAAGGGTCAACTGCTCAGCCAAGAACGGAAATATCACTGATGACAAGTCCAGCACAGGGGTGGGTAAATATAGCCCTCCCCAAACCAAAGGGAGGCAATGCAAAATTAACCCTAGAAGGACGGTGAGGGAAATCCCATCCAGAGCCGTGACAACACCGCTAAACAGAGGCTAGACAGAGTCCAGAGTAACTCTGCTACCTCATTATAGTGAATGGATCGGGGGTTTCATCTGTCACATCACTCAGAAATTTAGTTGGAAACCCCAAAGTAAGAGAGAGTGCCAGATAAATGTGACCCCAAGCGTTATGTAAAATGTTCCCAATAAAAGCTTCAACTTATTCCACAAAAAAAGCAAGTCCCCATTCAGGTCTGTCATCTGTTAACGGAAATAAAGGGGGCTTCCACGTTACTGGTAGCATAAAGGCTCTGGAAAAGCTAAATGGTTTCTCACCCGCCAAAAGAAATTCTGCGCTCCCAAATTCAAATGTCCTCCTCCCTTCTGAGCCCCACAGTGTACCTAAACCACATATATCATCCACATGTTTGGCATTTCTGTAGTGATGAGAGCCCGCCTAACTTATGGGTACATGTATCCAGAAGCAGGGGCTGAGTATAACGTACTGGTCACTTCAGCGTACTGGTCACTACAATGGCAGTTTGCATTTTTCCCTCAGCAACATCCACTGCTGCCTGTTTCTGGAAAACACTTATGGCGTCAAAATCATCACTACACTTGTAGATAAATTCCTAAAGGGGTGTAATTTCCAAACTAGGGTTGCATGAGGGGGGGGGAATTCTGCTTTTCTAGCTCTTTATATAGAGTCTTGAAACTATTCTATAATAATTTGTTCCTCAAGAGTCAAATAGCGCTCCGTCCCACCAGAGTCTTGCTGTGTGGCTAAGCTGTACTGTACAGCCACATATGGGGTATTGCCAAGTTCAGAAGAAATTGTGTAATGCATTTTGCACCATTTTTACCCATTTCCCAGTGTGAAAATGTAAAATCTGGGGCTGAAACAATTTTTTTGTGGTAAAAATGTAATTATTTTTCTTCACTACCCAATGGTATCAAATTCTGTGACACACTTGTGGTGACAATATGATCACTGCACCCCTAGATGCACTCATTGAGAGGTGTAGTTTGTCTTTACTTCTGTAGTTAGCTTGTTTTTGTGATTATAACTGAGTCACCAAATGTGTCCTTCTTGCTTATGTTGCCTTTTGAGTACACTGTTTTGACGAAGAGATATGTTCTCTTGCTCTGACTCAAAAGGTCTAAATTTCTGTGACTATGACTTGTTTTCATCACTGTTCATTTGTTAAACCTAAACTCAATAAAAAGAGCGTTGAAATAAAAAGAGAGGTGTAGTTTGTAAAATGGGGTCACTTACGGGGGTTTCTGCTGTTCTGGCATCTCAGGTGCTCTGCCAATGTGACATGGCCCCCTCAAACCAATGCAGCAAAGCCTGCACTGTAATATGGCGCTCCTTCCCTTTCATGCCCTGCCGTGCTCCCAGACATTGGTTTTCCACCACATCCTGGGTATTGGCATACTCAGGAGAAATTGCACAACAAATTGTATGGAACAATTTTACCTTTTACCCTTACAAAAATGCAAAATATGAAGCTAAAAGGATTTATTTGTGAAAAATGTTGTTTTTTTATTTCCACGGCTCTACGTTATAAACTTCTGTGAAGCATCTGTGGGTTCAAGGTGCTCAATAAACATATAGATAAGTTCCCTAAGGGGTCTAGTTTCCAAAATGGTGTCACTTGTTGGGGGTTTCTTTATATAGGCACATCAGGGGCTCTCCAAACGCGACATGGCAACTGCTAATTGTTCCAGCATATTTTACATTCGAAAAGTCAAATGGTACTCCTTCCCTTACGATCCCTGCCGTGTGCCCAAACAGTAGATTTCCCCCACATATGAGGTATCGGCATGCTCAGGAGTAATTGTAAAACAAAATTTACAGTCCATTTTCTCCTGTTACCCTTGTGAAAGTAAAAAAAATTAGGTCTAAAGGAAAATTTTTGTGACAGAAAAGTAAATTTTTATCCTTCTTCATTCTATTCATTCCTGTGAAGCACCTGAAGGGTTAATAAACTCCTTAAATGTGGTTTTGCGCACCTTGAGGGGTGCAGTTTTTAGAATGGTGTCACTTTTGGGTATTTTCTGTCATATAGGTCCCGCAAAGTCACTTCAAATGTGATGTGGTCCCTAAAAAAAATGGTTTTGTAAATTTTGTTGGAAAAACGAGAAATCTCTGGTCAACTTTTAACCATTATAACTCCCTAACAAAAAAAATTATGTTTCAAAAATTGTGGTGATGTAAAGTAAACATGTAGTAAATGTTATTTATTAACTATGTTGTGCGATATGGCTCTCTGATTTAAGGGCATAAAAATTAAAAGTTTTAAAATTACAACATTTTCACCAAAATTCCATTTTTTTTAATCAAATAAACACAAGTCATATCAAAGAAATTTTACCACTATCATAAAGTAGAATATATCACAAGAAAACATTCTCAGAATCAGTGGGATCCGTTGAAGCGTTCCAGAGTTATTACATCATAAAGTGACAGTGATCAGAATTGAAAAAATTGGCCTGGTCACGAAGGCAAATACAGGCTCGCGCGCGAAAGGGTAAAAAAACACATGAATGGGGACAAAATCTTTTCTCTGTGATAATTAGGAGTAGTAATTGAGATGTTCTGTGGAATTAAGATGTATTATGACAGGTATCATATATATTTTAATTTTAGGCTGATTTTCTGAAGTTTTTCACTCCCATACACTTGAAACTGAATCACTTGGACATTTATTGCTCTGTTCCTTTGAGATCCACAATGGTTTTTTAATAGAACGTTTTTAATTTTGGAAAATATATCTGCACATTGTTCACCATCCATGGGGACTGTACACCTGTCAGAAATGGTAAATTGTATCTGAGAGCTCATACACACCTCCGTCTCTGCTCTTGCGCACCCCCCTTATTCTATGCTCATTCATTGGACGTTCATCCACACTGAGCCTGTGTTATCCTCGCACACCGAGGTGGGAGGGTGAGTAAGCAGTGCTTGCCTCAGTCACTGGGCACAGTCACAACCCTCAGGCTGCACATCAGCACATTGCTCTTTCCTAATTCATATACCACGGTGGCTTTATTGTCTCTGGAGTATCAGCAGTTTCTCACCCGCCCTAACTGTTTTATAGGGGGGAGGCAAAAGGGATCTGAAGACGTGAAGATGGCGACAGGGATGAGCTGGCATCAGCAACAGCATTACTACGGTGGAGGGGCTTCTACCAGTACTGCCAAGTTTGTGCCCTCATCTCCTGGTGTAATGGCACATCAAGCTGGACTGAGTATGGAGTATACAGCAGACCTGCACCTTAAAATGAGCAAGAAGATAGCACAGCTGACAAAGGTAATGAGCAGTTATGGAAAGGGTTAATGATGCTGGGACGCATGCTAGTTATGGCCTTTAAAGCGCTGGCTTCTAAAACCATTTGTGAAATGTATGCTGATGTACAGCGCTTTAACTGATGAAGTATGTATGTGTGTATATATATATATGTGCTAGTGTGTGCATATACATATATATATATATATACAGTGTATATATATATATATATATATATATATATATACACACACATTGTTTTCAAATATTATGCAAATATTTACTTTGGAGAAAAATAATAACGGTGCTAACTTTTAGGAATAAATGGAATGTTATTACTGCATAAAATATACTCATCAGGAGCTGCATAGATGTCATCTTCCCTACAGATAGCATTCAGTATCGCTGATGGAAAATCGAACAGTCAATGCATTGAAGACGTTTTTGGTTGTTGCTCCCCGTTGATGACAGTCATGATTCTGTGTTGTTATATTCGACTGTACATTCCTTGAAATAACTTATTTCTAGGTTACCGATTGCCTATGCAAGTCTTAGGTGAGCATTGTCAGTCAGTGAGCGGACAGCGCCCACCCATTCCTTCTAGTTGGCCAAACCACAACATGGCAAAAGTCACATTAAAAATATGGGCAAATGTATGCAATCATTTGCCTAAACAGTTGCCATCGTCTTGCAATGACTGGCAGAAGTGTACACCAGATGGTGTATGCTTTTTTCCCTTTTTTGTATTCATTTGTAGTGAAAAGCACATTCAAATACATTTTTTCAATACAGCTGTAGCCAGGGTTATATCGATATCAAGCAAATTACCAGAGGACACCTTTTTGGGATATTGTGAGACAGTCGAGGTCCACATAGGTGTAATTGTTAGATTTGTACATTTGTCTATAGTCTTGAAACACAATGGAAAACGAGCCTTAAAGGAGTTAGTTGTGTAGTTTCACAGAATTCTGAAAACGTAGTAGGATATTTGGGGAATTGAAGTTACTACATATCATGTCCTTCTGCTCTTTTTCAGATTCCAGATTCACAGCTAACGATAATGTGAATTTCATTCACAGACTATAGATTGCTATAAATGACTTGATGACAGGAGTAGTAACGTTACATTTGAGAACCAATACCTTAGGGCTAATTTACTCAAATGCGAGAAACTCGGACGAGTCTCGCACATCAATACCCGGCACTGCCGCCAGCACTCGGACCGGAGCGTTCAGCTGCATAGAAATACATGCAGCTCCGATCCGAGTGCAGAGAAACTAAGGAAAAGATGACAATTCCTAGTCTTATTTAAATATGTATGACTAGAGTTGAGCGATACCGTCCGATACTTCAAAGTATCGGATCGGAATGGATCGGCCGATCTTAAAAAAAAGTATCGGTATCGCCGATTCCGATACCGGAAGTCCCATTCAAGTCTATGGGACTTCCGGTATCGGAATAAGAAAAACCCTATTTTTGCCTTGTACAGCCTCTCTGGGGTCTGTACGGGCCTTTCGGGGGGCTGTGCCGGCCTGCCAGGGGGTCTGTGCAGGCTCCGGTGGTCTGTGCCGGCCTGCCGGGGGGCTGTGCCGGCCTGCCAGGGGGTCTGTGCAGGCTCCGGTGGTCTGTGCCGGCCTGCCGGGGGGCTGTGACGGCCTGCCGGGGGGGCTGTGCAGGCTCCGGTGGTCTGTGCCGGCCTGCCGGGGGGCTGTGCCGGCCTGCCGGTGGTCTGTGCAGGCTCCGGGGGGCTGTGCAGGCATCGTCCGATGGGACTACAAGTATATACTACATGCATGCAACATGCATACTACATATATACTACATGTAACATACATACTACATATATACTACATGCATGCTACATACATACTACATGCATGCTACATACATACTACATGCATGCTACATGCATGCTACATACATACTACATGCTACATACATACTACATACATACTACATATATACTACATGCATGCTACATACATACTACATATATACTACATACATACTACATGCATGCTACATACATACTACATGCATGCTACATACATACTACATGCTACATACATACTACATACATACTACATATATACTACATGCATGCTACATACATACTACATGCTACATACATACTACATATATACTACATGCATACTACATACATGCTACATACTACATGCATGCTATATATATACTACATGCATGCTACATACATACTACATGCATGCTACATACATACTACATACTACATACATACTACATATATACTACATGCATGCTACATACATACTACATATATACTACATACATACTACATGCATGCTACATACATACTACATGCATGCTACATACATACTACATGCTACATACATACTACATACATACTACATATATACTACATGCATGCTACATACATACTACATGCTACATACATACTACATGTATACTACATGCATGCTACATACATACTACATGCTACATACATACTACATATATACTACATGCATGCTACATACAATACATTCATACAATACATACATAGACATACAGTACATATAACATAGAGTAACATACTTACCAATACTTGTCACATTGTTCCCCGAAGCCATTGTCGTGTACGGAATAAATATTAACATAACAAACCACAAAAATACTCACCCATGATCCGAAGCAGTCCACGAGTGTGTCCCACGACGATCTTGGGTAGAGAACTGCAGCATCAGCTGATGCTGCCGCTCTCTACGGGCTGCAGGAATCCAATGACGGAAGGTAGGTATCCTTCTGCACTGTATTCCTCCGCCACTTAAAAAATAAAGTCCCTAGTCTCACTTTATGCCATTGCTGCGTGGGAATTTCGGATGATAGGACTACTACTGTCCCATCATTGGCTAATGTGTCAATCACTGTCATGGTAGCAGGCATCGCCCGATGGGACTTGTAGTCCCATCGGACGATGCCAGCACAGACCCCCGGAGCCTGCACAGACCACCGGCAGGCCGGCACAGCCCCCCGGCAGGCCGACACAGCCCCCCGAAGCCTGCACAGACCACCGGCAGGCCGGCACAGCCCCTCGGCAGGCCGGCACAGACTACCGGAGCCTGCACAGCCCCCCGGCAGGCCGGCACAGACCACCGGAGCCTGCACAGCCCCCCGGCAGGCCGGCAGAGACCCCCGGAAGGCCCGAAATGACGGCGCATCATGATGCGCACACACCGCGCATCATGATGACGTCAGGCTGTCAATCAACTTTGAACTTCCGATTCCGATACCGACATCCGATATTGAAAAAATATCGGATGTCGGTATCGGAATTCCGATACAGCAAGTATCGGCCGATACCCGATACTTGCGGTATCGGAATGCTCAACACTATGTACGACATGTTTATACATAATATATTTACACAAATTTATACATATCTATAAATAAATAAACATTTACGTTGCTCTTGGCCCATTTCTTTATTTGAAGGCCTCTTAGGTTGCATGGACACCATCCGTTGACCAAAAACGGAGCTCACTAAATGCGTGGACTTGTATTACTAGGATAGCCATTTTACTGAATGGGCGCCATGTACTGCTATAATTTTCATGCAGAAAAAAATGCATTGGCCGTGACTTCCCCTGGCCTACTCATTTGCTTGCTGGGGGGTTTACGAGACAACCCTTTTAAAGACCTGTCTAATGAGTGACTTTCCTTTACCTTCTTTGCAGGCCTAGTCTCTGGCAATCTAATATATGAAGCTCAATGTGTGTGTGTGTGTATGTATGTATGTGTGTATGTCCGGGATTGGCATCTGCAGCGTCGCAACTACAGCCTCAAAATTTTGCATAGTCACACGTCTGGACCCTGAGAGCATCATAGGCTATGTAGTGAGGCGAAATTTTAACCCCACACGTTCCAATTCACCAAACAATTTTGCCCCTACGTACATAATGGGGAAAAAGTGTATGTATGTATGTATGTGTGTATGTCCGGGATTGGCACTTGCACCGTTGCTGCCACAGCCACAAAATTTTGCACAGTCACACGTCTGGACCCCGAGAGCGTCATAGGCTATGTTGTGAGGCGAAATTTTAACCCCACGCGTTCCAATTCGCCAAACAATTTTGCCTATTATTCTTATCATTTCTATGGTGTTATCGTCCTTCTGTAAAGCTGGAAATAACACAATTTATTACCGTGCCAACACAGACCACCCTCTGACACAGACTGCAGGGGGAGCCCAGTATCACACAGGATAGGATTAGATACACGGCTCAGCAGTTAGTATCACACAGGATAGGATTAGATACACAGCTCAGCAGTCAGTATCACACAGGAGAGGATTAGACACACGGCTCAGCAGTCAGTATCACACAGGATAGGAATAGATACACGGCTCAGCAGACAGTATCACACAGTATAGGATTAGATACACAGCTCAGCACACATTATCACACAGAATAGTATTAGACAGCTCAGCAGACAGTATCACACAGAATAGGATTAGATACACAGCTCAGCAGTCAGTATCACACAGGATAGGATTAGATACACGGCTCAGCAGTCAGTATCACACAGGATAGGATTAGATACACGGCTCAGCAGTCAGTATCACACAGGATAGGATTAGATACACGGCTGAGCAGTCAGTAACACACGATAGGATTAGATACACAGCTCAGCAGTCAGTATCACACAGGATAGGGTTAGATACACAGCTCAGCAGACGGTATCACACAGGATAGGATTAGATACACTGCTCAGCAGTCAGTATCACACAGGATAGGATTAGATACACGGCTGAGCAGTCAGTAACACACGATAGGATTAGATACACAGCTCAGCAGAAAGTATCACACAGGAGAGGATTAGGTACACAGCTCAGCAGACATTATCACACAGGATAGGGTTAGATACACAGCTCAGAAACAGGATGTGCCAAAGGAGAGGACATTTTCATTCCAAGAATTCCACTCATTCCATCTGATTTGTTTTTTGATTTCAAACGTCTCCAGTTTCCAGTTCAACTGCTATTTGCAATGTCCATTAACAATGCTCAGGGACAGTCCTTGAAAGTAGTAGGGATCGATTTGCAATCTCCATGCTTTTCTCATGGTCAACTTTACGTGCTCTGTTCAAGAGTTGGAACTGCCAAAAATCTGTTCATCTTTGCTCCGAAAGGAAAAACCAAAAATGTTGTTTATCAAAAGGCTCTTGAATGAGTTGAAAATAAAATACTATCAATACTTAGGTAATCGTTTAGTTAATTTGTGTTGCAAATCTGTAGGGTTGAATATATGATGTGAAATGTTTTTATGTGCAATATAATCATTATAATTTGTTATGACTAACCACAGTTGGTTACTATGCCCAGGCAACGCCGGGCTCTTCAGCTAGTTGTCTATATAATACATATAACCCAGTGGACGGTAAAGCATGCATTGATTACTGAATACATTTGTTACTAGAATTACAGATCTTTTATATACTGTTTTTTTATACATTGTTGAGATTGCTTTTCTTTTAGATGTTATAGGGCGGCACTTCGATATATCAATGTACTATTTTTAATAGGATATTTTTTAGAAGTACTTCTAAAATAAATCAAAGTTAGACAGTATTTGGCATCTTCCATAGCAGTTAAAGTCCAGGAGTGCCTCCAGTTGAACATGACTTGTGTGGATACTGTCTTTTACACCTGGCCTCCTCTCAGGAATTCTGAATACACAGGAGACCAGTTACTGCCTGTCTTCCATGGGAAAATGGAGACATGTCGATGGTCTCTTTGTGTACTGATAACTAGGAAGCCATAAACACTTTTGTCTCATCTCTTTTCATGTGGTTATGCTTAGTTTATAAAATCTTCTCCTAAGCAAAATAGTAGATCAGGTTATGCTTGCATACTGGCGTACATACCTTATATTTATAGGAAACTTGGGGAGACGAGCAGCTGAAATCCTTGGATAAGGGCGCGTGTATGTATAAATGAACATTAGCCAGAAGGGAAATCTTAGCTGGCTTGCCATCCAGACTCGGTGGTACATCAAGTTCAGCTCAAGGCTTTCATACTCAAACGCACAAATTCTGCTGGAAGTGGAAAGGCTGAGCTTATTGTATTGATTTTATTATATCAGACTACATATGATTATTATCATGTGGTTAAAGAAAGAACCGTCTGATTCAGTATTAAATTGGAAGAGTGCGCTGTTCCCGTGTGTTTCACATTCTGACATCATCCTGTCAGACACTATGACCTAGATACATCAAGGGTACTAAGCATTAACACTTATTAACTCCTAGTTATATGAATGAGCAGGAGCGATGGCAAGCAATAATGTAATTAGGTCTACATTCCACTAATATCACAAAGGGCTTCTCTTTGGACAATCAATCTCTATTTGTTAAAAGGATATATATATATATATATATATATATATATATATTATTTATTTTCCCGTTGCTATGATCTCCAGCGGAAGCTGTAATATGTGTTGAAATCTGGAAGCAAGTGGTAAATCTGCCTGTGATACCACCAGAGGGAAATTGCAAGCATTGCACTGGGCCCTTTCAAATTATTGTATTGTCTACATGTAAGGTTCTAGCAGGAATGTGTGATGCAGTGACAAGCAGGAGGCAGAGCAAGAGTTAACGGGTTGTTTATAAAGCGTTATTATCACAGTGAATACTCCACACAGGGAGAGAGAAGGTTAGGGAATATAAGTGAACAAAATGTATACAGTAATAGAACAATAGTAGAAGTTCAAATAACGGGTTAACTTATCAGTTTGTGGTTCCTGGATGGAGGAAGTTGGAAAATCCCATGATGGCGCCATAGGGAAGGTACTGTATTTTTAATTTTTAACCCCTTATCGTCCAATCATGGACTCTCCCCTTGTTTGGTGTCGGCTCCGGCGATGAGCCCAAACCTTTTCTGGCACATTACAGCTGATCTGATCAGCTAACATGTGCCAGGAACAGCTGCGGGTGGAATCGTGATTCACCCGTGGCTGTTAACATGTTAAATGCCACTGTCAAACTCTGACAGCAGCATTTAACATGCACGTGCAGGAAGCACGTTATTACGTCCTCCTATCGGCGCCCATGTCACATGACTGCAGGTCGCCCATGGGTTGGCATGACAACCCAAGGTCAGCAGAAGACCACTGTGGTTGTCATAGCTGCATAGCAATGAGCGCCGCCCAGTGGTCGGCACTCATAACAAGTGAGCATGTCTGCTACATAGAGCAGAGCTGCAGCCCTGCTGTATGTAGCACAAGCGATCGGATGATCACAGCTTCTAGTCTCCCATGGGGACTATTGAAGCAAGTAAAAAGTAAAAAAAAATCTTTTTAAAAATATTAAAAAAATATAAAAGTTCAAATCACTCCTCTTTCACCCCATTCAAAATAAAACAATAAAAAAAATCACATATGCCCATATTTGGTATCGCTGCATTCAGAATCGCCCGATCTATCAATCTATAAAAAGAATTACTCCAATCGGTAAACGGCGTAGCGAGAAAAAAATCGAAACGCCAGAGTTACGTTTTTTTGGTCGCTGCAACATTGCAATAAAATGCAGTAACTGGTGATCAAAAGATCGTATACACACCAAAATAGTATCAATAAAAACGTCACATCGGCGTACAAAAAATAAGCCCTCATCCAGTCCCAGATCCCAAAAAATGGAGACGCTACTGGGCCTGGAAAATGGCAACTTTTTTTTTTTTTTTTACAAATTTTGGCATTTTTTTTTCACCACTTACATAAAAAAGAACCTTGACATGTTTGGTGGTCTCTGTGAACTCATAATAACCTGGAGAATAATAATTGCAGGTCAGTTTTAGCATTTGGTGAACATGGTAAAAAAAAATCCAAAAAACAATTGTGGAATTGCACTTTTTTGCAATTTCACCGCATTTGGAATTTTTGTCCCGTTTTCCAGCACATGATATGGTAAAATCAATGATGCCATTCAAAAGGACAACTTGTCCCACAAAAAAAACAAGCCCTCACATGGCCATATTGATGGAAAAATAAAAAAGCTATGGCCGTGGGAAAAAGGGGAGCAAAAAAATGGAAACCCAAAAACGGAAATACCCCTGGTCCTTAAGGGGTTAAAACTAAAAATGTTTTACATAACATGTTGTTTTAACCTGTGCTTCATTAAATTGTATTTGTTGTTTGTTTGTTTGTTTTTTTAAATAAATGTTTAATACAGCCACTGAGGGCTGCCATTTTGCTTTGTAGGCCTGTAAGTGTCACTGCACAACACTTACAGTCTGTAAATACGGCAACCCCTGGGCATAGGAGACAGCGGTTGGACGCCGACCCTACACCTTACATTACATCAGCAGTAAACTGGGCACACCTCTGTTAGCTGCCCAATTCACAGCTGTAGGTGTAGCCGGGTGCCATTTTATTGTAGCACACTGCTGAGCTCCACTTACCTTCTATCGCCAGGACCTGAGACCGGAAGCTGTACTGTTCACTTCCTTTAAAACAGGTCCTGGGTTGTGTGGAGTCTAGAGGAGCAGCAGACAGCAGTGAAGATTGTGGGCTGTAGGAGCAGCGACAACTTCATCCATTGGTAAGTATCAGGGCTGCGGCAGTGAAGGGCCAGACATGGTATTTTTGTGCACAGTCAAAAATATGAAGGGGGGGGACATGGAAAGTGGTGTGGGGAGGGATACATGAAAAGTGGTATGGGGAGAGAGATGTGGAAAGTGGTGTGGGAAGAGAGACATGGAAAGGGGTGTGGGGAGAGAGACATGGAAAGTGCTGTGGGGATTGACTTACTGTCATTTTCCATGTCCCCCCCCCCTCATATTTCTGCCTTTGCAGAAAGGCACCAAGCCTGGCCCTGATACTGACACCGCCTCATCCGATACTCACCGATGGTTCACACTGCTTCTCTGGCCCAGTAGCTTGCGGAGATCACAATGCAGTCACCAATGAAATGGCGCTGCACTGTGATTCTAGTCTTTATTCTGTATTGTGCACTATCTGGGACTCATTATACTGTATTGTGCACTATGTGGGGCCCAATGCACAATATGTAGGACTATATGAAAATCTAGGGGGTTCAATAAAATGAAAATTAGTTTGTAATTACTTTGAAAGGTTTTTTTTGGGTGTGGGGGTTGTCAATAAATGTGATACCATTCCATCCACTTGTATGAAAGCAGTGGTGTAATGTGTGATCCAGCTCTGTCTACATCTATGGGAGTAGTAGTGTAGTGAACGGAGTGGGATCGCACATTACACCACTGCTCCCATAGAACCACTGTCTGTTAGGCAAACCCTGCATGTGTTGCTGCTGTCGAACAGCTGCGAGACATGCAGCCACGGGTACTCGAAGATATTTTTCGAGCACGCCGAAGACACTCAGCACACTAGCATGCTCGGATGTCACTACTAGACATGTCTTCAATCACCCATAGTTCAGTTGCCAAACTCCATGGCAAATTTTGAGAAACGGGTTCTGTAACCAATGAATAGAGTTGAGCGAAACGGGTCGAAAAAATTCAAAAGTCGCCGACTTTTGGCAAAGTCGGGTTTCATGAAACGAAACCCGACCCTAGGATAAGGTCGGCCACGAGGTCGGCGACTTACGCGCCAAAGTCGCGTTTCAAAAGTTTGTTTTGCGCTCTTTTTCAGCCAATCAGGATCCACGGACACTGTGGGCAACGTGATGACATAGGCACGGGTCACCACCATCTTTCAGAAGGGCATGCAAGTGATTGGCTTGCTTTGGTGGGCGTCACAGGGGGTATAAAAGGGCGTGCACGCCGACCGCCATCTTACTTCTGCCGATCTTAGTATAGGGAGAGGTTGCTGCTGATTCTGTAGGGAGAGCGTTAGGCAGGGAAGAAGACAAAAAAACTGCTTCTGCTGCTAGCGATTTGGCCTGCACAACACACCAGTCACTGTGTGTGCAGTGCAAGGGGAGGCTATATAGTGGTGTATCAGTGGTGTTGGTTGTTGGGCTGCCTTCTAAGGCTTCTTGACATTCCTGCATTGCTGTTTACCCACTGCTCCGCAAACTGCTTTTTTAAAAGCAATCCCAATTTTTTTTTTTTGTCCTGCTGAGAAGAAAAAAAAACTGCTTCTGCTGCTAGCAATTTGGCCTGCACAACACACCAGTCACTGTGTGTGCAGTGCAAGGGGAGGCTATATAGTGGTGTATCAGTGGTGTTGGTTGTTGGGCTGCCTTCTAAGGCTTCCTGACATTCCTGCATTGCTGTTTACCCACTGCTCCGCAAACTGCTTTTTTAAAAGCAATCCAATCTCCCTTATCCTCTAGTCACTTTTGTCACAGCTGTGCCATCGAGCCTGTCACATAGCGCTCAGATTTTCATTGGGCCTCACACAATCCAAAAGTGTCCAGTGTCCAAAAGTGTGTGCAGAGATTCAAAATCTCCCTTATCCTCTAGTCACTTTGGTCACAGCTGTGCCATCGAGCCTGTCACATAGCGCTCAGATATCAGTGGGCCTCACACAATCCAAAAGTGTCCATCCAGTGTCCAAAAGTGTGTGCAGAGATTCAAAATCTCCCTTATCCTCTAGTCACTTTGGTCACAGCTGTGCCATCGAGCCTGTCACATAGCGCTCAGATATCAGTGGGCCTCACACAATCCAAAAGTGTCCAGTGTCCAAAAGTGTGTGCAGAGATTCAAAATCTCCCTTATCCTCTAGTCACTTTGGTCACAGCTGTGCCATCGAGCCTGTCACATAGCGCTCAGATATCAGTGGGCCTCACACAATCCAAAAGTGTCCATCCAGTGTCCAAAAGTGTGTGCAGAGATTCAAAATCTCCCTTATCCTCTAGTCACTTTGGTCACAGCTGTGCCATCGAGCCTGTCACATAGCGCTCAGATATCAGTGGGCCTCACACAATCCAAAAGTGTCCAGTGTCCAAAAGTGTGTGCAGAGATTCAAAATCTCCCTTATCCTCTAGTCACTTTGGTCACAGCTGTGCCATCGAGCCTGTCACATAGCGCTCAGATATCAGTGGGCCTCACACAATCCAAAAGTGTCCAGTGTCCAAAAGTGTGTGCAGAGATTCAAAATCTCCCTTATCCTCTAGTCACTTTGGTCACAGCTGTGCCATCGAGCCTGTCACATAGCGCTCAGATATCAGTGGGCCTCACACAATCCAAAAGTGTCCATCCAGTGTCCAAAAGTGTGTGCAGAGATTCAAAATCTCCCTTATCCTCTAGTCACTTTGGTCACAGCTGTGCCATCGAGCCTGTCACATAGCGCTCAGATATCAGTGGGCCTCACACAATCCAAAAGTGTCCAGTGTCCAAAAGTGTGTGCAGAGATTCAAAATCTCCCTTATCCTCTAGTCACTTTGGTCACAGCTGTGCCATCGAGCCTGTCACATAGCGCTCAGATATCAGTGGGCCTCACACAATCCAAAAGTGTCCAGTGTCCAAAAGTGTGTGCAGAGATTCAAAATCTCCCTTATCCTCTAGTCACTTTGGTCACAACTGTGCCATCGAGCCTGTCACATAGCGCTCAGATATCAGTGGGCCTCACACAATCCAAAAGTGTCCAGTGTCCAAAAGTGTGTGGAGAGATTCAAAATCTCCCTTATCCTCTAGTCACTTTGGTCACAGCTGTGCCATCGAGCCTGTCACATAGCGCTCAGATATCAGTGGGCCTCACACAATCCAAAAGTGTCCAGTGTCCAAAAGTGTGTGCAGAGATTCAAAATCTCCCTTATCCTCTAGTCACTTTGGTCACAGCTGTGCCATCGAGCCTGTCACATAGCGCTCAGATATCAGTGGGCCTCACACAATCCAAAAGTGTCCATCCAGTGTCCAAAAGTGTGTGCAGAGATTCAAAATCTCCCTTATCCTCTAGTCACTTTGGTCACAGCTGTGCCATCGAGCCTGTCACATAGCGCTCAGATATCAGTGGGCCTCACACAATCCAAAAGTGTCCAGTGTCCAAAAGTGTGTGCAGAGATTCAAAATCTCCCTTATCCTCTAGTCACTTTGGTCACAGCTGTGCCAACGAGCCTGTCACATAGCGCTCAGATATCAGTGGGCCTCACACAATCCAAAAGTGTCCAGTATCCACAAGTGTCTGCAGAAATTCAAAATCTCCCCTGTCCTATAGACACCTTGTACCTTGTTTTACATTACTATATAGTTTGTTGGATTTTGTCTACATTTCTACCAAAAATGAGGAAGGCTGGTGGAAGAGGCCGTGGAATCGGGCGGGGGTTGGCAGCTGGTAATGATGGTGTTGGTGGTGGATCTGATGGTAGTGGCAAGAGCAAAATAGGACCGAATGCAGGAGGTGCTGACCCTGCGTCATCGTCTGGCTACATAAGGCCTCGAACGCTTAGTTTTCTAGGAGTTGGCAAACCGCTTTTAAAGCCAGAGCATCAGGAAAAAGTTTTGTCTTACATTGCTGACTCAGCCTCCAGCTCTATCGCCTCCTCTTCTTCAGTTGTAAAAAGTAAAAGCACTGAGTCGTCATTGGAGGCTCATGTTCATGAACCACACCTTTCCTTGTGTCCTTCACCCCAACCAAGATTGAAGGATGACGCAGGCCATACTACTGATTACTCCATGGAGCTGTTTTCACATACCATGCCTGGATTATCAAGTGAAATGGTGAATTACCCAGGCCAAGATGAATCTGACATGGAGTGCACTGATGCACAGCCGCTGATGGATGATTCTGCTGGTACATTCACTCAGAGCACTACATTGTCCTCGCAGTGTACAGAGCCAGATTCTGACCCTGATGAGACTCAGGTGCCCCTTCCCGCACACTATACCACCATACACGGTGACACAGAGGAAGGTGCACATGACATAGAAGAGGAGGTGATGGATGACCCAGTTGTTGACCCAGATTGGCATCCATTGGGGGAAGAGGGTGCTGCTTCCAATAGCTCAGATGAGGAGCATCCACAGCAGACATCGACATCACAACAGCTGTTATCTGGCAGGCCCGGAGCACTCCAAAGACAGGTTCCAAACATCAAAAGAGTTGCTGGACAGCTTGCCAGAGGGTCAAAAGATCACAGCGTGCTACGCCGCAAAATGTCTGCCAAAGTAGGAAGAGTGCAGTGTGGCACTTTTTTGACCAAAATCCTCATGATCAGGCCAAGGTTATCTGTAAGAAGTGCGCAAAGACCTTTAGCCGAGGGAAAAATCTGAAAAATTTGAATACCAGTTGCATGCTTAGACATTTAACCAGCATGCACTTGCAAGCGTGGACACAACACCAAACCTCAAGTGCCACATGTGCAACTGATCACAACGAAGGTAGTCAGCAACGCTACATTGTTTCCCCCACTGTAAGTCCACCGGTTAGCACAGCAGCAAATGTTGAGGTGTCGTTGCAAGACCACAGCAGTCAGGGAATCCCACTGTTATATCAACGGAAGACTGATTCTAGGCCATCAGAAAGAACACCAACTCCATCACCATCATCAACCCTCTCTCAGTCCGCCCTGTCCACCGCTACTTCCACCATATGCAGCTCTCAAGTCCAGCTCACCCTCCCAGAAACTATGAGTAGGTCAAGAAAGTACTCAGTCTCTCATCTGCGTACACTGGGTTTGAACGCCCACATTGCCAAACTAATCTCGTTTGAGATGATGCCCTTTCGGTTGGTGGAAAGCACAGCTTTCCGCGAACTCATGGCCTATGCAGTACCACGCTATGACCTACCCAGTCGCCACTTCTCTCGCAAAGCCATCCCAGCCCTCCACCATCATGTGAAAGACCGCATTGTCCATGCACTCAAGCAGTCAGTGAGCGGAAAGGTGCACCTCACAACTGATGCATGGTCCAGTCGGCATGGCCAGGGCCGTTACGTGTCCATCACTGCGCACTGGGTTAATGTGGTGGATGCAGGGTCCACAGGGGACAGCGGTGGTGGGACAGTGCTGCCTAGCCCACGGTATAGGAAACAGTTGGCTGTAGGCGTTCGACCCTCCTCCTCCTCCTCCTCCTCCAGAAGCGAAAGCTCGTCCACAGAGCGCAGTCGTACGAGCACTCCATCTGCAGCTGCCACTGTTGCACACGATGTGTCCCCCTATCGAGCAGCTAGTGGAAAGCGTCAGCAGGCTGTGTTGCAGATGATGTGTTTGGGCGACAGACACACCGCCGAGGTGCTGGCCGAGTACTTGAAGCGACAAACTGAGTCATGGCTGGGCAGTGTACATCTTGAGGCAGGCAAGGTAGTTAGTGATAACGGCCGTAATTTTGTGGCAGCCATAGCCCTTTCAAAACTCAGCCACATACCTTGCTTGGCTCACACCTTGAACCTGGTGGTGCAGTGCTTCCTCAAAAATTATCCGGAGTTAACAGCCCTGCTCCAGAAGGTGCGAAGACTGTGCGCGCACATCCGCCGGTCGCCTGTACACTCCGTTCGTATGCAGAAGCTGCAGCGATTGCTCCACCTTCCCAACCACCGCCTCATTATCGACATTGCAACAAGGTGGAACTCCACCCTGCACATGGTGGAGCGGCTGTGCGTGCAGAGGCAGGCCATAATGCATTTGTGGGAGGATACACGGCCAGGCACTTTGAGAGCAGACATGGAGTTGACAGGTGTGCAGTGGTCGAAGCTGAAAGACCTTTGTAAAGTCCTTCAGTGTTTTGAGGAATGCACACGGCTGGTAAGCGCAGACGACGCCATCCTAAGCATGAGCATCCCACTTATGCGTCTGCTCATGCAAACTTTGACGCACCTTAAGGAGCAGGCGTCTGCAGCCAATGTTGATGAGGAGGAAGAGGAGGAGGGAATCCTTGATGACATTCAGCCATTGTCTGCTCAGGTACCTCTCCTGGACGAGGTGGAGGAAGAAGAGGAGGAGGAGGATGATGATGGGGATGATTACTTAGGGGAGGAGGATGCATCTCGTGGGGCAAGTGAAAATGTTGGCGTGGCAAGGTCTGGTACAGGGTTTGTGCGTGACTGGAGGGATGTGGATTTGCCAGAAAGTGCTCCTCCACCCAGCACTCGCAGTGCATCATTGACACCGGGAACATTGGCCCACATGTCAGATTATGCCTTGCGGATCCTAAAAAGGGACCCCCGCATTGCCAAAATGATGAACGATGACGACTACTGGTTGGCCAGCATCCTGGATCCACGCTATAAAGGCAAATTACAAAACATCATGCCACAGGAGAACCTTGACCTAATATTGGCTAATAAACAAGCAACTCTGGTAAATCGGTTGCTTGAGGCATTCCCAGCACACAGCAGCGGTGATGGTTCTCACACGAGCCGTACGGGCCGGGGGCAGCTTGGCAGAGGTGTTCGTGGTGCACACAGCAGAAGTGGCGTTGGAGACAGGGGTTTCATGACAATGTTGTGGACTGATTTTTCAAATACCGCTCACACAACTGGTAATACTGCATCGATGGAAAGTGACAGGAGACAGCAGTTGTCAACTATGGTTACAAACTACTTTTCCTCCCATATCGATGTTCTCCCACACAGGTCATTCCCCTTTGACTATTGGGCCGCTAAACTGGACACCTGGCCTGAATTGGCCCAATATGCCTTACAGGAGCTCGCTTGCCCAGCTGCAAGTGTGCTATCGGAAAGAGTCTTCAGTGCAGCTGGATCAATCCTGACAGAAAAAAGGACCCGTCTGTCAACCCAAAATGTGGATGATCTAACCTTCATTAAAATGAACCACGCATGGGTTTCCAAGGATTTTGTCCCACCTTCCCCTGATGACACATAGGGTGACAGAAAAATGGCTTGCTTTGGTCCACCTCTTCCTGGTACTTCACCTATTTCGCCTTTTGCATCAGCTGAATGTCCAACATCAACATATGCCACTTTCTAAAACTCCCTAACTGTGCTGCCTCCCCCCCCATGGCCGGGGTCACCACCTAGCGCACGACACCGTGCGAGTGCCGTTGCCCTGGACAGGTGGGTAGGCCGACTCTCGGGCGCGGGCACTGGCACAGGGTCCCTCATAGTGCAATCAAGTGTCTCTGACGGTGGTGGTGCACACCCGCCGTCAGACACACCGCTGTACTATGAGGGGCCCAGTGCCAGTACCGACGCCCACGAGTGGGCCCCCATTGCTTGGGCAGGGCCCCAGCATTTGCAATCTTTACTTCTCCCTGCTCCTCCGCTGTGTAATCTGGGCCGTCAAATCCATACTGTGCCTGACACCGTCTGAGCCTGCCTCCTGATGTATAGACATATATTTTGAATGTGTACGCTATCCATACATCTTATCCGGGGAAACGGTACCCTTTCTAACCTTTGTGCAATCACGTGCAATCCATACTGGACCTAACACCGTCTGAGCCTGCCTCCTGAGACATATATTTTGAATGTGTACGCTATCCATACATGTTATCCGGGGATACGGTACCCTTTCTAACCTTTGTGCAATCACGTGCAATCCATACTGGGCCTAACACCGTCTGAGCCTGCCTCCTGAGACATATATTTTGAATGTGTACGCTATCCATACATGTTATCTGGGGATACGGTACCCTTTCTAACCTTTGTGCAATCACGTGCAATCCATACTGGGCCTAACACCGTCTGAGCCTGCCTCCTGAGACATATATTTTGAATGTGTACGCTATCCATACATGTTATCCGGGGATACGGTACCCTTTCTAACCTTTGTGCAATCCATACTGGGCCTAACACCGTCTGAGCCTGCCTCCTGAGACATATATTTTGAATGTGTACGCTATCCATACATGTTATCCGGGGATACGGTACCCTTTCTAACCTTTGTGCAATCACGTGCAATCCATACTGGGCCTAACACCGTCTGAGCCTGCCTCCTGAGACATATATTTTGAATGTGTACGCTATCCATACATGTTATCCGGGGATACGGTACCCTTTCTAACCTTTGTGCAATCACGTGCAATCCATACTGGGCCTAACACCGTCTGAGCCTGCCTCCTGAGACATATATTTTGAATGTGTACACTATCCATACATGTTATCTGGGGATACGGTACCCTTTCTCACCTTTGTGCAATCACGTGCAATCCATACTGGGCCTAACACCGTCTGAGAATGATAGATGGGCCCACCATACACTGGAACATTCCAAAGGTGGACATCAGACACTGGAGCAGCATTTACAGGGCCCATTATACACTAGAGCATTAGAAATGGGGCCCATTATGTTTGGAGCATTATTTGGGCCCATAAGACAGTAGAGCTTCATCCATGGGGACCAACATATACTGTAGCATTATGTGGAGCTCATCATGTATTCAAACATTATATGGGACCAATGATTCTGTATGGAGAAATAGATGGGCCTCGTCATGAGATGTAAAAAGTGAGGTATTTTTCATTGTACTATACCGCTATTTCTCTGCCGTATCGGAGCATGATGAGTTGTGGTATGTGTTAAAGGGGCGCTCTTTCGCCCAGGGCACATGAAAACCTGGAGCCAGCCCTCCCCCCCCCACAGTCTGTAGCCAAATAACCCCCATTTTTCAGTGCGTAACTTGTATTATGAAGTTAATTAAGGTTGACAAGCTTAAGTAAGAAGAATTGATGCTTTTGGCATTCAAATGGGCACTGTAGGTGTGTTTCCTGTCCTCCTCTCACTGCCGACTTTTATTCCCCATTGACTTACATTGGGTTTCGTGTTTCGGGACGACCCCGACTTTTCCCTATAATCGGACGATCTTGCTCGACCCGACTTTTGGAAAAGTCGGGTTTCACGAAACGAAACGCGACCCTAAAAAACCAAAAGTCGCTCAACTCTACCAATGAACCAAAAGCTGATTGATCAAAAACGTATGGATGAATCAACAGTGAACGCTGTTCTGGCCTCATTCCGCAGGAGCACCCAGTAGGATCTGTTGTCTGTGTTTGGATTATGCTACAATTCAGTGAATTATCTCTACCCATAAATGGCAGCATTCTGAAATTCAGATGGTACTACACATGACTGAGGGCGACTATTGGATAGAATTTGCAGAATGGGTGGCACAGCAATTTCATATAAATTCTCGTGCTGTTCAGTGAGGACATGAGGTGTTGTAACTGCTTGTGTGCTTGACGTCGGCTGAGATCTTTGGTAAATCTAGATAAGACCATCTCAACACGTTCTGCTTAGGATAATATTGCCATTTACATTGCCTATAGAAGAAATAGCACTGGTTTAATATGAGAATGAAAGCAGTTACGTTAGCATAAAGCACACCATTTTTTCTTGGTGAAATTCTCTACCTGGATGATGTGACACACACCTGCCTTCCATTTGAAAAAAGGAAGTTGAATCCAAGATGAAATTATTCAAGTGGCTGCCATGCTGGTGACATGACCTAACAAATTTCCACCTTCCCCCACAGAATGTGTCTTAGGCTAGTTTCACACTAGCGTTCTGAGGCGCAGGGCCACCTCTAAGCTCCGCCCCCTGCCACGCCTCCTCCTGTCAGCTCCTCCTATGGGCGCATGACGCTGCATGTGACCTGCATCCCCTATATTTAGCGATGGGTACGAAGGCTGGTGCGCTTTTGCCGGCGCATGCGCCCTTTTGGCGCTGCACCGAGCACACCAAAATGCAACAGGGTGTGTTTGGCGATATCGGTACAGTGCCAAAAGGGCGCATGCGATGGCAAAAGTGCACCAGCGCACGGCCTGCGTACCCAACGCTAAATATAGGGGACGCAGGTCGCATGCAGTGTCATGCGCCGATAGAAGGAGCTGACCGGAGGAGGCACGGCAGGAGGCAGAGCTTAGCGGCGGACCTGTGCTGCGCCTCAGAACGCTAGTATGAAACTAGCCTAACATTTGATTCCAATCTGTTTTCAGTTTTTATGGGTGTTTCCTTACTTTCCTGTCAATTACTGATGTATCAACTCTGCAAATACTCAAGTCTACATAATATCTTTACTGTAATACTAAATATTGCATTTCATTAATGGTTTGCAATAAAACATCTAATATATACTTACCTTGTAATGTCTTCACGTCCTGTTCCGTCCAGATGTGTCTGAATCCTAGAATTCCAAGCTGCAGAAGTTCACCGACCGCCATTTTGGGACACCCAAGTGATGGATGTCTCAATATGGAAACTGCTGGTGGTACCAGCCTCTTGCGCAGTACCACCAGTGGAGCACTGTCACACCACACACACACACACAAACACACACCATGGGGTACACAGGTCAAAGAAGAGAAGACATGAGAGGAGAAGACAGCAGATGGGGGAGAGAGAAAACGCACAGGGGTGAGAGAGACAGAGCACAGGGTGAGACAGCTCAAACGGGACAGCACATGAGGGGAGAACACAACACAGGAACGAGAGAGACAGCCGATAAGGGGGATAGCACATGGGGTAGACAGGTCAAAGAAGAGAGCACAGACGGGAGAAGTCAGCACATGGGAAAGAGAGAGTGGATAGGTGGGTGAGCACATATGGGGAGAGATTCTCAATGCTGCAAAGCCTGCCCCCATCGTGACATTACCGCCCTTCCGATGCGATAGCATCGGGCCTCCATCTAGTATATATGAAAAGGAAATCATTAACTGATATTTGACCTTTTTACAATTAATATAGAAAGAATGTATAAAGTGTTATAATAAACTAATACATAGTAAAAATGGCTTCAGTTTTGGTGACATAGCCCACAGGTTCCCCCTTTACCCCACAGACTGTGTTTAAAATCCTCTTAATCTCTAGCACTAGTCTTTATTATGTTTTTTTTTTTTTTTTTGGTGGGGGGGGGATTATTTAGTAATACACACAATGGAACACAGATTGCTTTTGCAAGCTACAAGCTTTTCACCAGTCATATTCCCAAGAGCTTAGTTGATCCCTGACAATACAGTAGTACTGCTGTGAGCGTGAGTAGGAGTGAAGATCCAGCTCCAGCAAGGAAAAATAGTAAATCTTTATTTAGCTCACAACACAAATTGTTGTGATGGACCAGTTAGAATTGGTTGGAGTGGGTAGTAAACATGATATTAACTGGACGCATTTCGAACATGGTATGTGTTCTCAAACTCTATCAGACAGAGTTTAAGAACCCACACCGTGTTCGAAACGTGACCGGGAATGGAGCGGCAGTGCGTATGCTCAACCACAACTCCATTCACTGCCTAGAGGGTTGTTGTCGAGCACTGCATTCAGCTTTTTCTGGCAGCTCCATAGAGAATGAATGGAGTGGAGGTTGAGTATCTAATCTTCCTCACCATTTTGTAGCAGGGTTGAAAGTTCCCTGCTAGTAATAGGACACTTAAGGGCATGTCACACAAAGCGATATCGCTAGCAATATCGCTATAACGTCACTGGTTTTTGTGACGTTATAGCAATATCGCTATGTCTGATACTTACCTCCGACCGCTCCCCTGCTGGTTATCGCTGATCGCGCAAGAACGTCCTGGACCGTTTCTCGTCGTCAGCTTCCTGCTGGGCTTCCTGTGGAGAAGAGCGACGCGTGGACGTGGGCGGGAGGACGTCAGGATCGCCTCGTCTGACAGGTAAGTAGCGACCCCCGATCCCTGCGATTGTCGCTGGTGAGATCTGCCTGTGTGGCAGCTCACTAGCGACCACTTAGCGATGTACCAGCGATCCTGACCACGTCACGTCGCTGGTCGGGATCGCTGGTACATCGCTAAGTGTGACAGTAACTTAACTATAGTGAGTTATCACTTATCCTGTAAGTAGGTGAAAGCTTGTTTGAAGTGGACAATCCTTTAATTAATTATTTTCCATGCAATTACCCTCTTTAAAAGGAAGAGGACTTTATGTCTGGCACCATCTATTGGATGTAGAAATCCTAAAAGTCAATATTGACCCTTTAACGAGCTTTGCCACATGACTTAGGATAAGAAGCCAAATCAGGAACTCCATTTGCAGCCGTGTTTTGGGGTCTTGACCCTCAGATTCAAACTAATGTTCAAAGATGAATATGTGTTTTAAGTAAAAGAGAAATCATTACGTCACGCAGACAATAATGGGACTATGCATGGCGTAATTACTTCATAAATGTTGACATGTCCTTATCGTAGGTTATGGAAAATAATTTTCTGATCTAGCAGAAGGGGAAATAAAAACATCCTAGTCAGCCTAACAAAATAAATACACTACGCTGTAGAGTACACTGAAGAAAAGCTAGAAGCAATGGATCAACTGAGATTGTGTTTTTGATCAAAAAGCCAAAATAAGTCATGTACGTGATATTCTTAAACTGTTTTTCCAGGATCACAATTTTGATGGCCCAGTCTTAGGATCGGTATCAGCTTGATGGGGTCCACGACCACCTCTCAGCAGCCCCGTCAATCAAATGTTTAAAAGGACCGTAGCTCTCATGTGAGTGTTCGGGACTCTTCATTGCTTACCTTGGTCCATCTACCTACATGCCATTTAGTAAGGAGCCCCGTGCTCAATATTGCAGCATTGTCCCATTGAAGTGAATGGAGCAGCGCTGCGATCCTGAACAGTGGCGCTACTAAGGTGATGGCATACAGGTAAGCAGAGTGGTGTAAACATTGAAGCTTCTGCACTCGCTTGTGCCCTTTCAAACACCTGATTGTTGGGGAGTGCTAAGTGTCAGACTCCCACCGATCTGGTATGGATAGCCCATCCTAAGGATAGGCCATCAATATTGTAATCCGGGAAAACCTGGTATTTCCTGTCTTTCCAAGTATAGGTGATCAATAACGATATCATGATGAGTTTTATGTTGTGAAATGAATATACAATACGTTGGTCCTTAATACAAGCAGTCATATGGTTAATTGAATGCAGAGTGTTGCACTGAGGCAGATCTCAGGGAGCTGCTGATGTGATTGAGCTTGACACTGTTTGCTCTTCTATAATTACCAGGATATTGTTTCCTTGATGTTGACAAGCGTGCGATTGGCCAGCATTTCAATTAAATGAGAGATTCAGACCAATGTGCAGTAGGTTAGAAGATAACGATTTAGTACCGTAATTCTTCCCTTGACATGTATCTTCATATATCAGCACCCACTACATGCATAGCAAATCAGGATTATTGCTCTTAATGTGTCAGTGCATTGCTGCTTGTTGCTCATGGACGATAATCAGAAATGAAACACTGATACAAAAGACTTCATATAAGGACTGAAAAAAAAGAATAGTAGGACAGGCATACAGCACAGCATTAATTATTGTAATTCTGTCACGGTCACGTGTGTCTGGACGCAGCGAGTACCGCAAGGCGAACCCATGTGACACACGTGACCCTGGATACACCGCCTCCAGTGGGGCGAATTTAAATAATAAACACATGCAGCTGGATACACCGCCTCCAACTGGCGAATTTAGACATTACACCTATATACAAGTCTGGAAACCCCGCCTCCAGTAAGGCGAATTTAAATAATAAGGGAAACCTGGGAAACATTAACAATGGTGGGCCCTGCGATAGGGAATAGGGAAGTAGAGACCTCCTGAGCTCCCCTGAGCCAGTGTCCCTGCACTCCTAACGTTCCCTATGCCGGTTCCGCACCAGGCGCGCAACAGGAACCTAAAAACCCTAGCTCGTCCTTACCTAAACCCTCACTAGGGAATTGGTCGGTGCGGAAACTAATCCCACCACTGCACTAAAACACACATGAGGAAAGATGACAAGACAGGGGAAACACCACTTAGCTTTGCTCTGTTGCGTACGCTCCTAGCAACAGAGCCCACCACCTGCGTGCATCTTCTCCTCCACCCGGATCCATCACCATAACTGAATCCTTCACCATAGTGCAGCCTTGGAGCAGAGTCCACCACCAATTGCAGAAGTCCAGTAACAGAGTCCCAAAGATGAGTTCAGCTCCTGCCCAAAAAGTCAAGCATGCTTGAGTCCAGCTCTCAGCAACCAAGTCCCGCATGCTGAGTGCAACTCTCTCCATAGTCGTCACTCCACCAAGCCATGCAAGCACTTCCTGCCGACACCATAAACTGTGACTCCACCACGCCATGCCAGACCTTCTTGCAGACCACATAGCTGCCACTCGTCCCCTCTGGCTGGGCTGCGCAGGACTCATGTTCAGCCCCTTCCTCACCCAGGCTTGCTTCCCAAATGACGAACACAATATCACCAACAGTGATTGAACAAACCTGGCTCCCTTTTATAGAGCCTAACACCTGATTTGTAATTGCGTGCACATTAACCCTAAAACTAAGGTGCGATACCACTCACCACCACCTGGCAACTTAGAATGAAACACCACGTGTAATAATTCTAATGGCCACTGGGGGCAATAACATCACTTTGGCACCTAGTCCAAGGAAAAAAAGTTCAACTTTCCATTTTAAACTGTCAGATCCACCTTGGATCATGACAAATTCTATCCTACATTATTTCTGCCAGGCGCGGAACTGCATAAGGAGCGCTCCTCTGACTGTGGAGCCCGTCTAACAGACAGCAATAAAATACTGCCAGTGCCCAGTCCCCCCTCACACCAATCCCCTTGGTGATGCACTAATTGAGATGACCCTGCCGGCCAATGGTTCTTAAAGGGGAAGGGTCCTACGGCCACACCTACAGGGGTTAAAGCCAGGTGTCCGTGCCATTAACTTCCTCTTTCCCTCCCGGCGGACACCTGAAAGCTATTGTGCTATTGTCCAGAAGCATGTCCGACGATCGGTTTGAGGCCCTGCGGCGGAGAGCAGCACAGGAAGGTGAGCAATGGACCCGAGCTTTTATTAGCAGCATTAGCGCTCACCTCCCTGGGCTCTCTGCCGTCCCGTTCCCCGCGCCTGCCACAGCAGCGCAGCCTGCCTCCTTGGGGGCACTCGCCGCAGTACTCCCCCCCGGCTCACCAGCGGCACCGCATGTAGCCCCAGCCCGGCGCATAGCAGCCCCAGCCCAGCGCCGGTGCCATCCTCCCCTGATCGGGTCTCAGTCCCTCGCACCTCCACCCCCATGCTGTTCAGTCACCTGGGTCTTCCGGTCCAGGCCCCCTCTCCCGTGCTGTTCCCATCTCAGCTGCATGAAGCCGACCCCCCGGCGCAGACCGCGGTGCTGGGTGGTTCTGCCCCAGCGCCGGGAAGCCCTGCACACTCTGTTACATCACTTCCGGTCCCCGCAGCATCAGAGAAGTCCTGGCCAGACCCCCATGCTACCCCTGGCAGGCGCAGCCTCTACGCTTGCTCAGGGGTACCGAGGGACCTGCAGGACACATAATGCAGCATAATGCGATCAGAATGCTCCACAACTGCAAAATATAGATGAATGTAACATTTCACTAGTGGCACCAAGCGTACTGACATTTACACCTCCCCCCACAGCCCAAGTACCTAATAAAGATGTCCCATTAACCCCTGCCCCACCATATCCCAGCATAGACGGGACCCTCTACGGCCAGTAACCCCCCCGCCTGCAAATGATATAGCCCCCCCCGAGACACAACATATTAACGGCGGATGCTTTATTTTTTTATATACCACTTGGTATTTGTCTTTGTCAAAACTTTGTTCATAGAGTCATGTGTGGATTACATGCAATTTTTACCTGTGGATTTTTCATATCTAATGAAAGTGTATGGGGAGAATCTGCATGTAAAACTCAGTGTACGTACGGGGAAGAAGAATTGGCAAGTTGCAGACTTTAAACATGAACTGCAGACCAGTTTACACTTCGCTGAAACTTAAGACGTGGTATTTTTTTGCATAGCGAACATATGCAGCGTCAAAAGATCATTGTGGGAACTTAACCTAAAAGGTATAGGAGTCAGGAGGATAACTAAAACAAGCAGTTAGGGTGGTTTTAGATACAGTGGGTATGGAAAGTATTCAGTCCCCTTTAAATTTTTCACTCTGTTTCATTGCAGCCATTTGGTAAATTCAAAAAAGTTCTTTTTTTTTCTCCTCATTAATGTACACTCTGCACCCCATCTTGACTGAAAAACACAGAAACACAGAAATGTATAAATTTGTGCAGGTTATATAAAATGAGTAGATCCACCACTACAGATTGCCATAGGTGTGGGAAAGAGGCGGCAGATTTTATACACATGATGTGGTACTGCCTTCCTATTGCAGACTTTTGGAAAAAGGTCATAGTAATCCTCAATAACATCATAAAATCTCCTGGACCAGTCTGCCCTAAAGCGTCTTGTTAAGACCTGACCTCACTACTAATTGGATAGGTTACTGTAAGGCTATGTGCACACACTGCAGATTCACCTGCAGTTTTTTTCCGCGCGGAAACGCAGGTAAAACCGCAGGTAAAGTGACCTGCGGTTTTGCTGCGGTTTGGCCTGCGGTTTTGCCCTGCGGTGTCACACCTCAACTATGTTAAAGGTGTGAAACCGCAGCAGAATCTGCAGAAATAATTGACATGCTGCGGAAAAAAAACCGCAGCAAAACCGCGCGGAAAAAAACGCAGTGTGAGCACTGCGATTTTGAAAACCCATAGGCTAACATGGTAAAGTACCATGTCTGCGGAACTGCTGCGGTTCCGCAGGGCCAAAACCGCAGCGGAACCGCAGCAAAAACCGCAGCGTGTGCACATAGCCTTAGCCATATTACATTTGAAATTCAGGAAAACCTTGCGGGATATTCAGGGCGCTGCAATGGATGACGGATGTCGAAAGTCATGTAGATGAAGAGTTTTTATTAAAGCCGTTTATTGCAGCCATCTATAGTAGTAGGCTTACACACCATCTCCAGTGTTGTGCCTGCTATGCACAACCTCTTCAGGCGAGCAGTGCACAATCTGGTATTGAAACTAGATCCACAGATTCACACAAGGAGTGCTTCTCCTACCTTTCTAAACCATATTAGTTACTTGTTGTGTTATACAGATTTAATTTTTTTTTCAGCATAATGAGTAATGATTTTTAAAGTTGAACATAAAAAAGATACAGATATGGGAAGAAGGGAAGGTAAACTCTGTTGGGAGTGATCTGATGTCAAATGGGAATGAACCATCTTTGAGCCATAACCAATAATTACCGTAATTGTTATAGCGTGCCACGTTAAATTGTAGCTACAATTCTTCTTTCCAGTATTGGTGGACATGCGCAGAGAGTGGTTTTCTGTCTCATAGACTTTCTATTGAGCCCGTGTACTGCTCTGTATGTACACTTATGCAGGAGCAGAGCTCTCCCACTTCCTGTGTTGTATGTGCACTTATGCAGGAGCAGAGCTCTCCCACTTCCTGTGTTGTATGTGCACTTATGCAGGAGCAGAGCTCTCCCACTTCCTGTGTTGTATGTGCACTTATGCAGGAGCAGAGCTCTCCCACTTCCTGTGTTGTATGTGCACTTATGCAGGAGCAGAGCTCTCCCACTTCCTGTGTTGTATGTGCACTTATGCAGGAGCAGAGCTCTCCCACTTCCTGTGTTGTATGTGCACTTATGCAGGAGCAGAGCTCTCCCACTTACATAATATTGTCAATAATACTATAACTTTAAAAAGTGAAGCAATCAAAGGAAATGTCTCCACAAAACCTACCACAGGCTTACCGACCAAAGTAAGTCTCTTTTTCCATTGCTTGAATATGTATGAAATAGTTGGTCAATCTCTTTTATCTCCTTCCAAAAGTAACATATTCTTATGTCTTTAGGTAGAAGAAATCATCAGTTTAAACAACCATTGTCCATCATTTTTTAGTTATGCAATAAAAATTCTTTGAGCAGCCTATGTTTGTCTTTATTAATGAATCAATGATTCTATTTTTGCTATAAAGCGGCCTAGATTAATTAACAGGATTATAGGAGATTATTTATTAACTAGTCTGACATAATTTAGTTATAACCTTTTCACAAATGCATTAATATTTTTCTAACTAGAAGTGTGCTGTTTCACATAAAGAATACTTCACAGCATTCTGATTTCTATTTTCAAGACCATTCATCCTGGCTGATTTTTCTATGTTTTAAAGGGAATCTGTCACCCCCCCCCCCCAAGGACATATATGACCTATTAATAATGGCCCACAGGTGATAGAAATGTTACACTAGTCCTACCTGTATGCTAATATTACTGGTCTTGATGCTGAGAAATATTATATTCTTTTTTTATATTAATGATTTTTTACAGGCTCTTGGGCATGCGGTGCATGAAGAGATCCCCGCCTCCTGTGTTCATTGTAATACTTACCCCCTCCCATCAGCGTCAGTTACAACCCCGGGATCCTGCGCCCCCTCAGAAATACGTACCTCATCCTCCCTTATGTGGGCGCTGCATTTAGTGATCTTCTGTGCAGGCGCCGGTGACTTCTGCTCCAGTGACTTCGGTGTGAGGGCCGATAAGGTCCTCTCCTCACTTCCTCCCTGCATAGTCATCGTTATGTACACATGGTTCCTTGCGAGGGAGGAAGTGGGGAGAGCATATAATCGGAGAACACACCAGAGGTCACAGTGACTCGCCAGCGCCTGTGGGGCCATAACTGATGCTGATGAGAGGGGATAAGTGTTACAATGAAGACAGGAGGCAAGGATTTGTTCCAGGCACTGCACTACCCTGAGCCTGGACGAAATCATTAGCATAAAGACAGAATATAAAATTTCTCAATAACAAGACCATTAATATGAGGCAGACAGGTAAGACTAGAGTAACATTTCTATCACCTGTATGCCCATATTAATAGGTCATATACGTCCCAGGGGGTGACAGATTCCATTTAAAGGTGTTGTCCAGGACTACAGTATTGATGACATATGGATAAGCAAAGTTGAAAGCTTAAAAAGTTTCCTAAAACATATAAAGAAAAAGGGCCAAAAGCCAGAAAAAAAGAAAACTGGAGAAACAACAATGATGAATTGGGCCATTGTCTTTAGCTTCTAGAAAGAATTAGCAAATCTATCACACAGCGTGCACCAGAATAATCTTCCGACTTGCTGGAATAGGTCTATGCTGGTTAGACAGCATTAATAAATATTCCATGCTTCCTGCTGAATGAGAAGAGAGAATTCTTGCTGGAATATGCTTGGAATTATATTATGTGTCATCCATGAAAAGCGTTTGTTTTAGGCAAAAAAGATAACATGATGGAGAAGACCTATTTAGACATACCTTTTAGTATGTTCGTTTTAGGCAGGAATGGGGCGATCATAGAAGAGGCGGCTTTTTGCTTATTGTCGTCTAAATCAGCACACAAATGTTACAGAATTCCGTTAGCACTCTGCCGTGTTATACGGTCATTTGTGCGATCCCCAATGCTCCCAAAAGTGAATCTGCAAAAATATAAAAGTTGCTTTCACTGGAATGTCCCTTTTGATTCACCAGTTATTAAAATTACTCCATTAAATATGTATTATTATCTGAGAACAGTAAAAACCTTTATTTTTTCCCCAAAACTTGTTCCCGTTTGCTTTTCTCCTAGCTAATGTGCGCTCCGATTCAGCTGTAGCAGTTATATAAGTGCCCTTGATTTTCGGGTTTGGCTAAGAGCTCACATACCGTAAGTACTGTCTGCATGTGAGTGCCAGGGAAGACTTAATTCAAAGCTACTTGGATATTTCAATAACATGGTGAATTTTCATGTGGGATTTACAGTGGCATACTGTAGAAAAAGATTTCTTTCCCATACAGAAACTAGGTTTTTATAAAGTATTTAACTCGTTCTCAGCTAAATATAACATTTTTAACAGAGAATTGGCAGAGGAAAGTAGAGTGGAACACGGAAGCTTAGTGAAACTTGATGAACCAAGATAAATTCTTAAAAGGGCTTAAGACCTCGCTAGTGACCCACTCCTTCTCTAACAGGACATTAAAACAACCTTTATTAATTCAGATTAAAATGTATGCAATTTGTGATTGTGAATGGGTCACGCAATAAAATGAAGATTGAAAACAGAACATCTATTTATTTTTCAGATATGACTAATGTAACTTTAAATACAGAGGACTAGACATTACGATCTCTGTAGCCAAAAATCAGAGCACTAGCACAGAGTATATTAAAATTGAAAAAGAAAATATATATATTTTATACTGTTCTTCCCACGTAGATCACTGCATACACGGCATTCTCAAGGGAATGGATCACAAAATAAAACAGAGCAGGAAATTTAATTAAAGGGATTCATGAACCAGATGGAAGAGGGGTCATATGGTAGCAAGCAAAATGCACCTCTGCATGTTTGTCAAGACTTACAGATTTTTTTTATTATTTATTGTACTCAGTGCCATTAATTCCACAGTGCTTTAGAGACATTATTGGCACTGTCCCCATTGGGGCTCACAATCTAGATTCCCTACTAGTATGTCTTTGGAGTGTGGGAGGAAACCGAAGAACCGGAAGAAAATCCACACAATCACTGGGCAAACATGCAAACTCCTCCCAGATGTTGTAAGTGGTGGGATTAGAACCCAGGACCCCAGCGCTGCTAAGCTGCAGTGCTAACTAGATTTGCTCTTGTCTTAAGGCCCCATCTCACATAGCGAGATCGCTAATGCTTCACCGATTTTGTGACGCAACAGTGATCTCGCCTGCGATCTCACTACATGTGACACATAGCGGTGACCGGCACCCCCCCCCCGCTGGGTATCGCCGATCGTGCTCAATTGTCCTGGGCCATTTTTATCATCGTCGGCGTCCCGCTGGCCAGCATGCATCGCTGTGTTTGACGCCGATGAGCGACCTCGATGGCGATGCAGAACTCATGGACGCAGGCTGGAATCGTTTAGAATAGCTGCTGTGTGACAATGCACCAGCGATCCTTACCAGGTCGTATCGTTGTCGGGATTGTTGCTGCGTCGTTGAACAGATCTGCCTGTTTGGCAGCTTACTAGCGTCCATGTAGCGACGCACCAGCGATCCTTACCAGGTCGTATCGTTGGAATCGCTGGTGCGTCGCTATGTGAAACGGGACCCTTACACTTTGTATATACCGTTTTGGCCCAATTCCAAACCTTGCCTCATCAAATTTTCCCTCAGTATGTCAACATTTTATAATTTTTTACTGAAAATAAATTGCCATACATAAAGAACTATATTTGTATGTATCTGAATATTTGTAGTATTTCTTTCATATATAGGAAGTTGTATATTGTGTTATGTAGTTTAACAAGGCGAAAAAACTTCCTACAGATAGAAAAGCACTTTAATGTCCATTATAATACACTTGGTAAAGGTGAATCATTAACTCAAGCACTGAGCGCAAATACGCTGGACAGGAGAACCAATTTGTAATTTCTGTGACTAGCATTCAAAACATTCTTTTAAACCAGAAATTAGGACTGTAGCATCCACTTAATAATGAACATCAGAGTTAGAACAATTATGTTTTAGGGAACATTATCAGCACCTTTTTACATACAGAAGCAGTGGTAGAATTATACAGGGTGGGCCATGTATATGGATACACCTAAATAAAATGGGAATGGTTGGTGATATCAACTTCCTGTTTGTGGCACATTAGTATATGGGAGGGGGAAAACTTTTCAAGATGGGTGGTGACCATGGCGGCCATTTTGAAGTCGGCTATTTTGGATCCAACTTTATTTTTTCCAATGGGAAGAGGGTCATTGACACATCAAACTTATTGAGAATTTCACATGAAAAATAATGGTGTGCTTGGTTTTAACGTAACTTTATTCTTTCATGAGTTATTTACAAGTTTCTCTTTGTTTACAGCCATTGACATGTTGCAGAGGTTAACACGTGAGGAGCGGATAGAATTGTGCTGATGTCTGGTGAACGCAGCATCCGAGTCATTGCAGCAGATTTCAATGCAAGACACCCTACGCAAGAAAACTGTCACCATTCCCATATTATTTAGGTGTATCCATATAAATGGCCCACCCAAAAAAGTTTGCCTCATCACTGAACATAATGTTCTGTTTAAACTGAGGTTCCTGTTCAAATTTTTGTTTTGCCCAATCTGCAAATTCAGCGCGCCGATCTGAGTCACCAACCATTCCCATTTTATTTAGGTGTATCCATATAAATTGCCCACACTGTACAGGCGCTTGTCCTCCAATAAAAATTATACCTTTTTGGAGAGATCCCAAGTCATGAGAAATCTGTCATAGAAGCCAAATGCAAACCAATGATTGGGCATGTCAATTTATTTAGCCTGCTTGACATACCTTAAAGGGAATCTGTCAGCCCTTTTTTGAGATATCATATAATGATATCATTCAATTGTATGTCACATAAGGATTCTCTTAGTACTTTTGCTTCTCCCTGACCCTGCACCTTTCATGTATAAATACCTTTTTTATATCGGTTCAGATGTATGTAAACTGCCACGGTCCGGTCCGATGGGCGGGGCTTATTCAACTGCTCCCCCCCCTCCCTGTCTTGTTCTACACAAGAAGAAATGCGTAGAGCAAGACAGGGAGGGGGAGCAGGTGAATAAGCCCCGCCCAGCGGACCGGACAGCGGCAGTTTACATACATCTGAACCGATATAAAAAAGGTATTTATGCATGAAAGGTGCGGGGTCAGGGGGAAACAAAAGTACTAAGAGAATCCTTATGTGACACACAATTGAATGATATCATTATATAATATCTCAAAAAAGGGGTGACAGATTCCCTTTAAGTGCACTTCCAGCCTAATTTGCTTACTTGTGACATCCCTGTTGGTGCCTGCCCCTTCTGTTTCTGTAGCAACATGCTTTTGTTGCCGGCAACACGTGGTGATAACACTGGGTTTTGTATATTCTCTACCACTTGTAGTGCTATCCACGGATCTAACTTCTTTGTTTTGGCTCCCTGCTGATATGCCCTTGGAGGTGCTGCTGCTAGTTAAGTTCCTATATCCCTGTTCCCCACTGCCAGTTGTTAAGTTCATCTTGATCTGGTCCACACCCCTTACCTCTGCTCCTGTGGTGCTATTTTGATTATTCTGTTTTCTGACCTTGGCTTGAATTCTGACCACGTACTTGCTTTCTGATTCTGTCCTTGGTAACGACCCTGCATGACAACCCTACTAGCTGCCAACTCGCTCCATTGGGCAGTAGATTATTCCATGGCCCCCAACCCAGGATCCTCTGTTCTGACTAAAGCTGGAGTCACACATAGTGACTCACCAGCGATACCGACAACGATATCAACGTGTCAGGATCGCTGGTGAGTCGCTATGTGATTGCTGTTGAGCTGTCACACAGACAGCTTCACCAGCGATCAGCACAGCGACGCCGAACGCGCGGCGTCGCTGTGTTCGTTAGTTACCAGCGCGCTGATGCAGGGAGCTGGTAACTAACGTACACATCGGGTATCCAAGGGACGTGCGTCCCTTAGATATCCGATGTGTACGTTAGTTACCAGCTCCCTGCATCAGCGTGCTGGTAACTAACGTACACATCGGTTATCTAAGGGACGCACGTCCCTTGGATACCCGATGTGTACGTTAGTTACCAGCAGATCGCTGGTCTCCCGCCTGTCACACGCAGCGATGTGTGCTGGCCAGCGGGAGACCAGTGACAAAAGATATGTCCAGCGGTTTCCTACAGCGATACTGGCAGGGGGCCGGTCGCTGATCGCTGTCACACACAGTAAAGTTGCCCTAAAATCCTTTGATGTTCTGGTGTTACTGGTAGTGGACACAAGCTAAGCAAGCATTCCACTATTCACTGCTTACTTACTCCTTCTAGACTTATGTAGTATACACTACTTTTGTTGAAATATGTATCCTTATATTGTTTTTATGATTCTAAAAATTCACTAAAATGCTTGATTTTGCATACCGTATTTTTCAGACTATAAGACGCACTGAACCATAAGACACACCCCAAATTTTGGGGTGGAAAATAGCAGAAAAATGATTTTTATAAGATACGGGTCTGTCTTATTTTCAGAATTTAAGGTATCTTACCTGAGGGGCGGTGGCGGCAGAAGTGGGGCAATGCTGCAGTCCCAGGGTATCCCAGCAAAGCTGCGGGTCGGCGGTGAGGCAGAGCAGATAGCAAGGAGCAGACTCTAGAGTAATTTACTCCACACTGCAGCATCTTCACGTTATTACTGGCTCAGGATGCCCTCGGCAGAAATGTGGCGACACCGCGGCCCGGTGTCCACGGCGAGCAGAGCCAAGTGCATCACCAGTTTCTAGGTGTCCATCTTCCCGAGCCGCGTGTGCACTGATTGAGATTTCGGCGGCCCTCAGCCTCACGAAAATGGCCGCCGAGATCTCAATCTGCGCACGCGCAGCCTCCGGCTGCCATTTTCCTGAAGCTGAGGGCTGCCAAGATCTCAAGCACACAGCCTCAGGAAAATGGAGCGCAAGAGGTCAATCGATATCTCAATCTGCACATGTGGCGCCCCTGAGGCTCAGTCGCCACAGAGGTACTGCACCTTCTCCTAAGGTGTAGTGCCCCACCAACTAGGTAAGTTGGGAACTCCTTTCCACACTCCGACACCTGCACCCACACACAGGATAGTTCAGCAATGGACCAGATTGCGGCTCCATGCCTAGAGGGTAGCAGAGCACCTTTCGTGGGTCCTTGCTTCGTAACACGAGATGTGCTTGGAGGTGGGTGGTGTTAGATATAAAAGAGTGGGAAAGTTTAGAATTACACATCAGTCTGAGGTCGTCAGTCTGACAGAGGGTCAGAGAGGAAGGAAGCCACTCAGACAGGAGTGAGGATCCCTGGAAGAAGGGATGGAGGAAGGAGTGCTGCAGCTGCCTCAGTGACCTGACCAGCTGGCACGGGAAAGGAACAGAAGGAGAATGACGTAGAACTGCAACCTAAGCTTCCATAAGAGAGAGAAGGAACAGCACGGAACGAAGGAGTAGGAGAACAGAGAGTTGTGTGTTGAAGAGGAACCCTGCCTATAGGTTCTCAGCGCAAGGCTGGGGCCCGGTCCCCAAGGTTGTATGGACACTTATGGTTCTGCAGCAGACACCGGTGGAGTAGTTGGCTGTAAATGCATTACTCCCATCTAAGACTTGGGACACAACTGCAACACGGATAGAGAGCCGGGATCCAGGAGGTCCCTGATCAGGCTACAGCTGATTGTCATACAAGTAGAGTTGTTAGGAACATCTGACAGGAGGAACTTTAGAGTAACCACGGTACTGGAGCTCTTCACACTAATAGGCACAATAGCGGAGTCGTTCAGGACAGGTACATGTTGGCGGAGTGATGGAGAGGAGAAGCCTGACTTGCCCGGGAGGTTGATTGAGTCTCTGCCCCGGAGGACACGGCACAGAGGCAGGCACCAGTGTGTACCACGAACTGTGAGTAAAGCTTTGGAACTACAAGCCCTGGTGTCTTCCAGTCATTGTGCACCAACACCGTCAGCACCGCTACATCTGGGTATCCTCCTTTACACTACCTGCGCCTACACACTGCCCTGGGGCTACAGCTTCACCTGTGGGGAGCTATACCATCTAAGCTGCAACACACCATCAGCCCCAGAGGATCTGCACGCAGCGTTGGCTTACCATCTTGCTTGCCAAACACCACAGGTGGCGTCACAAACTATTCAATTCCATTAACCACACACCACCATTGACATTGGGCGTCCAGGGCCACAGACCGGGTCACAGCTGCCGTGATACTTTCCCCCTGACACCGACCCGGTACCGAGTACCCCACAACCCTGGGATGGGGCGACCCACACACGCACCACCTCCGCCAGCCCACGGCTTCAGGAAGATGGCTACAAGGAATCCTCAAAGATGCACTCCGCACCGCCCACCGCCAACTCCGAGCATAGGCATCGTCACACCTCTGCTGCCGCCGGTTCCCTGAGGAATGGAAGCTGACTCACCACTGCCACAACCCCCCGTAAGCCTGCGATCAGACTATAAGACGCACGCCCCATTTTCCTCCAAATTTTTTTGGGAAAAAGTGTGACTTATAGTCCGAAAAATACATTAAGTAGTAGACATCAGCTGACAAACCATCAGGGCACTGAACATTTTGGAATACTTTATTGCTGGGAAATCAATTGACTTACATTTACATTACCAGCTACCACATAATGTGCTCTTCAAGGAACCTTTTGCTTCAATGAGATGCATGTTAAAAGACTGCTACCTATAGCGCAGTACTCCTGTACGTGTTCTTTGTTTCTTTCTTGTTGCATAACGGTAATACAGCATAACTTTTTTTTCAAAGCCTTTTAACTGCTTAGCGGTGACATCGAACAACAATACTGTTCACATCGAAACCAAACATAATTCTTAATATTTACGGTTCAATTATTTATCAAATATTTTAGTTAGGACCTAAAATGCTATTCTTGGCTAAAATTATAGGGAATTGGCAAAAGTAAACTAGCATTACATTTGGTGGATTTATGTTTGCTTTTGCTAGTGCATTCTCTTTTAACCTGGATGGTTCATCTAACATAGGAGAATTGAATACCACTTCCTGTTAAATGTTGCCTATGTACTTTCAGGTTAAATAGTCTCACTGTAAGTCAATGTAGATAATAAAAGCAATATACCGTTATGACTTGGAAATAGCAACATTTTCTTATTGGATAAGGATGTCTGCCGAGGTAGCCAAAGACTACCTTACTCAGCTCTCACAACCATATCACAGATATTAGGAGTTTTAATATTACACTTGGGTGTTGGAACTTCACAGTTTCTGCATAATATTTGCCAAAAATGTGCGAATGTTTACAGGCTATTTGATCAATGTCATGGTTGATTGAATGTGTGAATACATTTCTCTCCTGCATATTCAGATTTAGGAGAGTCTCTAAATGTGTTCTCATGAGTAAATCTTTCAGATAGGCCATCATCACAAATTGATGTTCCATCTCATCTAATCTCTTTATAGCATCACAAACTCCATCGCACTCATTGAAATTGGGATTTAGGAATTGCTTTTTTTTAACTGAGTAGGGATGCTCACCCTCGCCTATCTGTCAGCTGGCGGAACGCACCAAATATGAAGATGTAATAAAGTGTGTTCGCAGCCCGGGGTTCACCTTGCAGAGATGTTAACTGCTGCTGGGTAATGGTGGACACAAAATGGCGGTATCGCACTAGACACACGTGGGTTAAACACCACCCAGTGTGTAGTAGCGACGGGCTCTGTTGCTTCACAGAGCCACGGAACCGTATAACACAGATGCTGTGCCCTGTTGACAGTCACAGGGCACAGCTAAGCCATCGTAAGTGTACGGTCACAAGACTGCCCCAAGAACTCGGGGTAAGAGCCTCTCTAGACCCACTAAGCGCACGGTGTCGCACCTGCGAACACCACTAATACACGCTGGCTACTGTGGAGTGCAGACAAGGGCACAGTGGCGTACAGGCAAGCCACTACTAGGCGCTGAAGCTAGGCCCTGACTCTGCCTCCTACCTGCACTATCAGCCTAGGCGCTAACTGGCAAGGCTGAACAACACATGCATACCAAGGGTAGGGGTTTCATAATGAGTCAGTCACCAGAGACATTCATATGTGCATACAACACTCACTCCACATGGTCTATACTAGCATGCGGCCATGCGATCCTTTTACAGTATAACCGCAGGCTTCCAGGACCTTGCTGATGGCCCTGTCCGAGCTGTTTGAGGACCTGAGCATGTGAACTCTGACCACCAATGAGCGACCGTTTCACGGACATGCTCAGATGGAGAAAAGCAAGACTTCGTCCCAGGAGCGTCTGCTCGAGCTGACTAATGCTGGATGCTATAGCTGAACTTGAGGCAGCAGCAACCAAACACATAGCATTAGCTTGAGCAAAACGCTGGGACTGACGTCTCTGCTGAGCAGGAAGCTCTGCAGCTGAAGAATAATGGAAGACCGCAGAGGACATGGCTTGAGATTCCCCGTGCAGCGGCGGGAACTCGACACCTAACAACCTGTCTTTCCAAATAAGTTACTAGTCTACGATTGTCTCATTTGGCATATGCAGAAAACATTTTCTATAAATCTTTGCCAGACTCTAGCTTACAGTAAAACAGAATGTTATTGATATACATAATTTCCCTCAATTTTGTGAAGATCCAGTACTCTTTTTGTTTCAAAAATCCATTACATATTTGGATTTATGATGGCGCATTTCAGAGCACCAAACAATGAGCTAGTGTAATTTTTACCTCCTAGCATTATCTGATAATAACCAATCTTAATGCCAAAAACCTCTGCCGTCCATAATACTTTCAACATAGTGGTAACTAGCACATAGAAACGTCAACATTCATTTTCTAACTTCTTAACTCCATTTTCGAAACTATTATTTTACATTTGTGGTAATTACAGATAAACATTGGATAGCTGAGAACAAAAGTGAATAATATAATATAACTGAAGAGTGTAGTCAACCTGAAAAGGAATTCTGCTTGTAAATATGGGAACATTTGGGGGGCATGTTTGGATTCTCTGGATTTTGCATTTCATTAATAGAATGATGGACCAATTTCCTCTTTCTTCTATACTCACCTCTTAAAGTTGTAAATAAATTTCCATAATCCCTTTCTGTTACTTTCTTGTTATCTCAGATACCTGGATAGGTACCCTTTGTAATAATACTGAATGCATCTGAACGGACCAGAACTTCAGAAAATATATTCTGTATCCCACCCAGTTATGGGATGTTGTGCTTGTATTATATCTGAATTTATAACTCAGAATGTGGAGGGTGGTAGAGTTTCTTATGCTCATTTTGTATAATATATACGCGTAATATGATTTGTACACCTCAGGATATGTTTTCTGCCTTATTTTTGGCTGAATGGCAAAATAATATTTTTTTTTGTGGGGGTTTTTTTTAGCACCACAGGTGTCCTGTTTTCTCCAATACCAGAGGTTCCTATGAATGCCCATTGTAAGTGGAAAACTGCAAATTCAAAACAGCTGGGAAAAAACTTACATTTTATGCTAAATTTGCAAATTTAAAGAATGGTTTTACTTTATTTTTCATAGAGTCCCAAACACTGGCTGTTACTGGGCTAACTTGTTTTGACATTCCCCATCAGTTTTAGTCAAATCTTTCCCTATTTAGATATCACTCAGATTGTGAGAAGACATTTAAGGTCTACCAGGCGTTCATAGAACATTTTTATTGTATTTTACGCGTATTGTGCAGAATAAGGCTGACCATATACATTAGGTGACTGTAGGCCGAACAATGCTTTGGCTGATTGTGTGTGGCTTACAGCCATCTCAGCCCACTGATAATGACCAAGCACTCACTTGAACAAGCACTCCTGGGTTCTATATGAAAAAGCTGTCAGCTCACAAGTCTGCTGGTGGTACACTATTGGGAAAACATACTGGAAATCAGTTGGCTGGAACCCCGAAGCACATCAAACCCTTCTCTGAACCCATCGATATCTGCAGGTTCAGCCAATTTTTTTATAATGTGTATGGTGGCTCTAATGCCAGCGGTCCATATTTATGTTGGTACAAAATAAACCACCTAGATTTGCAATAATTTGTGACAGATACACTATCAATCAGATGTCTTTTTGTGCACTGTCTGATGATGCTCAATTATCACAACAGTAGAAATCTCCAGAAAAAAACTAAACACTATATTACCCTGTATAAAATGAAAGGTTGGTCTGTACAGAGGTTGCACAGAGCTTAACATTGGAAGCATATATGAACTATAAAGTGGAGCCATACTTGCAAATATAATTCATATGTTTGTACATATGATACCTACAGTTGTGCTCAAAAGTTTACATACCCGGCAGAATTTTTGCTTTCTCTGCCTTTTTTCAGAGAATATGAGTGATAACAACAAACCTTTTTCTCCACTCATGGAAAGTGGTTGGGTGAGGCCATTTATTGTCAAACTACTGTGTTTTCTCTTTTTAAATCATAATTACAACTCAAAACATCCAAATGACCCTGATCAAAACTTCACATACCCTATTTGTTAATACTGTGTATTGCCCCCTCTAACATCAATGACAGCTTGAAGTCTTTTGCACTATTTGTGGATGAGGTTCTTTATTTTCTCAGATGGGGAAGTTGCCCACTGTTCTTGGAAAAAAGCCTCCAGTTCCTGTAAATTCCTGGTCTGTCTAGCATGAACTGCGCGCTTGAGATCTCCCCAAAGTGGCTCAATGATATTGAGGTCAGGAGACTGAGATAACCGCTGCAGAACCTTTGCTTTGTTCTGCGTTAGCCAATGATAGGTCGACTTGGCCTTGTGTTTTGGATCATTACCATGTTGGAACGTCCAAGTATGTCCCATGCGCAGCTTCTGGGCTGATTGCAAATTTGCCTCCAGTATTTTCTGATAGCGTTTTGCATTCATCTTTCCTTCAACTTTGACAAATTTCCAGTGCTTTTGTAGCTCACACATTCCTAAAACATCAGGGATCCACCTCCGTGCTTTACAGTAGGAATGGTGTTCCTTTCATCGTAGGCCTTTTTGACCTCTCTCCAAATGTAACGTTTGTGGTTCTGGCCAAAAAGTTAAATTTTGGTCTCATCACTCCAAATTACCTTGTTCCAGAAGTTTTTAGGCTTGTCTCTGTGCTGTTTTACATATTCTCTGAAAAAAGGCCAAGAAAGCAAAAATTCTGCTGGAGTAGGTAAAGTTTTGAACACAACTGTATATCTACAGTATATACAGTGGCTTAAGAAATTAATCATACTCTGTGAATCTGTCCATATTTTTTCAATTTATATGCACAGAATGAAATGTATTTTATTGGAATAATATGTGATATCCCAACAAAAAGTAGCAAGTATTTGTGAAGTATAAAGTAAATAATACATAGTTGTCTAGTTATTTTAAAAATATAAATCTGAAAATTGTGACATGCAATAGTATTCAGCCCCCTGTAGTCTGATAAACGTACATAAAATTCTGAATGACCAATTGCTACAACTACAGCTGTCCTGTGATGGCCTCAGAGTTTAATTGAGAATATAAGGGATCAAACACCATCATGAAAATCAAGGAGCACACCAGACAGGTCAGGGATAATGTTGTGGAAAAAAGTAAAGCAGGGTTAGTCTACAAAAAAATAGCCCAAGATCTGAACCTCTCACAGAGCACTGTTCAGTTTATCATCCAAAAAGAGAGTGTGTCTCAATTGAAAAACCAACCATGATATGACCGTACACCTAACCTGACATTTCAAGCATAATGGGAAGATGGAGCTAAATTCAGAGCAATCCTGGAGGGAAACCTGTTAGAGGCTGCAAAAGAATTGTTACTGGGCCCTAGCTTCACTTTCCAGCTGGACACTGACCTTAAACATACTACCATAGCTACAATGGAATGGTTTAGATCAAAGCACATTCATGTGTTTGGATGGCCCAGTAAAAGTCCCAGACCTAAATGCCTTTGAGCATCTGTGGCAAGACTTGAAAATTGCTGTTCAGAGACTCTGCCCATCCAATCTCACTGAGCTAGAGCTAGTTTGCAGAAGAAGAATCTGCAAAAAATTCAGCCTCTAGATGTGCAAAGCTGGTAGAGATATACCCCAAAAGACTTGCAGCTGTAATTGCAGAGAAAGGTGTGCCTACAAAGTATTGACTCAGGCGAGCTGAATACAAATGCACATCCCAATTTTCAGATTTATATTTTTAAAATATTTAGAAAACCATGTATCATTTCCTTAACACATCACAAATGCTTTCTAATTTATATTGGTACATCACATGAAATCCCAATGAAATACATCTAAGTTGTGTGTGTAATGTGAAAAAATGTGGAAAAGTTCACAGGATATGAATACTTTTTCAAGGCACTGTACATATATTTTATGCTATATCTTTAAAAAAATGACTGCTTTTCCAGATATAGTAACAAAATGAAGAGTATTTTAGGTGAAAAACCTTTCATTAAGTCCCATAGCCTGTGTCAGCTTCAGATAAATAGAATGTTATAAACCTGAAATACATTTTATTAGTGCTGAAACCATGAAAGTGCCACAGATGACAGGAAGCTTGACCTCACGGGGCAATGTGTTTCAGCTCATATTAATCTTCTGAACAAGCTTCTTCCCTCTCTCCAGTGTACTCACTGCTGATCTGCAGTAGATGTTCATCTGCTAAATTTTATTTCATCTCTACCTTAATTTAAATTTCTGCTCTCGTCCCTTTCATATGACAGATAACCTACTTTTCTGTCTTATTATCTTCGTCTCTGTTTCTCTACTTCTGCCATTCAGTCCGACACACACATTCCTATTTGTGAAATGTCAGCTATTTAGCAACAGCATAATATTATTAGCATAATGTACTTTCTTGGTATTCTTTTGAGATAAACACATATATTTTACAAAAGTATGAAATTTCTTTTTAATCTTACCAAATGAATATATTGCTACAGGACATATGTTACATAAAGCTTCACTTTGTTAGATATTTAGCATTGCAGATTTAAAAGGCTATGAGTCTACCTTAGAAATGGGAATTTTCTTTTACTCAAATGTACCCTTCCCACCATTATGGTTGATGTCAAAGTAACACTTGTAATTGTAAGGACTCATGCAGACATCCGTGCAACATGGATTGAGTACGGACTGCAATCCAGACTGGGGCTATAAGAGAGCTGTCCCTAGGTAGTAGGGCCAAGATAGCTGGTCCTGAGTAGTAGGATTAAGAGAGCTATCCCTGAGTAGTATGGCTAATAGAGTTGTCCCTGGGTAAAAGGGTTAAGGGAGCTGTCCATGAGTAGTAGGATTAAGGGAGTTGTCCCTGAGTAGTAGAGCTAAAAGAGATGTCCATGGGTAGTAGGTCTAAGAAAGGTGTCCCTTGGTGGTAGGGCTAAGAGAGCTGTCCCTGGATGGTGGGGCTAAGAGAACTGTCCCTGGGTAGCAGGGCTAAGGAAGCTGTGCGATACCTTAGAGTCCAAAATGGACTGCTCCATAGGCTAAGTACTGGCTGCATCTGCTGTTATTCAAAAAAGGAACCACACAAAAGTGCAGGATGAATGTGTGAGCAGGTTGCGGGATTGGCACATCGTACTGGGACTGTCCCGTCACGTACAGTGGCTAACGTCTGCGCAATAAGGAGCCCTGGAGGTAGTTGCTCCATAATAGCTGGCTCTATCTGTATCTCGACTTCTTCCAGCGGGGTACAAACTCGGACGGGCAGGGTAAGCACGGTTTGTCCAGGTAGCAATACCAGATTGGCAGAGGCTGGAAAGATCACTTTTCCCAACGTCTTCCTGTCACTAAAGATCTCTTGGGCTTGAGCTGCACAGATTAGCTGTTGAAACACTCTCCTTTGGGGAGTGCGAGGGCTCCACTGTTTTAGGAACACATCTGGGGACTCATTGATAAGAAGACTCCCGAATTCCTTCAGCACGTTCACCCGTACAGCGAAAGTATGTCCGTTACCCGCGACCCAAACGGTCAGCATCACTCCCTTACGACCCAGGTCTTTACCGCAGACGGTTATTTGCATCCAGACCACCCCTGCGACCGAGATGGGCAAGTGATTGGCAGCTGTCAACTTTATCACTGGGCCCCATTCAGGCCACATTGCCTCGGGAAAGTGTCATTGGAAGTATGATTCAGGCATTGTGGTCACCTGCGAGCCAGTGTCTACCAAACAGCGTACAACCCGACCATCCATTTCGGCCCAGCCGAGGAGACACATAGAAACTAGATTTGTGGGACTTCTGATACTCCTTCTTGACTGTTCAGGTTCCGGGTGGCATCTCCCAGGCTCGGAGCCTCCTAGTTTAACGGACGGCATTGAAGGAGCCTACTCCGTCTTGCACATCCCTGAGCCAAATGTTCAGCTTCACCGCAGTTATAACATGAGGGGGGTCCTTCTCGGTGGGACAGTCTTGTTTCGTGACGAGGTTCAGGACCATTTCTGCCCCGAGGTGGATTTGAGGAAACTGCTGGTTTCTTTTTTGAATCAGCCAACTCTTCTCCTATATCCGGAATTTCATTCTGCAACTCTTCCACCCATCGTGGTTCGGTGGCCATTGTCACAGATACCTCTCCGTTCTGCACCTTCCCCACCGGGACTGTCACCCCCTGCTCTTGCTCGTGCGTGCACACTTCGCTCCCCACCTCAGAAAAGGTCATGCATGGATTTATCCACAAGCGCTCCCGCAAAGCCTCTTTTAACAGCATGTCTCGCAAGCCTGTCACCAACTGATCCCGCAGCACTCTGTCCGTAGACCCTAGGCCTATGCCGTCTTTTCTAGTAATGGTAGTATGGATCTCCTGTAGCGCGTTCATGTACTGGGTCACCGTCTCTCTCTCCCTTTGGACCCGGCAAAATAATCGCATACGTAACTCCCCTTCGTTCGTGGGGTCTCCATGGGTTTCCTCCAGTATTTGCAACACTTTGTTAAAGGAGTCTTGTTCCCAGGGTGTTGTAGCATGACGGAATCCCTTGCCTCTCCATCTAAAGCCATCATGGCAACTCAGGGGTCATTGGGTGCATCTTCATCATCCCCCTGATCTGCTCAGTTCAGCTCCATAGCATAGTATTGTTCCCAGTAAATTTTGTGAGGTTGCTCAACATCGTCCCCAGGGATATACTGGACCTAGGACCCATCCCAACTGCTTGGTTTGCCGCCTCCGTGCTGTTGGACTGCATCCTGCCGACTACGCCAAGTGTGGGCAGGTTCTGGGATGCAGTGACAAACAGGAGGTTTACAAATTTATTAACAGAGATATACTCTACGCAGGGAGATAATGGGTTAAGAAGGGGATATGGAAGGTAGTATTAGCACGGTACGGTTGAGAGGCGAAGTAAAAGGTAAAGCAACTGTTGATGAAAGGGTTAACTTATTAGTCCGCCGGCTTCCTAGCTGCCGAGCTGTAGGTTACAACGGTGGCACCCACGCAAGTGGAGCGTGATGTCTCCGGTGTCGTCCTGTAGAAGTTGGGGGTCTGGTTCTCGATGATGGCGGTGAGTCCTTGCTGTCCAAAGCTGGGTACTGGATCTACAGTTCGTCGTACGGGATGCAACACAGTCTGTGATACCGCTGGAGCGTGACTCAGCTTGGTGTATGCGGGTGAGGAGTCACACAGTTATGGTTCAGTCACCTGGTCTGTCTTAGGCGGCATGCCGGCAGTAATCACCGGCCCGGAGCATATGAAACTTTTGGTCACGGGAGACAATGGGCATGCGGCCAATTGCTGTACAGAGTTAGTGTACCCGGATGCAAGGAATATACAGCACGGACCTGTGCTGTCACGATGCTCAAAAGACGGAGCACAAATCTTCCCTTGCTGCGCGCTCTGTCTTCCTGCCAAGTCTCCACTACCTTTACCGCACACAGTGTCTTTTATCAAAGTCACGCTCCCTGCTGTCGAGTGCAAAGGTCAGTCCGGGTCGGGAAGCTTTTCCCAGGGCAACAATAGTGACAGCCCTGACAGTTCCGGAACCGGCGCAAGAGAAGTACCCCTGTCCAGGCCATCTTCTTACAACTGCATTCTTTGTGTTCACTTTTTCTTTTGACTGACTATGTGCACTGTGTTCACTCTTTATACTTGCTGACTGCATCCACTTTTTGCACTGGCTGACTGCATTTACTGTGCTGTTTACTGCCTTCACTGTTTGTACTTGCTGACTGTATTCACCATTTGTGCTGGCTGTCTATGTTCACGGCGTTTACTGTTTGTGCTGGCTGACTTCGTTCAGTTTTTGTGCTGGCTGACAGCATTCATTGTTTGCGTTGGGTGACTGCATACACGACATTCACGGATTGCGCTGGCTCACTGAATTTGATGTTTGCGTTGGATGACTGGGTTCACTGTTTGCGTTGCCTGGCAGCGTTCACTGTTTGCATTGCCTGGCTGCGTTCACTTTTTTGTGCTGGCTGACTGCATTCACTGTTTGCGTTGCCTAACTGCGTTCACTGTTTGCATTGGTTGACGGCATTCACTTTTTGTGCTTGCTGACTGTGTCCACTTTTTGTACTGGCTGACTGCGTTCACTTTTTGTGCTGCCTGACTGCTTAACTTTTTTATGCTTGCTGACTTCTTTCACTTTTTGGGTTGGCTGACTGTGTTTTCTGCATTCACTGTGCTGGCTGACTGCGATAACTGTGTTCTCTGTTTGTGCAAACTGACTGATCACTGTGTTCACCATTTGTACAGGCTGATTGCGATCACTGTGTTCACTGTTTGTGCAAACTGACTGATCACTGTGTTCACCATTTGTACAGGCTGATTGTGATCTCTGTGTTCATCAATTGTGCAGGTTGACTGTGATCTCTGTGTTTACCATTTGTGCAGGCTGACCGTGATCACTGTGTTCACTTTTTGTGCATGCTGTGATCACTGTGTTTCCTTTTTGTGAAAGCTGACTGCGATCACTTCATTCACCATATGTGCAGGCTGACTGTGATCACTGCGTTCACTTTTTGTGCAGGCTGGCTGTGATCACTGTGTTCACTTGTGCAGTCTGAGTGCTATCACTGCATTGTCCATTTGTGTAGGCTGACTATGATCACTGTGTTCACCGTTTGTGCAAGCTAAATGTGATCAATGCATTCACCGTTTGTGCAGGCTGACTGTGATCACAGTGTTCACCGTTTGTCCAGGCTGACTGTGATCACTGCATTCACTGCTTGTGCAGGCTGACTGTGATTCAGCCACATTGGAGATTTTTCAAGCATGAACCACCTTTTTAAGGTCATGCCATCGCATCTCAATCGTATTAAGATCAGGACTTTGACTAGGCCACTCTAAAGTCTTAATTTTGTTTATCTTAAGCCTATCAGTGATGGACTTGCTGGTGTGTTTTGCATCATTGTCCTGCTGCATAACATAAATGCGCTTCAGCTTGAGGTCAAGAACAGATGGTCGCACATTCTCCTTCAGGATTTTTGGTAGACAGTAGTATTAATGGGTCCATTTACCACAGCAAATCTTCCAGGTCCTGAAACAGAAAAACAGCCTGAGACGTCACTCTACTACCACCATATTTTACTGTTGGCATGATGTTATTTTTCTAAAACGCTGTGTTACTTCTATGCCAGATGTAATGGAACATACAGTACACCTTCTGAAAAGTTCACCTTTTGTCTTGTCAGTCCACAGGGTATGCTCCCAAAAGTCTTGGTGTCATCAAGATGTTTTCTGGCAAAACTGAGATGAGCCATTATGTTCTTATTGCTCAGCAGTGGTTTTCATCTTCGAACTCTGCCAAGCAGGCCATTTTTACCTAGTCTATTTCTTATGATGGAGTCATGAACACTGACCTTAACTAAGGCAAGTGAGGCCTGCAGTTCTTTGGATGTTGCTGCAGGGTCTTTTGTGACCTCTTGGATGAGTCGTCGCTGTGCTCTTGGGGTAATTTTGGTCAATCGGTCACTTGTGGGAGGTTTCACCACTGTTTCTTGTTTTCACCATTTGTGGATAATGGTTATTATTGTTGTTCACTGGAGTCCCAAAGCTTGAGAAACCTTTTCCAGATTGATAGATCTTTTTTTACTTTGTTTCTCATTTGCTGCAGAATTTCTTTGGATTGCGGTATGATGTCTAGCTTTTGAGGATCTTTTGGTCTACTTCACTTTGTCAGGCAGGTCCTATTTAAGTGATTTCTTGATTGAGAACAGGTGTGGCAGTAATCAGGCCTGGGTGTGGCTAGGGAATTTGAACCCCGCTTCCCAAAAATCTTATAAACCACAGTTGACTTATGTTTTAAGCGGGGGGGCAATCACTTTTCACACAGGACTATTTTTCTCTTAATAATAAGGACCTTCATTTAAAAATTGCATTTTGTGTTTACTTGTGTTATCTTTGTCTAATATTTATTATTATTTATTATTATAGCGCCATTTATTCCATGGCGCTTTACATGTGAGGAGGGGTATACCTAATGCATACAAGTACAGTAATCTTAAACAATACAAGTCACGACTGGTACAGGATGAGAGAGGACCCTGCCCGCGAGGGCTCACAATCTACAAGGAATGGGTGAGGATACAGTAGGCGAGGGTAGAGCTGGTCGTGCAGCGGTTCGGTGGATCGGTGGATAAGCAGGTTGTAGGCTTGTCGGAAGAGATAGGTCTTCAGGTTCTTTTTGAAGGTTTCCATGGTAGGCGAGAGTCTGATATGTTGTGGTAGAGAGTTCCAGAGTAGGGGGGATGCGTGGGAGAAGTCTTGTATGCGATTGTGGGAAGAGGAGATAAGAGGGGTGTACAGAAGGAGATCTTGTGAGGATCGGAGGTTTCGTGCAGGTAAGTACCGGGAGACGAGGTCACAGATGTATGGAGGACTCAGGTTGTGGATGGCTTTGTATGTCATGGTTAGGGTTTTGAACTGGAGTCTTTGGGTAATGGGGAGCCAGTGCAAGGATTGACAGAGGGGAGAGGCCGGGGAATAGCGGGGGGACAGGTGGATTAGTCGGGCAGCAGAGTTTAGAATAGATTGGAGGGGTGCGAGAGTGTTAGAGGGGAGGCCACAGAGCAGGAGGTTACAGTAGTCAAGGCGGGAGATGATGAGGGCATGGATTAGGGTTTTTGCAGATTCTTGGTTGAGGAATGTACGGATCCGTGAAATATTTTTGAGTTGAAGTCGGCAGGAAGTGGAAAGGGCTTGGATATGTGGTTTGAAAGAGAGTTCAGTGTCAAGGATAACCCCGGCAGCGAGCTTGTGAGACTGGAGAGAGTGGGCAACCGTTTACTTTAATGGATAGGTTCGTTGAGGGGTCATGTGAGATGGGGAAAGATGATTAATTCTGTTTTGTCCATATTAAGTTTTAGAAGTCTAGCGGAGAAGAAGGACGAAATAGCAGACAGACATTGAGGGATTCTGTTTAGTAGGGAGGTGATATCTGGTCCAGAGATGTAGATCTGTGTGTCATCAGCATAGAGGTGATACTGAAAGCCATGAAATTCTATGAGCTGTCCAAGGCCGAAGGTGTAAAAGGAGAAGAGTAGGGGCCCTAGGACTGAACCTTGCGGGACTCAGACGGATAGGTGAGGAGGTGGTGTGCGAGTGAGAGATGCTGAATGTCCGGTTAGGTATGGCGCAATCCAAGATAGGGCCAAGTCTGTGATACTAAGAGATGAGAGGGTCTGTAGTAATAGGGAATGGTCCACTGTGTCAAAGGCAGAGGACAGGTCCAGGAGGAGGAGGACAGAGTAGTGTTGCTTGGCCTTGGCGGCTAGTAAGTCATTGGTGACCTTAGTTAGGGCAGTTTCAGTGGAGTGGTGTGGCCGGAAGCCAGATTGTAATCGGTCAAGGAGGGAGCAAGAAGAGAGGTGGGAGGACAGTTCAAGATGGACGTGTTGTTCCAGTAGTTTTGAGGCATAGGGGAGAAGTGATATAGGGCGATAGCTAGATACAGAGGATGGGTCAAGATTGGGCTTTTTGAGGATAGGTGTGATTGAGGCATATTTAAAGCTTGAGGGGAAAACACCAGTTGTTAGTGACAGGTTGAAGAGGTGGGTTAGGGTTGGGATGAAGACTGGTGAGGTTTGGGATGAAGTGGGATGGGATCGAGTCAAGTGCACAGGTAGTGAGATGTGATCTTTAGAGTAGAGTGGAAAGTCGATCTTCTGTAATGGTGGAGAAGTTGGTTTTGGAGGAGGAGGGCAGGGCAGTTAGGAGGAAGGGCACTGGGGGTTGTTGACCAATACTGTCTCTGATGTTATAAATCTTCTCCTTGATAAATGATGCAAAGTCTTCAGCTGAGATGAATGGGGAGGGAGGAGGTGCTGGGGGGCGGAGGAGAGAATTGAAGGTGTTGAATAACTGTTCAGGGCTGTGAGACAGGGAGGATATGAGAGATGAGAAGTAGGTTTGTTTTGCTGCAGCGAGTGTGTCCTTGAAAGTAGTGAGGGACTGTTTGAATGCGATAAAGTCCTCATTGGAGTGGGATCTTTTCCATCTCTGCTCAGCAGCCCTGGAAGCCCCCCTTAGTTATTTGGTCAGACTGGTGTGCCAGGGCTGTCTGTTGATTTTGCGAGCTTTGGTATGTTTGAGAGGGGCAACTGATTCCAAAGCTACAGTTATTGTGGTGTAATATAGAGCGGCAGCGGCATCCACATTGTGTAGAGAACTTATGTCTGTAAGAGGGAGGAGGGATTCAGACAATGAGTGTAGATCGAGGTGTTGAAGATTCCTGCGAGGGTGTGCAAGTTTTTGAGGTGGGAATTGTGTACCTGAGGAAGAGAGGGAAGAGAATGTAAGTAGGTTGTGATCAGAGAGAGGAAAAGGTGAGTTAGAGAAGCTAGATAGGGAGCAGAGGCGGGTGAAGAGGTCTAGTGTGTGGCTATCTTTGTGAGTGCCTGCAGAAGACCATTGAGTGAGGCCAAAGGAGGAAGTGAGAGATAGAAGTTTATTGGCAGCTGAGAGGGAAGTGTCAATGGGGATGTTGAAGTAGCCCAAGATGATAGTGGGGATATCAGTGGAAAGGAAATGAAGTAGCCAGGTGGTGAAGTGGTCAAAGAAGGTGGTGGCTGGCCCTGGAGGGCGGTATATGACAGTTAGTTGGAGGTTGGAGGGGGAGTAGATGCGCACAGAGTGCACCTCAAAGGAAGGGAGGGTAACAGAGAGTGGCAGTGGGATTGGGGTGAAGGAGCAGTTATCTGACAGGAGAAAACCAACTCCTCCACCATGCTTGCTGCTGGGGCGGGGGGTGTTGGAAAGGTGGAATCCACCATACGAGAGTGCAGCAGGAGAGGCTGCGTCAGAGGGGGTGAGCCAGGTTTCCGTGATGGCGAGGAAGGAAAGTTTGTTAGTAATAAAAAGATCATGGATGAAGGAAAGTTTGTTGCAGACAGAGCGCGCGTTCCACAGAGCTCCTATTAGTGGGACTGGGGAAGCTGGGGCGGGGCGAATGTGTATAAGGTTGGAGTGGTTACGGAAAGTTGTGATTGGGCATGGATGGGAGGTAGAAATGACTGTGGGAATGTGGTGAGGAGGACCAGGATTTGGAGACAGATCGCCGGCAGTGAGGAGTAGCAGAGAGAGTGTTAGCAGGTGGGAGCAGGAGAGGGCATGAGGGGGCTGTCTGTGTTTGGAGACAGAGGATTGTATGTTGAGAAACAGATCTGAGCAAGAGGTGAGATGGATTGGAAGGACTGAAGAAGAGATGAACAGTTCCTTGCTTGGTGTAGGAATTAGGGGGTTAGCTGAAAGTGAAGGATTATAGGGGTCAGAGTGGAAACAAATAGAAACATTGTTTACAGTGACTCTTTCCAGTTACCTTCTGTTCCCTTCTGGTTCAATTCTGGATTAATTCATATATTCATATCATCTCACACTTTTAAGATACACACTTATAGGATACACACTGCAGACTAAAGTCTTGGCAGACTTGTGCTATGCAATATATGTGCTACAAAGTGCATTCAGGTGTGAAGCAGAGAGGAGTGGTCTGTGCTCATCTTGGTCAGACATTAGTTTTGTCTTTAAATTTAAATTGTATTTAAATTTGTTTGGTGATCTGAAACATTTAAATGTGGCAAACATGCAAAAGAATAGGAAATCAGGAAGGGGGCAAACACTTTTTAAAACAGCTGTATATCTCTAACCATAACACCCAGATGAGATCCTGTTGCGTTTTGTATTCTTTTTCTGTATGTCACTAGTGAGAATTTAGAAAATGTTTTCTTATCTCCCAGAAAAATAAAAGGATCGGGTGTTTAAATTCACACTTGCAATCCTTATGTAAGAAAAAAGAATTAAGAGGCCTCCATACACTTTGGATGGCAAAAAAAGGCTGGTGTTGCTAAATTGAATCTAGAGAAGCCATACGGGGCCCCTGGCCTCACCGGTAGGCTGACATGACAGGATCTAGTGGGAATAAGGTGAGCGTCTAGGATCTGGGTTGGTTTAGGGGTTAATAACTTGAGGAGGTGTGGCTTTGGGGTTCTGTGGGTCTAGATGAGAGGAGGGGTTAAATTGGGGAGGGGGTAGGACTGGGGGGGGTTAGAGGGCCGGTATATAGGGTCCGGCCATCTTAGATTGGGAGCCATTTTAGGTACCCCGGCTTCTAAGGAAGAAGCTGTATGGTTACCTGATACGATGGATGTGGAGGCCTTGCTGCAGCGCTTGAGAGACATGGCAGGCACGCAGGGTACAGGTTGGCTGCAGGCTTTGGTGGATAGCCTGCTGCAGGGGTCTGTGACCGGAGCTTCCCAGGCTCCTCATGGTAGACGCCGGCCACGGAGGTCTAGGCCCCCGGAGCGCTTAAGTCCCGAGGTCACTTCCCGTGCACGGCGCCGTGTTAGGAGCCCCTCCGGGGTCCCTCTGGCAGATAGCGCGGGATGCAGGCCTGCGACCCGAGTGCAGAGTGCCGGGAGGAATCCAATTGGTCGGCGGGGCCTACAGTGGGGGGAGGAGTCGGCCTCCCTCTCGGCAGCTGCCGGACACCGGGGATTATCGGGAGCAGGAGCAGCAGGCGCCTGTATCAGAGCAGGACCTGCTCAGCGTGGCAGAGGCAGAGAAGCAAGGGGGTGGGGGCCTCACCACGGGGTCCCTCTGCGTGGGGTGAGCAGCAGGCAGTCACAGTCGGTGTCTGGCCCTGGCACCGACGCTCTGCAACCGGCAGTGCAGGAGGTATGGTCGCACCCCAGCGGTTTTCAGGGACTTCTGGAGCCACGGAATCTGTCGGGAGGAGGCGGGCAGCAGGCAGCTGCCTCGGTCTGCAACCTTTCCATCCTGTCAGCAGGGAGCGCAGGCACATACTTACACGGGAAGCCGGACGCTGGCCTGTCACAACCATCCGCAGCATCGTCAGCAGCTCCAAGGGTCCCTGGCTCGGCAGTGGATACGGCTTTGGGGGATAGCCAGCTGCTGTTGGGTCGGGGAGACTCAGGAGCTGCAGTATCATCGGGGGATCAGCCCATGAGTGGAGCTGTACAGGGTCCACCATCTGTGGATTCCAGATCTTCGGCTGCTGGGCTCACAGCACCCAGGCAGCTAGGTGAGAGAAATCGCTCTTTTCCTTTTAACCCCTGTGTAGCTTCCCTTGAGTCTAGAGGGCAGGAGGGGTTTTACGGGGGGGTGCTATTGGGCGGGCTGGGTTAATTTTGTACTGTTTGAGGGCTTTAGCCATGATGTGGGGATCCGGTGGTCTGCAAGGAGGGCCATCGCCTTCAGCGGCGTGGTTCGGGGGTCCCAGTACAGCATTGGGACCTATGGGTTTGTCGGGTTTATCGGGTAGTTTAGGGAATGCGTGTACAGGCATGCCTGCGGCTTCTGGGGCTAGTAGTGAGGCAGCTGTGAGTGGTTTGCAAGCTGAAGAGCCATTGGTGGTTGCAGGGTCTGGAAGTGAAAAAGATAGGGAGTCTGAGGTACGCTTGGATGACGCAGCTAAAGGGGAAGTTTACGTGTGTTTTGAAGGTCCATTGGGGGCTCACATAAAGCAGGAGGCGAGAGAAAAATTATGGAAAGGGGAATACATCGAGATATTTTCGTTATTACCGCTCGAACGTTTCAATTTGGTTAGACCTAGGAGGGATGATTTTAAAAAAGAGGATGAGGAAAGGAGGAGGTATCGCTTGATACCCAGAACATTCCCTAATTGGTTGCAAGCATTTGCGATTTTAGACAGTGTTATTGGGGAAAAGGCCCCTGAGAATTGTTCGGGCCTTTTTTGTTATATGGATGAGATAGGTGAAGCTTACCAGGTTTATGGGGGTCAGGGTTGGCTACGTTACGACAAACAATTTAGTCATCGTAAGGCGGTTCGTCCAAACATTCAGTGGGATCACAAGGATATTGCTCTATGGATGAAGGTAATGGTTCCATCTCGGTTAAGGCCGGGGAGTCAGCCCTTTCAGGGGGGCACCGGGGGCTTCGGGCAGTCAGGACACTCGGTGGCTATGCAGAAAGGGCTGTGCTTTGCATTTAACGAGGGGACATGTAAATTTGGGGGTAAGTGTAAGTTTAAGCACGACTGTGCAACCTGTGGGGGCTCTCACGGCACAGCAAAATGTTTTAAGGGTAGCAGATCAAAAGGGGGCGACAACGTTGAAAAAAGGGGAGACGCCGGTTCGGCTGGATGCGATGGCGGGTTTCCTAAGTAGGTACCCGGATACTGCTGCTGCAGTTTTGTTGTATGAAGGTTTCAGGGCTGGTTTTAAGATCCCTTTTGTTGATCAGGAAGTGCGTTTAAGTACAAAAAATTTCAAGTCGGTTTTACAATATCCAGAGGTGGTTTCTGACAAGTTAGGAAAAGAAGTTAGTTTGGGCAGGATGTTGGGTCCGTTTGCTATAGTCCCTCTTAGTAACTTGAGAGTATCACCGTTTGGTGTGGTGCCTAAGAAAGAGCCCAATAAGTTTAGGCTTATTCATCACTTGTCTTTTCCCAAAGGGTCGTCGGTTAATGATGGGATAGATCCACGTTTGTGCTCGGTGTTGTACACGTCGTTTGATGTGGCCATGGACTGGGTACGGTTGTGTGGAAAGGGAGCTTTGTTGGCAAAGACGGATATTGAGGTGGCGTTTCGTTTATTACCAGTTCACCCTGATAGTTTGCATTTACTGGGTTGTTTTTGGGATGGCGTTTTTTTCGTGGATCGCTGTCTACCCGTGGGCTGTTCGCTTTCCTGTGCATATTTTGAAACCTTCAGTACGTTTTTAGAGTGGGTGGTTAAGGATGTATCAGGTTTGAGTTCTTGCATTCATTATCTCAATGATTTTTTGTTTGTTGGTCCTGCTAATGCGTTGAATTGTTCAATTTTGTTGCATACTATGGAAAGTGTGTCAAAAAGGTTTGGGGTACCACTGGCGGTCGAGAAAACCGACGGGCCATTGTCAGCGTTAAGTTTTTTGGGCACTGAAATCGATACTGTGGCTATGGAGTGCAGGTTACCCTCTGATAAATTGCTTTCGTTGCGGGAGGAAGTGTTGAGGGCCTGCGGATCTCGAAAAATTTTGTTATGGAATCTGCAGTAGCTGCTGGGCAAACTGAATTTTGCCTGCAGGATAATGCCGATGGGCCATGCTTTCTGTAGACGGCTGTCTCTGGCGACAGTGGGGGTGAAATCCCCTATTCATTTCATCAGACTTAAGAAAGAATTGAAAAATGATTTAAAGGTATGGTCTCGTTTTCTCGAAGACTACAACGGCAGATCTATTTGTATTCAGCCGTTAACAGATGCTGAGGTGTTGGGCTTTCTGACTGACAGTTATGCAAGGTGAGGTTTTTGTTTGTACTTTCGTGGGAAGTGGATGGTGGCGAATTGGCCTCGTGCTTCAATCGAAATGGGCTTGATGGCAAACCAGAGTTTGGTTCACTTATTCCTGATTGTGAAAGCTTTGGCTTTGTGGGGCGAGGAAGTTAAAAATACGAAGATTTGTTTTTCTTGTGATCAGTTAGGAGTGGTGGCAGCGATAAATTCCTTGTCTGCTGATTCTCCGGCAGTGGTAAAAGTGTTACAGCATTTGGTATTTGTGGGTTTGTCGTTTAATCTATGGATCGTCGCTGATGTTAAGACAGTTCTACATAACCCGATCATTGATGCTCTTTCTCTTTCACAGTGGGATTGATTTCGGGAGCTGGCACTTCACGCGGAACCGGTGAGCCGGGAATGCCCAATAGACTTATGGATCCTTACTTGGGGGGCAGTGAGGGAATTGCTTTCTAGGTCATTGTCGGATGGGTCATGGAAACAATACGGGAAGGCGTGGAGCATGTGGGAGAGTTGGGGGTCATCTTTTGGGGAAGTTATGGATGACGAGAGTAAGTTAGTTTTGCTAGTGGGTCATTGCTGGGAGTCCGGTTGGTCAGTGTCTATGGTGAACAAATTTATGGCGGGCCTGGCTTTTGTTTTTAAGTCAAGGGGCTTGAAAGATGTGACGAAATCTTTTTTGGTGCTCCAGGTGTTAAGGGGCTGGAGGAAGGGTTGGAAATCGGTTGACACTAGGAGACCGGTTTCATACGAGATTTTGATGATTATTGGTCGACATTTATCGCAAGTGTGTTATTCAAATTGGGAAGTGGAATTGTTTAAAGTGGTTTTTGCTCTGGAGTTTTTTGGGGCCTTTCGCTTGGGGGGAATTGATCAGTCCATCCAGGGACAGAAAGGGGGAAGTGTTGAGGGAAGACGTGGATGTGTTTGCAGATCGAGTGGTGGTGTTTCTCCGTTCCTCAAAGACAGATATGATGGGGAAAGGTTGTAAGGTAGTTTTGTTTGAAGTTCCCGGTTCACCTTTGTGTCCAGTAGCTTGTGTGAGGAACTTTATGGTACGGGGGGGATTCTACAGGATCCTTTGTTAGTTCATGCTGATGGTTCGTTTTTATCTCGTTTCCAATTTGTGACAATATTTCGATGTTGGCGGGCATATCGGCAATGGACTACAGTGGACACTCATTTCGAATTGGGGCAGCTACGGAGGCAGCAAGGTTAGGTCTAGGTGAAGAGGTGGTTAAGAGGATTGGGCGGTGGGAATCAGCGAGATTTCGGTCTTATGTGCGTCCAAATTTGGTATAGAGTGGTGGCGTTGGTAATTTTGTCTGGGTGGCTTTTAAAAGTGTTGGTGTTTTGTGCTTTATTCCTGGGCTCGGTCGGCCTCTCGTTTGCATAATGGGCCATTCGTATGTTTTCTGGGCAGCTATTCGTGCAGCAGTTCGTCCGGATGGGCGTCAATTAGGCTTCCCTCGTGAGTCAGCGGTTCTGCGTTGTATCGGAAAAAGGGGGATGGTGTGGAGGCAGTTTTTACCAGAATTTCATCGTTTTGTCCGTTTGGATCGCTCGCCTGATGATGTCGTCATTCATTTGGGTGGGAATTACCTGGGGTCGAGGCCATGTAGGGAGTTAATTAAAGATATAAAATTTGATATGTTGAGGTTATGGGCGGAGTTTCCGAAAGTGATGGTAATACGGTCTGACATTGTTTTTAGAAAAGTATGGAGGGGAGCTCGGTCTGTGGAAAGGGGTGAACAGAGCAAGGATAAAGGTGAATCGGGCCATTTCTCGCTTCATGGCGAGGAATGGGGCCGTGGTGGTTCGTCACTCAGATTTGGAATCAGGCGAGGGAAGTTTCTGGAGATCAGATGGGGTGCATCTGAATGCGTTGGGTACGGACATGTGGTGTCTCAACATTCAAAATGGCATTGAAATCGGTTTGAAGGTGTGGGGGACATAAATGTTTAAGGGGTCAGAACATTTATGTTGGTGGCATGGGGGGAGGTCGTCGAAGTAGGTGGATCTTTGGAATGGTGAATTGGTGGGGGGGGATCTTAACAGGTCCTGGACTCCCTATGACGGAATTTAAGTGGACGGGGTGAATTAATTCCGTGGAATGGATAATCAGGGGACCCGTGATGGGTTCGGTTTGGCAGGGTTGATTACGGTATGCCTCCAAGCTGGTGATGAGCAGCTGAGGGTAAGACTCAACCTTCGGCCAAGGTGGATTTTTCTGAGAATTGGTGGCTTTAAAACTTTGGGGCTTCGAGGACCACCTCCTATGGTAAAAATGTTTGGCTTTAAAATGTTAAATAAAGTGTTTGTAATATTTGTTAATAAAAGGCTGCTGTGGCCATTAAATCCATTAGATGTCTAGTGTATTTAATGGGGGGGAGGTGTTTGTTCATAATAATTGGTGGTGGCGATCATTCAGGGGAACTACGGGCTTGTTTCACGCTCACTTGAATCAGAAGTACCCTCATGTCAAGTAAATTTAGAGTTCTAAAATAATCTTAGAGCTGCCCCTAACGCCTAATTCAAACATCAATTGTTTTCACATATGAGAAAAACTGACCGAATATCATCAGTGATTGTTATCAGAGTTTTATGAGAGTGTCATCATAGTTTCATCAGAGTTTGGTCTCATTTTTATCAGTTTTTTTCATATGTGAAAAAAAAAAAGTTTTTCTACCTCCTCTTATCTAATGATCCGTGATGGCATTTGGGTGCTCTCTGGTTTTTTTCACTTACTTATAGACTTGCATTGCATTTTTTATCCGACATGTCCCTTCAATTTTGTATAGACAACTCAGTCCAGAAAAAGTCACGGACTTGCAAACAGCACTATAGATCTTAGGTGTGAGTGCTGTTCATGAAGAACACAGCACTGGTATGAGAAGAATTGACGTGTGAATAAGGCCTTGGGTTAAAATTCACACAAATCTGTCAGTAGCGTAGTAATGTGCAGCCAGGAACCCTGTTGTAAAACCAAACATGAATTGATATGCACAGGTGAAGCATGTGGTTCTTATGTGTACTTTGTAGATCCCGGCCTCAAAGCACACTACCCGCCACGGACACAATGTGTGAACCCAACCTTATAAATACAATATCTGCCCTAACTTATTGTCAGAAATACTATACTACCATATTTCACTAATAAAGAAAAACATGTGGGCAAAGTGTACCAATCACTTAAAGTTTGCCTATAACAATGGGGAAAATGGATCAAATGTACCCGGGTTGTTTCAGAGGCTCTTGCTGGAGATGTGATATTTAATACATTTATGCTAGAGTAGGATATAGAAGGGCATAGGAATTATATAATCTGAAGAATGAATGTATTAGTGAATGTTGCAGAAACAAACACATAGGAAAAGAAGACATACCAGACAAGGGGAGGTGGGGTGTTTTGGGGGAAGAGTTTAACCCCTTTCTGACATGAGACGTACTATCCCGTCCACGGTACCCAGGCCCCTATGACCGGGTTCGGGATAGTACGTCTAAACGATCAGCGGTGCTCCGGGGGAGGGGCGCTGCTGATCGCGGCCGGGTGTCAGCTGATTTTCACAGCTGACACCCGGCACTATGTGTCAGGGGCGGTCACGGACCGCCCCCGGCACATTAACCCCTGGCACACTGCGATCAAACATGATTAGGGGGCTCCCTCTGTGCTTCCCTGAGACCCCCAGAGCAGCGCGATATGCTGCTCTGGGGACCTCCTTCCCTGCAGGCCCCTGGATCCAAGATGGCCGCAGGGGCCTGCAGGGAGGTGGATTCCTCATTGCCTGCAGCGAGGAAAACTTATTGACTCGTGTATAAGCCTATGGTGGAAAATGCAGCAGCTATTGTTCAATTTCAAAAATAAAAATAGATACCAATAAAAGTAAAATTAATTGAGACATTAGTAGGTTAAATGTTTTTGAATATCCATATTGAATCAGGAGCCCCGTATAATGCTCCATACAAAATACACCCCATATAATGCTGCACAAAGGTTAATAATGGCCCCATAAGATGCTCCATAGAATAATATGCCCCATATAATGCTCCATAAAGGTTATGGCCCCATAAGATGCTCCATAGATTATGCCCCCATAAGATGCTCCATAGATTATGCCCCATAAGATACTCCATAGATTATGCCCCCATAAAATGCCCCATAGAATATGCCCCCATAAAATGCCCCATAGAATATGCCCCCATATGCTGCTCCATAGAATATGCCCCCATATGCTGCTCCATAGATTATGCCCCCATATGCTGCCCCATAGACTATGCCCCCATATGCTGCCCCATAGACTATGCCCCCATATGCTGCCCCATAGAATATGCCCCCATATGCTGCCCCATAGAATATGCCCCCATATGCTGCCCCATAGAATATGCCCCCATATGCTGCCCCATAGAATATGTCTCCATATGCTGCCCCATAGGATATGCCCCCATATGCTGCGCCATAGAATATGCCCCCATATGCTGCCCCATAGAATATGCCCCCATATGCTGCTCCATAGATTATGCCCCCATATGCTGCTCCATGGAATATGCCCCCATATGCTGCTCCATGGAATATGCCCCCATATGCTGCTCCATAGATTATGCCCCCATAATACGGGAGAGTATGATCTGTGACACCCCCGCCCCCCCTCCACCGCTGACCCCCAGGTATTTGACTCGTGTATAAGCCGAGAGGGGGACTTTTAGCCCACAAAAATGGGCTGAAAATCTCGGCTTATACACGGTATGCTGTAAACAAATGTATATAACATGGGGGCACCTGGTCAGGGGCTGCACGATTGTTTTTACACCACTACTTCACTAGAATGTACAAACACTATTTGAAGTCCTGTGCTTTTTGCCGGAAGAGCGGGACTCGTACGCCGCTTACGCAGTGCCAGTGATATATCAGAAGTGCCGTAAGAGCGACTGATGATGGAGGCGATCTTCTAACAGCTAAGTGTGTAAGTGGTGTAAGCAGAGCAATCTGCCCTAGCGGCTGTGTTATGGTTAACGCAGGAAGAAGCCATCCATCATCATCATCACAAGGGTTTCACAAATATAAAGCTTGGACTACTGTCCTTGTTATGCCACTGCCCAATGTGTAGGCATAGCAATAGTGTCTCCAAATATTAGCCCTAGGGGCTGTATCATGGTTTATAAAGGAAGCAAGGCAGGTCTGAAGAGCCAAACAATTATGATAAATCCAGGACTACTAGCATAGAGGTGGCCGTGCCCAGTGTCCAGGCATAGCCATAGTGTCTCCAAAAATTAGCCCAAGGGGCTGTATCATAGTTGATGAAGGAAGCAAGACAGGTCTGAAGGGCCAACAATTATAATGAAGCTAGGAGTACTAGCATAGAGGTGGCCGTGCCCAGTGTCCAGGCATAGCAATAGTGTCTCCAAAAATTAGCCCTAGGGGCTGTATCATGGTTGATGAAGGAAGCAAGGCAGGTCTGAAGGGCCAAACAATTATGATAAATCCAGGACTACTAGCATAGAGGTGGCCGTGCCCAGTGTCCAGGCATAGCCATAGTGTCTCCAAAAATTAGCCCAAGGGGCTGTATCACAGTTGATGAAGGAAGTAAGACAGGTCTAAAGGGCCAAACAATTATGATGAAGCTAGGACTATTAGCATAGAGGTGGCACTGCCCAGTGTCCAGGCATAGCCATAGTGTCTCCAAAAATTAGCCCCAGGGGCTGTATCACAGTTGATGAAGGAAGTAAGAAGTAAGACAGGTCTGAAGGGCCAAACAATTATGATGAAGCTAGAACTATTAGCATAGAGGTGGCCGTGCCCAGTGTCCAGGCATAGCCATAGTGTCTCCAGAAATTAGCCCAAGGGGCTGTATCACAGTTGATGAAGGAAGTAAGACAGGTCTGAAGGGCCAAACAATTATGATAAAGCTAGGACTACTAGCATAGAGGTGGCACTGCCCAGTGTCAAGGCATAGCCATAGTGTCTCCAAAATCTAGCAAAAGGGGCATGATACCATGGTTGATGAAGAAAGAAGGGTCTCACTCTCATCACAAGTGCCTCCAATGGGAAATATTTATTAACGTAACATTGTTTTTAGCTTATTGACCATGAGGTACATGTGTCAGAAGCAGGTTTTGAAAACATGTAAGAAGAAGAAAAGGTGCTTGTATGGGAAGGGATGGATGTGATCACCAATTTTTTTTTAAAAACGTGTTGGGTGACTTTAGATTGGGATACTGTCAACCGGAGGGCTTAAATACTTTTGCGAAATCCAGTTCTTGTTAAATTTTATCAGTCAACCTGTCTGCATTCTCTGTTGTCAACCGTGTGCGTGTATCTGTGATGATTGCCCCAGCGGCACTGAAAACACGCTCTGACATGACACTAGCAGCAGAGCAGGCCAGCACCTCCAAGGCATAGAAGGAGAGGTCGGGCCAACTATGCAGCTTGGATACCCAGTAATTAAATGGCACAGAAGCCTCAGGAAGGACGCAGGTATGGTCACTTAGATAGTCGTTGACCATCTTGTTCAACTTCTCCCTACTTGACATTGCTACTGTTCCAGCTAGTCCTTGGTGAAGAGCCGGTTTATTGAAGATAGCCCAGATTGTGGACATTTTACCACCACCTCTTTTGGACCTGCTTGGTGTATCTCTCCCCTTTAATGCATGCTGTTGCACAGAGCTGGTATCTCTGCTAGCAGTGGTGTCTGAGGGTACTGTTGCCATCAAATGATCGACAACGGCCTTCTTGAAGGATTCTATTGTGAAACCCCTTGGTGACTGCAACAGTAGCGAAGGAAATTTGTCCTTATACCTTGGGTGTAGAAAGGTGGCCAACCAGTATAGGTTGCTATTGAAAATGTGGATTACGCGAGGGTCTTGGCACAGACAGTCAGATATGAAGTGTGCCATGTGTGCCAAGCTGCAAAGAGGCAAATGTTCTGTGACCCCTGAAGGAGGAACAATACCCATCCTCTCCTCACACTGACTCTCCTCCTCCACCTCCTCCTCTTCAGCCCACCCATGCTGGACAAACATGAAGCTGGGGTTGGGATTTCCCTCTGTAGCATGAGGTGCCCCCTCGGTACCACTGAAAAAGAATTCCTCTCCCTCCTCATTTTCATCATCATCTTCATCCCCCAATGTTACCTGATGATATTGACTGGGCTGGGTAGGATCACCCATTATGAAATCTTGCTCCATACCCAGCTGCTGGGCACGCAAAGATTCCATTTTTTGATTCTGCAGCGATTTTTTTTCAGCAGACATAGCATAGGGATGGTTACGCTGATAATAGCCTGATCACCGCTCACAAGCTTAGTGCAGTACTCAAAGATATCAAGCACCTCACAAATATCAGCGATCCACAGCCACTCGACAGTTGTTATGTGTCTTGGCTGAGTTTCAGTGTGACGGGCATGTTTAAGCTGGTATTCAGAAAGTGCCCTCTACTGCTCACTTACCCTTGCCAACATATGATATGTTGAGTTCCACTGTGTTGGCATGTCGCAAATGAGTCTGTGGTTTGGCAAATTAAATTGCTTTTGAAGCGCTGCAAGACCGGCAACAGCGGTTGAGGAGTGGCGGAAATGTGCGTAAATATGGCGCACCTTCTCAAGTAGGTACGGCAAGTCAGGGTATGTTTTTATAAATTTCTGGACCACTAGGTTCAGCACGTGAGCGCTGTCAAAGTCAGAGGAACTTCTAAGGGGCTAGGTTCCGTATATACTGTAGTGTAACTGTTTGCTTAGTTTAATTTGTCCTTTATGGGCGATAGACTCCCTTTAACTTCTAAATATGGGGAAAATGTATCGCATTCATTCTTCTTAGGAATTCTACTCGATCTCCTAAACATTTCACAATACCCTGTTTTACATACCAAAAAGGTAGTACTAAGAAATTAGTTCCATTTGAGCTTCTGTTGGTGCCAGAAATAGTTACCGTAATTAGGGACTTGGCAGTGATGGAGTCATTACTAAAATTTGCCTCCATAGCTAGAGTTCTGAAGTTCCTTTTTTGAGCTGCCAAATCCTCATAGCACTTGTCATGCAGGCTGTGCCACAAATTTAACCCATTTAGAATACGTCTGAAAAAAAATAGTTCTTTTTCAGTTTAGTACGATGGTTGAAGCTGTTTTACTAGACACTTTTATATTGTAGATAATGTATCAGGAGTGAATTATGTTAAAATGTTACAGTTATTACTTAATAATGGCTTTCTTAGGAAGAATGTCACAAAAGCCACTTATTAGAATAGAGAAATGTCATCTGTTCATATTTATTATATAAGAGCATCCATTCTTCTCCCTAGCTACAACAGCCATGAGTCACTGTCTCTTATATCTTTTATCAGGTTGATAAAAGTGTTAAGGTTACATTGTGGTAACTAGAACAGACTGGAAGCTACAAACAAATTGCACAAATACAATTGCAAAAGGAAGGTCTACAATTCAACAACATTAAAGTTAAACCTCAAAAATATGATCAGTTTACTTGTACACAAGAAAATGAAAATAAATCCTGGTAATGTAGACTAAGTATTGTATGCATGTTAAAGCTTCCACTGTAAAATGTTGGTGAAATTCGTTAAGCTAAACAAATCAGTTCAATTCGTGTTCAGACCTTATCCTAGATTTTTTTTTAAAACTTTTTGTGACTCACTGAATATTTTTGAAAAGTGAAGTGTCTAAAAAGGGGGTAAAAAAATATTCAGAATTGAGATTCCTCAGTGGTTGATACTAGAGTAGAGCGAAACAGGTCGGCCAGATTCATAAGTCGCCGACTTATGGCAAAGTCGGGTTTCGGTCGGCCATGCGGTTGGCAAAACAAGCGCCAAAGTCGGATTTCCCAGAATGCTTGCACGTTGCACGTGACTTTTTTCAGCCACTGAGCAAGGACGTACACTGTGGGCAACGAGATGACATGTGCAGCGGAGAGAGAGAGATTTTGCGCACTTTAAAAAAGCGGTCCGGCATGTAGGTGTGTTTACTGTCCTTCACTCCCTACCGACTTTGCTTCCCCATTGACTTGCATTGGGTTTCGTGTTTCAGTCAGACCTTCGACTTTTCACAATAGTCAGCCGATTTGGCTAACTGAAAAGATGGTGACAAATTGCAAGCTTTTGAAAATTATTCAGGTCTCTTCATCAGGCTAGACTAATACAAAATCTGAAGAATCACATATTTATACACAAAACAGCACAGAAATAACGCAATAGATAAGACAAGTGATGTGAAGCACAGCTATCATTATGGGAGAGGGAGAAGATAAGGAGTCTGGATGCTTTATTGTCCTCTGATTGGGGTCTGGTACTGTGTTGTGTGATGCCCCCAGAGTGTCTGAAGAGTAAATTCCTTAATTGATGTAAAAAGACATAAATCTATGCGACACATTCATTCCTGCACTGAGTGTGTCAAAGGTTGTCATAAATTTATACTCCCAGACCCTCCTGTCTCTCTGAGATTTGAAGTTACCTTTTAAAACAAGTAATTTAATGTCCATGATGCTATGACCGGGGATACAAAAATGTTTTGCCACAGGTAGATCCATTCTTTTTTCTCTTATTGTGTGACGATGAGAATTCATCCTTGTTCTCAGCTTTTGCCCGATCTCCCCCACATAGACTCCCAGTTGGACATTTAGCACAAATAATTAGGTACACCACATTAGATGTGATGCAGCTGAAAGTACCTGGGATCTTGTAGTCCTGATGTGAATTGGGGATCTTTATCTTGTCCGTGGTCATTATAAATGGACAGGTTTTACTTTTTTTCTGGTTGCAAGGAAAGGTTCCTGCAGCTGTTTGGGAGGACAGGAAGCTTCTGACAATGATGCTTCTTAAATTTGGGGGGCTGCGTAAAACACAGTAGTGGGGGATCTGAAAATAAGGATTGTAATCGGACATCTTTTTGTAGTTAAGGTTGTAATTTCCATGTAGCTCACCTCGGCACCTCCAGATTTGGATTGTAGGTGACCACTAGAGGCACCCGGTTATTTTCATCTTTAGCTTGGTAATGTAGCAGGTTATTCCTTGATATTCTGGTGACTCTTGTAATTTGGTTTTCAATTGTTCTTGGTTGGTAGCCCTGATTCAAAAAGGTCTTTCTGAGGTGACCAAGGTGTTTGTCTCTATCCATGGGGTTGGAGCATATACGATTGTATCTGAAATTGAAAACCAAATTACAAATTGAAAACCAAATTACAAGAGCCACCAGAATATCAAGGAATCACCTGCTACATTACAAAGCTAAAGCTTTAGTATTAGATAGAAAAGGGACATAATTTTAGAGACCTGCTTCATCCCCGGCCAGATTTCATAATTTTATTGTGTCACAAACATGATGTTGCACCAGACCTACTGATTAGAAGCCGTGTTGTTGGTGCAAGTAGGAGGAGTTTTGCAGAATTCTGGACTGAGAGTCACAGACTACTGATGTGGCCATTGGACCAAAGTCTTAAGGTCCCGTTACATTTAGTGATGCACCAGCGATCCCGACAACGTTACGACCCGGTCTGGATCGCTGGTGCATCGCTAAATGGTCGCTAGTGAGCTGCCAAACAGGCAGATCTCACCAGCGATGCAGCAGTGGTCGGCGGTCGTCACTTACCTGTCACACGCAGCGAGGGTGACGTCTTCCGCCCGCGTCCATGGAGTCTCTCGTCGGCGCCAGCAGGAAGCCGACGACGAGAAATGGACCAGGACGATCACGCGCGATCAGCGATATCGAACAGGGAGCCGGGTCGGAGGTAAGTGTCACATGTAGCGAGATCGCTAGCGATATTGTTGTTGCGTCACAAAATCGGTGACGCTTTAGAGATATCGCTAGCGATCTCGCTATGTGTGAAGGGGGCTTTATTTCAACTTCACTCTGCATAATATGCTATTCTGAGCCTAAAAATATCAACAGAAATAAGATAGAAAGATGTGAACGCAGCCATTCACTTTACAATGGCATGTAAAAGTTTGGGCACCCCTGGTAAAAATTACTGTTATTGCAAACGGTTAAGGAAGTTGAAGATGCCCAAACGTTTACATGTCACTGTACAATTATAATAGCACACTACTCACTGCAGTGTCTGGATAAATGAGATTATTCAGTTTGCACTACAAGTCCCAATAATCCTGTGTACAAAAATGATGAAGATAATTATTATAATAGCAGACATTTACAAATCACATCTCTAATGATAGCCACAACTATGTATGGCAGTATAGGACTAAAAGTAGCTGACTCCTCTCCTCCGCATCAAGATTTGGGCCAAACCCTTGAGGATGCAGGGGTTGGTTTGTTTGTTTTCTTTTTGCTCATATCTTATTCCATTTTTTAAACTTTTTTCTACTGGCAGATCATGTACCATATTTAAAAATTAAATTTACCCAATTAAAAATAAAATCTTTATGGGAGGAAGTGAAAAAAAAACATTTTTTGGGTGACGAAGTGATTCTGTCGGGACATTTATTGTAATTAAACCCTTAACGACCGCCAATACGCCTTTTAACGGCGGTAATTAAGGGTACTTAAACCACAGAGCCGTGAATTCACGGCGCTGTGGAGTAAGTAAATAGCGCCCCCCAGTGTCTGATTTTCCCCGGGGTCTCGGCTGCAGGGGACCCCAGAGTACATGAATCGGGTCAGTTTTTACCGACCCCGCTTTTGCAATCGCCGTTATTAACCCTATAACGGCGACCGCAAAAAAAAGCTGTGATTTTGCATTTAATTTCTCTTTCCTCTGATATGATCGCACATCAGAGGAAAGAGAAATAAGGTCCCTGATCACCCCCTGGTACCTCTCCATGGTCCAGGGTCCCCTCTCGGTGGTCCAGGGTCCCGCCGGCGTCCTCCGGTGGGCGCCGCCACATCTTGGATCCGGGCAAAATGGTGGGCGCATGCGCAGTGCGCCCGCCGGGAATCTGCAGGCTCTTGCTGGCAGATTCCATTCATTCATTTTGATCACTATGATAAGCTATCATAGTGATCAATATAAAAAAATAGTAAATAACCCCCCCATTTATCACCCCCTTAGTTAGGCAAACATAGTGAAATAAAGAAAATATTTTTTTTTTCATTTTTTCCATTAGGGTTAGGGCTAGGGTTAAGGTTAGGGTTAGGGTTGGAATTAGGGTTAGGGTTGGAATTAGGGTTAGGGCTAGGGTTAGGGTTAGGGTGAATTAGGATTAGGGTTGGGATTAGGGTTAGGGTTGGGATTAGGGTTAGGGGTGTGTTGGGGTTAGGGTTGGAGCAAGAATTGAGGGGTTTCCACTATTTACCAACTTTGGGGGTCTAAAAATTGGGGGCTAAAAATTCCCTTTTTGGAAATAAAAAAGACTTTTTATTTTCACGGCTCTGCGTTATAAACTTTTGTGAAGCACTTGGGGGTTCAAAGTGCTCACCACATAGCTAGATAAGCTCCTTCAGGGGTCTAGTTTCCAAAATGGGGTCTCTTGTGGGGGGTTTCCACTGTTTAGGCACATCAGTGGCTCTGCAAACGCGACATGACGCCCATAGACCATTCCAATAAAGTCTGCATTCCAAAATGGCGCTCCTTCCCTTCCGAGCTCTCCCATGCACCCAAACAGTGGTTCCCCCCCACATATGGGGTATCAGCGTACTCAGGACAAATTGCACAACAACTTTTGTGGTCCAATTTCTCCTGTTACACTTGAGAAAATAAAACATAGCGGGCTAAAAAATCATTTTTGAGGAAAAAAAAAGTTATTTTTTTATTTTCACTGCTCTGCGTTATAAACTTCTGTGAAGCACCTGGGGGTTCAAAGTGCTCACCACACATTTAGATAAGTTCCTTAAGGGGTCTAGTTTCCAAAATGGTGTCACTTGTGGGGTTTTTTCACTGTTTAGGCACATCAGGGGCTCTCCAAAAGCGACATGGCGTCCAATCTCCATGCCAGCCAATTCTGCATTGAAAAAGTCAAATGGTACTCCTTCCCTTCTGAGCTCTGCCGTGCGCCCAAACAGTGGTTTACCCCCACATATGGGGTATCAGCGTACTCAGGACAAATCGCACAACTGTGGGGGTATGATTTCTCTGGTTACCCTTGTAAAAATAAAAATTTTGGGGTGAAAAGATCATACTTTGGGGGTCTAAAAATTGGGGGCTAAAAATTCACTTTTGTGGAAAAAAAATGATTTTTTATTTTCACGGCTCTATATTATAAACTTCTGTGAAGCACTTGAAGGTTCAAAGTGCTCACCACACATCTAGATAAGTTCCTTGGGGGGTATAGTTTCCAAAATGGGGTCATTTGTTGGGGGTTTCCACTATGTAAGAACATCAGGGGCTCTCCAAACGCAACATGGCATCCGTTCTCAATTCCAGCCAATTCTGCGTTGAAAAAAGTCAAACGGCGCTCCTTCCCTTGCGAGATCTGCCATGCGCTGAAAAAGTGGTTTACCCCGACATATCGGGTATCGACGTATTCAGGAGAAATTGCAAAACAAAATTTGTGGTTTGTTTTCTCTTTTAATACTTGTGAAAATAAACAAAATTGGTTCTGAAGTAAATTTTTTGCAAAACAAAGTTAAATGTTAATTTTTTCCTTCCACATTGCTTTAGTTCCTGTGAAGCACATAAAGGGTTAAAAAAACTTCTTGAATGTGGTTTTAAGCACCTTGAGGGGTCAAGTTTTTAGAATGGTGTCACTTTTGGATAATTTCTGTCATGTACACCCCTCGAAATGACTCTAAATATGATGTGGTCCCTAATAAAAATGGTTCTGTAAATTTTGTTGTAAAAATGAGAAATCGCTGGTCAACTTTTAACCCTTATAACTTCCTAACAAAAAAAAATTTTGCTTCCAAAATTGTGCTGATATAAAGTAGACATGTGGGAAATGTTATTTATTAAGAAATTTGTGTGACACATCTCTATGATTTAAGGGCATAAAAATTGAAAGTTTTAAAATTGCAATATTTTCAACATTTTTGCCATATTTCCATTTTTTTCATAAATAAACACAAGATATATCGAAGAAATTTTACCACTTACATGAAGTACAATATGTCACGAAAAAACATTCTCAGAGTGAGCGGGATCCATTAAAGCGTTCCAGAGTTATAATCTCATAAAGTGACAGTGGTCAGAATTGTACAAATTGGCCAGGTGATTAAGCTGCAAACTGGCTCTGTCGCTAAGGGGTTAAACCACATACAATGCCAAGTAGGCCATAAAGATTTAAGTTCTCGCCCACCTGTGTGATCCCTTAGTGATGTGTCAGCGCAGAAAAAACCTGGTAAGTAAACATATGCAAATAAACCAGGAAGTCTATTGGGGGCTGACTAGCGCATCAACCTGGTTGACATGAAAATCAATCAGTACCCGTCGAACACATCGCAGCGGGAGACGTGATGGAGTGACAGCAGCAATCAATATTGATTGTGACATCTAAGGGATAAAAGTACTGACATCAGAGCCAGTTCCAGTAAAGTTAGTTCAGCTGCAGTTTAAACACATTCCCCATACATTTCTTGTGCATATCTGCTATATATATATATATATATATATATATATATATATAAAATGAAAATAATTTTTTTTGGCACAGCCAGCTCACCGCTTTGAAGAAAACCAGGAATAAGTCCAGCCTGTGGTAGTAGTTCGCACGGAAAACGGATTGGGATAAATCCTTGCATGTAAAAGAAATAGTATGGTTTCTCCAGCGATCAGTCCAATGGTGGGGTAAAATATAGCTATTATTTTTCCATTAAAAAGGTTCCATGTTTCTTCAGTAACAATTTTGCATATAGTCAATCCCTTTTGGACGACATGTTTCTACACTAAATCATTTAGTGTCACTGCTGGATTGCTATGAGCGCCGCCCGGTGGTTGGCGCTCATAGCAAGAGAGCAATTCTGCTTACAAGCAATCTGATCATCGCCTGTATGTAGCAGAGCCGATCAGATTATGGCAGCTTCTACTCTCCCACAGAGACTATTGAAGCTAAAAAAAAGTTTGTAAAAATATTAAAAAAATAAAAAATATATAAAAGTTCATATCACCCCCTTTCACCCCATTCAAAATAAACCAATAAAAAAAATCAAATATACACATATTTGGTGTCGCCGCGTTCAGAATCGCCCAATCTATCAATTTAAAAAAAAAATTAACCCAATCGCTTAACGGCATAATAAAAGAAAGTAAAGACGCCAGAATTACATTTTTTTGGACGCCGCAACATTGCATTAAAAAGCAATAACGGGCGATGAAAAGATTATATCTGCACTAAAGTGATATCATTAAAAATGTCAGCTTGGCATGCAAAAGCCCTCACGCAACCAGAGATTGCAAAAAATGGAGCAATTTTCTTTAACAAACTTTGGAATGGAGCAATTTTCTTTAACAAACTTTGGATTTTTTTCACCACTTAAATAAAAAAGAACCTAGACATGTTTGGTGTCTATGAACTCATAATAACCTGGAGAATCATAATGGTAGGTCAGTTTTAGCATTTATTGAACATGATGAATAAAAAAACAACCAAAAAAACAACTGTGGGGTTGCACTTTTTTTACAATTTCACCGCACTTTGAATTTTTTTCCCATTTTCCAGTATACGATATGTTAAAACCAAAAGCTTTATTAAGAACCAGAAAACTGCAAAAACTCCATCCATGCCCATTTCCTTTCTTTCCACCGATGTCCTCATTTAACCCAAAGCCAACTGCTGTATTACAACGGGCCTTGCTGAGCTCACATAATTGGGCATGGATGAGAAATCAGGCCAAGCTGTGACAACTTTGTAATTAAATTTAACATCATATAAAAAACATATTACGGTATATATAAAACTTTTGTCAAATATATAACAACATATCCATAAACTTACACTGTAACCAAAACCTTGGTCCTTTATGTATGGATCTGTCAAACATCCTTATCTTAAGCCTTTGACATCCCAGTCTATCAGTGGGCCTTGTTGAAAGCACATAATTGGGAATGGATGAGAAAAGAGGCCATGCTGTGACGACTTCCTGTGCATTAGTACATATTATTTCCAAAATTCTAAACAGTTTAATCCACAATTTGAATGATATTGGGCAGCGCTTGTAATAAGCTCCCGATTCTTTACGCCATCTTTTCAATATTTGCCTGACGGCAAAAAATTTTGGCTCGTCATTTTTGCCATATAGCTTCAGAAAAAAGCCATGAATGTTAGATATTTACCCACCTTACTTGCTGATGCACCTGCACGCCTTAAATCCTCTAAATAGTCCAAAGTTACCATCAATATCGAGGCTGCGTCCTCCTCTAAACTCCCTTTCGCGCAGCTTAACCACTCACTCCATGCTTTTGAATGACCACGACACGTTTCCTCCGTAAAAGACTTTCTTATCAAATTGACAAGTTCATTTCTACCAATGTCCATAAGAAACTGAGGCATAAGTGCCCCACTGGCTCTGCTAGTGGATGATGTTCCCTGAAGCTTTTATCTGTAAACGGGATAATGTATGAACTAACACATATGGCCTTAAACCATATATTGTATTGTAAACATCTCAATACCATGTGCCTCAGTAATGCCAATACCAGCGGTGACACTGTAGTCTGAGTTGACCACTGCCACTACTGAGTTATTGTCTGTCCAGAAACAAATCCTTTTATTGCGAAACCTTTCGAACCAAACTCTATCGCTACCACTATAAGGAAGAATTCCAACAGCGTCAAGTTTCTAGACACCGCCACCTCTTTCCAATAAGGAGGTGAAGTGTCACAACACCAAGAATTTCCAAAACTTGCAGCAAAATCACAAGACAAGGGCCTTCAGGTACAGTGGAGCGTTAACTTTAGGCCTTTTAGAGATCATTTTATCCTCAACTTGCTTAACTGTTCACAATAACAGTAATTTTGACCAAGAGTGCCCAAATTTTTACATTCCACTGTAATAAATGACTTTTAGGGGTTAGAAACATAAAAATCTATATTGTCATCTGATCTTGTAGAAGGTCCTCTTGAAGTCAAAATAGCTGTATGCATTTTTGAATGGACTCTTTCAGCCCAAACTGGCAGTAATTATAAGGGATACAGCCACTATAAAAATCACAGGTTTAGGGTTCTAATCGCGGCTTTCATTCTTCAGAAATTGAATCATGCTTATCAGGGTGTTCACTATACCTTTGGCATGGCCAAGAGCCTCACTGATTTTGTATTCCAGTGCTATCAATCTCCAGTGAAGGAGGTGAAGGTATGTACAGTAAAACCAGTAGGCAGAACGGTGTATCGAGCCGGAGAATACTGAGCCTGAGAAAAAAGGGGTCTTAGTACTGGTTTACCGCTCTGCCCCTTTCAAAACTGTCCTTGCACTGAGACTAACAGAAGAGTAGAAAACCGCAGCATGACCCTATTTCCTTGATCGGAACTGGGTTCTTTGTATACTCACTAGTATAATCTCAAAGCAAAAAACTATATATTCAGAATATAACTAATTGGAATGACTAAGTTATCAGAAAGAGTTGTTATTAAAATTACTTGTGCAATCATCACATATTAAAATAGCCAAAAGAAACTTACAAGTTTGTCAGATGCAATGACTGAGAGTCTTATCACAGTTCATCAGGGAAGAAATTGTAATACATATATGCCAGTTATTTCCCGAGATATTGTAGATTCTTCTTGTACAATGAACACATTTTTTTTGTTTAACAGAATTTATCCTAAGTAAACGCAGACTATAGCCAAAACTTTAAAAAAGTGTGCTTACATATTGTCAAAGAATATATACACCTTTGAGGACTTTTTTCATAACTTAAATTTGCTTATTTTTGGCACAAATGAATTTTTTTGCTATTTTCATTAAGAAATGTCCGTCCTTTGCCTTCTATAGCCTCTGTGTTATACAGTCTTAGGCCGGGGTCAGACTTGCGAGAAACTCGGACGAGTTTCGCACGTCAATACCCAGCACTGCTGCCAGCACTCGGATCGGAGCGTTCAGCTGCATAGAAATACATGTCTGTCCCTGGCCTTATGCTGGCTGCAGAATGTATTAGGTGGGAATCTACCAGTGAGGCCGTTGTGACGGGAGAGATTACAACTTATTCGTCTGTTTTTTTTTTCTGAGATCCTCTCTTCTGATTTTCGACAACATCAAAGTTGAGCTCAACCTTCATGTGGTCTGTGGTCATATGAGCTGAGAGGAATTCGGAAAAAGATAGATAAGAGTTACAATCCCTCATGTCAGAACATGCTCACTGATAGATTCTCAGGTACCTTATTCAGCATCCAGCAATGTGCACAGCTGTAAAAGCCAATGGGCGCAAAATGTTTAGAGATGCATTCATTTCTGAAAAAAATTCTCCCAAAAGGTGTCAATATTTATTTACCACCATTCACCAGGCCCATGGCTGGCTGAACAAGCATTTGTGCAAATGTTAATTCTTGATCATTGCTCCATACAAATCTGTCCGCTGATCACGCAACAAAAGAGAAAACAGTTGTTTGGCGTTTGATCACATCTTTTCTGTGGAGACAAAAATCATCATTGTCAATTCTGTATGAAATCAAAGACATACACTGTACACAAAATTAGGCAAGTGAGTATTTTACCCTTATCATCATTTGTATGCAGTTTTTCCAACTCTAAGCTGTATAAACTTGAATGCTTATTGGATGAAGCAGATCAGGTGATGTGTATTTGTGTAATGACAGAGGATGCGGCCTAACAAAAGTGTGTAGAATTATTAGGCCAGGGTCACACTTGCGAGTGCAATGCGAGAAACTCGTGCAAGTCTCTCGCCTCAATACCCGGCACTTCCGCCGTCACTCGGGATCGGAGTGTGCGGATGCATGTCTTTCTATGCAGCTGAACGCTCCGGTCCGAACTGCCGGTGGCAGTGCCGTGTATTGAGACGAGTTTCTCGCATTGCACACGCAATTGTGACCCCAGCCTTAGGCAGCTTGTTTTCCTCAGGGAAAGTGGGCCAGAAAAGAGATTTAACTAATTCTGAAAAGTCAAAATTACAGAGGGATGCAGCACCATTGAGATTGCACAGAACCATCAAAAGTTTAGTTGCAATTAATGGTCAAAAGGTTTGCAAAACAGTGAGTTAAAAAGTCATACAAAAACTGCCAAAGATTTGAGAAGAATCAAACTTGTGGTGACCAGGAACTCATTATCTTTCAGTTCTGTCATATTCCAGATCTGCTACCTCCCTGGATGCTCAGGAGTAGAGAGGAGTGAATTTGTTCGGATTTTGACCCTAAATCTGATTTTGACATTTTCAAGCCATATTCGAAAACTATTCATGCAGAATGTATGTCATATTATTAGTGATGAGTGAGTATACTTGTTACTCAAGATTTCCCAAGCATGCTTTGGTGATCTCCAAATATTTGGATTTGCGCGGAGATTTAGTTTCTGTCGCCACAGCTGCATGATTTACGGCTGCTAGACAGCCTGAATACATGTGGTGATTTCCTAACAAACAGGCAGTCCTCACATGTATTCAGGCTGGCAAGCAGCCGCAAATCATGCAGCTGCGGCGACAAACTAAATCTCCGAGCACGCCAAAATACTCGGAGGACACCCGAGCATGCTCGGGAAATCTCAAGTAACAAGTATACTTGCTCATCAGTACTTATGATTGGTTCTGAGCATATTCAGTAATTTCTACTCCCATTGCCTCTAATTACGTTGAGCTGTGTTCGACGAATATTGCAAAAACAGAACTGAATCCAGACAAATTTGCCCATCTCTACTCAGGAGTACAAGGTGCTCACAGACCTGGCCAAGATAAGGTTCAGGTTTATTAACCTTTCCGATTGGCCGACAGCGCTGTACTGGTCCAAAAATAAGGCCAATCATCAAAAACACAAATTGCCTTATAATTGTACACGTACGTCTGACCCCTTAGAATTTTTGTGGGTACCCCAAGCACCCAATTCTCTGTCACTAAAAATAAGTCAGACAGCTCACGTAAGGACTATGTAAAGCTGCTGCTTGCATATTATAGTACGTGCCCACGTTAGGTCTTTGTTGCAAACAATTCTGCATTAAACCGTGTCACTTGGCAGGAAAAATGCAGCATTTAAAGAAGATGTTTTTTTGCTGCGTTTTACTTGCGCGTTTTCTTTAAGTGTGTTTTTTTCGCAATCACCATTGTGGGTGAAAAATGCTGAAAAAAATTGACCCTTTGCAGATTTGAAACTGATTCAAATTGTCAAAGAAAAGTAAACAACATATCATTCAATTTGTTGGGAGAGTAAAATGTTGCATATTTTTTTTGCAGAAAAATGTGATTGCGCCCATACTGTTAGGTCTGCTTTTATCCCTATTCATTATCTAATGTTAATAGTCTAGGACTGTCCAATCCTTGTATAATTTCACATGGTAGAGATGTGGCCAAAAAGATACATTTGACAGAGGTTCTGCAAATCATTTTCCTCCAGTTTATCATATGAGCTTTGAGAATTTAATCCTTATAATATTTAAAAATAACATTTCCTCGCAATTCCTAAATGTTTGCCGCAATAAAAAAAATCATGTTGTGCTCAACCATTATTATAATTAAAGAAAATTCTTAGTAAAATAAAGATGAAAATAGAAAAATAGTCCAGTTTTACATTGCTGCAAGGCTGAATGGATGCGAATGAATTCCTGTTGATAGCGCTGCCTTGTTAATCTTTCACACACAGCGCAGACATGTAATCTATGGCTTGCAGCTGTTTCTTCTGCGTCCTCAGTAATCATACACAGATCACTGTTTATGATGAAAATATTTAGTGGGTTATAAATGTAATTTCCAAAGATTTTATGGACGTCATTATATGACAGGTTCCCTTCAAATATCATGAATACCATAACTTGGGCCAAAAAAACTCAAATTAATAACATTCAATATCGTTACTCTACAACTAAAGCCATAGAATACCATCTTAATAATTATAGTGCGTTTAAGAATGAATTAATGATTATGGCAGTTTGACTATCTTTTGAAACACAAATTTTTCACTTTTAACTAAGATTTTTTGTGCAAATAGAAGGAGCACTGATGGGGTCACGCTTCTCTCTTTCGCTGGCTGTATGGTTTGTAGCATGGTTGGAAGAAACATCTATTGTAGGTGATTACTATAGGCTACCTGGACAGATTAAAGACATGGATGAACTCTTTTACATCAGAGGTCTCTGTTCGCAAAAAAGTATGACGTGAGATTTTAACTATCCAGATATTTGTTGGCAATCTCTCTCATGCAAAAGTACTGGGTCCAGAAAATTATTATCTCTCCTCACTGACAACTTTATTATACCAGTGATTACACTTGCTTGCATGAGCTTTCTCTGCAGACGGTGTTTGCTCAACACTATCCGGTACTGTCAATCACCAGCGATGGAGGCTGGAACATGCAAAACCAGTGGGCGAATTGGTTCACTGATCCTCATGGCCATACCATGGCTTTAACATATTTGCTAAAACTTCAGTTTCTACAAAACCGAGGAAGCTATTAGAACACTATAGGTGTGTTTTTTATAGGGGCTATAAAGCTATGTGCTTAGCCTATACTGCCCATTTGGACTGACAAACTTCCTTTAAAGGGAGCCTGTCACATCATTTTTCCGCAATAAGCTGCGGCCACTGCTTTTCGATGCTTATCTACAGCATTCTGTAATGCTGTAGATAAGCCCCCTATCTAACCTGAAAGATAAGAAAAACTACTTTTATTATACTCACCCGAGGGCGGTCTGGTCCTATGGGCGTCGCAGGTCCGGGTCTGGCTCCTCCCATCTTCATGCGATGTCGTCATCCTCGTTGTTTCATGTCGTGGCTCCTGCGCAGGTGTACTGATCTGCCCTGTTGAGTGCAGAGCAAAGTACTGCAGTGCGCAGGCATTGGGACTCTCAGACCTTTCCCGGCGCTGTGACACGTGATAAGCAAAATTGTGTTAAATATATTTGCCTTGTAAAAAAATACAATAAAACCATGAGCTCCCCTGATTCTGTTAATCTTTTTTTTCTACGTTGCGTCGCTACATTGCAGAGATATTCACATTTGTTACTTTTAAAATGCAATATGTGATATCTCTGCTTGTAGTGTAACTTGGCTATCCTCAGATTCCTTCGTTCGGGGTGCACTTTCAGCCCTCCATCCTATATGATTACACTTACAGCTCAGCAGCAGATTTAACAGCATCAGATGCTGCTGAGCTGTGAATGGCAGCATCTGGGAGTTAGGGGTGAAAGTGCTCCACACATAAAAGAATCTGAAGATACACCCAGTTGAACTGCAAGCAGAGATTTCACATACTGTGCTCCAAAAAGCAACAAATGCAATGGAGCGAAGCAACGGAAAATTGAAAAAAGTGGCGGAATCAGGAGAACTCACTGATTTTTACATGTTATATTATTTAACTCAATTTTTTGAGCAGGCAAAAGGCCTTCTTTAAGATCTATGAATAGATCAAAATCAGTGGTTAACATTAGTCAGCATCTTTTAATGGTATGAAATTAATTTTTTGCAGTCACCCTAAATTTATAGCAATTAGCACAGACCACCCAGCATTTAGCTCAGGGGTTCACAATCTTTTCAGGTCCTAGAATGTATTACTGTACATAATGTGTCAGAAAAATTGGTGCCCTCTCCCTACCACTTCAAGGAAGAGAACCAAGGTGGCTACACACACATGCAGCTATCTCTAAAGTTAGAGTATCATCCACACAGTATCCCATATAACGTTGATTGCCTCACAGCACCCTCATATCAGTACTAACCCACACTCTCATTCATAATATTGTCAGATCGTAACAGTATAATCCATGCAGTGGTCCTTATATGTCTCTTCAAAGCCTGTTATTAATGCACGGAAGAGAGAATGGAGCCCATGTCTATTGACAGTGGAGTCAGAATAAAGACACTAGACAATGTTGGAGTCCGCAGGTTGTGCAGCTCTGATTTAGGGTACCGTTACACCTAGCGATGCACCAGCGATCCCGACTAGCGATATGACGCGGTCAGGATCGCTGGTGCATCGCTAGGTGGTCGCTAGTAAGCTGCCACACAGGCAGATCTCACTAGCGACATCGCTGGGGTCGGGGATCGCTACTTACCTGTCAGACGCGGCCCACAGGAAGCGCCGCAGGAAGTGGCCGACGAGGAATGGTCCAGGAGCTTCTCGCGCGATCAGCGATAACCAGCGGGGGAGCCGGTCGGAGGTAAGTATCACATGCAGCGATATCGCTAGCAATATCGCTGCAACGTCACAAAATCGGTGACTTTACAGCGATATTGCTAGCGATATCGCAGTGTGTAACGGGGGCTTTAGACTAAAAAAAGGAAATGTAATTGTTTTCCAGATAAATTTCAGTAATCTTGATAGTATAGAGTAATAGAGACAAGAAGTGTGTAATTATCCCTAATAACCTATATATTTATGGCTTACAGTAAGGCTATGTGCACACGTGCAGAAATGTGAATTCGCATGCGTTTTTTCCGCAGAAAACAAGTGTTTTGCAAGCGTTTTTCGCTTGCGGAATGCTTGTGCATTCCAAGCGATTAGCATCGCTTGGAAATGTGATATATAGGATGTTAAAATAATTAAAAAATAAAAAATATTGTTATTCTCACCTTCCAACGGCCCCCGATCTGCTCTGTGGCGCTCCCGGCATCTTCCGGTCCCAATAATGTTTTGCGCGAAGGACCTTAGATGACGTCACTCTCGCGAGAGCGCGACGTCATCAGCGGTCATTCGCGAAAAGCATTACTGGGACAGGAAGATGCCGGGAGCGTGGTGAGAGGCGGGAAGAACTTCGGGGGATGCCGGAGGGTGAGTATATCTCTATTTTTTATTTGTATTCTATTTTTTACAGGATTATGGTACCCGGGGCCTGGAGGAGAGTCTCCTCTCCTCCAGGCCCTGGGTGCCATCCGCACATGATCCGCTTACTTTATGCATGGTGAGCATAGCCACATGCGGAAAGTAAGCGGATCAATGCTTTCCTATGGGTGCGGAATCGCTGAGTTTCCGCAAAAAGAATGGGCATGCTGCGGATCTTTCCGCTATGCGATTCCGCAGCGGAAAAATCCGCAGCATTAGCACAGCATGTGCGGAATCCCATAGGATTGCATGGGATGCGTTATCTTTGAGTTTTCGCTGCGATTCCGCAGCGGAAAAACGCCGCGAAAACGCAGAAATAAAATCAATGTGTGCACACAGCGTAAATCTTCTTCCTGTCTTGTTTTGGAGCATTCCAGAAAAAATAATCTTACTATAGTAAGCACAACTACAAAGTCTTGTCCCAAAGTCAAATAGCAATACATGAAGGGTGAATCTCCAGCGTAATGATAGTATTTTTTTAAAAACCAAAAATTGTAATATGCATAGTTAAAAATACAATGGAAAAATGGACAAAATGAAAAAAGAGCAGGCAGATGGGGTCTCTAGTGGTCAGAAACCAACGCGTTTCGACCTAGGTGGTCTTGTTCAAGTCAAATAGCAGCCACAAGCTTTCGATTAGTGCAATTCAATGTAGTAAAGGTAGGATTGCCATATGGCAATTGAAATAGCAATTGTGCGAAAGCAAAGCTTTAAATTGAGTTTTTAAACTGCAAAGCTCAAGCGTTTGACATTGCCCTATTACAAAGGATTCCGTTTCCAGTTTATTTCAAATTGGGGCAAGAGATTACCGTTCATCGAAAAATGATTAAAGCTGTCCTCAAAAAAAAAAAAAACACCCTCAACATTTAAAAATCAATCTGAATTTTTAATTCTTCTAAGCTAATTCTGAAACCTGGATAAATATGTACCAGTTATACAGGCTGAGCCAGATGGCAGCTTCATCCTCAGGCCTTCCAACAGAGAAAGGGCTACATTAATTTATTTCCCTGAGCTATTAATTCTCATCCACAAGGTGAAAAAAATAGATTAAAAATGTCCACAGAACAGCATCAATACAAATCGCACACAAACATACACACTGCATGGCCACATGTTAAAAATTAGTTGAGGGGAGAAAACAATATTAAAAAGCTACATACAAAATGTTAGTTTTAACCCCTTTCCAACATGTGCTGTACATATATTGCTTTATGGGAGCTGCATTCCCGCAAACGGCAGTATAGGTACAGCTCAGCAATCGAGTGGGCTCACGCTGAGTGCCGTGGCGATCGGGTGCGGATGCCAGCTCTGTGTGAGAGATGACACCCTACAGGAATACCCACGATTGATGCTAGCGCCGATCGCTGGAACTTAACCCCTCTGATGCCACTGTCAATAGTGACAGTGACATTGAGGGAGATCGCACGCAGGGAGGGGGCTCCTGTGTGCTTCCATCAGAACAATGCAATGCAATCTTGTTGTTCTGATGGTCTCTATTGAAACCCCTGGCCCCAATGGGGTCCTTCAGGGTCCTGCAGTGAAGGTGGCTTGTGAGCGCCTGCTGAGAGCAGGGGCTGACATGTCTCCTTCCCTGCCTGTCAGATGCAGAAGCATTGCAGAGCATCAGATCAGCGATCTGGTACTGTATAGTGATGTCCCAGCCTGGGACAATGTAAAAAATGTAAAAAAAAAATTCTTAAAATGTGTAAAAATATTTTTAAAAAATCCTCAAATAAATAACAAAAAAAACTAATATTTTTTCAATAAATACATTTATTTATGTGAAAAAAAATAAACAGAAAAAGTACACATATTTGGTATCGCTGCGTCCATATCAACCCACTCTATAAAACTGTCCCACTAGCAAACCCCTTCAGTGAACACCGTAAAAAAAAAACAAATAAAAAGCAAGGCAAAAAAAACCAATGTGTTATCATCATACCGCTGAACAAAATGTGCAATAAAACGTGATCAAAAAGATCGCGGCGCCATGCGTAAGTTGTGCCCTTTCCTTGCCCTAATCAGGGAGGTTAGTGGCGTCTGCTAGAGCGGTGCAGCGCGCACCTAGCGTGCTTATATTTCAATTGCTCTCTCCGGCTCCGCTGCTGCGGCGCCGAGCGCTAGTGGTCTAGAGGGACTCTAACCCTGTGCCTCTGGGGCAGAGTCCTGTGACCGTATTCTACCACTCATCCGACGGAGGCCTGTGAGTTTTATCAGGCTTCGGTAGGTACACTCTGCGGCAAGGCGGTTCGGTGAAGCAACAGAACTCTCCACTGTACACACCGGGTGACTTTAACCCGCGTGTGTTTATCTATTACTTTGCCGTATAGTCTCCACCATTACCGAGCAGCAGTTTACCATCTCTGCACGGTGGACCCCAGGCTGCGAACGCACCTCATTATCATTTTATTATTTTGTGTGTTCCGCCAGCCTAACATTATACTAGCGCCAGGGTCTGGCTAGTAATGGCGGACGAACAGCGACTGCAGCGGTACATCCAGCAGCTGGAGGGCAGGTTGGCAGCTCTCGAGCGCTCAGCCTCAGCTGTGGATGTTACCGCGGTCACTGGTCAGGCAGCCACAGAGGCTGTCTCCTGTGTGTCCCCTGCCATCCCTGTCCCGACTTTGTCCCGGCTCCCATTGCCCAAGAAGTTCTCGGGCGATAGTGCTTCTTGTAGGGGTTTCGTGAGCCAGTGTACGATACAGCTGGAGCTGCTGGCTGCATGATTCCCGTCCGAGCGGGCTAAAGTGGGATTTGTTATTTCCCTATTGTCAGGCAGGGCTCTTGAGTGGGCCACACCGCTGTCGGAGCGTGGTGATCATGTGGTCCAGAGTGCCTCACAGTTCTTGAGCACTCTGAAGCGGGTTTTATTGGGACAGCGTGTCACCCATGATATCGCGCTCCAGCTGCTGGCATTATCACAGGGCTCGTCTCTGGTCAGCCATTATGCCATCCAGTTCCGGATGCTGGCTTCAGAACTGGAGTGGTCAGATAAGACCCTCGTTCCGGTGTTCTGGGAGGTCTGGCTGACCATGTGAAGGATGCCTTGGCCTCCAGGGAGATTCCCGCCACACTGGAGGAGCTTATCACCATCTCCACCCGCATAGACCTTCATTTTTTGGAGTGAATGGTGAGGTGGTCCCAGTGTAGGCAGAGGTTTAGGTTGGCACCCACTTTTGCTAAACCTCCCAATCGGACGTTCAAGCTCCAAGAAGCCATGGGGAATTCTCGCACAGGATCCTGGTCCCGGTCCGCACGAGCACCCGTGGTCTGTCACATTTGCCAGCAGTCTGGTCACCCTGCCAACAGGTGCCCACAGCGGCCAGGAAATCGCTCACCTCTAGTGGCCGTTGGAGTAGGCCTACTAGATACAGCAACGTTTTCCTCCAAGCTGTCCTTTGAGGGGACGCTTGAGTTTGGCTCTTCCACTCTTGCGGTGGAGGTATGCGTGGACTCTTGGTCAGAGGGCAATTTCATGTTGTCTGCCTTCGCCCAACGGCACGCAATTCCTCTGGTTTTAGTACCTCAGTCAGTCACCATCAGTATGGTGAATGGAGCGACACTACCCTCTCAGATCACTCACCAGACAACCCCGCTGATACTCTCGCTGTCTCCTTCCCATCAGGAGACACTATCTTTCCTTGTCATGCCCGAGGATATCAACCAGGTCCTCTTAAGGGTTCCCTGGTTGCGTCATCACTCTCCCCATATAGAGTGGTCCTCGGGGAGACTTCTCGGGTGGAGTAAATCCTGTGAGGGTAGGTGTCAGAGGGAGTGCATTCAGGTTGCCTCCACTGAAGTCCCCGCAGATCTCTCCTCTCTCCCCAAATACTATCGACAGTATGCAGACGTGTTCTCCAAGAAGGCGGAGGAGACCCTTCAGCCTCACCACCCCTACGACTGTCCTATTGACCTCTTGCCTGGTGCTGAGCCTCCCCGGGTTCGAGTCTATCCCGTATCTCTTCCGGAGACAGAGGCAATGTCTCAGTGTATCAGGGAGAATCTGGCAAGAGGATTCATTAGGAAGTCGGTGTCACCAGCGAGAGCGGGATTCTTCTTCATACAGAAGAAGAATGGAGAACTATGTCCCTGCATTGATTACAGGGGTCTTAACACTATCACCGTTAAGAATAAGTACCCTCTACCCCTGATATCGTAACTGTTTGATAGACTACGGGGAGCGAGAGTGTGTACTAAACTTTATCTGCGGGGGGCTTACAACCTGATTCGCATCCATGAGTGGGACGAATGGAAGACGGCTTTTAACACCAGGGACGGGCACTATGAATACCTGGTGATGCCCTTCGGGCTCTGTAATGCTCCAGCCGTCTTCAAAAGACTTTGTGAATGACATCCCCACCTCAGTTGTAGTCTATCTGGATGATATCCTCCTCTACACTCCAGATATTGACTCCCACCGGAGAGATGTTTGCAAAGTTTTTGACCTCCCACGGGCGAACTCCCTCTATGTCAAGTTGGAGAAGTGTGTGTTTGAGCAGAAGTCCTTGCCTTTCCTGGGCTATATCATCTCTGCCCAGGGATTGGCCATGGATCCTGCCAAACTGCAGGTGGTGATGGATTGGCAGGAGCCCCATTCTCTCAAAGCGGTGCAGCACTTTATGGGGTTCATAAATTATTACCGCCAATTCATCCCCCACTTCTCGACTTTGGTAGCCCCCTTGGTGGCCCTCACCAAGAAGAGTGCAAATCCCAAGTTGTGGTCGGAACCTGTCTCCATGGCCTTCTCCTCCATTAAGTCCCACTTCGCTAGAGCTCCCATTCTACATTGTCCCGATGTAGATAAACCCTTCATTCTGGAGGTGAATGCCTCTTCCGTCGGTGCTGGAGCGGTCCTGTTCCAGAAGGACACGCAATGTCGGAAGCACCCATGCTTCTTTTTCTCCAAGACCTTCACACCGGTGGAGAGGAATTATTCCATCAGGGATAGGGAGTTGCTAGCAATGAAGTTGGCCTTCTCGGAGTGGAGACACCTCCTGGAGGGGGCTCGCCATCCTTTCCAGGTGTTCACCGACCACAAGAACTTGGTGTATTTGCAGACAGCCCAGCGGCTAAATTCTCGCCAGGCCAGATGGTCCTTGTTCTTCTCCTTGTTCCATTTCACCTTCCATTATATCTTTGGTGAGAAGAACGTCAGGGCCGATGCTCTCTCCCGCTCCCTGGTGTCATCAGAGGAGGAGGAGGAGCCTCGGCTGATCATCCCATCCGAGAGCCTGAGGACCATGGCTCCGGTCGCCCTTGAGTCAATACCTCCGGGCAAGACATTTGTTTCTGCCCGTCTGCGACCGGAGGTTCTCTCTTGGGCTCACTCTTCCAGGGTGGGTGGACACTTTGGGACGAAGTGGACCTCTGAGCTACTGATGAGGACATATTGGTGGCCAGATATGGCCCGGACGTTGGAGACTACATTTGGGCATGCGTCTCCTGCGCCCAAAACAGGCCTTCTCGGCAAAGGCCCACTGGGTTGCTTTACCCCCTGCCGGTGGCAGACAGGCCCTGGGAAATGGTCAGCATGGACTTTGTGGTGGACCTGCCCAAGTCCAGTGGCAGCACGGTTATCTGGGTTGTCACCGACCATTTCTCCAAGATGGTGCACCTGGTGCCACTCTCGCAGCTACCTTCTGCACGGGGCCTGGCAACTTTGTTCGTTAAGGCTACTTTCAGACATGCGTTATGAGGCGCAGCACAGGGCCGCCGTTAAGCTCTGCCCCCCGGCCGCGCCTCCTCCGTTCAGCTCCTCCTATGGGCGCATGACGCTGCATGCGACCGGAAAACCCTATATTTAGCGTTGGGTACGCTGGCCGTGCGCTGGTCTGCTTTTGCCGGCGCATGCGCCCTTTTGGAGCTGCGCTGAGCGCACAAAAATGCAACATGGTGCGTTTGGCGCACGTTGGCGCTGTGCCTCATAATGCTAGTGTGAAACTAGCCTAAGCATGTCTTTCGCTTGCATGGCATGCCAGATAAGATAGTCAGTGACCGAGGTCCCCAGTTTGCATTTCGGTTCTGGAGAGAGCTATGTAATCTGCTCAGTATTGAGCTAAATCTTTCCTCAGTCTATCATCCCGAGACGAACGGGTTCATAGAGAGAGCCAACCGGATTCTGGTCACATACCTACGACATTTTGTCTCAGCCAGGCAGGATGACTGAGCATCCTTGCTACCATGGGCGGAGTTTGCTTTGAACAATGCTGTGGCCGATTCCACCGGTCAGACCCTATTCCTCTTTAATTACGGCCAGCATCCGCTCGTCCCTGTCCCTATGCCCGTGTTGTCCACCGATTCCAGGGTGGCAGACTGGGTAGTGGAGGCACTTGACATTTGGGATCGCACTCAGGATGCCATCCGGGCCTCCAAGGAGAGAATGAGGGTCTCCGCCGACACGCATCGGCGCCCCGCTCCGACCTTTGCTCCTGGTGACTTGGTGTGGCTCTCCTCCCCTAACATTAGGCTGCGGTCGAGTCCACTAAATTCGCGCCTCGTTACATTGGCCCCTTCAAGGTCCTTGAGCAGATTAACCCTGTGGTCTACCGTCTGGCCCTTCCACCACACTTGGCTATCACGGACACCTTCCACGTGTCCCTCCTTAAGCCTGTCCACATGTCCCAGTTCTCCGAGTCTTCTGCCGGGACATCAGACCTGTCCTCGGACGAGATTGAGGTTAATGCCATCGTGGGATGCAGGCTGGTATGTGAAAAAATGTTTTATTTGGTTGACTGGAAGGGTCATGGTCCAGAGGCTTGGACCTGGGAGCCAGTGGAGAACATCCGTGCTTCGTGCCTCGTTGCGGCATTTGAGCGTAGCGAGGCTCAGAGAGGAGGGCGCCCTAGGAGAGAGGTAATGATAGGTGTCGGATTCCTGTCGCTGCACAGCAGGAATCCCAAGCCTTGCCTTCGGCGGTCTCCCATTCCTCTTTGGCCGCAAAGGAGGCTGCTCAGCAGACTCGTCGATCCCGGCGCTCTGCTCAGACTAGCACTGTGGGTTTGGTTGCTGCTGCCACTTCTGGTCCAGCTATAGCAACACATGCTGGTCAGCAGTGAGCTACTCCAGGGGCTAAGTCCTCCTTTTGTTCTACTGAGCATGCCCGTGGGACGATCTCTCATTGGAGATCGGAGGTCACATGCTCATGTCCTTCTCCAGCTCAGATTGGACCATCAGCAAGGTCCCGGAAGGACGCTGCTATAGAAGGCTCGCATGGCCGCTCGGCTATGCGATAGTATACACAGTATTTGGTAGAGGTGTGTGTGTTGATGTATGCTTGTGAAACTCTGACTGACTCAAGCAACAGAACTTGCCACTGTACACACCGGGTGACTTTAACCCGCGTGTGTGTGTTGATGGATGCTTGTGAAACTCTGACTGACTCAAGCAACAGAACTTGCCACTGTACACACCGGGTGACTATAACCCGCGTGTGTTTATCTTTTACTTTGCCATATAGACTCCGCCGTTACCTAGCAGCAGTTTACCATCTCTGCACGGTGGACCCCAGGCTGCGAACGCACCTCATTATCATTTTATTATTTGGTGCGTTCCGCCAGCCTAACAACATGTTTGGTGTCTATGAACTCATAATGACCTGGAAAAGCATAATGGCGGGTCAGTTTTAGCATTTAGTGAACCTAGCAAAAAAGCCAAACAAAAAACAAGTGTGGGATTGCAGTTTTTTATGTAATTTCACCGCACTTGGAATTTTTTTCCCCGTTTTCAAGTTCACGACTTGGTAAAACCAATGGTGTTGTTCAAAAGTACAACTCGTCCCGCAAAAAATAAGCCCTCACACGGCCATATTGAGGGAAAAATAATTTATAAGTTATGGCTCTGGAAAGACGGGGAGGGAAAAACGAAAACGAAAAATTGAAAAAATCTCCGGTCATGAAAGGATTAAAAAAAATGAACATTTAACTTTTTTCACAAAAAAATTACTTCAGATGCAATTTTTTTTATTTTTCCTAGAGTAACAGGAGAAAATGAACCCCAAAAGTTGTTGTGCAATTTCTGCTGAGTACGCTGATACCCCATATATGCAGGTAAACCACTGTTTGGGCGCATGGCAGGGCTCAGAAGGGAAGGAGCGCCATTTGACTTTTCAATACAGAATTGGCTGGAATTGAGATCGGACACCATGTCACGTTTGAAGAGCCCCTGATGTGCCTAAACAGTGGAAACCCCCAAGTGACACCATTTTAGAAACTAGACCCCCCCAAGGAACTTATCTAGATGTGTGGTGAGCACTTTGAACCCCCAAGTGCTTCACAGAAGTTTATAACGCAGAGCCGTAAAAATAAAAAATCATATTTTTTCCACAAAAATGATCTTTTCGCCCCCTACGGGTAACAGGAGAAATTGGACCCAAAAAGTTGTTCAATTTGTCCTGAGTATGTTGATACACCATATGTGGGGATAAACCACTGGGCGCATGGCATACTGTAAGCTTTTTATTGCAAAAAATAGTTTTTGCTTCACCATATTTTGAGTGCTATAATTTTTTCATATTTTGACCCACAGTGTCATGTGAGGTCTTTTTTATTTGCGGGACGAGTTGACGTTTTTATTGGTACCATTTTCGGGCACATGACATGTTTTGATCTCTTTTTATTCTGATTTTTGGGAGGTAGAATGAGAAAAAAACAGCAATTCATGAATTTCTTTGGTGGGGGGCGTTTATACCGTTGCGTGTGTGGTAAAATTGATAAAGCAGTTTTATTCTTCGGGTTAGGGCTCATACTCACTTGCGAGAAACTCTCACGAGTCTTGCGCATCAACACCCGGCACTGCCACCGGCACTCGGATCGGAGCGTTCAGCTACATGTATTTCTATGCAGCTGAATGCTCTGGTCCTGAGTGCCAGCGGCAGTGCCGGCTATTGACGTGCAAGACTCGTCCGAGTTTCTCCCAAGTGAGTATGAGCCCTTATTGCGATTTCAGCGACACCTCATTTATATAAATTTTTAATGTTTTGGCGCTTTTATACATTAAAAACTTTTATAGAAAAAATTATTATTTTTGCATCGCTTTATTCTGAGAGCTATAACTTTATTTTTCCAGTGATGTAGCTTTATGGGGGCTTATTTTTTGCGGGACGAGTTGATGTTTTTATTGTTACCATTTTCAGGCACATGACATTTTTTGATCACTTTCAATTCTGATTTTTGGGACGCAGAATGAACAAAACCAGCAATTCATTAATATCTTTTGGGGGGCGTTTATACCGTTCCGCGTGTGGTAAAATTGATAAGGCAGTTTTATTCTTCAGGTGAGTACGATTATAGCAATACCTCATTTATATCTTTTTTTATGTTTTGCCACTTTTATACAATAAAAATTTTTTAATATAAAAAAATAATTATTTTTGCATCGCTTTATTCTGAGAGCTATAACGTATTTATTTTTCTGGTGATGACGCTGTATGGTGGCTCGTTTTTTGCGGGACAAGATGTAGTTTTCAGCCGTACCATGTTTATTTATATCCGTCTTTTTGATCTCGTGTTATTCCACTTTTTGTTCGGCGGTATGATGATAAAGCATTGTTTTTTTGCCTTGTTTTTTATGGTGTTCACTAAAGGGGCTAACTAGTGGGACAGTTTTATAGATCGGGTCATTACCAACACGGCAATACCAAATATGTGTACTTTTATTGTTTAGATTTTTTTTCATTCAAATATATATTTAGTGATAGAATAAATATTGATTTTTTTATTTTTTTAAAAATATTTTTACAATTATTTAAGACATTTTTTTTTTTACTTTATTCCTAGTTTTACACTTTGTCCCACTATGGGACAATCATTTTGTGCAGGCTAATGGCTTCTATGGTATGCAGATGAAGCAGCATCTGCATGCCATGTAAGGCCTGTTTCACACTTACGTTTCTGCAGTCAGTTGCCAGCTGCCAAAAGGCGGCGAACGGATCCATGACCTTCAAAACACCAACGGGAGCCACCGGACCGTTGGTGTGATGGGATCCGCCGATCTAGGAGCGTTAAAGGAACCGCGGTCCAGTAAAAAAATTTTTACCGGCGATGTAGCGGGGCCGCGAGACGAGAGCAGGGAACTCGCGGGCATGATCCGGCGATTGTGATTTGGATGTAGTTCGCGGCCGGGATATGGAGCGCGATCGCGCGTGAGTTGGAGCGCGATCCCGCCCGATCAACCCGGGAGTTGTAGCGCGATCCCGCCCGATGATCGCCGGAGTTGGAGCACGATCCCGCCCGATCATCGCGGGAGTTGGTGCACGATCCTGCCGGAGCATCGCGGGAGTTGTAGCGCGATCCCACCCGATCATTGCGGGAGTTGGTGCGCGATCCCGCCGGAGCATCGCGGGAGTTGTAGCGCGATCCCACCCGATCATCGCGAGAGTTGTAGCACGATCCCGCCTGATTATCGCGGGAGTTGGTGTGCGATCCCGCCCAACTCGCATGATCACGATTATCGCGAGAAAGAGATTTTAGCGGCTCTCGGGCAGGCGGTAGTTAAGGGCTTGTGCACGTGGTCATATTTTTTTGCACTTGGACCAGTGTTATTCTATGGGGTCATCCACATGTCAGTCGGTCCGAGGAAAGAATCTCTGCATGCCCAATTTTGATCTGATATTCGGATCACACTCAGCCATGCAAATCAAGAAGTGAGTGGAAACCATTGGACTGCACTCAGATGTCATCCGAGTGCAGTCCGATTTCCTCAGCCTCTCAAAATAAAGAAGTTGGAGAATTTTTTTTTCTATCTTCTCATCCTAGAGAATCGGATCATAGCATTCTGACAATCTGATCAAACCTTGATCAGAGTCTGATGACAATGTGATTAGCATAATTGACCCGATTCTCTCAGATAAGAGAATATACACTTTTGTCACCCTAGCATTACAGCAGAGGTGTAAGATCACGCGTCCTTCAGCAAAACCACTAATTACAAGACTGTCAGACGCGTGAGACCGGCCTCACTGGCACAGTTTTGGAGTTCTGCTATAGTTATGAGGAAGGTGTTCTTATAAGCTAAGAAGTCCCAAGGCAGAGAAAGTGATCACACCTGGTGCATCTGAAAATGGCATGTTTCTAATCCTTTCCAACAGCTCAGCCTTCTGGCTTGCTAAATGGTACATATAAATTGCACCTGGATCCCAGAAGTGCTTAGCTACAAATCCTGATGTCACTTCAGGATTGTTCTTTTTCAGAAACAGACTGAGGGCCTTTTCCTAGGCAACAACTCTGCAAGGGAACTAATAACCTTGTGGGTACGGCTAATAATGTCTCTTCTAAACTGTACAGGAAACAATTACAAATTACATGTGCAATGAAGCATATTGCATCTTAGCCGGTGGAAGAATGCCTGGAGACATAGCTATAGAAATATGGGCTGCCTCTGGTATTTGCTCTTGGTTGGTGCACACTGCCATTTGTAAAGGAGCCTATGGGATAAGGGTACGTGCACACGCTGCGGAATCCGCTGCGGATTAATCCGCAGGGATTTTGCAAAAACCGCAGATATTATCTGCGGTTTTGCGTGCGGTTTGGTCCTGCGGATTCACTATCTCCACAATGGTGGAGATAGGAACCCGCAGCGGTTTCTGCAGAAAGAATTGACATGCAATTCTTTCTGCGGATTCAAAACCGCAGCAAATCCGCGCGGATTTTTCCGCAGCGTCGGCACAGCGTTTTTTTTTTACCATTCATTTGAATGGTACTGTACACCGCAGCTAAAGCTGCTGCGGGTCCGCAGCGGCCAAAACCACTGCGGAAACGCAGCGGAATCCGCAGCGTGTGCACACAGCCTTAGATAGTCCTAATACGCATTTTGCATTGCTGCTTTTCCCTGTGTACTGTTGCATTCTTACTGAGAAGGGAAAATGGGTGCACCAAATAAGACACTTTTGTGTTATCTGTAGGCCATAGTTATACATTAACCTGTCGCGGGACACTTGATTTGCACTTGACAGCCTCAGAGCCTCATGGTCAAGTTCTCAGTTCGTGAGACTTCACACCGAGTCAGGAATCACAGATGTGTGACCGCGGCCCTCTTGTGTATTTGGCACCTCTTGCTTTTGAAGAGAATGATGGCATCTGCTGTATCTGATTTCTAGTGGTAGGTGCTCACGCTCACAGGTACGCAGCGTCCAACCCGCAGCGGCCAGATGTTCCAGTGTAGTGCATGGGATTTTAAGAAATCCCATGTCCACTCTGCATCCACAGACGCCAGCGGATCACCGAACAAGCACTGCCTTCAAAATGCCGCCACTTCTGGTTCGCGTGCACCCGGCCTTATAGGACCGCAGATAATTGTTTGTGTGGTTTACAGTATTTAGGGATTGTGTAAAGCAGATCTGTCACCAGATTCATCAATACAAAACTGTGTACATTGGAAAGTAGAGCTCTTTCATCAGATGATGTTGGTGTACTTATTTTGAAAATCCATCAGAATTTCTCTGTAATCCTATATGAAAGTTGTTAGTTTTTGAAGACCAAGAGCAAAATTATTATCATGGATATATTACTAAATCAAATTTTTCTTCTAATCATTTTTTGCTGTGCAAAAATGCCATTAATAGACCATAGAGTGTATGAAAACAGTATTATCCAGTACACTACGCTATAGAGAAAACTTTATGAGCAACAATGCTTATGCAGTAACTACCGTACCTTCGACTTGTTTCATAAGTCAACAGTACAAGTGAAGGTAAGACATTTTGTGTTATTTCTTAATATAGACACATGTATATTTCCCCTTTGTATCAGCCCCTTCTCTCCCCACCCCATACTTGCTGCACTGATCAATCACTCCAAAATACGCTCAAATCTGTCTTCCCTGAGCTATCAGGCTATACCTGCTGTCTATGAAAGTCTATGGAGAGTGGTGGGGACCAAGCTGAAAGGAAACAACAGCAGAGCGACACAAAGAGAAGTGCTCAGGTACATTGTGACAGGTACACTTTATTAAAAATCTTCATTTCAGAGAGCTAGTTCTTTTTCATTTCTTTGTTTATAAACCCGTTTCTCTAAATGATCTCACACTTAATTTTATAATTAAGTAACTGGTAAGTCTTAAAATATGATCAGAGAGTTTAGATAAAGCTTAAAGTGCAAAATTAATATATACATTTTTGCAAAAGTATTTCACCCACGGTTACAATCATGAGTGTTAAATGTTGAAGGGCTAAACGCCCCTGGTAAACGATCCATGTTGTGGAGGGAAGTAAGGAAATCTCAGGCTGACATCGTTTGTCTGCAGGAGACACATTTGCTAGAGAAGGATAATTGGAGGGTTCACCATCCTCATTTCCCACATATATTTTTCGCCAATAACTCTAATAAGAAGGCCGGGGGGGGTGTATTATGGTGAAGCATACAGTGGCCTTTAAATGCATGCAGAGATATGCAGACCTGGCAGGTAGAGTTCTGTTTCTTGTATGCACCCTTAAGGCCAGAGTCACCCTACAGCGAGATACGGCCGAGTCTCGCAGGTTAAAACCAAGCTCTGGTGCCGGCACTCCGGAGCGGAGCGTGCAGCTCCATGTATTGCTGTGCGGCTGCACGCTCCGCTCCGGAGTGCTGGCACCAGAGCTTGGATTTAACCTGCGAGACTCGGCCGTATCTCGCTGTGTGTGTGATCCCTGCCTAATGGTGAACCTCACACTATAACGGCTGTTTATGCTTCTAATGAGGGACAACATTCTTTTCTGAGGAAAGTTTTCAAAAAAATTTCCGAATTGGAACAAGGGAGAAAATAGTATGTGGGGATTTTAATCTCCCTATGGATAGAAATTTGGATTGTTCACAAGGAAAAAGGCGAAGTCAGAGGGAGCTAAGATTGCTAGCACATGAATATCACTGTCACGATTTCTGGAGATACTCCCATGCGAGTGAAAGGGACTATACATTCTATTCCTTCCGACATCGTACATACAGCAGGATAGATCATTTCTTGACAGACAGTGCTGTCCTCCGGAGGTGTATATCTGCGGACATAGGCCTAATCACATGGTCTGACCACGCGCCTATTTCTCTACAACTAGCACTCTCTCATCAGGTTAGCTCAGCCTTCAGGTGGCGATTGAATGAGTCGTTATTACTGCATGATGGGGAGGTTGCAAAGGTTAAATCTGAACTGAAGCACTATTTCCAGACAAATGACTCCAAAGAGATCACAGATGAGACTCTATGGGCCGCTCACAAAGCGGTGATTAGGGGAATTTTACTACAAAAGGCGTCCTTTTTAAAACGTAAAAGGGAAAAAAGCAGAAATGACCTTATATGCCGCTTACACCATTTAGAGTCCACAAATAAGTCTAATCCTTCTCTTGCTGTTTCAGAAGAAATTTTCCAGATTAGATTTAAACTACGTGAAACTTTCCTGTCTATATATGCCCATAATCTAAAGAAATTTAGAACTAAATTATATGCCACAGGTGATAGGGCTGGTGCCCTGCTAGCTCGTAGAGTTCGCCATAGGGAAGTAAATCTAGAGTGGAATATTTAGTGGTTTCTGAGGGACGGCTTGTTAGAAATCCGATTGAAATTGTAGAAGTATTTTCCAAATACTGTACCCATTTTTATAATTTAAAAGAGGATACATCTACTCCGCAACCTGATCAACAAGAAATAGACAAATATCTTTAATCAATCTGCCCCATATTTCCCCAGATCAATTAACGCTTTTGACTGCCCCTTTTACTGAGGAAGAAGTTCAATTCGCTATAAACCATACTAAACGATATGGGGCCCCTCGTCCGGATTTATTCTCAAATGTCTATTACCAATGTTTTCAACAAAATTTGATTCCCTTTCTATTACATCTATTTACAGCGTGGAGAGAAACGGGCAAAGTGTCTACGCCCGGGTTGGAGGCTACGATCACTACCCTCCCAAACCGGGGAAGTCCCCCACGGTCCCAGGCAATTTTAGACCTATAGCACTTTTGAACTGTGATGTCAAACTATTCACAATGATTCTGGCGTCACGTTTGAGAGTGATTATTCCATCACTGATATCGCCGGACCAGGTAGGGTTCGTGGCTGGACGTGAAGCAAAAGATGGTACAAGGAGAATGCTGGATTTGTTAGGGGTAGTGGAGCTTGACTTAGGAAAGTCTGACTGACGGCTTCACTGTAATGACCCCTCCCAAAACCCACACTTACCCCTTCTTAACTTAAATAAGACACGACTGCGTGACATTGGATGTAAAAGGCCACAGCAGCCCCGTTTATTAACACCAAACAAGCAATAACATTTTATCCATAAACGTAGAAATATTCCATAAACATAACCAACAGCAAAAGGAGGGGGGGTAAATGAAGAGTCCATTGTACATGATTGCAACACCAGCTCCACCACGTGCCCTCAGCCGCACCACACCGGCTCGAGGACACCCAGCCGAGTGTTGCCCAACCAATGTCCTGCTGGGACCCAGCCCAGCAGGGACCCACGTTAACATGCCCCGCTGTGACCGAGCACAGCAGGGTCCCACGTTAACATGTCCCGCTGTGACCCAGCACAGCTGGGACCCACCTTAACCAAGTATACCATTGCACCACCAGGGGTAACCCGCTCCTGCACTGGGTTCACCCCCCCCGCTCTTTGTGCAATCCACCGACTTCAAATACCCCCCTCCTTTCCGCCGACTGCTGCGACAACGTCAAACCTCTTCTTCTCTTCACCATGTCGATCTCCAGAAGATCCTAAAATTAGGGCGGGAGGGCGGGACGATTCCGGACGTCTGCAAGGTAAGGAATGACCATCCCCCCACAGTTCTGCCCTATATATCCCTCCCACTACTGACCACTCCCTGCCAACTCACATTGCACAATAAGCCCCATAGCTCCAACCCACACCTTCCCCACAAGCACAAAGCACTACTGACCACTCCCTGCCAACTCACATTGCACCATAAGCCCCATAGCTCCAACCCACACCTTCCCCACAAACACAAAAGCACTACACCTTACCCTTCACTAACCCTCAGGCCTAGCATCCCTCCTTAGTCATGTGCGCCCTCCCTGTAGCCCCTTTGGGGCAGGCGTCCGGGCTTGCCTTGACTTAGGAAAGTCTGACTGACGGCTTCACTGTAATGACCCCTCCCAAAACCCACACTTACCCCTTCTTAACTTAAATAAGACACGACTGCGTGACATTGGATGTAAAAGGCCACAGCAGCCCCGTTTATTAACACCAAACAAGCAATAACATTTTATCCATAAACGTAGAAATATTCCATAAACATAACCACCAGCAAAAGGAGGGGGGTAAATGAAGAGTCCATTGTACATGATTGCAACACCAGCTCCACCACGTGCCCTCAGCCGTACCACACCGGCTCGAGGACACCCAGCCGAGTGTTGCAAAACCCATTGTACATGATTGTAACACCAGCTCCACCACGTGCCCTCAGCCGCACCACACCGGCTCGAGGACACCCAGCCGAGTGTTGCCCAACCAATGTCCTGCTGGGACCCAGCCCAGCAGGGACCCACGTTAACATGCCCCGCTGTGACCGAGCACAGCAGGGTCCCACGTTAACATGTCCCGCTGTGACCCAGCACAGCTGGGACCCACCTTAACCAAGTATACCATTGCACCACCAGGGGTAACCCGCTCCTGCACTGGGTTCACCCCCCCGCTCTTTGTGCAATCCACCGACTTCAAATACCCCCCTCCTTTCCGCCACCGCGAGCACGTATGACACCTTGTACGTGCGAGTACCACCACCAAAAACCCAACCCGAGCCGACTCTGCGGCTCGAGTAACCAATGTTTCTGTACCAAGACCAATCAATCAAAACTGATCCCCATTAGACCTCACAATGCCAACCTACACCAAAATACCAGTACAACAAGGTCAGCCACACCCAAGACCTGCAACTAGCCAACCGCATCGTCCAATCCTATGCACCGCCTGCGCGACCAGTCCCCAACCTGAGCTGCCGCCTCTGCCTCGTTGAGACCGCAACATTGCAGGCGCCTCCGAAAATTATACTTCACCTAATAATTAATCAAAGCCAACCATTATTGCCGTGAACAAAAGAAAAGAACCTACATTGGTTCCCCAAACCTCCGATAGATTCTTGAAAATGTGCCCAGTAAAACCCACTATGTAGTCATTCCAAACAGGAGCCCCTATGGACACCAACATGAGCACGGCTCCCAGGCAGAAAATTGCACTCCACCTGATAATAATCAAAGCCAACCATTATAGACGTAACAACAGAACCTACACTGGTTCCCCAACCTCCGACAGATTCTTGAAAAACGTGCCCCACTATATAGTCATGAACAACAACACGAGCATGGCTCCCAGGCAGGAGCATTCAGGCCCGATGTCTCAGATCAAACTCCTTGACGCCCCAGCGACCAAGTCTCCACCACACACGTGCAGTACCAAAACGCTGTTGGTCCCGTCAACCCTGCGTGATAGCATGTATCCTAAAATATCCACCCAACTAGAAAACATAAACCAATCCACCCCGTAATCACCACGACCCGGAACGAATTAATTGTGTGCATCACCCGTGCACTTCGAACCCAGAATCACAACACTATTGTTGCCACCCTCTTACCAAAAGTGAGATGTACTCCGCACCCATTCCCCGCTGAACTGCGGATTCGACACTACTCACAAAAGAAAAGCGACTCCACACCACCTGAAGTCCAGGAAAACTCAGACACACATCACGTCTCCCGAAAACCCCAGACACCATAAACCCGGGCCATCCGTCAAAACATTACACTCACCGGTGCCCGATGCTTGTCCACCACTCAGCCTTAAAGCACCGCAAAAAGCACCCCCAAACGGAGCACAGCCCCAGACGATTACCAGGTCCTTAGAATCATTAAAAGTCAATGCACATCGCACTAGCTTCCCCTGCCACAGCATACCACCAGCCCGACATTAATGAAAGTAATGTTATAGCTGCAACCTGCTCACCCACTACCTAAAGTACACCTCCCCCGCAGCAGCGCTGCACCACAACCGTGTCCCCATAATACCAGCCAGTCCTGACAAGTGCGCATAACGGAATAAATGACATAGCCATGTATTGCCGGACGGGCTACACCCACGCGGGAGACCATTCACACGGCCATCGAAACAACATGTCCTGCCTCATGCTATATACAGAATTCCTGACAAATGGAACAACACCCGCTGGATAAACAAACCGTTCACCAACCAGGACCCCCGAGACCAGTAAAGCACACGCTGGGTTACCCAACTCAAATGTTGCATCATCCTTGCGCAACACTTCACCCTGGCCCCCCCGTCCGGGGGCACCCAAAAAGAAAAGACTCTAAGGAGAGCTGTATACCCAGAAGGCAAAGCAGGACCAGCTGCACCCACAATAAACCTCCTAGCCCATTGTAACGAAAAACTATCCACTCTGTATAATAAACTCCTACGTAGCTGCAATCAACGGCTGTAACAAATACCACCCGATACAGTCTGCCAAAAGCTCAATCGGCAACCCTAAAGAACCGAAGTGAGAACCCACCAGTCCTTACGTACAAAAGTTGTTAAAACTGCCCCAGGGCAGCCACGACCAGCAAATTACCGTAAGAACGCCATATGACTGCAGATCATGCAAAAAACCCCAGTGGATCGTAGCCCCACGTATTCAATAACCAAAATCAACCCCCCAAAACAGCAGCGCGATATACACGGGAACCTAATAACGACCCCCGACCTGACACGATGTACTCGTTAACCTAACCTGACTTAGACATAGGGCCCCAGGTGAATTAAACACTTTGACTTATCCAAACACATGATAACCGCAACAACGCCCTGAGCATGAAGAAACCCAAAGTAGTCAAGGGTTGGACCATGAACAGAAATAAGCACACCACCTTCCCTAATACCAGATAGTAGTCCCAGGTTGGACCATGAACAGAAAATAAGCACTGCACCATCCCTAATACTAGATAATCCCCGACTACCACACAGAAACCAAACCACGGACCTCAACAACCGGACATTGACCAACCATAACCCCAGCTCCACGCCATATCTACGTACCCCCAGAAATTAACCAGGAAAACAAATCCGGTAAAAGGTCAACTCCAAGCCCCCCGGGGAAATGTCATCCATTGCTGCCAGAAAGGCAGGTTCCCGAAAGATCTGCCGTCCCAAGCATCTCGACCTCACCAGAACGTCTGCCGCAACAAACCAAAATGCCCCTAGTGAACATGAAAACCCTTAGTACACTCAAAACCCCTATTGGAGAACCGAACCCGGCATATAAATAAAACACACCCTAATGAAAACTCGACCACCTACCCCCTCACCTCTGACCAGCAATAGAACACACCCTACTGTAACGTGAAAGATTAAGCCGCCCGATGCACTACCCAAACAGATCATCACGTCAGTGAACTGCCATCCAACCCTTATCAAATACTAGGCGCGGCGATAAAACTGCTCACCACATCAGTGAACTACCATCAAGCCCTTATCAAATACTAGGCGCGGCGATAAAACTGCTCACCACATCAGTGAACTACCATCAAACCCTTATCAAATACTAGGCGCGGCGATAAAACTGCTCACCACATCAGTGAACTACCATCAAACCCTTATCAAATACTTGGCGCGGCGATAATCCTCCAGCCCAAAGACCCCATGCCTATAACAATAAACCATAAAACTGGCATGGATATGGCTATCCACCACCGCTCTGCCAATATCCGTATCACCACCTGAATTACTCACAAACCGCCATGGAATCACCACCAGTCATACACAAACACCCAGAGAATGCAAGCACAATTATACTAACCAAAATAAAATGATGTCGTCACCTATAGATATACCCACTATCATAAAAGCAAACTAGCATGAAATTAAAAAATACCTCCCAACACTCATGAAGTGCACAAAACAGCCTCCTGGACCACAAAGCAACCATTCCCTCACAGATTCGAACGCTGTCCACATGGACCAGCCGCGCATCTTTCCGAACCCCCAGACAAACACCCGAAACCATACGTAGCAACACCCTTCCCAACCAATATAATCTAGACATTAATAAAGGTTTAAGTGAGCCTTACTTACTAGGCTGACTCCGCGGAACCCCACGGAACAGCCGTCACGTGTCCTCCGCGTCGAGCACCGCAACTGCGATCTTCTCCATGGATCTACGCCGACTGCAGCCCTCCTGGGCCGCAGCGCCAGCGCCCAGACCGACTGTCCGTCCGGGAACGCATGGCAAAAAGTCACTGGCTCGGAGCCTCAAACGGGGGGGGAGGTTGGCGCTCCAGCCGCAGGCAACACCTCCTGAATCTGGCACCCAACGCCGGGGGAACACGACGCCGGACCACATGACCTGTGGCCCCTGGCAGCTGAAGGGTGGCCACATGACTGAGCCACCGCCCGCTTCACCCCAGCGCCGCGAGAAAGGAAATGAGGCCGGTGAAGTCACACACCACCTCGCCACCGGGCTCCTTGCCGCGTCACGTCACCGCCGTCCACCGATGCCGATGACCGCGCCGGGTCAGGTGACCACGCCGGGTAACGTGGCCGCGACGTGCGCGTCACCACTGTGTGACGCGATCCGAAATGGAGGGGAGGCCGGCCACGTCACTCACCGCCCCGTTACCTTGCTGCCTGCTTCTCGACTTCTGGCTCCGGCCCCGCGATGTCTTCTGCAACAGGTCTGCTAATGGGGCTCATCCTCCGCTGCAAACTTAACTCCGGGCTGAGGTGCTCAGGAGGCCGTGATCGTCGCTGCCGCTTCGGAGGCAGAGGGGTCCCATCTTCTCCGCCGTCGCCATCACCAGACCATCGCTGCAGCTGTTCCTTCATCCACTGCTGGCCGCGCTGCTCCATCATCCTCTTCATCTGTGCCACGAGGTATTCCATCTTCTGGATCCAAAGATTCAAGCTGAAGTCCCAGATGTGAGGAGCTGACGATTCCGGACGTCTACAAGGTAAGGAATGACCATCCCCCCACAGTTCTGCCCTATATATCCCTCCCACTACTGACCACTCCCTGCCAACTCACATTGCACAATAAGCCCCATAGCTCCAACCCACACCTTCCCCACAAGCACAAAGCACTACTGACCACTCCCTGCCAACTCACATTGCACCATAAGCCCCATAGCTCCAACCCACACCTTCCCCACAAACACAAAAGCACTACACCTTACCCTTCACTAACCCTCAGGCCTAGCATCCCTCCTTAGTCATGTGCGCCCTCCCTGTAGCCCCTTTGGGGCAGGCGTCCGGGCTTGCCTTTCTGGTGTCCCCAGTGCATTCCTGTTACTGGATGCTGAAAAAGAGTTTGACAGGGTGCACTGGGGATATTTACGGGCTATCTGGAGTAAATTTGGGTTTGTGGATCCCATCTTTTCAGCAATTAGTTCAATGTATTCGACTCCCTGTGCTAGGGTACTGTCGCCGGGTTTCTTATCTGAAATTTTCCAAATAACAAACGGAACACGACAAGGCTGCCCCCATCCCCCATCCCCCATTATATTTGCACTATGTATGGAACCGTTGGCTGAGCGCATAAGATTAGATTCCAATATCTCGGGGATCAAAGTGGGCCCGGTAACACATAAAATGGGACTTTATGCAGAAGATGTCATAATCTCGTGTGTGAATATTGGGCCATCGTTCTCAGCTGTCATGTCCGTGCTGGAGGAATTTGGTAAAATATGATATTACAAACTAAACCCTACGAAATCCTTGATATATCCAGTTGCTGTCCCAGATGCACTGCGCAGATCTTTTGAGAATATATTCCCCTTTAAGTGGATGCCAGACGGTATCCCATACTTAGGAATTACACTAACAAGTTCCCAAAATGTAGTGGATAATAACTTCTCTAATGTAGCTAAAACTATTAAATCAGAGCTAGATAAACTTCATAATATTATGACCTCATGGATAGCGAGGATCAATATTTTTAAAATGATAATACTTCCCAAAATTATCTATTTCTTTACGTGCATCCCTTTTAAAATCCCTAATGGGAATATCCTGTTACTTCAACGAATGGCCAGTCGTTATATCTGGGCACATAAACAGCCAAGGATAGCGAGTAACCTGTTATATTATCCATATGATCTTGGAGGGATGGTCATGCCGAACCTCTTGGCATATCACAGAGCATCTGTTCTAACTGGACTCGGACTGGTGGCATATGGACAGGGACCACAGATGGCTTCAAATTGAAATATTCTATGCTGAAAGGAACTCTCCTCGCCTAGTTTTGGAAGCTGAAGCTACTAAGATTAGCCAGTGTACACCAGGTTTGCCAACAATGGTAGCCGCATTACAGTATTGGAGGAAATTAGCCCAGTCCCTAATTAAAATCCCCCTAAGTATTGTGTCTCTGAGAGCTCTTGAGGCACATATTCCATATATAGACTTACAAGTCTGGATAACGGCGGGGATTAGGAACCTTCAGGACTTGATGGGGAGCTCGGGGATTCTGCCCTTTGATCACTTAGCATCCAAACACCCAGGTATACGCAGATATTTCTATCAATACTTACAGATACGCCATCTTTTGTCAACTTCACCGGAATCACCCTTTTTTAACTCCAAAATAGATCGCTGAGCTAATGGATATTTCTTAATACCAGAATCCGGCCCCAAAGGAGTGTCACAGGGTCTGATGGGTGTCACAGGTCCAGGTCCAACGCCTCCCATCTTCTTATGATCACCGCCCTCCTGCTTGCGTCATGGCTCCCCAATATCACGCTCCTGTGCAGGCGCACTTATCTACCCTATTGAGGGCAGAGCAAAGTACTGCAGTGCGCAGGCCCTAGGAGAGGTCCAGCGCCTGCGCACTGCAGGAATTTGCTCTGCCCTCAACAGGGCAGATAAGTATGCCTGCGCAGGAGCGCGATGGCGGGTAGCCATGACACAAGCAGGAGGGCGGTGATCATAAGAAGATGGGAGGCGTTGGACCTGGACCTGTGACACCCATCAGACCGGACCGCCCCCGGGTGAGTATAATAAAACTTATTATAGAATGCTGTAGATAAACCCTGAAAGGCAGTGGCTGCATCTTATAGCGGCCAAACCTGGTGACAGGTGCACTTTAAGAGGAAAGCCAGATCTACACTGCATGGAAAACACGGCTAAAGATGCCGATATTGGCTGCAATGTGACTAAATCCCGGATGTCATGCCAAGTTGTTATTTTAGCAGGGTCTCACCATTGCTATTGGTGTCTTGACTTATATTTATTTGTTGCATAATCAGAAGCTGTTTCTGTTGTGTTCATGGTTTAATAATTCAGATATATAATGGTAAATGGTTTAGAAATGCATGCACAGTTAACATCTTGACAGTACCACGTGTCATATACCACCTTTCGGTACTGTCCACAGCAAGCTTGGCAGTTACAAAACTCATACATATATGGCATGGTTTGCACAGAAAAACTTTGGTCTTAAAGGGAATCTGTCACCCTTTTTTTGCCCTATCAGCTGCAGGCATTGACATCAGGGGCTTATATACAGCATTCTGTAATGTTGTAGATAAGCTCCCAATGTAACCTGAAAGATAAGAAAAACACGTTAGATTATACTCACCGGAGGGGGCGGTCCTGTCCGATGGGTGTCGCAGTCCGGTGCGGCTCCTCCCATCTTCATACGATGAGGTCCTCTTCTTCCCTTCCTGTAGAAGCTCCAGCGCAGGCACAGTTCTCTGCCCTGTTGAGGGCAGAGCAGAATACTGCAGTGCGCAGGCGTCCGATAGGGCAAAAAAAGGGTGACAGATTCCTTTTAAATGTGAACCGGTCATCAAAAAAAAAAAAAAAAGCTGATTTCCCTGCAACCAGTCTTCTGGTAAATTCTGTTTTAAAGGAATCTGTCAACAGTGTTTTGCTATGTAATCTGAGGGAACTGATGTGGACTCTATATGGAAAATAGCAGGTGCCATGTGGTAACGGACATCTGGGCTTAATATCACAATATCAGGCATTGGCCCTCTGGGGCATAGTGTAATATTACAGACAAAGCTAAATAATTATAAAGGTTTTTTTTCTTTTTTTTGGCTTATAAACACATTCTAACACCTTCAACCAGAATTATTTCTATAACACCATGTTTCTGATGTCTCTCTCACGCCCTTCAGTCTTCTCCCCACTCCCCGTCCTGATCAAACAGACAGTTGGAGGCCAGGGTGACACTAGCGATGAATACGGACGAGTGCTATACGATAAAACATCACATAGCACTCGGACCAGTATTCATCTATGGGGCAGCTCCCATCAGCGTTTTTTTTCTCGTTTTCAGCGTCCAAGTGAAATTGCAGCATTCTGCGATTGTCACCAACGCTCGGGCTGAGTCTCGGCTCACTCGCACCCATATAAGCCTATGGGTGCCAGTGACACAGCACTCATCACTCAGATATCATCAGAGTGCTGTGCGATATATGCTGACCCCAGCAATGGAGGAGATGGAGAAACGCAACGCGGTAGGGACAATCAGAGAAACCTGAGGGCTAGGTATGATGGACTTAAACCCACTGTAAATCCCTGAAGTGATCTGTTTAATTTACTGGTTATTAGGTTCATCTTGTGCTGGCAGTTATTTGCCTTTTGGTTGCTTGAACGGTACTATATATGAGTGTTATTGGACGCGTGTCCTACTCTGGAGTCTTTGTCAGTATCCCATTTAGCGCCTATACATACTACCCAATGTTGTATCCCCTACTGTCACCTTTTCTCCTATGTCCCATCAAATTCCCCATTTTCAAATTTTGTGCCCCTTTTACCCTCCGCCTAGGAGTTTATACGGGTATCCATGATGTTGTAACTCTGTTGGAATGATTAAATGTTGAGTTTGGCTATTGGTAATGAGTATTCTCCTTTTCTAACAGAGAACTATAGGGGTACTTTAGGGGCAGCCACCGTTGAGCGGGGGGGTGCCAATTTGCATTCAACCTAGGGTGCAAACCTCCGTTGTCAGGCAGGGACTCCTTAGGGAATCACAGAGCTAAATAGTGCACCCTTGTGGTTATTAGAGTATACCATTGCATTGATTTATAATTGGTCCATTTGGCCTGGGAATGCATTTAATAGTTAGATTGTTTGCTGTGTCATTTTTAATGAATTAGAATAAAGGGTATTAGTTTTTTGTGACCTATTTTTTGTAAAATCTGCTTATCATTATTGAGTTTATTTCATGTGATTACTGCACAATCACTGCGTAGTGAGCACTGACAGCCGGGCGATCACTGTGATTGTCAGCACAGATCTGGCAGTTATCACCAATCTGCTGAATAGATGAAGGAAATGCTGTGCGGAAGCATGTGGTGCTGCTACTCCAGGGGGACGATCTACTTGTTGGTTTTGCTTTTTTTCTCTCGAATATATGATCCCAGAAGGTAGTGAAAGGCGCCACAGTGATCAGATAGAAGCACCTCAGACTGACGCAGTGCTGGCTCTTACACCCTCCGATATTGGGATGTGGTGACAAAAGCCCCCATGCTGTCACCTAACCACACGTATAAGAGAAAACAAGGGCGGGGTCGCAGACATAGGGCTTCACCTGGTATAAATCAATTAAAATATAAAAGTACTCTGGAGTACTCACCCTTTATGGGTTGTGTTCAGACACAACCACTCTCAACGTTTGTTGCCGTCATATAGCTGCTGCAGAGCTCGTGCAGGTGGACAGCGTCCACTAGGTATCATAAGTTGAGGATCCAAGAAAAGCACTTCTGAGCATCCGCGCTGCTTTAGTGATAAGAATTCTTCAGAAATCCATATAAATCTTTCAAGTTCTTTATTATATGTACTACAGAAACTACGCGTTTCGAGGTGACAAACCGCACCTCTTCTTCAGGTTACAGTACAGAGTTGTCAACTCTGTACTGTAACCTGAAGAAGAGGTGCGGTTTGTCACCTCGAAACGCGTAGTTTCTGTAGTACATATAATAAAGAACTTGAAAGATTTATATGGATTTCTGAAGAATTCTTATCACTAAAGCAGCGCGGATGCTCAGAAGTGCTTTTCTTGGATCCTCAACTTATGATACCTAACCACACGTAACATCCATTATTCTCGACTGGTGGGATGTAGATAATGTGTTATCACAATTGATTCCACCAAGTTTCCATGACAACAGTGCTCCAGACAGAAATCTGAAGGGGACATTTTTCCATCCAGTTATTTCTCCAGCTAATATCCCTGTCACTTTCAGTTATCATATCTAATGATAGTTGTAAAGCTGGGGTCAGACGAGCATATGAAAAATTCAGAAAACCTGACGATTTTCATCTGCATGCCATCTGTGTGTCTGCACTTTATGTGTATTTATACTGTACATCAACAGATTAAAATGGACTTGATAAAAGGCAGTTTTCTATGTTAATAATTCCAATGTATCCATAAAAATCAGAATTTACACGGTTGATCCTTATGGGAGCTGATTTTTTTTCTTTGCACAACCATATACCATCTGAAGTATGGAAGAGAAATGCTGATTCAAAAACCGATGTAAAATACTGAACATGTGAGGCCTAAGGCTATGTACCCACGTTGCAGAAATGCTGCGGAAATTTCTGCACTCCCGCCGTGGGTAAAACGCATGCGTTTTTCCCGCAGATAACAAGCATTTTGCAAGCGTTTTTCACTTGCGGAATGCTTGCGCATTCCAAGTGATTAGCATCGCTTGGAAATGTGATGTGTAGGATGTTAAAATAATTTTTAAAAAAATGTATTGTATTCTCACCTTCCCATGGCCCCCAATCTGCTCTGCTGCGCACCCGGCATCTTCCGGTCCCAGTAATGCTTTGCGCGAAGGACCTGAGATGACGTCACGCTCGCGAGATCGTGGGAGAAGAGTCTTGGTGAGAGAGGTAAAGAAAAACCCCAAGATCATTGTGGCTGAGCTCTACAGATGCAGTAGGGAGATGGGAGAAAGTTCCACAAAGTCAACTATCACTGCAGCCCTCCAATAGTTGGGGCTTTATGGAAGACTGGCCCAACGAAAGCTTCTCAGTGCCAGACATATGAAAGCCCGCATAGAGTTTGCTAAAAAAACACTTAAGATTCTCTGGTCTGATGAGATGAAGATAGACCTTTTTGGTGATAATTCTAAGCGGTATACGTGGAGAAAACCAGCCACTGCTCATCACCTGCCCAATACAATCCCAACAGTGAAACATGGTGGTGGCAACATCATGCTTTGGGGGTGTTTTTCAGCTACAGGGATAGGACGACTGGTTGCAATTGAAGGAATCATGAATATGGCCAAATACAGAGATATCCTATAAAATAACTAAGGAGTGGCTTCAGAACAACTCTGTGACCATTATTGACTTGCCCAGCCAGAGCCCTGACCTAAACCCAATTGAGCATCTTTGGGGAGACCTGAAAATGGCTGTCCACCAACGTTCACCATCCAACCTGATGGAATTGGAGAGGATCTTCAAGGTAGAATGGCAGAGGATTCCCAAAACCAGGTGTGAAAAACTTGTTGCATCATTCCCAAGAAGACTCATGGCTGTACTAGCTCAAAAGGGTGCTTCTACGCAATAATGAGCAAATGGTCTGAATACTTATAACCATGTAATATTTCAGTTTTTCTTTTTTAATAAATTTGCAAAATTTTCTACATTTGTTTTTTTTTTCTGTGAAGATGGGGTGCAGAGTGTATATTAATAAGAAAAAAAATAAACTTTTTTGAATTTACCAAATGGCTGCAATGAAACAAAGAGTGAAAAATTTAAAGGGGTCTAGATCCCTTCCGTACCCACTGTATGGGCGAAAGTTTGATCTAATAAAAAGCAGAAATTGGGTTTTGTCCTGTCAGTCCTGGGAAGGTACTGCTTGCTGTGGGTTCTCTCTGATTTCCTAAGGAGTACCTCCCTCCAGTAAGCTCTGAGCAATTTCTGTGACATCAATTTCAGTAATTATCTTTAATTATTCCTTTTTATTTTATGTAATTGTATATATCGTATTGCTTTGGTACCATTTTGTATTATCTTTGTATATTTTTTTTTATAACCCACCTTCCTTTCCGTATTAAATGTATAAAATGTAGTAGCTCTGTTCCTCTTGCTCTGTGAACTGCACCCCTGAGGGCATGTGCTACAAGTAACAGGTTTTCAATCAGCCTGTATAAGCGATTGGTGATGGCAGCGTAGTGGTTCCAGTTTTGTGTTACTGTGGAGCTGGCAGTGACCATACCGCAGAATACACATATATTCCATGCTTTACTTTGGAATTTTAGGTGTATATACCATAATAATAAAAATAAATATTTTATTTTTATAGCGCCAACATATTCTGCAGCACTTTACATTTTAGAGGGGACTTGTACAGACATTAAAAGACTTTACAGACTAACATACTCACATAAATCAACAGATACCAGGAGTGAGGGGCCTGCTCGCAAGCTTACAATTATGGAGACACACTCACTTTGCGTTCCCCAATAACTGGCCTAGTATAGGAAGCAGCCGCGGCCTCGTCCATCCCTTGTCGGTCAATTGCATAATTGTCCTGATGATTGGAGGCAACGGAATTGCGTCTCCCTGACAAAGTTGTAACAGTGGTGGGGTCTGCGTGAACCTCCCACCGGGCTGTTATCCTTAACAAATATATTAGCTCCTGACAACTCCTTTAAGCTTGAAGATTTTATATTTGATGGCGACATTAACTACGGTATTCTACATGACAACAGAAATGTCAGATCCTGAGATATACGAAAATGACAAATGGTACTGTCCTAAAAATAGACTGTTACAGAATGATTATTTTCTGCTAGACTTCCTAGATGCAAGAATGGTTGATTCAGCTAATGTTTAGTATGTGAACAGTCCATCCACAATAAACACACAAACACATGCATTGAACAACAAGTATTACATTTTTCATATTAGGAAGCATTAATTTACAGTGGATTTAATTAGGCTTTTTAAAATAAATGCTATTTTTACAATAAAGCACCACTCCAGCATTTCTTTATTTCACCACTGTTTTGGTGTTACTAATTTCTGTTCCCTGTCCCTAGTAATATGAATTTATCACTGTGATCAAAATGAATGAATAGAATCTACCGGCCGGCAGATTCGACGGGCGCACTGCGCAAGCTCCCGCCATTTTCCAAGAAGACTGCGCCCATGATCCGGAACGGTGGGACACCGGGATGGCCAGAGGGACATCGGAGGTACTGGGGGGGTGAGGGGGGGAGCGGAAGGTGGGGTGGAGTGGAGGGAAGGGGGGAGGGGAGCAGATGTTAATGGCGGCGGTAGATTGCCGCCGTCAGTTGGTAGGGGGGGGTCGGATCTCGGTCTCCAGCCATGGCCGATGCTATTGCAGCTTCGGCCATGGCTGGATTGTAATATTTCACCAAATTTCATTGGTGAAATATTATAATCGCTCTCATTGGCTGTTTCACTTTTAACAGCTAATCAAAGCGATCGTAGCCACGGGGGGGCTAAGCCACCCCCATTGGTGGGAAGCACAAAGGGTGTGCGGGTCGGGTGACCATTCAGTGACCCCGGTCACCTGACCCGCAGGGGGGTTATGAATTCATGACGCCACATAGGCGTCATGAGTCAGATTGGCACTGACTTTCATGATGCCTACTTGGCGTCAAACGTCGGGAAGGGGTTAACTCTTGGCCTGCCTCAGATCCGTGGTGACATCCTCCATACTTGCAGGTTATTACACATGTGCACATGCTTCCACATCATCCTACAGAAACTGGGAGGGTTTTCCTTTTATTTGGTGCAGATTTCACATTTCTATCGTCTTTTGTTGCTTTCCTGTGACTTGTCAAAAGTGCACCATGACTTTACGGACACACTGTGTATCACTAAAGACAATGAATCTTCATTAGTGATACTACTCTAGCGGTGATGTAAAAAAAAAAGCGGTGCGTTAACAGAAATGCCGGATATCAATGTAAAGATGGCCATGCACATTTGACACAAATGGACCAAACAGTTTATTGTAGATATGAGTGACCTGTCTTTACCCCAATGGCAGATGTTGAGGAAGACAAGTGTCAATGCTCTTCCCTAATGTTTACACAGGCTTTGGATACATTGTAATGCCTTTTTGTGCATTACATGTTTTTCACTGATCCACATAAAGGGATTGTCCAAAACATGTTATCTCCTATCTGCAGGGTAGGCCATAACTTTCTGATCGGTGAGTGTTCACCTCTGGAACCTGTAGCGATCGGAAGACCAGGGAATTGTTATCCTCAATGGGGGAAATTTATGTCCATTACAAAATGATGTGGCAGGTTGGACGCCTGACCGCTATTCCATTCATCCTATATGGAGCTGCCAGAACAAGCTGAGCGCAATGCTTAGTGGCCTCATATTGGAAGAATGGAACGCAGATACACACTGCCACTCCATTCTATTGGGGATAAAAGTTACTAGTTCTGACAGTCAGTTAAGGTCTCAACCGTTGAACCTCCACCAATCACTTGGTGATAACCTGTTTTTTTCTGCACAAACCCCTTGAAGTGACTGAAATGTAGAATATCATAAAGTCTCTTTTATTAGTATGCTATGAAAATAATGAAAACTGCTATGTGCACCATGTGATGAAAGCTTTGTTGCAAACATATTACGGTATGTTGTTGCACTAATGATATAATAAATTCACTCTTGGCTTCATGGAGAGTTTCATTATTCTTCTTACCATAGACATTTATTATAATATGGTCTTTCCTCCGTTGGTCCTAATTAATCTTATGAGATATTTTCTCATTAGTCTCATTAATTTCATGAGACCAAGCAAGCGCTCTTTCAATGCTCTATTCCCTGCATACCTATTGTATTATTAATATTATTGCACTTCATCATCAAAAGTGGGCTTTAACCACTTCCATTTTATCTTAAACACTACTCAGCTCATTAATACTTTAAAAAAACATGGATACTGGTATTTGTAAAGGGAGTCTGTCACCCCATTTCTCGACTATCAGCTACCGGCACCGCCATCAGGGGCTTATCTACAGCATTCTGTAATGCTGTAGATAATCCCCCGACGTAAACTGAAAGATAAGAAAAATGAATTATATTATACTCAACGGGGCGCGGTCCGGGTCCGGTTTTGGTCCGATGGGTGTAGCGGTCCGGTCCGGCGCCTCCCATCTTCTAACGGTGACGTCCTCTTCTTTGCTTCCCGTCATGGGTCCTTCGCAGACACACTCTGCTCTGCTCTGTTGAGGGCAGAGCAGAGTACTGCAATGCGCAGGCGCCGGACCAGGTCAGAGAGGTCCGGCGCCTCAACACTGCAGTACTTTACTCTGCCCTCAACAGGGCAGGTAAAGTATGCCTGCGCCGGAGCTGCAAAGGGATGCAAAGAAGAGGACGTCACCGCTAAAAGATGGGAGGCGCCGGACCGTGACACCCATCGGACCAAGACCGGACCTCCCCCCGGTGAGTATAATATACAGTGGGGCAAAAAAGTATTTAGTCAGTCAGCAATAGTGCAAGTTCCACCACTTAAAAAGATGAGAGGCGTCTGTAATTTACATCATAGGTAGACCTCAACTATGGGAGACAAACTGAGAAAAAAAAATCCAGAAAATCACATTGTCTGGGTTTTTTTCATTTTATTTGCATATTATGGTGGAAAATAAGTATTTGGTCAGAAACAAGCAAACAAGATTTCTGGCTCTCACAGACCTGTATCTTCTTCTTTAAGAGTCTCCTCTTTCCTCCACTCATTACCTGTAGTAATGGCACCTGTTTAAACTTGTTATCAGTATAAAAAGACACCTGTGCACACCTTCAAACAGTCTGACTCCAAACTCCACTATGGTGAAGACCAAAGAGCTGTCAAAGGACACCAGAAACAAAATTGTAGCCCTGCACCAGGCTGGGAAGACTGAATCTGCAATAGCCAACCAGCTTGGAGTGAAGAAATCAACTGTGGGAGCAATAATTAGAAAATGGAAGACATACAAGACCACTGATAATCTCCCTCGATCTGGTGCTCCACGCAAAATCCCACCTCGTGGGGTCAGAATGATCACAAGAACGGTGAGCAAAAATCCCAGAACCAGGCGGGGGGACCAAGTGAATGAACTGCAGAGAGCTGGGACCAATGTAACAAGGCCTACCATAAGTAACACACTACGCCACCATGGACTCAGATCCTGCAGTGCCAGACGTGTCCCACTGCTTAAGCCTGTACATGTCCGGGCCCGTCTGAAGTTTGCTAGAGAGCATTTGGATGATCCAGAGGAGTTTTGGGAGAATGTCCTATGGTCTGATGAAACCAAACTGGAACTGTTTGGTAGAAACACAACTTGTCGTGTTTGGAGGAAAAAGAATACTGAGTTGCATCCATCAAACACCATACCTACTGTAAAGCATGGTGGTGGAAACATCATGCTTTGGGGCTGTTTCTCTGCAAAGGGGCCAGGACGACTGATCCGGGTACATGAAAGAATGAATGGGGCCATGTATCGTGAGATTTTGAGTGCAAACCTCCTTCCATCAGCAAGGGCATTGCAGATGAAACGTGGCTGGGTCTTTCAACATGACAATGATCCAAAGCACACCGCCAGGGCAACGACGGAGTGGCTTCGTAAGAAGCATTTCAAGGTCCTGGAGTGGCCTAGCCAGTCCCCAGATCTCAACCCTATAGAAAACCTTTGGAGGGAGTTGAAAGTCCGTGTTGCCAAGCGAAAAGCCAAAAACATCACTGCTCTAGAGGAGATCTGCATGGAGGAATGGGCCAACATACCAACAACAGTGTGTGGCAACCTTGTGAAGACTTACAGAAAACGTTTGACCTCTGTCATTGCCAACAAAGGATATATCACAAAGTATTGAGATGAAATTTTGTTTCTGACCAAATACTTATTTTCCACCATAATATGCAAATAAAATGAAAAAAAAACAGACAATGTGATTTTCTGGATTTTTTTTTCTCAGTTTGTCTCCCATAGTTGAGGTCTACCTATGATGTAAATTATAGACGCCTCTCATCTTTTTAAGTGGTGGAACTTGCACTATTGCTGACTGACTAAATACTTTTTTGCCCCACTGTAAAGGGGGTTTTACACTAAGCGATATCGCTAGCAATATCGCTAAAACGTCACTGGTTTTGTGACGTTATAGCGATATTGCTAGCGATATCGCTATGTGTGATACTTACCAGCGACCGGCTCCCCCGCTGTCCATCGCTGATCGCGCGAGAATGTCCGGCTCCATTTCTCGTCGGGCGCTTCCTGCTGAGACTTCCTGCTGTGACGTCCAGCGACGTGTGGAGGCGGGCGGGAGGACGCAGGATCGCTGTGTGTGAATGGTAAGTATCGTGCGCTGCGTCGCTGCTGCATCGCTGTGAGATCTTTCTGTATGAAAGCTCACTAGCGATCATTTAGCGATGCACCAGCGATCCTGACCGGGTCGGATCGCTGGTTGGATCGCTGGTGCATCGCTAAATGTAAAAGGGCCTTAACTCTTTTTCTTATCTTTCAGGTTACATCTGGGGCTTATCTACAGCATTACAGAATGCTGTAGATAAGCCCCTGATGGCGGTGCCGGCAGCTGATAGTCAAAAAATGGGGTGACAGATTTCCTTTAAAGACATAAAATCAGCTGACATGTTCTGGAAAAGTTGCAGGGTCATCGCCGGAGCCCACAGCAAACAGGGGGAGCCAACCTTAGACGTACCTATACATCTAAGGTTGGAAAGGGGTTAAAAACAGGCAGGAAAATGCTTTACTTTACAAAAAGAATCATCTGTGATCAATTGCTATCCTGTCTGTAAACTCTTTTTTTGCTTCCTCCCATGCCCAGGAGCTGTGGCATGATCAGACCAAGTTCTTGTACGGTCAGACACAGCCATTACACAGCAGGGGCACATTTATAAGATTATCTCAGCACAGGAACATTTTATTTAATCACATCCAATTGTAGAAATTATTATTTTTCCAAGATCTATTGATTAAAATCCACTTTTGTTCTTGGAAAAACCCCTTTAAGTCACCACTCTGAGTCACTGCTGGGTATACAGAGTGGCGGCTGTAACCGTCCCTGACTGACACTGGCTCTTCATTAGGGCTGGCTGTCAGTCAGTGTGGGGGGCACGGTTACAGCCGTCGCTCTCAATACTTAGACCGATGACTGAACCGGCGGCGCCCCCGAGACTGAACGCTGTGTAGGCAATAAAGTTCATTTTCACCCCGCAGCGTTCAGCTAAGTGGGGGTATCGGTCAGGTTAATAACGATATTAACCCGCAAATTAAGCCATTATCTGCAAATTAATAGAATTTTTGTGGTGGCAGGTTCCCTTTAACACCTCAGCTTTATGGTATATTAGTTTCATAAGAGATTTTTCCCCAGTGCCTGTCATCTGGGGGCAATTGAGAGGTGACTAAGAAGAAAACAAATTCAGTAAATACTATCAAAAGTAACTTTGTTTAGGGTGTCATTTGGTCTATAATGGCTCTCCAGTCTGGCTAATAGAGGGGAAAACACAAACAGGGACTCCTCTTTATGGTGCTGGAGATAATCCCTTAGTACATAGTAATAATATTACTATACATCAGGAGGAGTAAGATGCTGGAAGCAGCAACAAGAGAGGTAAACCCTGCCCCAGCTTTCTTATCAGTGTGGTGTGACTATTGTCAGCTCTGCATATGTAGTGAAAGACTCATATTAACCCTTTTTACAAGCACCGCATCCTCCTATTACAGATGAACCCTGTAGAATCAGCTTTGCCATCTAGCAAATTAAAGAGGATTTGTCACCAAGTTTTCGCTACTCCATTTGAGAGCAGCATGATGTAGTAGCAGAGGCCCAGATTCCAGCGGTTTGACACTGATCAGGCCTCTTAAAATAGTTGTTGATCCAAACTGCATTATGTTTTACAGTTCTCTGAATGCTGAGCTCTGTATAGCCACGCCCCCACCACTGATTGGCGGCTTTCTGCTTATGCACAGTGTACACAAAAGCTGCCAATCAGTGGTAGCGGGTGGGGCGTTGTTTTATAAGATGAAGATTATAAATCCTCTAGTGATAATCTTCATCTTATAAAAACATTCTGCCCTCATATTAGGTAGAAAAAGTGTGTAGAAGCAGATATGTACGTACACCTTAATGTGCTGAGCTGCATTATATATAACAGCATCATATTACATGGCTAAAATATAACAATATTACGCATCTAGTTAAGCCTGAGCTCCCTGCTGACGGTGAGACAAATTCTCACCAGACTTTCATTATCCTGATTTGCTGCTCAATTCATAAAGAATTCCCCAGATTTGTAATTTCCTACTGGTAAATGTATGTGAGAAATAGTAGAACAGGTTCTGGACACTTGACAAAGTATAGAAATAGGTAAATTAATGGGTCCCCCCTGAATTGTGTTAGATCTGAGCACAAGGCTGCATTTATTTGCATAGGATTAGCCCCTCACAGTTGGTACAGTACCTCCATGAGAGGAAGACAATCTCACTATACTGTATATTGATCTAACTCTGTTAAAATGAAAGCCTGCATCTCCTCACCAGATGAAATCTTTATGAAGTTAAGTATATAAAACACCTTTTCAAAGCTCAACCATTATTTTTCACATTGAAATGTTGACTCTAATGTATGCTGAAAAAACGCTGAGTAAAATGCTATTATAGTACTGAGGTACTCAACTACTTTCTGAAAGCCTAAGGGAAAGGAAGGTATGAAAGGATAACATGAATTATACCATTTTCATCTCTCACTGTTCATCACATTAGCAATCTACTGTAGTTATTCTGAATGCAGCTCTTATCTGGTTAACACATAGAAATTGTGGAGAGTGCATTTACCTAGGGAAGTCCCACACAGTGGACTGATGATCAGTGATCCAAGTGGAGGAGCTGCATCTACAAGGACTAGGTAGCAGGGGCGCTACTATAATTAATGTGAGATGCAAATGTTTCCACTTCCTACAATCACTCTTCAATATTCAGTACTGGTTTTGCCAACTTGCCTTAAGGGGGTTTTACACATAGCGATATCGCTAGCAATATCGCTTAAATGTCACTGATTTTGTGACGTTATAGCGATATCGCTATGTGTGATACTTACCTCCGACCGGCTCCCCCGCTGTCCATCGCTGATCGCGCGAGAATGTCCGGCTCCATTTCTCGTCGTCTGCTTCCTGCTGTGACGACGAGCGACGCGTGGAGGCGGGCGGGAGGACATCAGGATCACTGTGTGTGAAAGGTGAGTATCGTGCGCTGCGTCGCTGCTGCATCACTGTGAGATCTTTCTGTGTGAAAGCTCACTAGCGATCATTTAGCGATGCACCAGCGATCCTGAACAGGTCGTATCGCTGGTCGGATCTCTGGTGCATCGCTAAATGTAAAAGGGCCTTTAATATTTTGTATGTACACAAGTCACTCTTTTAAATTATTCCACACATATTAATGTACGTTTTCTATTAAAGATAAGATAAGATAATCCTTTAATCGTCCCATCATGGGGAAATTCAGAGCAGTACAGCAGCAAGGCAGGAACAAGTACAGATACAGATGCATAAAGGCATCTGAGTTGACCAGTATAATCCTAGTCTTTCTGTGTGGCTTTCACTGCACAAAAGAAGGTAATGTGCACCTGTTGTGTAGCCATCTAGCCCCATTGTCCTCATCCAAGTGTAGGAGGGAGAGTTCCCACTGTGTAACTGGACTGGAATCAAGGAGACTGTCACCAAGGTTCCTAGGGAAACTGTTTCCAGGGGACATAATTAGACGACGGACCAGGGACAGTTCTAGAAGGAGTGGGGGCGGAGCAGGTATAAAAGGAACTGAGAACGCCAGCAGGGGGCACTTAGCAGAGCGGGAGAGAAGGAGCAGGAAGCCTAGGTGGCGCCAGAGAGCGACGACCAGAGAGATGGGAGGGGGACTCACCACGGTCAGGGAGGAGACAACACCAAGCAGCCCAGCAGAGGGACGCCGACCGAACGACCGCGCTCCCGCTACAGTCACTTCAGCCCGCGGTCGCAGCTTGCCCACTGCCACTCGCGGCCGCCACTGCCCGAGTCCGGCCCGCGGCTGTGGCCTGTCCACTGCAACCTGCAGCCGCCGCTGCCTGACTCCAGCCTGCGGCTGCGGCCTACACGTCAAGGGCCCCGGCCACCGCCATCCCGTCTCTGCCGGGAGGCACAACGCAGAGGAACTCTTCAGAGGCCTGTTGTGCCCTCGCTCCACCTGGGCATAGGAACGCCAGAAGCTTACATCAACTCTTCGTCGGCTGGGCCCAGCGGCTGAGATGCCGAATAGACACTGACCACCACTCTGCCGGACGTCAGAGGAGCATAAGTGACACGTTGTAGTTGATCAATCTTAGTTCTTTGACCCATAGTCGGCCATACCGCGGCCTGATAGTTACCGGTTCTGACCGGGTAGTTATTGTCGTGTTTACCTGTGTATTATTGTTTGGATCCCTGTGAGGATAACTGTTGTTAGCTTGCTAGTTACTCGAGATAGCCCCTATATATAAAGGTTGCATTTTAAGCTCACTCCGGCTCCCGTCTCGTCACTGTATCCCGCATACCTGCGATTACTACATTTGGTGTAGTCGGCAGGATGCAGTCCCCGAGTGCGAGTGGAGATGCTGCGGACCAAAGGGGCGAAGGCGGCCCCCGGTCCAGTTTATCCTTGGGGGCTACGCTGAGTAACCTGCCAAGGTTCTCCGGCAGCAACACTATGCTGTGGAGCTGGACGGAACAGATGCGAGGGCTATTTAGGATGCATCTGATGACCCCTGACCTAGAGGCTGAGGTGGCCCTAATAGCGTTGGATGGGGAGGCCCGGGATTCCGTGATGTTAAGGCCCCCGGGACAGCGAAACACCTTGATCAGGATATTACAGATCTTGGAGGAGACTCATGGGGACCCAACAGATGTGGCAGAATTGAGAACCCGGTTATTCAGCCGTATGCAAGGGGAAGAGGAGACGGTCACCCAATACATGAACGTCCTTCAAGAGCTATACATGGCCATTGAGCGAAAGGACGGTGTAGGCGTAGGACCCATTGACATAACCCTACGCGACCCCTTAGTGACCGGGCTCCGAGACCCCCCCTGACTAAACAAGCATTGCGGGAGCGGGTCCGGGTAAACCCACGTATGGTTTTCTCCGAGGTAGGGAGTCAGGCATGCACCCGAGAACAAGAACAAGGGCTGACAGTCCACGTGGGGAAGGTCTGGAGTACTGAAATCTCCATGAACGCCATTGGGGAGCCCCAATGGGTGAAAGAAATGAAACAGGAGCTGAAGAGCATTAGGGGCGAATTGGCTGAGGTGAAGAGAAGGGCTGAGACCACAAGTGGTCGGCCTGGGCCGGGCCCGGCATCCTGGGGCCCTCGTAATCCCAGGGGCGGTCAGTCCCTGCGGCCTTGGGAGTGCTTTGAATGTGGTGAACTGGGCCACTTCACCCGAGAGTGCCCTCGGCATGGGAGATACCCACCCCAGCGGCCATTAAACTAAAGGGCTCTGAGCTAAGGGGACGCCGCTCGGAGCCAGAACCCACAACGCGAGGTGGTGGAAGTCCCAAAGATCTGATTGCAAAGAGTCCTCTGATATGGGCAGAGTTCGAAGGACGTGCAGTGCGCTGTCTGGTGGTTACGGGGTCGCAAGTTACGACCTTGCCGGCAGCATTTTCCTTAAGCTATAAGGCACCAGTGGGGGTCCGTGATAAAGCTACTAGCCGCTAACCAGCTACCAGTCACTGTCGTCGGAGTAGCCTGGATGCAAATTTCATTGTGCAGCAAACACCTCGGCCGCCGAGGTGTATTCCTGACCCAGGGAGATGCAAGCGAAAGACACACTGTCACCCTAGGTATGAACATATTGAGGGAGTTTGACAGTCTACTCTTTAGCGAGCCTACACAAGAGACCTTGAAACAATGGGGCTCCCTCACTCCCCAAGGGCAGGTCTTCCAACAGCTGGTGCAGGGGGGCGCGGGTCCTACAGGACTGCCAAGAAGGAGAGGTGCTGGGAAGAGTGATTGTGCCGGTGGCCCCTCAGCTCGTGCTGCCGCCAGGGCAAATGGTGGGAGCCCTGCCCATCCGGGCCCATGTACCTCCGGAGGGAGTAGAGGTGCAGGTGGAGCTGTGCTTCTTGGAGCACCTACCCCCTGGAATCCTAGGGGCCCGCGCCTTGGCCACCATGAGGAAGGGGACAGCCCTCGTGCGCTGTGTCAACCTAGAAGATTGAGACGTCGTCCTAAGACCACGCGCCAAAATGGCGAAACTGGTGAAACCTCTGGAGAAAGTGCTCCCGACCCCGGCATTACAGCTAAAAGTGAATGCGGGGGACCCATGGACGATGACTATACATTCCATCCAAACCGCTGGGTCCTCGCCCGTAGAGAAGGGCCGAGCCATCTTAGAGAAAATGCGAGCAGAACTCTCCGGCCTAACCCCGACCCAAATACGCCAAGTAGAAGCACTCCTGGGCCAGTACCGAGAGGTATTCGCCAATCATAAAGACGACTTCGGGTGCATCACAGCCATCACGCATGGCATTCCCACCGAAGGAACGGCCCCTATCAGAGAGCGATATCGACAGATTCCCCCGCAACTATACCAAGAGGTAAAAACGCTACTGGGCCATATGCTGTGGAAAGGGGTTATCCAGGAGAGCCAGAGTCCTTGGGCGGCCCCCATAGTGTTGGTCCGAAAGAAAGAGCGCACCTTGCGGTTCTGCGTGGATTACCAAAAGTTGAATGTCTGTACGATCAAAGACTCATACCTGCTGCCCCGTATAGAGGAGTCCCTATCAGCCCGGGGAAAAGTGACGTACTTTTCTACCCTGGATCTGGCCAGCGGGTACTGGCAGGTGCCAATGTCGGATGAAGACCGCACCAAAACCGCATTCATCTTGCCCATGGGACTGTTCGAATTTAATCGCATGCCGTTCGGGCTAGCCAACGCTCCCGGGACCTTCCAACGGCTAATGGAGCGATGTCTGGGAGATCTCAACTTTGAGGCCACTTTGATATACCTGGACAACATCATCATCTACGCTGCCACGTTTGAAGAACACTTGCAGCGGTTGGGGCAGGTGCTCGGTCGGCTGCAAAAGTACAGGTTGAAGGTAAAACCCCAGAAATGCCACCTGTTCCATACGCAGATCGAATACCTAGGGCATGTCTTCTCCGCTGAGGGCATTAGACCGTCTATGGAGAAGGTCGCTGCAATACAGGGGTGGCCTACTCCCAAGACAGTAAAAGATGTATGAGCCTTTCTGGGGTTGGCCGGATATTACCGTCGCTTCGTAAAAAACTTCGCCCTTCCGGGCCTGAGCCCTGCAGGACCTTTCTGAAGGGGGCCCTTGCCAGGACCAATAGTTGGAAGATCCAGTGGCGGGAACCACAGGAAGAGGCCTTCCAAGATCTCAAAACCGCACTCTCAGAAGCCCCAGTGTTGGCCTACGCGGATTTCTCGCAGCCGTTCATACTGCACACCGACAGGATCTTACACGGGCTGGGAGCTGTATTGTCACAAGTACAAGACGGCCGGGAAAGAGTGATCGCTTACGGTAGCCGATCGCTTCACGACTCCGAACGCAATCCTGACAATTACAGCTCCTTTAAGCTCGAGCTTCTCGCAGTAGTGTGGGCCATGACGGAGCTGTTAACGGAGTACCTGGCAGTCTCTGAGAAAAATTGTCATGAGAACTACAGTTTCCCTCTACGATTGGTAGAAGATTTGATGACCCGAGATGCAGCCGTGTACCCCAACGCTGTGAGATGAAGTGTCTCCTGTAAGGCAATGGCCGACGAGATGAGAAACCTGAAACCCAGCATCTCCGCACCAGAGGTCTAGAGTCTCTGAGGTACTGGTACGTACTGACAACAACCCACTGGCTCACCTCGACAATGCCAAATTGGGGGCCCTAGAACAACGGTGGGTGGCCCGGATGGCCAAAGTCAAATGCAAAATCATCTACAAACGGGGAGCGGAGAATGTACATGCCGATGCCATCTCTAGGATCCGACGTATGGCCCCTGGGCAAAGCCGGGAAGAAGAACTGGAAGGAGAAGAGACGCTGTTCACTCTGGCCCCGCCGGAATCACAGCCGTGACCCGAGAGAAATCCCATACAGGACCCGCTAGGGGCATGTTAGAACAATCCCGGGACGAATTAATCCAACAGCAGCAAGAAGATGGAGAGATTGGCCCTCTGCGTCAATGGATAGCGGCAAGACAGCTACGCAACGACGCCCAAAGAAAGACATTGACTCGGGACACTCTGTTAATGCTACGTCAGTGGGAGAAACTGGTAATCAAAGGAGGATTATTGTACCGGAAGGCAGTGGTGCGCACAGCACCGATAGCCTGGCAGGTGGTAATACCGGGAGCCCGGCTCACTGAACTTGTTCGCGAGGCTCACGAAAAAGGGGCTCATTTTGGGGCACAAAAGACTTTTCAGTTGCTGCAACAAATGGCCTACCATCCTCATTTACAAGCCGAAGTGGAAGGTGTGTGCCATGCCAGCCGCCTGTGTGAGCTAACTAAACCACCTGAACAACAGGCTCCCGTACAAACAATAGTAACAGCGGCACCCTCGAACTCCTAATGATAGACTATTTAACCATCGGTCCAGCTCACCAGGGGTACGAGCATTGTCTAGTCATGGTGGACCATTTTACCAAATTCGCCGTGGTGACCCCAACTCGGGATCAAACAGCGGAATCGGCCGCCTTTGCGATCTGTAAGAACTTTATCCAACTATACGGCTGCCCCCAGCAGATTCATTCAGACCAAGGTGTGTGCTTTCTGGGAAAAGTAATGGAAGAACTACATCGCTTATACAGCATCGATAGATCCCGAACCACACCATACCATCCTCAAGGGAATTGGGCCTGCAAGCGATTTAACCGGACATTAATCCAAATGTTACGTACCCTGGAGGATGACCGAAAAGCCCACTGGACCGAGTACATACCCGAACTGGTCTGGGTATATAACAACCAGGTACACTGAGTCACCTGCTATACCCCGTATTCGCTACTGTTCGGCCGGGAAGGCAAAGGAATCACCAAGTTGGAGTTGAATCCGGAGGAGGAACAACCATGGATGGGAGTCTCCTCGTGGGTGCGGAATCACCGGTATCGGCTACAAACCCTGCACTGGATCGTCCATAGAAAACTTCAGGATCTGGAACACCCGGGGAAGACTATGTCCCAACCCACTGTATTCCAGGCAGGAGATTTTGTACTTGTACGAGATCAGCGCCCCCAAAACAAATTGGGACTCCGTTGGGAAGAAAGTCCCTACCTGGTACTGCGACGGGTAAGCCCAGATGGGCCAGTATACGAGACACAATTTGAAAAAGAGGGGGATCACACCGCCCAACAGTACATCGCAATATGTTGTGACCCTGTACATCCACAGACCCTGATCGGCCCGAGGCCCCTCCTCAGGCCCCAGAACCTCCCCCAGTAATATAGAATGAGGACGACGAGGAAGATCTTCTGACGGTAAAAACGGACACTTCTAAAACCAATACCCCAATAACCCTAGTTAATCATCCATCTTCCACCACCCCAGAAGACTCCACCACAGTCGAACCACGACGCTCCGAGCAGTCTACAGCCGTCAAACCCCCCGAACACTATAAACAGGACCAGTTCGTGTGGCAGAAAGGACTTCTACATCAAGAGGCAGGGTCAGACCCGTCCAAGCCCTCCCCCGAGGACTGGCGAGCATACAAGATGGAGGAGTGTAGGAGGGAGAGTTGTAACCGGAACAAGGAGACTGTCACCAAGGTTCCTAGGGAAACTGTTTCTACGGGACATAATTAGAGGACAGACCAGGGACAGTTCTAGAAGGAGTGGGGGTGGAGCAGGTATAAAAGGAACTGAGACCGCCAGCAGGGGGCACTCGGCAGAGCAGGAGAGAAGGAGCAGGAAGCCTAGGTGGTGCCAGAGAGCCAGAGCCAGAAGTAGTGAGCGACGACCAGAGAGATTGGAGGGGGACTCACCACGGTCAGGGAGGAGACAACACCGAGCAGCCCAGCAGAGGGATGCCTATTGAACGACCCCGCTCCCGTCACTTCAGCCCGTGGTCGCGGCCTGCCCGCTGCTACTCGCGGCCGCCACTGCCCGAGTCCAGCCCGCGGTTGCGGCCTGCCCACTGCCACCCGTGGCCGCCACTGCACGAGTCCGGCCCGCGGCTGTGGCCTGTCCATTTCCACCTGCGGCCGCCGCTGCCCGACTTCAGCCTGCGGTTGCGGCCTGCCTGCTGTCACCCGCGGCCGCCGCTACCCGACTTTAGCCCGCGGTCGCCGCCTGCCTACCACCGCCTGAGGCCGTAACTGCCCGATTCCAGCTACACAAGGATGTGTGACGTGTCTTCCGCATACTGTGATGTCATGTACACAGAGCTTTGCCTTGGATTCCACTTGTGTCAACCACCACTGACCTCACCTAGACGGGCATTCTAAAGCATGAAGTGGTATAAAGGCTTTGCTAACAAAAATTCAGCATGTATAGGCTGTGCCAGCGCTATGCATCAATGGAGTGGCGCTACAAGGATGCCAAAGCTGCAGAGGCCAGCAGCACCACTAGTGCACAGTGTTGAGTACTGGAAGACTGGTTAGAAGCACAGAACACAATAACTATGTGGGTGCACTTGGGAGTTTTTAGAAAAGTGAAAGTAGGGTTTTTGACATGTGAATATACAGTAGGTGTATTAAAACTCCTTTAAGGGGCTCTTCCCTTAGAGAAAATCCTGGTCTCCAGGTGCAGTGTGTAATAAAAATACAAACCGCGCTTTACTAAATGCCTCCACTTCTACTCCAATATCATATACCTGGAATAGCGGCAGAGACTCAGCAATGGCCCCGGGGAAGGTGAGCAAAGTGCAGTTTGTTTTTTTATAGCATTCTGCGTTCGGGGACCTAGATGTTCTGAAAGGGGAAAATCTATTTAAAGAAAAAGCAAGAATCTCAGATATAAGCATTTCTGCATTGTTGAGACAACAGCATGTACCATAACAGCAAGTTATCACATATCCATCAGAAATTGCCTATCCTGTGTTGCTTCATGTAATACACAGTTAGAAAACATATGTAGATGTGACAATGTGACATTAGCAGTTGAATTGAGTGACTTTTTGTTAATGTTGCTCAATTTTTTATAACAACATCATCATCGCTGTCCCCATCGTGGCAAAATCTAAATTCCCTATTAGCATGTCTTTGGAGTGTGGGAGAAAACTGGAAAACCCGGAGGAAACCCAAGCAAACACAGGGAGAACATTCAACATCCCATCATTGGAAAGCAACAGTGCTAACCACTGAGCCAGCGTGCTATCTAGAACTGTGAACCGCATAGGAAAGGTAGCGGCTGTGTGAGGATGTTCACCAGACATATTTTAACCACTTTATGACCACGTAATACTCCGTACATGTGACCTAGGCCTATTTGACCAGGGATGGAATATTACGTCATCGTGATCACCCGCGCACTCAAGGGGTATGCGGGAAATCGCCACCGGATGTCAGCTGATTCTGACAACTGGCACCCGGCACTAGGTGCCAGAAGTGCTATAGAAATAAAATTATTATTATTATTATGCACAGTGCATGATCAGCAAGTCTTTCTGTCAGTGCAGAGCTAACAGCTTCTATGCTGCTTCATCTCCTTGCTATAGAAGCGATCAGCCTGCAAAAAATGATAGTCCCATAGTGGGACAAAGTAAAAAAGTGATTTTTTTTTTTTTTAGATAACTGTAAAAATATTTAAAAAACAAAATAAAAAATGATAATAATAACTCAATATATATTCTTTCTCTAAATAAATATTTGAATGAAAAAAAACAATAAAAGTACACATATTTGGTATCGCCGTGCCCTCAACGACCCGACCTATAAAACTGTATCACCCCTTTAGTGAACACCATAAAAAAATTAAAAACAAGGCAAAAGACAATGCTTTATCATCTTACTGCCGAACAAAAAGTGGAATAACACGTGATCAAAAAGACGGATATAAATAAACATGGTACTGCTGAAAACGTCATCTTGTCCCACTAAAAAACAAGCTGCCCTACAGCTCCATCAGTGGAAAAATAAAAAAGTTATAGGTCTCAGAATAAAGTGATACAAAAATAATTATTTTTTTCTATAAAATAGCTTTTATTGTATAAAAGCGCCAAAACATAATAAAAATAATCCATGCGTTTTATTGCTTACCGGGGGTGTTGGCTGCGGTGAAGCGGGGTCCCAGGGTAGCTGCTGGAGGAAGCAGGAGTTGAACGTTGCTGCAAGCCACAGGCTGGAATGAGGGGGTGTTCTGATGTGCTCTGTCTCCGGTGTTGCCCGGTGTTGCTATCACCACGCTCTTTACCTGGTGCTGCCGCCACGCTCTGTCCCCCCAGTGCTTCCCGCCGCACTCTGTCCCTGGTGCTGCAACCACACTGTCCCCCGGTGCTTGCTGCCGTGCTCTGTCCTGGTGCTGCTGCCGCACTCTGTGCCCTGGGGCTTGCCACCGCTGCACTGTGTCCCTGGTGCTGCCAGGTACTGCCGCCGCGCTCTCTCCCAAGTGTTGGTGCCGCGCTCTATCCCCCGATGCTTGCTGCCGCGCTCTGTCCCATGCTGCATGGGGGGCTCTGCCGTTCCATCCTTTCTTTCCTGTGCATGTGCGGTGGATTCCTTCTGGAAAAATGCCACCGGGAGGCAGCGCATGCACAGATGGAGAACTTGGCACTGAAATCTCGGGAGATGAGATTTCAGTGCTGAAAAATTCTAGCTCTCAAAATGTGGTGATGCCAAAACAATTTTTTGCAATAAAAAGTGTCTTTTCGTATGTGACAGCAGTCAAACATAAAAACCCACTAAAAAGCCTCTTTCACACATCCTGATATTTCTGGTAACGGAGATGTCAGTGGACTTGTGTGTAATATTTGGCGACAAATGTGTGGCATGCGTGTGCCGCATCAGTACCACACGAACGGGCGCCAGGGAAGAAGCGTTACAGTAAGCGCTCTCATAATTCTGCCAGCGATCGGCACGAGCAGGAGAGAATGAAGAGTTATTTAAGTGATAAAAGAGATAGCAGGCGGCGGCTGGTGGGACTATTACTCCCATCAGCCTACCCTTGCTGCTGCTTATAAATAAATAAATGAAAAAATGGCTTGGGTTCCACTGTATTTTCTATAACCAGCCAGGCAAAACTCTCAGCTGGGAGCTGCAACCCTCTGCTGTCAGCTTAAGCAAGGTTGGTCATCAAGAACAAAGGAGTCCCCACATTGTTTTTTTTTAAAAATAATTTAAATATATAATTAAAAAAACGGTGTGGTGCCCCCCCCCCATTTTTGACAACCAGCCTTGCTAAAGCAGACAGCTGGGGGCTGTTATTCTCAGGCTGGTAAGGGGCCATGGATATTGACCCCCCCCTCCCACCTAAAAATAGCAGCCTGCAGCTGTCCAGAAAAATCACATCTATTAGATGCGCCAATTCTGGCACTTAGCCCAGTTCTTTCCACTTGCCCTGTAGTGGTAAGTGGGGTAATATTTGTGTGGTTGATGTCACCTTTGTATTGTTAGGTGACATCAAGCCCTCGGCTTAGTAATGGTGAAGCGTCTAGAGGACACCTATCCATTACTAATCCTATAGTTACATGGTAAATAAAGACATAGCCAGAATAAAGTATTTCATTAGAAATAAAACAAAACACAGTTTTACTTTTTATTTAAAAATAACAAACACAGTTATACTCACCTAATGCCTATTCCACCGAAGTCCTCATTCTCCTGTAATAAAACTAAAATAAAAAAAACAACAATATTCCTGTGAAGCACTTGAGGGTTCAAAGTGCTCACCACACATCTAGATAAGTTCCTTGGGGGGTTTAGTTTCCAAAATGGTGTCACTTTGGGGGGGGGGGTTTACACTGTTTAGGCACGTAAGGGGCTCTCCAAATGCAACATGGTGCCCGATCTCAATTCCAGCGAATTTTTCATTGAAAAAGTAAAACAGCGCTCCTTCCTTTCAGAGCTCTGCCATGCCCCTAAACAGTGGTTTACCGCCACATATGGAGTATCAGCATACTCAGGACAAATTGCACAACAACTTTTTGGGTCCAATGTCTCCTGTTACCCTTGGTAAAACAAAAAATTGAGGGCGAAAGAATAATTTTTTTTGGAAAAAAATATGATTTTATATTTTCACGGCTCTATGTTATAAACTTCTGTGAAGCACTTGGGGTTCAAAGTGCTCACCACACATCTAGATAATTTCCTTGGGGGTCTAGTTTCCAAAATGGTGTCACTTGTTGGGGGTTTCCACTGTTTAGGCACAACAGGGGCTCTCCAAACGCAACATGGTGTCCGATCTTAATTCCAGCCAATGTTGCATTGAAAAAGCAAAACTGCGCTCTTTCCTTTCCGAGTTCTGCCATGCACCCAAACAGTGGTTTACGCCCACATATGGGGTATCAGCGTACTCAGGACAAATTGCACAACAACTTCTGGGGTCCAGTTTTGCCTGTTTATCCTTGGTAAAATAAAAAATTGAGGGCAAAAAATCATTACCTCCTACGGGGCGTGGGGAACGGAGATCCCACTGGAGCGCGCGCGGGAGAGCTGCATGTACAGGGATCCAACATGGCGCCAGCGGCGAGATCCTCCTGTCTCCAGATGGGAGAAGCTGATAGCACTGCAGAGATACGGCAGGAGGTGAGGGAGAATGAGAGCCGGACACGGCCACAGATAGAACGTGATGGGCACGTCGTAGACGAGAGAGTGGACATAGAAAGGTGGATTGGGAAGGAGGCCACCCTTAATGAATACAGGCTGGCTGGTGAAGAGACTGAGAATGCTTGAGGGGAGACAGTAAACCAGCAAAGCGAATGGGGTGGAGACACGGGGTTCCCCGAGTCACCAATGCCGTTTACTACATATGACCAGACAAACCTACAGCTCCATCTGGACTCTGGGGATGCTGATAGCAGAGTCAAAGGGGAGTCCAGGAGCACCACCTGTGAAAGTAGAGACAGGAGGAAGAGGCGAGGAGGGAGTCACAGGAAATCTGAAGTCCAGTGGGCACACCACTGCTCCATTGATTATGGATGACTGGCCAGTGAGATGACGGCACACTTGGCGGATGAAATCAAGAGCACCATAGACTCTGCTATCCAAAGTGCTCTGCTCAAGCTGGAGGCGAAATTTGAGAAATATGATCATAAGATAAAGGAGGCTAAACAGAGGATGTCAACGCTGAGGATACATTAACCACAATGAATAAACACATATGAGACTTAAGATGGGATAGTTCACTTGTGGCGGCAACTCACAGAGAGAGAGGGCAAAGGTCACCTGATGACAGAAGAGACACAAATTGAGAAAGCCCAAGGCAGCAATTTTCGACAGTGGTTAAAATAATTTCATGGAATGTCAAGGGTCTGAGGTCTGGGAAAAAGATCCATGGTCTTACGGCATTTAAAGAGGTTGGGAGCAGATGTAGCACTTTTACAGGAAACACACTTGCTGAAAGAGGATTATTTTAGAATGAACAAGTGTTGGGTAGGAAAAGTATTTGGGCAGGAAAGCAGGGACCTTAATTTTGGAAAGCAGGCATTTCAATGACTCGGTGCTGCTAGAGAAGCATGATTCTGAAGGGAGTTGGCAGCACCTGGTGATCACGGGCCCCTCTGGAAGATTAAGCATACATACGTTGTGTACGTTCCCAACTCAGATCAAGATCCCTTCTTTAGGGAAGTGAAAATTAACATCCTAAAAGATAATAAGCCACATGTGGTGGTGGGACGAGACTTTAACGGGATCCCGTGTCACACAGAGGACAGAACTCAGAAGGGGATGGGTAACAGGAAGTCAGGGGGGAAGGGGGTGCAGATGCATGTCAGAGGAAGGTCTAGGTCTCAGAGATATATGGCGTCTGCAGCATCCTAATGATAGCTTACCCACTGCACCCACCCGCCCGATAGCTGGTAGCATATTGATCAGATTTGAATGAGTGAGAGCCTATTATCCAGAACGAATGAGCGTGTGATAGAAAATATGGTGATTTCTGATCATAGTCTGGAGAGCGTGTGGATACAAGACAACATTCAAAGGGGTACAAATATTTTGTGGAGGTTTCAGACATTCCTGACAAGAGACGAGCATTTTCATAGGATATTGAGAGAGTGGTGGGAGGATTTTAGGGCGTCAAATGGAGACCACAAGCAAAATCTGATGCTGTACTGGGTGTCGGCTAAGGCATTCTTACGAGGTCATCTGTTGGGGTACATCGCCACACTCAAAAGAAAAAGAAATGAACAATACTCAAAGGCTAGTGAACTTCTGAGAGTGCATACATGGCATTTCTGGAGGACCGCTCTGCTTCAGCAAAAAAGAGGTGGCTGGAGGCTGAGAATAGCTTTGACTTGTGGGCGGATAAGAAGGAACAACTGTTTCGATCTCAGCAGGAAGTGACGCTCCATAGATATGGGAACAAGGCTGGGAAGATGCTGGCCAACTTGGCTAAGGAACGGAGGGAAACTGACTTTAATCCTGAGTTTGAATAAAAAAGGCGGGAACTTGACTTTCGATCCCAATGACATAAACAAGATTCTAGGTGAATTTTACAGAGAGCTCTATGGTGCAACGCAGGATGTTGGTGTGGGGGAGGAATGTTTAAAGAGAACAAAGATGCCTTGCTTCTCGTAACAGGAGCTAGAGATCCTGAATGCTGAGATCTCAGTGGATGAGGTGAAAACAGCTATCAAAGGACTTAGCAATGGCAAGGCACCGGGTCCCGATGGATTCGGGGGCTAACAGAGTATATAAAGCTGCTGCCAAAAGGGGATAAGAATCTCGGGGATCCTTCTAGCTACCGGTCAATTTCACTTATCATCCAAGACTTGAAACTAATTTCTAAAATTTTGGCAGATACACTAACTGTGGTTCTACCTAGAGTAATTACGCCGCACCAGTCGGGTTTCATAAAAGGCAGATCTGCAGTATCTAATATCAGAAAAGTCATGTTGATCATGGATGTGGTTAAATACGAGAAGGAGGATCAAACAGGGTGCCCGGCTTTAGTCACGATGGATGCCGAGAAAGCATTCGATAATGTGAGTTGGTCGTGGCTGGAATTGGTTCTGGACCAGATGGGTTTGAAAGGCAGGATGTGCAATTGCATCCAGATGCTCTACTCGAATCCTCAGGCAAGGGTGTGCACTCCTGTCACCTCTGCTATTTAGTATGGCCATTGAACCCATGTTGAGAATTCTCAATAGTGGGGATAGTCATGAAGGGATCAAAATAGGGGACAAAACAATGCGGTTTGCCTTGTTTGTGTATGATATTGTGTTATTTATGCGTAATCCATATAAGGATTTAGCTCAAACACTCAATCTCATAGAAAGGTTTAAAGAGTTCTCAGGTTTCAGGCTCAACAAGAACAAGTGTGAGCTGTTTTTCCTGATGAGAGTTGATCGGACAACAAACCATAACCAACACCCTGAGTTTCAGGCATTCCAATATGCAAGGTCTTCGACTAATTTTTTAAGTATTTGTTTGGGTCGCACGAAGGACTCAGTTTACGCCTTAAACTACCACCCACTTATCTCAAATATTGAAACACAATTAAGAGGCTGGACTGGCCTGCTACTGTCGCTGTTGGCGAGAAGCCACCTGATAAAAATGATGAGTTTTCTGAGGCTGTTGTATCCTCTGTAGACGATTCCCCTGCTGCTTAAACATGGCGATATTTCCAGGTTAAATAGAGACTTTGCAAAGTTTCTTGCGGGGGGGGGGATCTAGGATAAAGATGAACACACTCATGTCCTCTATGGAGGGGGGAGGATTCAGTCTCCCTAATGTTAGGGGTGCAATCTTTCTTGTTTAGCTACACACGTGGTTGACTGGTTACATGGGAATAATAGACATTCGAATGTTAGTCTGGAGAGTGAATTTTGCAAACCCTGGGACCTAGCTTCAGTGCTACGTTCCCCCTTATCCTGTTTGAGCCCAGCTATTCGGATCTCGATGGTGTGTAGGGACACAATAGTGTCCTGGAAGGCGATACAGAAAAAGCTGGGATTACCATGGAAAGTATCCAAATATCTTAATCCCTGGGCTCACCCAAACTTCCAACTAGGTAGGGAAAACAGTCTTTTAAAGTGTGGCAGGAGAAGGGTGTTCTTAGAATCAAAGCTTTGATGTATGAGAATGAAAGGAGATGGATGAACAAAGTAGTGGAGGTAGAGAAGCTTGAACTCAACAAATTTCAGAGTTTGCAATACGCACATCTAAAAAATTTCATTATCTGAAATCTAAAGGATGTTTCTAAAGAGCTGCATAAGAATGAATTTGATGGCTTGATGGATTGTGACCTCCCAGTTTGAATGTTTCAAAGATTTATGGTATCTTGAGAGAATGGCCAACTCCGATGGGGAATCAGACTTGTGCAAAAGCATGGACACGACAGATGGGGAATGCAGACATTATGGACAAGATTATACAGGGCTGGTGTTTACTAAGAAAGAACAATACCAATGAGAATTGGAGAGACTCTCAGTTCAGAATTATACATCGGGCTATTTACGGCTTCAATTCTCCACAACGCTCAGTTAGTTCAGGCAATATTCAGAAATGTCTGAAATGTGGGACAGACCGCACAGATATGTTTCATGGTTTGTGGGGATGGAGTGCTATACAAAATTTCTGGAAATCAGTTTGTGATTTTAGCCTAGGGATAGGGGAAAAGACTGGGATCTGGATCCGATGCCTTGGATTTTTTATTATATGGCGGAGGGGGATAACGGGGGGGGGGTGAGGTGTCACTCCTACACGATATAGCAGTTCTATCAAAGAAATGTATTTTAAGGTGTTGGATTATAGCAGGAATCCCGACCATGAGTGAGTTGCTGAATAACATTAAACAGCTGCTGTATCTAGAAATATTGAAAGCTGAAGGAGACAAAACAAAACCAACAGAGAAGTTTTTCAAAAAGTGGGGAAGATTTATTGAACGTAAGTGCCCCCAGGATGAGATAAATTGGATAATGACTCCGTTCTTGCAGGCAGACTGGTATTTGATGAACAACCTTCGGGGTACTTTGGGGAAACTAAAGGTTCAAATTTCTTGATTTATGTAACCTCAAATAGCATAGGTGGTGCTATCCGGTCTAGGGATATGGTGATGAATAGGGTAGGAATGGGGAATGTTCTGACAGTTGTTTTTTTTGTATGGAAATGCTCGTAATTGTGCTGTTTTCTTTTGTGAAACTGTTCTGAATTATGAAAATTTATGAAAATTAATAAAAAGGATTTGTTAAAAAAAAAAAAGAGAAATCGCTGTTCAACTTTTAACTCTTAGAACTTCCTAACAAAAAAAATTTGGTTCCAAAATTGTGCTGATGTAAATTAGACATGTGGGAAATGTTACTTATTAAGTATTTTGTGTGACATAATGTTAGGCACCGGGGTTCTCCCGCTGCACAGGATGGATCTCAAGCCTTGTCTGGTGCTGTGGTCTCCCATTCAGGCTTGGCCGCTGGGATGATTGCTCAGACTTCAGTCCCAGTGCCTTACCCAGGCTCACGCTACATGTGCAGTTACTGCTGGTCCTCCAGCTAAGCCTGTGGTGACCACTAGTTTACACGTGCAGCACAGTGCTCTGGAGCCTAAGTCCAGATTTCACCCAACTGATCATGTCCATGATATGGTGCCTTCCCATTAGTGCTCGGACACCAGGTGCTTTGGTGATGTGGCATCTTCATATTGGTCCACAGGCAAGGTCCAAGGTCTTGTCTGTCTGGACTTGAGCAAGGTATAAAAAGCTCTCAATGGCGTACGCCCGTGCGCTAGTATCGTGTGTTTGTGGCTACTTTACCACCCTGTGTGCATGTTTTCTGCTAATAGCACTGTGAGTGTTTTTCTAGACAGGAAGTGTAGGGTGGGAACTCCCGCTTGAACTTAGCATCTGCACTGGGCATCCTCAGGCGCGCGTGCTAAAGCACACCGTATGTGAATGCAGGTTCAACCACCAGCTTAGTTTTCCTTGGGGGGGTTAAGTTTTAGGGACCTCAATTAGTATTTTGTTTTCTATACGCCTGTGCAGTCTAACAGGGTACAGTCCTTTGTGCATTGATTTTTAGTACCGCTCTGAGGTGTAACAGAGATTGGTGCTCTGTGCACACTGAGTGACATTTAACTCGGTGTGCTTAAAGTGTTTTCTAGGAGCCTTGCTCCGCCATTGTACTAGCTACATTTTCTCCATCACTGCCCGGTGGACCCCTGGTTGCAAACGCACCTTATTATTTATTATTATTACTGTATATACTCGAGTATAAGCCTACCCGAGTATAAGCCGACCCCCCTAATTTTGCCACAAAAAACTGGGAAAACTTATTGACTCGAGTATAATCCTAGGGTGGGAAATGCTCCATAGATTATTCCCCATATGCTGCCCCCATAAGAAGCTCCATAGATTATTCCCCCATATACTGCCCCCATTAGAAGCTCCATATTGTTTCCCCATATGCTGCCCCCATAAGAAGCTCCATATTGTTCCCCCATATGCTGCCCCCATTAGAAGCTCCATATTGTTCCCCCATATACTGCCCCCATTAGAAGCTCCATATTGTTCCCCCATGTGCTGCCCCAATTAGAAGCTCCTTAAGATTATTCCCCCATGTGCTGCCGCTGCTGCTGCATGTAAAAATAAAAAAATGACATACTCGCCTCTCTGTCGCTGGGTGTCAGATTCTCACCTGTCCTGCGTCCATGGCTGCTCCCCGCTATCTGCCACGTCATCGGTCAGTGACGTTCAGACTGCAGGGGGCGCGGCGCGCACTAACCACGTCACCGCGCTCTCTGCTGTCTGAAGTCACTGACCGATGACAGACAGCAGCAAGCAGCCATGGACGCAGGACAGGTGAGTATCGCTATACTTACCCGTCCTGACGCTGTCGCTTGAGTCCCCAGCTTCTCCGTGCTCTCTCTTCCTGCATTCAGCGGTCTTGTGATACCGCTCATTAATATGCGCATATTCATGAGTTTTAATGAGCGGCACCATGTGACCGCTGAAGGCAGGAAGAGAGAGCACGGGGAGAAGCTGGGGGCTCAAGAGACAGTGTCAGGACGGGTAAGTATGACCTGACACCCCCGCCCCCCCTCCCCCTCTGACCCCCCCGGTGTATATGACTCGAATATAAGCCGAGAGGGGGACTTTCAGCCCAAAAAAACGGGCTGAAAATCTCGGCTTATATTCGAGTATATACGGTATTATTATTATTTCTTATTTGGTGTATTCCGCCAACCCTAACAGTATATTAGCGCCAGAGTTTGGCTAGCAATGGTGGACGATCAGCGTCTTTAGTGGTACATCCAGCAGCTTGAGAGCAGGTTGACCACTCTCGAGTGGGCGTCTACAGCTGTGGATTTTGCCACATTGGTAGCACAAGCAGCCGCCGAAGCCGCTACTACGGTTAATGCAGCGGTTCCTCTTTCTTCTGTGCCACGTTTTTCGCTGCCCGAAAAATTTCTGGGGAGAGCAAGGCTTGTAGAGGGTTGTGAATCAGTGCTCAATCCACCTGGAGTTACTGGCTTCACGATTCCCAAAAGAGCATACCAAAGTGGGATTTATAATTTCCCTTTTGTCAGGTAGGGCGTTGGAGTGGGCTACGCCATTATGGCAACAAGATGATCTCCTGATCCTTAGCGCCTCTCATTTTCTGGGTGCCCTGAAAGAGGTTATTTTGGGGCCACAAGTAACTCATGATACCGCACTCCAACTTCTGGCTTTAGCTCAGAGTTCGTTCTTGGTTAGCCAGTTTGCCATTCAGTTTTGTACCCTGGCTACCTAGTTGGAATGGCCTGATAAGGTCCTGATACCAATCTTCTGGAAGGGATTAGCAGATCATGTCAGGGATGCTTTGGCCACTAGAGGGATTCCAACTACCCTGAAGGAATTAGTATCCGTGGCATTTTGAGCGTGGTTTGGAGCGAGCCCATACTAAATCCCAGGTTCAGTTTGCTCTGAATTTCGTCAATCCCACTTGTTTTGCCTGCGGGAAAGTCGGTCACTTTGCCAATAAATGTACCAAGCATCAGAAAGAGTCACAACCTCATGAGGCCTTTGGGAGAGGTTCACTAGTTCCTGTTGTGGTGTCACCCAAGTTGGCTTTTGGGATTTCTCTGATGTTTGGGTTCGCTACTCTCACAGCGCAGGCTTGCATGGACTCCGGGGCTGAGGGCAATTTCATGTCCGCTACCTTCACCCAACAGCATGCTATTCCATTAGTTTTGCTACCTAAGCAGATTTAATTTCAGATAGCTAATGGGTCCGTTTTGCCAACCCCAATTTTCCATTGAATTGTACCCCTTACCCTCACCGTGTCTCCAAAGAATCAGGAGATAATCTCCTTTCTAGTTATCTCTGAGGGTTACCCTGGCTGCGTCTTCACTTCCCCCAGATTGATTGGGCAACTTCTGTGAGAGCCTGTGTCTAAAAGCCCACGTACCCCCGGACAAATTCTTCGTACCATCTAGAACCTCAGCCGATCTGCAAAACATTTCCATGCCTCCCAGCGTATGGCGGCTTCTGAGTGTGGCAAACATCGCCGGGGGAGGGGGTAATATTAAGTGTTGGTATTCTCCCACTGCACGGGATGGATTTCAAGCCTTGTCTGGTGCTGTGATCTCCTATTCAGGCTTGGCCGCTGGGATGACTGTACAGCACAGACTTCGGTCCCAGCCCCTTACCCAGGCTCACGCTGCATGTGCTGGCTGCAGTTACTGCTGGCCCTCCAGCTAAGCCTATGGTGACTAGTAGTTTACATGTGCAGTGCTGTGCTCCGGAGCCCACGTCCAGAGTCCACTCGATTGAGCATGTCCATGATATGGTGCCTTCCCATGGGTGCTCGAACATCAGGTGCTCTGTTGAGGTGGCAGCTTCAGATTGGTCCACAGGCAAGGTCCTGTCTGTCTGGACTTGAGCAAGGTATAAAAAGCTCTCAATGGCGCACGCCTGTGCGGTAGTATCATGTGTGTTTGTGGGTACTTTACCACCCTGTGTGCACGTGTACCGCTAATAGCACTGCGAGTGTTTTTCTAGACAGGAAGTGTAGAGTGGGAACTCCTGCTTGAACTTAGCATCTCTACTGGGCGTCCTCAGGCACGCGTGCTAAAGCACACCGTGTGTCAGAGCAGGTTCAACCACCAGTTTAATCTTCCTTGGAGCGTTAAGTTATAGGGACCCCAATTAGTATTTTGTGATCTATACGCCTGTGCAGTCTAACAGGGTATAGTCCTTTTGCTTTGCTTCATAGTGCCTCTCTGTGGTGTAACAATGCTTGGTGCTCATCGCTCTGTGCACGCTGAGTGACATTTAACTCAGTGTGCTTAAAGCGTTTTCTGGCAGCCTTGCTCCGCCGTTGTACTAACTGCTATTTCTCCATCATTGAACAGTGGACCCCGGGTTGTGAACGCACCTTATTATTATCATTTCTTGTTTGGTGCATTCCGCCAACCCTAACACATATCTCTATGATTTAACCCCTTAACGACCAGGGGTATGTTTGGTTTTGCATTTTCATTTTTCCCTCCCCTTCTTCCCAGAGCCATAACTTTTTTTTATTTTTCCATCAATATGGCTATGTGAGGGCTTGTTTTTTGTGGGACGAGTTGTAATTTTGAACGACACATTGGTTTTACCATGTCATGTACTACAGAACGGGAAAAAAATTCCAAGTGTGGTAAAATTGCAAAAAAAGTGCAATTCCACACTTGTTTTTTGCTTGTCTTTTTTGCTAGGTTCACTAAATGCTAAAAGTGACTTGCCATTATGGTTCTATAGGTCATTACGAGGTAATAGATGCCAAACATGTCTAGGTTCTCTTTTATCTAGGTGGTGAAAAAAAATTCTTAAGTTTGTTAAAAAAAAGAAAAAAAAATTGCGCCATCTTCTGAGACCCGTACCATCTCCATTTTTTGTGATCTTGGGTTGAGTGAGGCCTTATGTTTTGTGTGCCAATCTGACATTTTTAATGATACCACTTTTGTGCAGATAAGTTCTTTTGATCGCCTGTTATTACATTTTAATGCAGTGTCACAGCGACCAAAAAAAGTAATTCTGGCGTTTTGATTTTTTTTCTCGGTATGCCGTTTAGCGATTGGGTTAATGCTTTTTTTTTATTGATCGGGCGATTCTGAACTCGGTGATATCTAATATGTGTTTGTGTGATTTTTTTTTTTCTATTGTTTTATTTTGAGTGGGGCGAAAGGGGGGTGATTTAAACTTTTTAGTTTTTTTTCTATTTTTTGAAACTTTTTTTGGGATGCTTCAATAGCCTCCATGGTATGCTAGAAGCTGCCATAGCACGATCAGCTCTGCTACATATAGGCGATGCTCAGCCTATATGTAGCCGAAATACAGCATTGCTATGAGCGCCGACCACCGGGTGGCGCTCATAGCAATCAGGCATCAACAACCATAGAGGTCTCCAGGAGACCTCTGGTTGTTATGCTAACGCATCGCTGACCCCCGGTCACGTGACGGGGGGTCAGCGATGCTCGCATTTCCGGCCGCGCGGCCAGAAGCGCTGGTTAAATGCTGCTGTCAGCGTTTGACAGTGGCGTTTAGCTAGTTAATAGGTGCAGGTTGATCGCGATTCCACCTGCGCCTATTGTGGGCATGACCCGGCTTTGATGATGACTCACCGCCGGAGCCCTCATCAAAGCGGGGGAGACGTCCAGTGACGGACTGTGTCTGTCATTGGACGTTAAGGGGTTGAGGGCATGAAAATTCAAATTTGGAAAATTGCTAAATTTTCAAAAATTTCCCCAAATTTCCACTTTTCTTTTTACAAATAAACGCAAGTCATATCAAAGAAATGTTACCACTATCATGAAGTACAGTATGTCATAAGAAAACATTGTTAGAATCACCGGGATCCATGGAAGCGTTCCAGAGTTATTACCTCATAAATGGACAGAGGTCAGAATTGTAAAAATTGGCCTGGTCGGTAACATGCAAACCACCCTTGAAGGTAAAGGGGTTAAAGAGCTAAAGTTCTTATGAAAATTTCACACGTTAAGAAAAAGAAAGGTGCAGCATTCTCCACGCCTTAAAATGTCTCCACTTTTATTTAATCAGTTCTAGGGGTGCAATTACCTATTAACATTCTCAGTATTTATAAGGGTCGTCCTATAAGGTGACATGTATAACTGTGTTTCTAATTTTCTGAATGTGATTGCTGCCATATGCGGTAAAACCATTACGGTAGTTACACACCGCATTAAACATGTAATTCTGAGAATCCGGGAGCGCTTGCTGTCATGTGTATCATCAGGCATGTATGTACCGGTATGTACTAACATAGCAGCTGCTGCTAAATTATTCTGGCGGCCCATTTATTAGCAGCGGGTCCTTCATTTTATACTCAGCAATGTGACAAATGAAATCATACTCCCTGCCAGTAACTTATCAGTCATTTTTCTTGCTCTGCTGATTCTTCAAAATACAAGACGTGTATACTTTAGAAAGAAGCTTGTGAGAGTAAAAAAAAAACTAAAGAAAGCAAGCGATAATCATTTACATATTCTATAGTATCAGTATCCGATTCCAGTGTAAAGTAGAAGACATTCACTAACCTATCATAGAGTTTTCTATTTTTTTATAGTTGTGAATGTTGATGTATTTTCAATATTAATTATATAAAACCATCATCTTTCCCACTTATTCTAGTTTTAATTGCATTCCAGGTACTCATGTAAAAGAACAGACTTGTTTATGGAAATTTGGGCATGAAGCAAAATGCAAAATGTTTATTCTGTCATTGAAGCAAGTAAATAGCAGATACAAGGACATTAAATTTATCTTGCTTTTTTCCCCCTGGAGCTTTGTAGACACAGAACAAAGAGCTACATAAGGTCATGAAAAGATTCTGCTTGTACATTTCAAAGGCAATGAAATATGTAAAAATATTAGGAAGGTTTAGTTACTCTTTAAGCCCAATACTGACCAATTATAACATGAAAACTACTGCAAAAGATTGTGAAGGTCGCCTGGCGCCTATGTGTAGCTCTGATACTGTTAAAGCATGGACTCTACAATACCTATAAAGTTGTCTGGTGGCACCAAGTAGAATATCTTTTTTAAGTACTGTAAATAATCAATGCACACACACTCGTCCATCCACACGTCGCAAATTAAAATGTGATTTAGCAGATTCGCTCATCTTCTTACATTGTACCATTATCCAGTTCTGATGCTTATATGCTTTCAGTGGTGGACATGTCAGCATGGGTACTTTAACCTGCCTATGGTTAATGTTTGCTTCCTAGACGAATCAATGAACCTTGAGTTCCAATGACCTCATTATTGGTTCACTAGTTCTCTGTCTTCATTGTGTAGCCATCCTGTTGTCACGGGCGCTTACATCCTTTTGCTTGCCCATTTCGTCTACTTCTTACACATCACCTCAAAGAACTAAAAATTCATTTGCTACTATAGCTTCACCTATTGACAGATCTATTAAGATGATCAATGTTATTCACATCACCTGTCAGTGGTAATAGGCTGCGTTACACATTGCACCCTTTGGCCACAATTTTTGAAAAGCAAAAACTTTTACTCCAGGAAAAAAAACACAGCAGCCACAAAATGTGAAAGCAGACGTAGGCCTCATTCAGATGTCCGCTTTTCACATAAGTGTTCCATCTGTGATTTTCCTGGATAAAACATGTACCAATTATAATCTATGGAGCTGTTTACATGTCTTTGTGTTTTGTGGACTATATGTCACGGAGACATGCCCATTTTTTATTCACATCATGGATTAAAATTTCTCATACAAGTCTGTGGGTTCATGAAAATCAGAAAATAGAGAGCAGCGGCTGTAACCGCGCCCCTGCACTGACTGACAGCAGCTCATCATTAGGGCCGGCTGTCAGTGCGGCAAGTGCGGTTACAGCCACCGTTCTTTACACACAGAGTGGTGACTGAAACAGTGTGGGTGTTGGGCAGGTTCAAATGCTACTAACCTGCAAATTAACTCCATATCTGCAGGTTATTAGTATTTCTAACAAGACTAGTTCCCTTTAACATTGCAATGAATATGAGAATCTTTGTTGTTTTTTTTTCATGTGTAAAAATCACTGATGAAACTCTGATGGTAAAAACTGACATCTGACCAAACACTGATGAAAATTGAATGAAAAACAGTGGTGAAACTTGTTTTTTTTCACACACATGAAAAATCTCTGATGTCTGAATGAGGTGTTAATGTACAAATGAGATATATCATGTTCAAACAACTGATGCACCACTCCACTATTTCTTCACTATTGTTTCTGAAGCATTCATTGATTTTAAAGGGAATCTGTCAACAGGATTGCAGACCCCAATCTATTTATGTGTACATACAGCTCTGGCAAAAAATAAGAGACCACTGCACAATTTTATAAAAATCAGCTTCTCTACATGTCTGACAGCCATTCCATTCCAGTGTCAGTTGAATTCTAACCAGAGGACAACTCATTCTACTTAATGTGCTTCTGATTAGGTGATCACCAGAACCAAATCTTATTTAATGAAGGAAAGTATAAAAAACCCTGCTGTGGTGTTCAGTCCTCTTGCAATAGGACAAGCTGGAATGCAAAACAAGTGCTAGTAATATCCCAAAAGTAATAGGAATTAAAAAAATAACTTTTAACCTTGCCAAAGGAGTTGAAAAGAAAAGTCTTGAGTGAGGAAAAGAAGGGCTCATTTCTGGCTTTACTAGCAGAGGGATACAGTGAGTGTCATGTTGCCTCCATCCTTAAAATTTCTAAGATGGCAGTCCATTACAACAAGGTCAAGGAGCAGACATTGTGGACAACAAAGCTACAGATCGGCAGAGGGCAAAAACGACTCTCCACTGACCGGGATGACCGTCATCTTATTCGAATGTCACTCAGTAACCGCAGAATGACATCAAGTGACCTACAAAAGGAATGGCAAATGGCATCTGGGGTGAAGTGCACGGCAAGAACAGTTTGTAACAGGCTTCTAGAGGCAGGGCTCAAGTCATGTAAAGTTAGAAAAAAGCCTTTCATCAATGAGAAGCAAAGGAGAGCTAGGCTGAAGTTTGCCAAAGACCATAAGGAATGAACCATAGAGGACTGGAGTAAGGTAATCTTCTCTGATGAGTCTAATTTTCAGCTTTGCCCAACACCTGGACGTCTAGTGGTTAGATGGAGATGGAGAGGCATACAAGCCACAGTGTCTTGCACCCACTGTGAAATTTGGTGGAGGATCGGTGATGATCTGGGAATGCTTCAACAACGCTGGAATTGGACAGGTTAATCTTTGCGAAGGACGTATGAATCAAGCTGCATACAAGGTTATCCTGGAAAAACAGTTGATTCCTTCTGCTCAGGCAATGTTCCCCAACTCTGTGGACTGTTTTTTCCAGCAAGACAATGTACCATGCCACACAGTTAGATCAATCAATGTGTGGATGAAGGACCACCACATCAAATCCCTGTCGAGGCCAGCCCAATCTTCAGACCTGAACCTCATTGGAATGTAATCAAGATGAAGATGGATAGTCACAAGCCATCAAACAAAGAACAACTGCTTACATTTTTGTACCAGGAGTGGCATAAGGTTACCCAAAAGCATTGTGAAAGACTGGTGGAAAGCATGCCAAGACATGAAAGCTGTGATTTAAAAATCATGGTTAATCCACAAAATATTGATTTCTGAACTCTTCCTGAGTTAAAACATTAGTATTGTTATTTCTAAATTATTAATTATGAACTTGTTTTCTTAGCATTATTTGAGGTCTGAAAGTACTGCATTTTTTTGTTATTTTTAACATTTCTCGTTTTCTGAAAATAAATACAAAATTTAGTGCTTGGAAATTTGAAAAAGTTGTCAGTAATTTATAGAATAAAAGAGCAATTTACATTTTACTCAAAAATATACCTATAATGAGAACAATCAGACAAACTGAAAATTTTGCAGTGGTCTCTTAATTTTTGCCAGAGCTGTATATAACTTTCAAAGTCAAGTCTAGCAATATCTTTATATGGTCAGTCGGTTCCTCTTTCACTGAGAAACCAGTGTTTGAATTTATATGTAGTGATGAGCGATACTAGTTACTTGAGATTTCCCGAGCATGCTCGGGTGATCTCCGAGTATTTTGGGCATGCTCGGAGATTTAGTATCTGTCGCCATAGCTGCATGATTTGCGGCTGCTAGCCAGCCTGAATAGATGTAGGGATTTCCTGTTTCTTAGGAATAATAATAATAATAAATTTTATTTTTATAGCGTCGACATATTCCGCAGCACTTTACATTTCAGAGGGGATTTGTACAGACAATAGACATTACAGCATAACAATAATCACATACAGTAGATTATAACAAATACCAAGAGGAGTGAGGGCCCTGCTCGCAAGCTTACAGTCTATGAGGAAAGAGGTAGACACGAAAGGTGGGTGGTAACAGTTGCCCTGATTGTATGGACCAGCCATAATGTTAAGTGTGTAACAGTACAGACACAGAGGGATAATGGATGCATAAAGCATGTGGGAACATGATGCTGGGAACCTGGTTATGGTAAAACTTTTGGCTCTGCCACACAGGGATAGGTTAGGTTAATGTGTTGAGGCGATAGGCCAGTCTGAATAAATGCGTTTTCAGGACACGCTTAAAATTGTGGGGATTGGGGACTAATCGTATTGACCTGGGAAGTGCATTCCAAAGAATTGGCGCGGCACGTGTAAAGTCTTGGAGACGGGAGTGGGAGGTTCTGACTATTGAGGATACTAACCTCAGGTCATCAGCAGAACGGAGGGTGCGGGTAGGGTGGTATACTGAAACAAGGGAGGAGATGTAGGGTGGTGCTGAGCCATGGAGGGCTTTGTGGGTGAGGGTAATAAGTTTATACTGAATTCTGGAGTGGATGGGTAGCCAGTGTAATGACTGGCACAAGGTAGAGGCATCGGTGTAACGATTGGTGAGGAATATGATCCTGGCTGCAGCATTCAAGACAGATTGGAGAGGGGAGAGTTTTGTAAGAGGGAGACCGATTAGAAGAGAGTTACAATAGTCGAGACGAGAATGAATAAGAGAAACAGTAAGAGTTTTTGCAGAGTCAAAAGTAAGAAAAGGTCGAATTCTAGAAATGTTTTTGAGGTGCAGATGACAAGAGCGAGCCAGTGATCGAATGTGGGGAGCAAAGGAAAGCTCGGAATCAAGTATGACCCCAAGACAGCGGGCATGTTGCTGGGGAGTAATAGTGGAACCACAGACGGAAATGGCAATGTCGGGTGTAGGTACATTAGTAGCGGGAGGAAACACAAGGAGTTCAGTCTTTGACAGGTTCAGTTTCAGATATAGTGAGGACATGATATTAGACACAGCGTTTAGACAATCGCCTGTGTTTTCTAGAAAGGCTGGCGTGATGTCAGGAGAAGAAGCGTATAATTGGGTGTCATCAGCATAGAGATGGTACTGGAAACCAAATCTACTGATTGTTTGACCAATAGGGGCAGTGTACAAGGAGAAGAGGAGGGGGCCTAGAACCGATCCTTGAGGAACCCCAACAGTAAGGGGAAGGTGAGAGGAGGAGGAACCGGCAAAAGAAACAGTAAAGGAGCGGTCGGAGAGATAGGAGGAGAACCAGGAGAGAACGGTGTCCTTGAGGCCAATGGAATGGAGCATAGTGAGGAGGAGCTGATGATCCACAGTGTCGAATGCTGCAGAGAGATCCAAGAGAATTAGCATGGAGTAATGACCATTTGATTTAGCTGTTAGCAGATCATTAGAGACTTTAGTGAGGGCAGTTTCAGTGGAGTGTAAAGAGCGGAAACCGGATTGGAGAGGGTCGAGAACAGAGTTTTCTGAGAGATAGCGGATAAGACGGGAGTGGACCAGGCGTTCCAGGAGTTTAGAGATGAAGGGAAGATTAGAGACAGGTCTATAGTTAGCGGCACAGTTTTGGTCGAGGGATGGTTTTTTAAGTAGTGGATGTATGATGGCATGCTTAAATGAGGAGGGAAAAATACCAGAAGAGAGAGAGAGGTTAAATATTTTAGTTAGGTGAGGGGTGACAGCAGGGGAAAGGGACTGGAGGAGATGTGACGGAAATGGGTCACTGGTGCAAGTAGTTGGGCGAGAAGATGCAAGGAGCCTGCTTACTTCTTCTTCTGTGACTGGTTCAAAATCAGAGAGTTAGTTAGATGCAGTGGGGGAGGGAGGACAGTGCATGGTATGAGGGGATTTGGAGATAATTTCCTGTCGGATCTGGTCAATTTTTTCTTTGAAGTAATTGGCCAGATCGTCAGCTCGGAGCTCCGTGGTTGGGGCCTGTACTCTTGGATTGAGTAGAGAATGAAAAGTGTCAAAGAGACGTTTCGGGTTATTGGACAGTGAGATGATGAGGGTGTTGAAATAGGTTTGTTTGGAGAGGTGAAGGGCAGTGTTGTATGTTCTAAGCATAAACTTAAAATGGATGAAATCTTCGTGTAGATTGGATTTTCTCCACAGACGTTCGGCGCACCTGGAGCACCGCTGCAGGAAACGTGTTTGCACCGTGTGCCAGGGTTGTCGCCGTCTGTGTTGTGGTGTTCTATTTATAGGGGGTGCAAATTCATCCAGGGCAGTTTGAAGTGTTTCATTGTAATGCTTCAATGCAGAATCAGGACATGAGAGGGAGGAGATAGGGGCCAATTAAGACTGCAAGTTCTTCAGAAGTTTCTGGGTGTTAATGGCCTGTGTGTTTCTATAAGTCTGGACAGTGGGGGTGACCTGAGCAGCCTGGCAGTTCTTTATAGAGAATGAAAGAAGATTGTGGTCAGAGAGCGGGAGAGGGGAGTTTGCAAAATCATCCACTGCACAAAGCCGAGAGAAGACCAAGTCAAGGGAGTTTCCGTCTTCATGCGTTGGAGAATTAGTAAGCTGCGAAAGGCCAAATGAGGAGGTTAGAGATAAAAGGTGAGTAGCAGATGGGGAGAGGGGAAGAGCAATGGGGATGTTGAAATCTCCCATGATGAGGGTAGGGATGTCACAGGAGAGAAAATGTGGAAGCCAAGTGGCAAAATGATCCAGGAACTGATGGGAGGGGCCGGGAGGACGATACACCACCGCCACTCGCATGGAGAAGGGGGTGTAGAGTCTGACGGCATGGACCTCAAAAGAAGGGAAGACAAGTGAGGGTACTTGAGGGATAACCTGAAAGGTACATTTTGGTGATAGGAGCAGACCAACGCCTCCACCAGCTCTATTGTCTGATCTTGGGGTATGAGAGAAGTGTAGCCCCCCCCGTATGAAAGAGCAGCAGCAGCGGTAGTATCTGACTGCTGGATCCAGGTTTCAGTAAGAGCCAGAAGGTTAAGAGAATTAGAAAGGAAGAAGTCATGAATGAAGGAGAGTTTGTTACACACTGAGCGAGAATTCCAAAGTGCACAATTAAGAGAGACAGATGGCATGCAGGGAATATTAATAAGATTAGAGGGGTTTCTGAGTGTAGCAGTGGGGGGTTTGACTTTCTATAACATGGGGGACCAGGGTTGGGAGCAATGTCTCCTGCAACTAGGAGAAGGAGGATAGAAAGAGTGAGCAGATGGTTAAGTGATTTGTGAGAGCGTCTCTGGTGTTGAATGGTGGGACTGGCTGGATCTGTGCAATTTAACAATGTGAAAAGAGCATGAGTGCTATACATAGGAGAGGAAAGGAGCGAGGGGCCAATATGGATGGAGTGTGGAGAGTTAATGCCAGGGCGGTGGATGTGTGTGAATGCAGCGGCCAGGATAAAAATTACACAAATGCATATGGTATATATTTGTTGTACTCCAAATGTACAGAGAGTAGATGTATATAAATGTCTTACCTGTCTCCTGCCTTGTCTAACTGCCATGTTATAACTGCCAGAAGTACTTTGATACATGTACTTAGATTACATGTGCATAAATGCTCCCCCTAGCTAGGTCTGAATATATAGGAGGTTAAGGCTAAGTTTTTTTTTTTTTTGTTTTGTGGCTCTCTCTGCTCGTTAATCAATCACACTAAATTGAGACACCAGGACCCAATAAAATGTTGTGGTCAAATAAACACATGTCCAGCACTACATGGATCATAAAGCACTTTGAAAAGTTTCTTGACCTCACAACATAAGGGGACAAGCAGAGTAAGTTGAAAAAACTATATACCAGATATAAGCTTGCAGAGTTGAAAACACATAGATAGCATTCAGGATTAACTGCTTGCTGACATTGAATGGAGACACAGGAGTGGATTCAGAGCAGAGATTGGAAAAGCTGGTTACCAGATATAAGCTTGCAGAGTTGAAAACACATAGATAGCATTCAGGATTAACTGCTTGCTGACATTGAATGGAGACACAGGAGTGGAAATCACCACATGTATTCAGGCTGTCTAGCAGCTGCAAGTCATGCAGCTACGGCGACAGAAACTAAATCTCCGAACATATCCAACTACTCGGAGATCACCCGAGCATGCTCGGGAAATCTCGAGTAACAAGTATCGCTCGTCACTACATATAAATTCAAACCCTGATTTCTCGAGTAACGAATATACTCACTCATCACTATTTATATGCAATTTAGCCTGAAAAACTGTTGTAGATCTGAAGCCTTTGTCAATCCAGCTCTATCCCCTGCCCACGTCACCTCCTGCTGCTTGACAGATGGCTCCTTTGCCTGAAATCACAAAGAATTGAGACTGTCAGACAAGCAGGAGGAGGTGAGCTGGGTGGGGAATTGAGCTGGAGTGACAGAGGCATCAGATCTACAAAAGCTCTTCATCCTCATATACATATCAAACCAAACGCTGATTTCTCAATAAAGGAAGAATGGACTGGCCAAGTAAAGATGTTGCTGGACTTTTCTTAGAAAGAGCTAAATGTACATATTAGTAGTTGAGGCTGGGGGTAATCCTGCTGACAGATTCCCTTTAACAGTAAACTAAAACTGTTCTAGAAAAATCTATTTTCATTTTCCCCATTATTAATGTTTGAATGCTGTCATACATTGTATTGCTACTTGTGTTCACGCTTGTCTTACTCAGTTTTATTATGGAGCAGAGTGAACATTTATGCTCAGGTTATTAACTCCCCAATGGAGCAGCATCCACACTAGTTCCTTTATTCAGCAGCCTTGAAGTTGTGGAAGTGACTTCCGCTTGAACTGGCATGAAGCCTAAACAGCTGATCACTTGTCATGTATTTGTATGCTTTTTTTAAAAACATTCACAGCTTATTTGCAATTTTTTAGCATTCCTGGTTTATTATTATTGCTTAGTGGTGGAGGTGAGGTTAAAATCACATTTGAAAGAATTCCTGCAGTCTTGTAATGCGCACATTTTTTACAGTGAAATACATTTATTTTACATGTTCGTGTCGCCAATTATTGCAGTGCAAAATTATAGCAAAAAAAAGTGTTTTTTTTTCAGGTGTAGTTTTAAAGGAGCACTCATCCCATCAAAGTTTTTATCCTCTTAATAAATTGCCATCATCATATAATACAGCATTGTGTCATTACAATTGCTCATTTTGTCCTTTTACCCAGCTAATTTGTCTCTTTTCTCTGCTCTATGTAGAAACAGGAAGTCTCTTGTCCCTGCATTTATCATTCCCCTACTCACCTCCTGACTCAACTGCTGCCTCATCTCCCTTGCCAGGGACTTTTGCTGTGACTTATGACTCATACAGAGAAAATGTACCTCCTGTTTCTACATAGGGTTTAGAAGGATTCAGCTAGTCAGTTTTTAATCATGTGATGACCTAATCGAAAAGAGAAGAATTATCTGGGTAGAAAGGCAAAATGAGCAATTATAAGTACACACTGCTGTATAATATGATTGCAATATATTAAGAGGATACAAACTTTGATGAGAGTGCTTCTTTAAATATCTTCGACTTCTAGAAAGAGTCAACGAAATAGATTCCCCATTCGGATTTAGTTTACAAACAGTACTGCAAAATACTGACCAAAATATTGCTATGTGAAGTGGCCTTCATCTGTGTACCTGGCCTCGGGCTTCTGCTAGAGTTGACAACCTTTTACATAACAGATGTGCTAGAAACCTTTCTCTCTTTTTGTATTATACAGTATATTTTACTGTATTTATTTCTTGAATGCTTCAGTTTATTTCTGATGTTTGATAATCACGACACTGAATAATATAGTAATATATGTGGCCCTCATGCAGCACGTTATCTGCACTGCAGATCAAATATTGCATATGGAAACTGTTCGCTTTGGGGTCCGCATAGATATACAATAGCTTTGCAGCTGCAAACACCCTTAGCTAGTAGTTTTTATACTCCGAAACAGATGTGTGCATGAAGAAGATATGGTGGACCCACTATATTATGTTTACTATACAATGTTATTACAATACTGCTCCATTTATACTCAGACGCTATTCCAATAATAAACCTGCAGGGGTATGAAATAAACATGAAACGCCCATAAAATACTGTTAGCAGAACGCATTCTGTAACTAACCACTTTCCAAATTTTTGGCACTGTTCTTCTGGATTGTATTTGTAACACTAAAATTATTTTATGTATTAATTTTCTATTAAATGTAAAATACAAATGACCTCTTTAGAAACTGTGATTTAAAACAACTTTGAAATAAACAATATAAGCTGTAAGAAGGATAGGCATAAAAAAAGCATGCAGAAAAAAATTACATCTTTACCAGTATTTCAACAGTGGCCCACAAATAGTGATGCAAAAAGAAAGGTAATTTACAAATAAAAAAAGAAAATATTAAAGGCGTGAAAAATAAAAAGAAAAGTTTTAATGAAAAAAAAGATTGACACCCAAAATAGTATCTATGCAGGGGCGGATTAAGGCTAAGTGCACACGTAACGGAACTCTCGCGGAAATTACCGCGAGAGTTCCGGAATTCCAGTCCGCGGGAAAATCGCATTTTAAATTCTCGCGATTTTCCCGCGGAAAAACTAGCATTTTGCAAGCGGAATTAGCTTGCAGAATGCTAGCGTTTTCCAAGCGATCTGGAGCATCGCTTGGAGAACTGATTGACAGGTTGATCACACTCGTCAAACACAGTGTTTGACAGTGTGACCAACTTTTTACTACTGAGGCCGCCTATGCAGCATCAGTAGTAAAAGATAGGATGTAAAAAAAAATAAAAAATGGTGTTATACTTACCCTCCGACGTCCCGCGCAGTCTTCCCGCTTCTCTCCACGCATCCGTTCCCAGTAGTCCTTTGCGAAAATGCTCGCGATGACGTCAGTTCTCGCGGGATCGCGACGTCTCGCGGTGATTCGCGATGATGTCGCGCGAATGACCGCGAGACTTCGCGATCCCGCGAGAACGGACGTCATCGCGAGCATTTTCGCAAAGGACTACTGGGAACGGATGCGTGGAGAGAAGCGGGAAGACTGCGCGGGACGCCGGAGGGTGAGAATAACAATATTTTTTATTTTTAAATTCTATTTTTTACAGGAATATGGTACCCAAAGCCCGGAGGACAGTCTCCTCTCCTCCGGACCGTGGGTACCATCCGCAAATGTTCTGCTTACTTTTCGCATGGTGTGCACAGCCACATGCGGAAAATAAGCGGAACAATGCATTCCTATGGGTGCGGGATCGCCGCGATTCTGCAAATTAATGAGCATGCTGCGGTTTTTACCGCAAAGCGATTCCGCCGCGGTAAAAACCGCAGCATTAGCACAGCATTGCGGAATCCCATAGGAATGCATGGGATGCTTATTTTTCGCGTTTTCGCGGCAAAATCGCGCGGTTAAAACCGCCACGGAAACGCGAAAAAAACGCTACGTGTGAACTCAGCCTAAGGGTAGCCAGGGCCCCGGAAAGTTTGGGGTGCATGGGCCCCCCAGCACCCGATGTATCATAATATTTTTGGGAGGTCATGTGACAGGTCACATGATGAACACACAGGTCCTCTAGTGCACATCTGTAGACACCATTTTTTTCCCTTACTTACAGCACTAAACATAACAATAGAGGGTACGATGTAAATTGGGGTATGTAAATTCATTGATATAGAAACACATGCTGTACATTACATAACGTGCACAGGGGTCATTTGAAAGGAGGAGAGGGCACAACTGAGGGGACCTGCCACCTCCTTACAATATCATCCTCTCTCTTCTCGATCTAGTTGGTGACTTGTTTTGTTCAGGATTATTGTACTTGTTTTTTGTTATATATATACCCCTTTTCTCATGTAAAGTGTCATGGAATAAATGGCACTATAATAAAAATATACTGAGGGCACTAGGATTCTTCCAAATTGCAGTGATGCAGGCATCACATTCACTCAACAAGTAGATACAGTTGTGGCCAAAAGTATTAACACCCCTGCAATTCTGTCAGATAATACTCAGTTTCTTCCTGAAAATTATTGCAAACACAAATTCTTTGGTATTATTATCTTCATTTAATTTGTCTTAAATGAAAAAGCACAAAAAGAATTGACCTAAAGCCAAATTGGATATAATTCCACACCAAACATAAAAAAGAGGGTGGACAAAAGTATTGGCACTGTTCGAAAAATCATGTGATGCTTCTCTAATTTGTGTAATTAACAGCACCTGTAACTTACCTGTGGCACCTAACAGGTGTTGGCAATAACTAAATCACACTTGTAGCCAGTTGACGTGGATTAAAGTTGACTCAAGCTCTGTCCTGTGTCCTTGTGTGTACCACATTGAGCATGGAGAAAAGAAAGAAGACCAAAGAACTGTCTAAGGACTTGAGAAACCAAATTGTGAGGAAGCATGAGCAATCTCAAGGCTACAAGTCCATCTCCAAAGACCTGAATGTTCCTGTGTCTACCGTGCACAGTGTCATCAAGAAGTCTAAAGCCCATGGCACTGTGGCTAACCTCCCTAGATGTGGACGGAAAAGAAAAATTGACAAGAGCTTTCAATGCAAGATTGTGCGGATGTTGGATAAAAACCTCGACTAACATCCAAACAAGTTCAAGCTGCCCTGCAGTCCGAGGGTACAACAGTGTCAACCCGTACTATCCGTCGGCGTCTGAATGAAAAGGGACTGTATGGTAGGAGACCCAGGAAGACCCCACTTCTTACCCCGAGACATAAAAAAGTCAGGCTGGAGTTTACCAAAACTTACCTGAAAAAGCCTAAAATGTTTTGGAAGAGTGTTCTCTGATCAGATGAGACAAAAGTAGAGCTTTTAGGGCAAAGGCATCAACATAGAATTTACAGGAGAAAAAAAGAGGCATTCAAAGAAAAAAACACGGTCCCTATAGTCAAACATGGCAGAGGTTCCCTGATGTTTTGGGGTTGCTTTGCTGCCTCTGGCACTGGACTGCTTGACTGTGTGCATGGCATTATGAAGTCTGAAGACTACCAACAAATTTTGCAGCTTAATGTAGGGCCCAGTGTGAGAAAGCTGGGTCTCCCTCAGAGGTCATTGGTCTTCCAGCAGGACAATGACCGAAAACACACTTCAAAAAGCACTAGAAAATGGTTTGAGAGAAAGCACTGGAGACTTCTAAGGTGGCCAGCAATGAGTCCAGACCTGAATCCCATAGAACACCTGTGGAGAGATCTAAAAATGGCAGTTTGGAGAAGGCAACCTTCAAATATCAGGAACCTGGAGCAGTTTGCCAAAGAACAATGGTCTAAAATTCCAACAGAGCATTGTAAGAAACTCATTGATGGTTACCGGAAGAGGCTGGTCGCAGTTATTTTGACCAAAGGTTGTGCAACCAAGTATTAGGCTGAGGGTGCCAATACTTTTGTATGGCCCATTTTTGTAGTTTTGTGTGAAATGATCGATGTTTTGCTTTTTGCTTCATTCTCTTTTGTGTTTTTTTCATTTAAGACAAATTAAATGAAGATAATAATACCAAAGAATTTGTGATTGCAATCATTTTCAGAAAGAAACGGAGTATTATCGGACAGAATTGCAGGGGTGTCAATACTTTTGGCCACAACTGTAGAATTTCTTTGTGGATATTGGTGCATATAAATATGGTTCATCAAACTAAGACAATAAACCCAAATCTAAAGTCACCCATTTGTATATTAAATGGCAGAAACCTACTCTCACAATGAATATTACAGCGAATACTTAGGGGTTGCTCGTTTCATTAATGTTAATCCTAAGCTAGAGGTTATTAAAAAGAAGTAAACTGAGCTGCACTCACCTTCCCCAGGTCTCACCGCTGCTCCTGTGTCATTGTGGCTCTGACTTGACACTGACAAAGTATCAGCCAATCAGGGAGCTCTGTGGTTCTGAGCGGGGTCTTTCCAGGTGGATGCAGCTAAATCCAGACACCAGGAGTAATGGCGAGACTCGCCATTAATTATAGTCACATATCCTCCAATTCCTTAGTTACATACCCCAAATTCATTAGAATTACATCCCCCTTTCAGTATAATTACATACCCTCAATTCATTATAGTCGCATATCCCCAATTCATTAGAATTACATACCCCAATTCAGTATGCAATGTCCTCTTTTACACCCCCACGCCCAATTCATTATAATGTAATATCTTCTCATCCATCCCCCACATCACAAATCTGTTGTCGGGTGTCCCAGGACCAGGGGCTCCTTCCCTGTCCCTAACGCCAGGGGCGCCCTAGTTCTCCCTGTTCCCTAGATTACTTCTGATGGTAAAGATGCCAGGGCCACGTACCTTGCCTTAAGCCCACGTCACACACAGCGATCTCACTAGCGAGATCGCTGCTGAGTCACAAGTTTTGTGACGCAACAGCGATCTCACCAGCGAGATCGCTGTGTGTGACACTTACCAGTGACCGGCCCCCCTGCCGGGTATCGCTGATTGTCCTGGAATGGCCAGGACATTTTTTTGATCGCTGGTCTCCCGCTATCCAGCATGCATTGCTGCATGTGACAGGCGGGAGACCAGCGACCTGGCGCTGGTAACTAAGGTACACATCGGGCTTCTAAGTGGCGCACAGCGCTTAGAAACCCGATGTGTACCTTAGTTACCAGCGCGCTGGTGCAGGGAGCTGGTAACCAAGGTACATATCGGGTTTCTAAGTGCCGCGAGCCGCTTAGGAACCAGATGTGTACCTTGGTTACCAGCTCCAACCACCAGCGTGCTGGTAACTAGGCTAAACAGTGGGTAACTAAGCGACATGTGTCGCTTGTTACCCGCGTGTACCTGGTGCTGATCGCTGGTGAAGATGCCTGTTTGGCAGCTCACCAGCGATCATGTAGCGTCACACCAGCGATCCTGACAAGGTCATATCGTTGTCGGGATTGCTGGTGCGTCGCTGTGTGTGACAGGGCCCCTAGATACTGAATCCACCCTCAGTCTGTACCCCTTCCCCACCCAGGGAAGAGGGGAGTAATAGTGTACTGTAGTACACCAACTAGACTAACAAGGTAATACGAACAGTGGTAACGAAAAATAGTAAACATACAATTGTGCTTGAAAGTTTACATACCCCAGCAGAATTTTTGCTTTCTTGGCCTTTTTTAAGAGAATATGGATGATTACACCAAAACGTTGTCTCCGCTCATGTTAGTGGTTGAGTGAAGCCATTTATTGTCAAACTACTGTGTTTTCACTTTTTAAATAATATTGACAACTCAAAACATCCAAATGACCCTGATCAAAAGTTTACTTACACCATTTCTTAATATCATGTTTTGCCCCCTCTAACAGCAATGACTGCTTGAAGTATTTTGTGGTAGTTGTGGATGAGATTATTTATTTCCTCAGATAGTAAAGCGGCCCACTCTTCTTGTCAAAAAGCCTCCAGTTCCTGTAAATTCCTGGGCTGCATAAACATGAACTATGCGCTTGAGATCGCCAAAGATTGGCTCAATGATTTTGGGGTCAGGAGACTGAGATGGCCACTCCAGAACCTTCACTTTGTTCTGCTGTGGCCAATGAGAGGTCGACTTGGCCTTGTGTTTTTGATCGTTGTCATGTTGGAATGTCCATGTACGTCCCATGTGCAGCAGTATTTGCTGCTAACGTGCTGCATTCATCTTTACTTCAACTTTGACCAAGTTTCCTGTGCCTTTGTAGCTCACACATCCCCAAAACATCAGCAATCCACCTCTGTGCTTTACAGTAGGAATGGTGTTCCTTTCATCATAGGCCTTGTTGACCTCTCTTCATATGTAACATTTATGGTTGTGGCCAAAAAGTTCGATTTTACTTTGTGGCATTTGCGCTATAATGGCTTTCTTCTGGCGACTTGACCATGCAGCCCATTTTTCTTCAAGTGCCTCTTTATTGTGCATCTTGAAACAGCCACACCACTAGTTTTCAGGGAGTCCAGTAATTCAGCTAATGTTATTTGTGGGTTTTTGTTTTCATCCTGAACAATTTTCCTTGCAGTTGTGGACTAAATTTTAGTTGGTCTACCTGAACGTGGTTTTGTTTTCACAGAGCCCCTGATTTTCCATTTGTTAATCACAGTTTGAACACTGTTGACTGGCATTATCAATTCCTTGGATATCTTTTTGAATCCCTTTCCTGTTTTATACAATTCAACTACCTTTTCCCATAGATCCGTTGACCATTCTTTTGCTTTCCCCATGACTCACAATCCAGAAATGTCAGTGACTGAATGAAAGATGCAAGACTGTCTGGATACCAGAAACTCACTCAGCTTTTATTCACACACTGATGACAAGCAAACAGGTCATAGGTGAGGATGTTACCTTTAGTAGCCAGTCAAACCCATTTGTGTCAGCTTCTGAGCATGTTATCAGGCCAAAGTCACCAGGGTATGTAAACTTTTGATCAGGGTCATTTGGATGTTTTGTGTTGTCATTATAATTTTAAAAGAGAAAACACAGTAGTTTGACAATAGATAGCTTCACCCAACCTCTATCCATCAGTGGAGAAAAAGTTTTGGTGTTATCATTCATATTCTCTGAATAAAGGCCAAGAAAGTAAAAATTCTCCCGGGGTATGTAAACTTTTGAGCACAACTGTACCAATATACTCACACATGTAACAGAGGAAAGCAGCGGAGAGTGGATGATGGGGTTAAACCAAAGTACTAGAAAGGGAATTATCACACACTCCAAACTTAGCAACAGTGACAGATAAACCCACCAACCGCCTTCTCTTATAAACCAACAACCATCCCCAGCCATAAGGCATAAGCCAACTCTGACAATGAGTGCTAGCCAGGGCCTAGTTTATGTAGGAGGTGGGAGTGGCTAACAGTGCACAGCTGAGAGCCTAAATGCTCCAGGAGATCTCAACAGAGCAGATTAACCCCTGCACTGCCAAAAGAAAATTACACTATTTAATAAGAAGGTGAAGTGCTTCTGGCTCCTCTCTGTCACAGAAAACCCATGACACCCCAATTTCTAATATACTGTGCTCTCATCCATCCCCCATCCAATTAATTATAACACACTGTTCTCTCACCTCTTCCCCTCACTCCAATTCATCATAACATACTGTTCTATCACCCATCCCCCATTCATTTCATTATAAAATACTGTTTTCTCACCTATCCCCACCCCAATTTATTATAACAGACTGTTGTCTCACCCATCCCTCACCCCAATTCATTATAACATACTGTGCTAAGATCGCATGCCTTTCCTTCTGCTTCCAGCAGCATGCAGTGTGTATTGGTAAGTCTAAACCATGCTTCCCCTTCATTTCCTGTCCCACAGCATAGGAGGAACAGAACACTAATCTGAGTAGAGGAGACAGCGGGAGGCAAACTGCATTCGACGCAGTTCGGCGCAGCGTCAAAACGACGCAAGCGAAGGCATCCGCATACATCAACATGGCCTGCATACCCAATGTTAAAGATAGGTACGCAGGACATAGGCAGAGCTGAATGGAAGAGATGCGGCAGTGGGCGGGGCTTAACAATGGAAGTACGCAGCCCTCCGCAGCTCTGCCCAACGCAAGTGTGAAACAAGCCTAAACGCAAGTCATACCAAAGAATTTTTAGCACTATCATGAAGTACAATATATCTTGAGAAAACAGTGTCAGAATCACCGGGATCCATGGAAGCGTTCCAGAGTTATTACCTCATAAATGGACCGTGGTCAGAATTGTAAAAATTGGCCCGGTCATTAGCGTGCAAACCACCCTTGGGGGTTAAGGGATTAAAAATAACTTGAAACAGAGAACGAACATTTAAAGGGGTTGGTCCCTTTCAGTAAGAGTGCATGTGTATCATATAAAGAATTAAAATTTTATTGTGTAGCAATTAAAAAATAAGCGCAAAGAGGGAAACAGATAATGTAGATAGATCTGGTAAAATGCTTCAACATACTATAACAAATCCATAATGTATAGTAATAACATAGAGTACAATCCGGAATGCATACACAACACAGTAATTACACAGTAAATTGACAGTTACCAACTTGGTACAGAGTAGTAAAGTGCTGCCAAAGGGGAATACTGATTTACAGGATAACTTACAAAGTAAAAGTGTCCAGACCTCATCCCTAACATCTCCTATATATACATGGGCCTGAAATAGGCATTAACCTTATCTGAAGGGATTACAAAACCATTTACCTTGTTTGAGCAAAGAATTACCCACCAATAAATGAAGGTGGATTTGTAACTGGTAGAACCTGGACAGGTCACAGCTGTCGTCAGGGCCGCCATCAGGGCATTACTGCCCTGACTGGCATATGGGGCCCGGTGGGCAGAGGGGGCCCGCATCGGGCCCTGTCTCCTCTGCTCACCGGGCCCCTACCGGCATGTAAACCGGGCCCTTAACACGGCGCTGCGGGCGGCAGCTAAACGCTATTCACATGCGGGCCCAGCGGCATCGCACGTCAATAGTTAACAGCTGCCAGCCAATCGGAGGCTGGCAGCTGACATCAGCCGCAGCGCGCACCTCGCCGGCGTCTGACGTCAGTGTCAGTCGCTGGCTAGAGCGCGCTGCAGCGTGGAGGGACGGAGCTTCACCCGCCGCTGGAGCATGGCCATGTAAGGAGAACTTGTTTTTTTTTTGACAGCGGCGATCCGGGGGGCGCGGGGGCAGAATGCTGGACACTGGGGCAGAATGCTGGACATGGGGCAGAATGCTGGACTGGGACAGAATGCTGAACATGGGGCAGAATGCTAGACTGGGGCAGAATGCTGAACATCGGGCAGAATGCTGAACATGGGGCAAAATGCTGGACTGGGGCAGAATGCTGGATATGGGGCAGAATGCTGGACTGGGGCAGAATGCTGGATATGAGGCAGAATGCTGGACGTGGGGGCAGAATACTGGAGACTGGGGCAGAATACTGGAGACTGGGGCAGAATGCTGGACATGGGGCAGAATGCTGGATATGGGGCAGAATGCTGGATATGGGGCAGAATGCTGAACATGGGGCAGAATGCTGGACTGGGGCAGAATGCTGAACATGGGGCAAAATGCTAGACTGGAGCAGAATGCTGGATATGGGGCAGAATGCTGGATATGGGGCAGAATGCTGAACATGGGGCAGAATGCTGGACTGGGGCAGAATGCTGAACATGGGGCAAAATGCTGGACTGGAGCAGAATGCTGAACATCGGGCAGAATGCTGGATATGGGGCAGAATGCTGGATATGGGGCAGAATGCTGAACATGGGGCAGAATGCTGAACATGGGGCAGAATGCTGGACATGGGGCAGAATGCTGGACATGAGGCAGAATGCTGGACTGGGGCAGAATGCTGGATATGAGGCAGAATGCTGGACACGGGGGCAGAATACTGGAGACGGGGGCAGAATGCTGGAGACTGGGGCAGAATGCTGGAGACTGGGGCAGAATGCTGGAGACTGGGGCCGAATGCTGGACATGGGAACAGAATGCTGGACATGGGGACAGAATGCTGGACATGGGGACAGAATGCTGGACATGGGGGCAGAATGCTGGACATGGGGCAGAATGCTGGAGACTGGGGCGGAATGCTGGACATAGGGCAGAATGCTGGAGACTGGGGCAGAATGCTGGACATGGGGGCAGAATGCGAGACACTGGGCAGAATGTGGAGATATGGGGCATGATTGGAGACAGATCGCACAGGATCATGGGGCAGGATGGATGCGATGGAGATCATATGGGGAAGAATGGATACTCATGAGGGCGGGATGGGAGAACATATGGCTAAAGCCAGGAATGAGACACACGGGGGTCAGGATGGGGGATATTATTACCATAGGGGCTAATTAAGGGATATTATTACTGCAGTGATGTATTTAATTTTTTGAGGATACTGTTTTAAATGGGGGGCGGTCCTGTTACTGTGCAGAGCGACACTACGTCGCCTTTTTTTCTTCATGTCGTGTAATGTAGAAGTTGGGAAAAAATAAGTAATGTGTTCTGCAAGCGGAGCTCTAGATAACTGTTATTTCCTGCAGAGACGAGTCCTGGCTGGAAGACATGATGGCAATCTGTGCTGGATGAATGAAAAGCAAGGATGAAGGACTTCACCTAGGGACATCACTGGTGAGTTAGTGTGTTACCTGTACACTGACACTATACACTGTATACTATATATACAGAGGTCCTGTGTATAATGTGACCAGTGATCACTGTGTTACCTGTACATTATACTGTATACAGAGCTCCTGTGTATAATGTCATTGATCACTATATTACCTGTACACAGACACTGCATACTAAATACAGATCTCCTGTGTATAATGCCACTTATGGTGATAGTATTATGGTTTTTTATTCATGATCAGTATTGTAGTATTCAGTCACCATGTGGTGGTAATATGTGGTCTGGGCATGGTGCGGTGGTATTTGTCCCTTGTGTGTGCTATTATTTGGTCACTTTGTGGTGGTAATATGTGGTCTGGTCATGGTGCAGTGGTATTTGTTCCTTGTATGTGATATTATTCGGTCACTATGGTAGTAATATGTGGTCTGGTCATGGTGTGGCGGTATTTGTTCCTTGTATGTGGTATTATAGGTCACTATGTGGTGGTAATATGTGGTCTGGACATAGTGTAGCGGTATTTGTTCCTTGTATGTGATATTATTGGTCATTTTAAAAATTGAAAAATAAATAAAAATATACCTAAATTATATTGCATATTTTAACAAATATTTAATAGGTTACAGTAGAGTAGAGCCCGGCCAAAAGTGCCTACCCTGTTTTGGTGGCGGCTTAAAAAAATCTTTTGTCCAAAGCAAAAGCTGCTGGCTATATGTGTGATCTGGTGATGGGAGCTGTTAATGTGTGATTGGTGAGAAGTGGAGTTTTTCCAAGAGAGAGCGGTGGGACTGTGGACAGTTTGAGTACTGGAGGCGGGGCTGGGGGGCACAAAAAAATTTGCCAGTATGGGGCCCCGAAATTCCTAGTGGCATCCCTGGCTGTCATGGTAAAGTCTTCATTGTGAATTACTAAAACTGCCAAATTACTGGAAGTCCACCTTTTTTCACTAGCTCTGGTGCAATGTAACAATGGCAAGTAATACTAAATGCATCAACAATGTCCATTGGTGTGTGAATTTCTAGATATCGGTAGGGGTCATTTCTCTATTTAAATATAAAGGCTGCAAGCAAGTGGGCGCTGGACTTTGAAGGAAGATGTCTGTAGCTTCAAACTTAACCAAATTCATTTTGACATTTGATCACCGTGAGCACTCCTTTTACAGTCTTATTTGCTTAAGGAATTAAACCAAACAATAAATTAGAATAGGAGATTTGAATTGTAGTTGGGGACCTTGTGGACAGCCTGCTGGATCCTGTGAGCCATGGTGGAGTCTAATGTTATAGATGGGAGTCTGCAGAACTACTGTTATTTGAAGGGCGTCTGTCAGCATTTTTTTGCTATGTAATCTGAGAGAAGCATAATATAGGGCAATAAAACCGATTTCAGAGATGTGTCAGTTGCTGGGCTGATTGGTGTAGTTTTGATGGAATTCCTGCTTTATCTGTTGTAGAGGTAGCAAAGGTCGTAATGGTAAGCAGTGTATAAACTCGCCCACTCCACTGATTGGCATCTTCCTTTGTACTTTGTGCGCAAGCTGCTAATCAGTGGAGGGGGTGGGGTTCCATACATTTTGTGGACTGCTGTACATGTGAGACATAGTCAGGCAGTGATAACATCATTCTGATAAAATACTGATTGTATCGAAACTACAACACACAGTCTAATAAGTAACTCATCCCTGGAATCAGGCTCTACCCCTACATTATGCTGGTCTCAGTTTGAAAAGCATAAACCTGCTATGACAATGAAATTATAAACATTTAAAAGTCATAAAATGACATATAAGCATCAACCCACAATAGAATTTCACAAACCACATATTATTGACACACTGGTGAATGCAAACATATTGGATACAATAATAACATACAAAAAGTTCCCAGGACAAAGAGGGCATATATGGTCAGCACTAAAAAGAGAGAATAAATATGATATCTTAACTATAATCAGAGACAAAGTATATTGATAAAAGTCTCAAATGAAGGTGCATAGGAAAAACTCATCAGCACCAATATCACCTAAAATATCAGCCCTCACATAGGTAAGTAAACTGACCTTGCTTATTTGCAGATTAGCTAGGAAACAATAGCTCAAAACTAACAAATCAGCCACACAATCACCAATGAAAGTAAATGTCCTTCAATGAACAATAACACTGACATACAAGCAATACAGGTGACAAGGCAAAAGGTGACCAGCTGCTTGGAAAAAAAAAATAGAGCTCATACATGTGGTAATATAGTCTAGGACTCACGCATACACAAAATAAAAGTGCCCAACGCGTGTCGCCAGGAGTCTGTGGTGTAGAGAAGCATGTTGATATATTTATATATATATATTTATATATATTATTATTATTATTATTATTATTATTATTACAGTGCCATACATAATATAAACAGGTTCAGTAATTTTAAACAATACAAGTCACGACTGGTACAGGATGAGGAAGGACTCTGCCCCCAAGAGCTCACAATCTACAAGGGATGGGTGAGAATACAGTAGGCAAGGGTAGAGCTGGTCGTGCAGTGGTTTGGTCAATTGGTGTTTACTGCAGGTTGTAGGCTTGTCGGAAGAGGTAGGTCTTCCGGTTCTTTCTGAAGTTTTCCATGGTAGGCGAGAGTTTGATATGTTGTAGTAGAGGTGATGCGTGGGAAAAATCTTGTTTGCAATTGTGGGAAGAGGAGAGTAGAGAAGGAGATCTTGTGAGGATTCGAGGTTGCGTGCAGGTAAGTATCGGGAAACGAGGTCACAGATGTATTGAGGACACAGATTGTGGATGGCCTTGTATGCCATGGTTAGCGTTTTGAACTGGAGTCTTTGGGTAATGGGGAGCCAGTGCAGGGATTGACAGAGATGACGTAGTTCCCCAAACCATCACTTATTGTGGAAACTTCACACTAGACCTTAAGCAGCTTGGATTGTGTGTCTCTCCACTCTTCCTCCAGACTCTAGGACCTTGATTTCCAAGGTCTAGTGTGACATTTCCACAATCCGTGATGGTTTAGGGAACCATGTCATCTGCTGCTGTAGGTCCACTGTGTTTTATCAAGACCAAAGTCAGCACAGCCGTCTACCAGGAAATTTTAGAGCAATTTATGCTTCCCTCTGATGACTAGCTTTTTGGAGATGGAAATTTCATTCTCCAGCAGGACTTGGTACCTGTCCACACTGCCAAAAGTACCAATACCTGGTTTACAAACAACAGTATCACTGTGCTTGATTTGCCAGCAATCTCACCTGATCTTAACCCCATAGAGAATCTATGGGGTATTGTCAAGAGGAAGATGAGAGACACCAGAACTAACAATGCAGACAAGCTGAAGGCTGCTATCAAAGCAACCTGGGCTTCCATAACACCTCAGCAGTGCCACAGGCTGATCGCCTCCATGCCATGCCACATTGATGCAGTAATTGATGCAAAAGGAGCCCCGACCAAGTATTGAGTGCATTTACTGAACATACATTTCAGTAGGCCAACATTTCATTAAAATCGTTTTTTCAAGCTGGTGTTATAAAGTATTCTAATTTACTGAGATAATGACTTTAGGGTTTTCATTGGCTGGAAGCTATGATCATCAACACTAACAGAAATAAACACTTGAAATAGATCACTCGGTTTGTAATGACTCTATATCAGACCTAGGCAAAGTGCGGCCGTGGGACTGGAAATCAGAGGTCCGCTGGCTGCACCGTCCCGCCCGCTTGCTGTTTTCATGTGTGCCGTGGCTCTGCGCTACACTGCTGACTCCTCTGGTAAAGGAGGGGCCTCCGGCCACTTCCTCCACCAATCAGCGTGTGAAACAGCTGACGCGATGACGTCATATCATCTCGTCAGCTGTGTACACCGAAGAGCAGCGAGAGAAGCAGAGCGCTGGAGAACAGGACCAAGGTGAGTATGGGTTTTTTTTTTCTTCTTGTGCATGGGCTGTTTGGGTGGGCATGGGGAGACTATGGGGGGGTGATATGGTGCTGCACACAGAGGGGGTGACATGGTGCTGCACACAGAGGGGGTGACATGGTGCTGCATACGGGGGGGTGACATGATGCTGCACACGGGGGATGACATGGTGCTGCATACGGGGGGGTGACATGGTGCTGCACACAGGGGGTGACATGGTGCACACAGAGCGGGTGACATGGTGCTGCACACAGAGGGGGTGACATGCTACACACAGGGGTGACGTGCTGCGCATGGAGGGGTGACATGGTGCTGCACATAGGGAGAGTAACATGGTGATGCACATAGGGGGAGTGACATGCTGCATATGAGGGCAACATGTGGCACATGGTGCTGCATATGGAGGCAACATGCTGCACATGGTGAGGCTATGGGGGTGGCATGCTGCACATAGGGAGGCTATGGGGGCAACATGCAGTGTATATATGGAGACTGTGTGGGGCTCATTCAATGTATATAGGGAGGCTGTGTGGGGTTCATGCAGTATATAGGGAGGCTGTGTGGGGCTCACGCTGTATATGGGGAGGCTGTGTGGGGCTCATGCAGTATATGAGGAGGCTGTGTGGGGTTCATGCAGCATATATAGGGAGGCTGTGTGGGACTCATGCAGTCTATATAGGGAGGCTGTGTGGGAATCATGCAGTGTATATAGGGAGGCTGTGTGGGGCTCATGCAGTATATGGGGAGGCTGTGTGGGACTCATGCAGTGTATATAAGGAGGCTGTGTGGGGCTCATGCTGTATATTGGGAGGCTTTGTGGGGCTCATGCAGTGTATATAGGGAGGCTGTGTGGGGCTCATGCCATATATGAGGAGGCTATGTGTGGCTCATGCCATATATGGGGAGGCTGTGTGGGGCTCATGCTGTATATGGGGAGGCTGTGTGGGGCTCATGCCGCATATGGGGGAGGCTGTGTGGGGCTCATCCGCATATGGGGGGAGGCTGTGTAGGGCTCATGCCGTATATTGGGAGGCTTTGTAGGGCTCATGCAGTGTATATAGGGAGGATTTGTGGGGCTCATGCAGTGTATATAGGGAGGCTGTGTGGGGCTCATGCCATATATGAGGAGGCTATGTGGGGTTCATGCCATATATGGGGAGGCAGTGTGGGACTCATGCTGTATATGGGGAGTCTGTGTGGGACTCATGCAGTGTTTATAGGGAGGCTGTGTGGGGCTCATACCGTATATTGGGAGGCTTTGTGGGGCTCATGCAGTGTATATAGGGATGCTGTGTGGGGCTCATGCCATATGTGAGGAGGCTATGTGGGGCTCATGCCATATATGGGGAGGCTGTGTGGGGCTCATGCTGTATATGGGGAGGCTGTGTGGGGCTCATGCCGCATATGGGGGAGGCTGTGTGGGGCTCATCCGCGTATGGGGGGAGGCTGTGTAGGGCTCATGCAATATATGGGGAGGCTGTGTGGGACTCATACCGCATATGGAGGAGGCTGTGTAGGGCTCATGCAATATATGGGGAGGCTCAATATATGGGGAGGCTGTGTGGGGCTCATGCCGCATATAAGGGGCTGTTGGGGATCTCATACAATATACAGAAGGGGCTGTGCTTGGGTTCAAACGATATATAGGGGGTGTCAACATACTTAGTTCTGCTCAATATTGAATGATACAACTAATATTAATAAAATTATCAATAATATAATTATTATAATATATCAATATTAATATTGAGAAGAATTAATTCTGGCATATTGGTTCGGCCCTCCACAACAGTCACGGTCTTTCATGTGACTGTTGTCACATGCTGGAAAGCATGTATTTGGAAGTCGCCTTGCTACACTTGTAAGGAGAGCTTTAAACTAGAACAACATGGGAAGGGAAGCAAAAGACCAGAAAAAGCCATACACCTGACAAATGCTATTGAGAACTCTGCTATTAGAAGTGGAAAGGAAGAACAAAGACGAAAGAATCTAATTAATAAAAATATTGGAGAAAGAGAAACCAATCACAAACTAAAATGTTTCTATACTAATGCACAAAGCATGGGCAACAAACAAGGAGAATTGGAACTACTAACACAGGAACAGAAATATGATGTAATTGGAATCACTGAAACTTGGTGGGACAATACACATGATTGGAATACAAGACTAGAAGGATACAACTTATTTGCTAGAAACAGACTTGATAAACGAGGAGGGGGTGTCGCATTGTATGTTCGAAACGCGTATATCTGCACAGAGATTGAAGCTTCAGAGACTGGGAGTTCTGTGGAAACTGTTTGGGTAAGAATACAAGGACAGAACAATGGAAAGGACACCATTGTAGGCATTTACTACAGGCCACCTGTGCAAGCCGAAGATATAGATGAACTCTTTATGCATCAAATGGCCAAGTTCTCCAAAAAATATGACATAGTTGTCATGGGAGATTTCAACTATCCAGACATTTGTTGGGAATCTCTCTCAGGCAAAACTAACAGGTCAAGGAAATTCTTATCCTCTCTTGCTGACAACTTTATCTTCCAAAAGGTAAGGGAGAAAACAAGGGGAACTGCTACCTTGGATCTAATCCTTATAAACAGGGAGGAAATGGTTGAGGAGGTAAAAGTGGCTGGGACCCTAGGAGGTAGCGACCATGCTATTTTAGAATTTTGGATTACTAGAGGTGGAAGACCTGTGAAGACTCAGACGTCAAGGTTAGATTTCAGAAAGGCAGATTTTAAGGGATTCAGAAAGAGAATTGGAGGGATCCAATGGCTGGATATCCTTAAAGACAAAAATGTCCAGGAAGGATGGGAAATCTTGAAAAATGAAATTCTCAAAGCACAGTTGTTAACAATTCCGAAAAGAGGGAAGAATAGGAAGCATTTAAGGAAACCAGGATGGATGAACACAGAACTTAAGCACATGCTAAAAAGGAAGAAAAAAATGTTTATAAAATGGAAAGAGGGAGACATATCTAAAGAAGAATATAATGCTGTCTGCAGAACCTGCAGGGCACAAATCAGATTATCTAAAGCTGAAAATGAGCTGAGGCTTGCAAGAGATGTCAAAAGCAATAATAAAGGATTTTGGGGATATGTCAAAAGTAAAAGAAAAGTCAAAGATGCTATAGGATTTTTACAGGATGAAAATGATGAAATGGTAAGACAGGATGTTGAGAAGGCTGAACTTTTAAATTCCTATTTTGCATCTGTTTTCTCTCAGAAAGGAAATGCAACATCAACTGTTATTCACTGTCCTATTAAGGGAATAGAAGAATCCAGGATATCTATAAACAGAAAGATAGTGAGGAAACACTTAGCTAACCTAAATGAATTCAAGTCTCCAGGTCCAGATGAATTACACCCCAGAGTACTGAAGGAGATAGCAGAAGAAATTTTTGAACCCCTCTCCATAATCTTTGAAAATTCTTGGAGAACAGGAGAAGTGCCAGAAGACTGGAGAAGAGCAAATGTTGTTCCTGTCTTCAAAAAGGGGAAGAAGGTGGACCCAGGCAACTATAGGCCGGTGAGTCTGACTTCTATACCAGGAAAGATCTTTGAACAAATTATTAAACAACATGTATGTCAATACCTGGATAAGAATGAAGTGATTAAACAGAGTCAGCATGGGTTTCTAACTAATAAGTCATGTCAGACTAACTTAATTTCCTTCTATGACGGTATCACTGATTGGGTGGATCAAGGAAATGCTGTAGATATAGTATATCTTGACTTCAGCAAAGCATTTGACAAAGTCTCTCATACAATCCTTATTGAAAAAATGACTAAGTATGGAATGGACAAGGCAACTGTTAGGTGGATTCATAACTGGCTTAGTGATCGGACCCAAAGAGTGGTCGTAAATGGCTGCACATCCAGTTGGAAGAATGTCTCAAGTGGGGTACCACAGGGCTCTGTCCTGGGCCCTGTATTGTTCAACATCTTTATCAACGATTTAGATGAAGGAATTGAGGGTAAACTGATTAAATTTGCTGATGACACAAAGCTAGGAGGGATAGCTAATACTAGAGAAGAGAGAGAGAGGATTCAAAAAGATTTAAATAAACTGGAGAAGTGGGCAGCAACTAACAGAATGGTTTTTAACAGGGAGAAATGCAAAGTACTACATCTGGGCAATAAAAATGAAAAAAGCATATATAGAATGGGAGGAATAGGGCTAAGTGACAGCACATGTGAAAAAGACTTGGGTATACTAATAGATCACAGACTGAATATGAGTCAACAGTGTGATGCAGCAGCAAAAAAGGCAAATGCAATTCTAGGATGTATTAACAGAAGCATACAGTCTAGATCACGTGAAGACATTATTTCCCTCTACTCCTCTTTGGTCAGACCTCATCTGGAATATTGTGTCCAGTTTTGGGCACCACATTTTAAAAAAGACATCAACAAACTGGAGCAAGTTCAGAAAAGAGCGACCAGAATGGTGACCGGTCTGCAAACCCTGTCTTATGAGGAAAGGTTGCAGGATTTGGGAATGTTTAGTTTGCAAAAGAGAAGACTGAGAGGAGACTTAATAGCTGTCTACAAATATCTAAAGGGCTGTCACATTGTAGAAGGATCAACTTTATTCTCATTTGCACAAGGAAAGACTAGAAGCAATGGGATGAAACTGAATGGGAAGAGACACAGATTAGATATTAGAAAAAACTTTTTGACAGTTAGAGTGATCAATGAGTGGAACAGGCTGCCACGAGAAGTGGTGAGTTCTCCTTCAATGGAAGTCTTCAAACAGAGGCTGGACAGACATCTGACTGGGATGATTTAGCGAATCCTGCTTTGAGCAGGGGGTTGGACCAGATGGCCCAGGAGGTCCCTTCCAACTCTACGATTCTATGTGTCCCCTCAAGAAAATTAATTGCCCACCCCTGCTCTATATAATGAGTTTCATTTTTTGTATTGAAGAACTGAAATAAATTAACTTTCGGATGATATTCAAATTTTGTGAGAAGCACTTGGGTATATACAATGTGTGTGTGTGTGTGAGTGTGTGTATATATATATATATATATATACTTATATGTATCTTCAATGTATTTGGAGTTAATAAAATGTACCTAGTGTTTATTAGCTGGGATGGCCAGCGGTGTCGAAGGCACAGTTTCCAGATTTTGAAGATGTAAAATAGTTTGTAAAAGTGAAGCCATCTGACCCTGAGGGATTTCATAAGGGTTATGGTATTTATTTTTTCCACCATGCAACTGAAAAATGGAGGAGCGTTCATTTGCCCAAGTATCATAGTGGTGGAAAACTTAACACTTTGTATACCTTTCTTTAGTCACCTTGGGTATGCGAACATTGATATTGGGTATACATTTTATGGCACTTTCATGGCACTTGGTGGTGACTGTCTAGGCAGTATACATGATAATTGAATCTCCACTAGGCACATTTGCTTATGTGCTATCGAGCAGTTCACCAATAGTTATGTCACTCAATGAAAAATTAATAAGTCTGTATATAGTATTATTGATACTGATTCTTGTACGGGTATCCTGGATAGAAAAGGGAATAGTCCTCATCACTAGAGATGAGCGGATCAATTTGTTGGACTCTGTTCCAAGGTCTAGGTTCCCGGTGTGGCTATTGATTAGAAATGGCTGGCACAACGTCATCTGTGCTCTATGTCACAAAGGCAATACTGCGCCAGCCCTGACAAATCAAATACCTCTCCGGAAGGCAAGAGATTCTCGGTTCTCCCCTCTAGCGGCCAGGTGCCACTTGTCTGAACGCTGGACTGAAGTCCTGCAAGTTGATCTTCTCATCTGTACTCACCACACTTCACATCAATGCTTGAAACAGAAATATTGTTATATTTACTGCATTGTATAGTGGCACTATCCAACTTACTTCACACATGTTACTACAATAGATAAAATCCATTACAAAATCAGAGCTCAGTTCAAAGAACACAGTACTTTCAAATATTGATATATGAAAGGGTATATAAACTGATATTTGATATTGTTAGTAACCTTTCAAATGGGGATGATTCACAAGATTGCACCACAATGTTCCCCTTTCATAGATTCCAGTTTTCTAATACTTTTTTTGAGACTGCATGATGGTTTTAGAGGAAAACTTGTTTGTCACTTTCTATTCATTGCACTCCTTTAACACCAACGTTAAAGACTCCTTAAATATGACCCTTTATTACCAGGTACTAGATTATGTTAGTGACACCCTCCTTCAAAAGGATTTGATCTCTGGACCTCTATTGCTTCATAACCATTTCCAGTTTTGTTTATGAATGTGACAAATTCTTGTTGGTACTTATGTGTATTGTGCTATCTTTTGTGAAATTCTAAATTTCTGTAACTATTCAAAACTTTTGTAATTGATGGGGTTTAAATCAAATATTTGTTATCAATTCACAGGTCATATATGCCTTAAATACTAGGAATGATGAGCACGAATCAGGAGTACAAGCCATTAAAGAAGCACATGAAGAAGAAATTCAGCAGATCCTTGCTGAAACCAGAGAGAAGATATTGCAATATAAGAATAAAGTGTCAGAGGAAACTGAGCTGAAACGAAAAATACAAGCACTGGAAGAATCATTAGAGGAACATAAAAAGTTGAAACACCAAGCACTTACTGAATTTGATGTTTACAAGCATCGGGTAGAAGATATACAACTTTGTGCAGAAGCCCAACATGTGCAAAGAGTTGTTACCATGTCACGAGAGGTGGAGGAGATAAGGAAGAGATTTGAGGAGCGGATACGAAGTTTTATGCAACTCCAAGTACAGTTTGAGAAAGACAAACGTACTGCCTTAGAAGAACTAAGAGCAACTCATAGATTAGAGATCCAAGACCTCCTAAAAGCACAACACAGTCAAAATGCTACTTTAAACAAGGGTCAGGAAACACTAGAGGAAATGCATCAATTACAATTGGAAGAACTTAATAAAAAGCTGGAAGACTTACGTCTGGAGAGGAAAAAGTTAGTAGAGGATTATGAAGGGAAGCTGAGTAAAGCTCAGGCCTTCTATGAACATGAGTTGGAAGCTTTGAAAAGGTCTCAGCACTTTACAGCCGAGAGTCTGCATGCTTGTAAGCAGAAAGAGTCCGAATTGAAGAGAGAATTTCAAACTCAAGAAGCTATCTTACAGAAGAACCTCGGCATTCTTAAAACAGAATTTCAGGTTGTACAGGAAGAAGCAGGAATTCTTCGAGAAAAGTGCCAAAAACTACAAGCTTCTCTCTCTACAGCAGAGAACAATGTTCAGGTAAGAGATTTGCAGGTTGACCCATTTTCTTAGATTCTAGTCTTCATAGAGTAAACAATTTTGCTCATATGTTTTAATAGTATATAAAAAAAACTTCCTTCTCACCCCCCACTGGGGGTGGTCTTTGTTGTCCTTTCTCATTCTCGGGTCCTTTACTAGAGGCCTGGGAGTTTGAAGGTTCTGCGCAGGGCCTTAGTTGTTCCCAGCATTGCGCTTTTCTAGACAAAGAGCTCAGATGTTGCTCCTGGGATCTGTTGTAGCCATTCTTCCAACTTATGGGTCACTGCTCCAAGTGCTCCTATCACCACTGGAATCACTGTTTCCTTCACCTTCCACATCTTCTCCAGTTCTCCTTCAAGGCCCTGGTATTTCTCTACCATCTCATATTCCTTCTTTCTGATGTTGCTGTCACTTGGCACTGCCACATCTATTATAATTGCTGTCTTCTGATCCTTGTCTACTATCACAAGTCTGGTTGGTTAGCCAACACCTGCTTATCCGTCTGAATCTTGAAGTTCCACAGGATTTTTGCCCTTTCAGTCTCCACCACTTTCCTGGGGTCACCTGGACTTAGGGGGACTTAACCCATGTGCTGTACAGATGTTCCTGTATACAATTCCTGCTACTTGGTTGTGGCGTTCAGTATACGCTGTTCCTGCTTACATTTTGCATCCTGCCACTATGTGTTGGATGGTGTCTGAGGTTTCTTTGCATAGTCTGCACCTTGGGTCTGGTCTTGTGTGATAGATTCCTGCTTCTATGGATCTGGTACTTAGTGCTCGCTCTTGTGCCGCTATGATTAGTGCCTCTGTGCTGTCTGAGTCCAGCTTTCTCCAGCCATTGGTAGGACTTCATATCAGCCTACTCCATTATCTGTCAGTGGTACATCCCATGCAGCGGCTTGTCTTGCCATGGCGCTTCATGTTCCTGATCTTCCTTCCAGATCCAGATCTGTTCTTGTTGCTGCCTTAGGCTTTCGCTCTGCATCTCATCTTTTGGTGCCATTTATCTGATGTATTCCTGGATACTCCTTGTTACTTCCGTGAGGGTGGCTTCGATGCTTATCAAGCCTCGACCACCCTCCTTTCTGTTGGAATACAATCTTTGGGTGCTAGACTTAGGGTGGAGACCTCCATGCATTGCGAGGAGCTCTTGTTTCTTCACATCTGCAGCTTCCATCTCTTCTTTTGGACAGCACACTATGCCATCAAGGTATCTGATAACAGGCAGGGCGTATGTATTGATGGCACAGATTTTATTCTTCCCATTGAGCTTGCTCTTCAGAACCTGTCTTACCCTGTGATGGTATTTTGGATGTTGCTGCTTTCCTTGCCTCCGCATCATGGTTACCGTATCCCTGTGGGATGCCGAGGTAATGCAATGTGTCCTGCTGTTAATTCCAGTCCATCAGTCTTGACTACCTTGCCTCTCTTTTTTCCCAACCGGCCTCATTTCTCTAGTCCGAAGGACATCCCAATGTCTTCACTGTAGATCCTTGTTAGGTGGATCAGTGAATTGATGTCTCATTTGTTTTTTATGCAAATTGTCTCTTCAGAGAGGAAGCGGACTAGAACTCTAGTGCCACCTATTGGAGGTAGCAATCCTAAAAGTCAATGTTGACCCATTTAACGAGCCTAGTTACATGACTTAGGATAAAAGCCAAGCCAGAATCTCCATTTGCAGACACTGTGTTTCGGGGTACTGCCCCTCATCAGTGCAAAGTGGGAGATCTGGTTTGGCTGTGAGAGAGGCGTCTGACCGATATCCAAGAAGTATCATTTCTCCTTGCGGAGAATGACATGCTAAGCATGTCGAGGTGAGGAGACTTAAAGCCGCAATGCTCCTCTGGGAAATATGCTAATTATGCAAATTGTCTCTTCAGAGAGGAAGAGGAGTAGAACTCTAGTGTTTTTCACATACAGCTTGATGTCATCCATGTAGAGGAGGGGGCTACCTTGCCTCTCTTTTTTCCCAACTGGCCGCATTTCCCCAGTCTGAAGGACATCCCAATGTTTTCACTGTAGATCCTTGTTTGGTGGATCAGTGAATTGATGTCTCATTTGTTTTTCGCATACAGCTTGATGTCATCCATGTAGAGGAGGGGGCTGATGGTGCTTCCACTCTTGAATCTGTATCCATAGCCAGACTCTGTAATTATCTGACTGAGTAGGTTCAAGCCTATGCAGAACAGCAATGGGTCAGTGCATCACCTTGGTATACGCCACATTTGATGGTCACTTGTGTTAGTTGTCTTGAGTCTTCCAATGTTGTTCCAATGTTGTTCTCCATAGCCCCATTGAGTTTCTGAGGAAGGTTCTTAGTTTCCTGTTGACATTGTAGAGAGCCAAGCATTCACAGATCCATGTGTGTGGCATTGAGTCATAGGCTTTCCTGTAGTCAATCTAGGCTGTGCAGAGATTGGACTGTCGAGAACTTGAGGCTCGAGCGACTGCTCTATCTACTAGGAGCTGGTGCTTAGAGCCTGGTGTCGGTCCCAATTCCTTTCTGAGCTGTATTCATGTACTGGTTCATATGGTTCTGCAGCTTGGTGGCTATGATGCCTGACAGGAGTTTCCATGTTGTAAGGCAGGTTATTTGGCAGTAGTTGCATGGGACTGTTCCTTTGTGAGGATCCTTTATGATCAGCACTGTTATTCCTTGTGTTAGCCAGGCTGGGTGGTGTCCTGCTTCTAGCAGTTGGTTCATCTGCTTTGCCATTCGTTCATGTGTAAGGGGTGTACCAAGATCACTTGATGCTCCACTCCCTTTTCTCATGTTGATATTATAATGTTCGTATATTGTATATATAATGCATGTTTAACTAGGGAAAGTGCAGTAGATAAGCAAGTCCTCTAGATGTCTTAGTAGTAAATAGTTAACATAGGAGGGGCCAACCGTGGGTAAGCCAGTTTGTTCCTGACATTTTAGTCAGGAGGGTCTGAGAGCCCGGACAGGGCGGGTGGACCCCGTAATGTTAATTAAGGAGCCCAGCTCGTCCAGGCCTTAGGAGCAGTGGAACACTGGGAAAGAGAAGGAAAGCAGGACAGCTACGTCATGAAGACCGTTGGCTACATAGGCAGATGCCTGAGTGTGTGGGGCGAAACGGACCAGGAACTCCTAAAGTTGGTCAGATGCATAGCTGTGGTGCTGGGAAGTATGGTGCGACCCGGCAGCGCTCCTATGGAGGCAAGGGACAGCACAATGACAGTGAATGTCAAACTGTGTAATGAACTGTCTGCTGTATCTTTATGTGAACTGGACGAGCTGTGTCAAGTGTTGAGTAAAGTTAACTGTTTCAAGTTGGACCTGGATGTTACACCCACGAACTGAAATGTATTTTGTTGGGATTTCATGTGGTATACTAATACAAAGTGGCAAGTATTTGTGAAGTCTAAAGGAAATTATACATGTATTTTTAATTATTTTAGAAATGTAAATCTGAAAATTGGGACATGCATTTATATTCAGCCTCCTATCATCTGATAGCACTAAATAAAATACTGAATTACCAATTGCCTCCAGAAGTCACATAATTAGTACATTAAGCCCACCTGTGTGTAATTTATCTCAATATAGCTACAGCTGTTCTGTGAAGGCCTCAGAAGTTTGTGTGAGAACATTAGGGACCAAACAGCATAATGAAACCAAGGAACACAACAGGCAGGTCAGAGATAAAGTTGTGGAGAAAAGTAAAGGATGGTTAGGTTATAAAAAATAAACCAAATTATGAACATCTCATGGAGCACTTGCATCAGTAATTGCAGTGAAAGGTGCTCCTACAAAGTATTCACTCAGATGGGCTGAATAGAAATCAAATGTATGTCACAATTTTCAGATTTTTATGTTTAAAATGATTAGAAAGCTATGTATCGTTTCCTATACGCTTGCAATACCTGGTACTTTGTGTTGACATATCACATAAAATTCTAATAAAATGCATTTGAGTTTGTAGATTCAACGTGATAAAAATAGGGAAAAATTCACAGGATATGAATAGTTTTTCAAGCAACTGTATAATAAAATGAAAAAAATAAAGCAGAACCAAAACATCATTGTCATACCAATTTACTGCTTTGCATTAATATTTCTGTAATACTTGCTCATTGAAAAGTGAATACGGTATGTTCCTCCATATATCCCTTTCCATGGGACGGACTCTGATTTGGCCTCCATTTAGGAGAATATGTTGGGGTTTACATCTTTTTTTGCTGTATGAAATATCGTGGCTAAATTCACTGTTCCAAAAAGTGGCAGGCAGTAAAAGTTTATACCTTGTGGCAAACTTTTTTTTCTTTTACAATGACTTCCTGTGGGTCAAAGACGCCACTGGTATATCTGTCATAGCCTTCTGTTAAACATACAAGTTTGGAGCTTTCCCAAACTTCATGGAAGACAACTTTTGAATGTTCTTTTTCAGTAATTTTGCTTTCTCATTTTCAGATGTGAATACAGTAGGTATTTTTGTTGGTAACCAAAAAGACTCTAGAAGATGGACCCTCACCCTTTATTTCTCTTCTGATGTTTGATATAGTCAGATGCTAAAAAATAAGGTTCCCATAGGGATCATTGATCCTAATACATAATTTGCATTTATTGATTGCACTCTTAGTTTAGTATGCATGTTCCATAATGTCTGAACATGTGTGTACGGAAAAAAAATCAGCTGTACAGATTAAAAAAATGGCAAAATTATGTATTTCAATTCTATAATTGTTTATAAAAGGCAATGAAAAATAGATTTATGTTTGCTTAAATGTAGTGACAATGCATGGAATCAGGCTGATATTTCAGGAGGCCTTATGGAAGAGCTAGCTTGATAAATGCTTGTAGCCAGCATATGTTTGTTTCTAGGTTGATAGATGAAGTCACTGCCACCTTATGAAGGAGTTTGCCATTTATTGCTGTAAGATTAGACAGATTCACTGTCACGGCTGCTTTCTGTTATATATTTTGTATGTTCCCTTAGGTCCTTCAAAAACAGCTGGAAAATGTGAAGCAGGAGGAGATGACTTTACTTAGCAAACAGAAAGACATGGAAAGTGAGATAACAGCTGCTCGGGAGCGTCTACAGCAGCAGGCTACAGAACTTGTGCTAAAAGCCAGTGAGTGTGAATTTTTACTGTTCTAACCAATCATTATAGTTTGCATGATATCATTACCATTTTATTACCATATTTAACCAGTGCTTAGTCTGTGATTTTTCCTTGAAGCTGTGCTATTTTCACTAGTTCTTTAGGTTCCTGGTTTAATGTACGGTAATATCACAAAACTGGCTGTGGATCTTCTGGCCTAAGATGACCCTAGCACAGGAGTAAGCAGTTAATTTTCCCAATGGGCCGCATGAGAGACCATCACTGTTGGGAATGGCCGAACTAATACATTAGGCTGAAATTAATTTTGCTCAATATTAACATCAACTTATTATTATTATTATTGTTAACAACAATAATAATATTGCTTAATATTGAGCATAATAATAATTTTATTTTTATAGCGCCAACATATTTCGCAGCACTTTACATTATAGAGGGGACTTCTATAGACAATAGACATTACAGCATACCAATAAACACATAGATCAAAACAGATACCAATAGGAATGAAGGCCCTGCTCGCAAGCTTACAATCTGCAAGTATAATTAAGTATGTTAATTAGCTGCTACTGATAATATATATATTACGATAGGGCTAATTGTAACATGTATTCTTATCAGTAACAGCTAATCAACACCATATAATTTACTGCTGTTCATAAAGTTTGCAAAAAGTAGAAAATCATGCTACTCCTGTTATGCAGCCATTCTACCTTAATCAACATCTTCCCCCACACAGTATGATGTCCCCACAGCTCTTCACACAGTATGATGCCATGATGCTGTAAGGGTCGGCCAGGACTATAGTCGTGGCCAGAGACACTAAAGCACCAGTGTCCCGGCCTTCCCTCACAGAAAATTGCAATCCACTCTTTGGCATACCTGCGTCTCCAGGTTCGGGTTCCCCTGGGCACTTCCCAAGCGGCGATGGCCCCTCTCCGAGACACAGTCCTTGGTAACTTGAACGGTTTCTTTACTGACAACTTCACACAAGATATTCACAGTTGGCACATCGTAGATAACACATTCGTCTTTACTTGCATCCTCCGCTTTCCCTACTTTGGTGACGCTTCTATACGGCACGTGCCCAGACCGGACCGTCTTAGACAGCTTCCCAGAGTTTTCCTGGCTCAACCTTGCCATGATTACAATTCCTTCTGCCTGTTTCTCCCCAGACTTTAAATCATCTGCCACCTGGTTTAGTCGCCTCTGGAAAAGCATCTGACCCGTCTGTGCTGTTCCCTGTGAGGCTACAGCATCCTTCTGTTCCTCACTCCGTCCGACTCTCGCCCTAAGAGCGTCCGCCCAGGCTACGAGTCGCCACATCTTCTCTACTGCTTTGGTCCACTAAACTGATGTCCAATGGACGTGATAACTTGGACTGTCGCTGCTTAACGTTGCATGGCTGCCAAGCCATCCTGGGCCTATAGCCCATGTGGACACTTCGGGCACCCTGGCCCCGTCTGAACTAACTTCCTTGTAACCTAGCCTTAACTCCCGGCAGCCCCTCCTACACTTAACCCTATCCTACTAAGAGCTCTATGTACTAGAGTGCCCCCCTCTAGTGTCCAAAGGGTGCACTACACTTTCCCTATTCTGTAAATGGCAAAACCTCGAAATGCAGAAAATATTATCACAACTATGTGCAAATAAAAGCAACAATGAAACATAAATATAAACAATAGTAATACCCAGAAAGGTGTAGCAGTACCATTTCATATGTGTGGTAATACATGTGAACATGCAGCAGTACCATTTATCAATGAGTAATAAATACAGCGTTGAACATCTTACTTAACCCCTTTACAATGCCCCCACAGCTCCCCACACAGTGTGATGGCCCACAGACCTCCCAAATAAATAGTATGATGGACTCCACAGCTCCCCACACAGTATGAGGCCTCCACAACCCACCAAACAGTATGATCCGCCACAAGATCTCAATCAGTATGATGGCCTATACACAGTATGATGTCTCCACATGCTTCCTTCAAAAGAGAATGACAATAAGAAAAAAAAAAATAAAATAAGCAAATGCTACTCAACTAGCCCCATTACCTTGACACACTGCTCCAGTCTTTTCTGTTTGCAGACTGAGATTGTACAGCAGGCGCGATGTAATTACATCTTTGCACGTCCTATACTGACTCTCAATCGCACAGGTTGAATGGTGGAAGCCGATAGCTCCCGCCTCCACCATTATATCCACCGGTCTCTGCAACCTAAGGATGCAGATATTGGTGAAATCGAGATGCTAGGCAGGTGACGGGCATTCTAAGGGGCCACTGTTTTTAGCTCATTAGCTTAAACGATCCACAGACCCGGGCAGAAACAGCCAAAAAGTCAGATGTAGCCTGCATGCTGCAATTTGTCCAGGTCTGCCCTAGCTGAAGGAAGCGACTTGATCAGAAATTAAATACATGCACCAGTCATACCACAAGCAGAGCCAAAGGTTGCATGTGTGTAATTCTGCAGTCCAGTATTTACTGTGATATGTCCCCAAAGGTGTCCATATCCATGTACATTGTAGTGCAGCAGGGTTGGTGCAGTGTGACAGCAAATTTAATGTCCAAACAACTCACACAGTGCACAGCACATGGTATCCTACGGATCGCAGCCGAGGCGTCAAAACAGTCCGTACACGAGATTGGTTGCTGAGGGCGACTGCACCACCGTATCACATTGCGGGGTGTCAGGCGTTCGCTGCTCTTGGCTCTGTATTGCCTGACACAGGCTGGACGCTGCAGAGCCACCTGATCTGCTACTTGCAAACAAACACTGACACACCAATACCCTATACTGCAGGGTTTTTTAACTGGTATCTGTGGCCATGGGCCAATTGTAAGATCCGGCTTGGAGGAAGCGGACCGCCCCAGTATGATCCTGTAGTCTGCTTCAAAAATAAAAGCTCTTACCGGGTTTTCTTGAACATTGCCGTGGCCAAATAGCTTGACCAGGTCAACTCATACTTTTACTTTGCCTTGTGACTCACAGGCATCCTGCTGTGAATACAAGGCAATCCAGCAGGTCTAATAGGACTCCGTCCGCATCCTGGGGGATACATACTGACCCTCGCATATGATCCCCCTCACTGCCTCTGATATCCCCCCCCTCCCTCTGTTCAAACTTGTGGGGTTGAACACTTGTCACCATACAGGGGGGTCCATGACAGGGCATCTGCATTTCCCTGCAATTTCCCCGCCCGATGTTCAACGGTGAAATTAAAATAGAAACCATCTGGTGGCCCGATCATTCCTCTCCTTGGCATTCCTTATCCATACCAAGGGTGAATGATCTGTCACCAAGCGAAACAGTCGACCAAGTAAATAATAGTGTAGGGATTCCAAGGCCCACTTAATGGCAAGGCACTTCTTCACTACGCTATAATTTTTATCGGCTGGGGTGAATTTCCTACGTAGGTAGGTGACTGGATGTTCCTCCCCGTTCACCTCCTGCGACAAGACCACTCCTAGGCCCATGTTAGAGGCATCCGTCTGTATGATGAAGTGTTTGTGGCAGTTGGGGCTAATGAAGATGGGCTGCCCGCACAGGCCACCTTCATGGATTGTGGCGCTTCCTCCGCCTGGGGGTTCCATGACCGATTTCTTTCCCTTGAGGAAATCGGTTAAGGCTGTTGTTCTCCCCAAAAAATTAGGTATAATCTTCCAGTAATACCCCACGATTCCTAGAAACGCTGTAAACTGTTTGGTGGTAACAGATCGGGGCCAGTTCTGAATAGCCTCGATTTTATTCATTTGGATGTTGATATAGTGGGGAAAAAAAGTATTTAGTCAGCCATCAATTGTGTAAGTTCTCCCACTTAAAAATATGAGAGAGGCCTGTAATTGACTTCATAGGTAGACCACAACTATGAGAGTCAAAATTAGAAAATAAATCCAGAAAATCACCTTGTCTGACTTGGCAAAATTTATTTAGCAATTCAGTCCTGCATATTGGCCACGTGCTCAATGACACTCTTATGTGGCGTAGGTTCCGTCTCCCACGTCTCTTTGGCTACGTCCAGCAGAGCCCTAGGATGCCTGCCATACCGTAGCTCAAAGTGTGAAAATCCTGTGGAAGCCTGCGGCACCTTGAGAATGGCAAACTTCATGTAGGGTAACAACATGTCCCCAGTCGTATCCATCCTTGGAGACTATCTTCTTCAACATGGATTTGAGGGTTTTGTTGAAGTGCTCAACTAGTCCGTCGGTCTGAGGGTAGTACACCGACATGCGCAACTGCTTTATCTTGAGGAGCCTGCACAGTTCCTTTGTCACTTTGGACTTGAAAGGGGTCAGTGAGGATCTCCTTCGGTAGCCCAAGGCGACAGAACATGGCAAACAACTCCCGGGCGATAAGCTTAGCCGAGGTGTGATGAAGTTGAATGGCCTCCAGGTACCGGGTGGCGTAGTCTACAAGATCCATCGCAATCCACTCAAAAGGTACCTCTATAATGGGCAGAGGCACCAATGGATTCCGGTAGTTCACGGTGGGTGAGGTTAGTTGGTACTCCGGACACGTATCACAGTACCTCAGGACCTCAGCTTAGATCTCAGGCCAAAAAAAAGCTGCAGTATGTGCTCCTATGTCTTTTTGACCCCCAAATGCCCTCCCAGCATATGGGTGTGAGCCATGTTGAGCACCGCCCGATGGTAGAATTTGGGCACTACCAGTTGTTCGAACACCTCACCCCAGATTTTATCAACCCTGTATAATAACTCCTGATTGATCGCCATACGTGGGAATACCGTCTCAGTAGCCGGTTGCTGAGTCTCCCCATTTACCTCGATAACTCGTTCCGGTGCCCAGGTCAGAGTGGAATTCTGGAACTAAGCTGCCCCGAACTTACCAGGGGACACTTCCAGCTCGGGAATCGGTGGGGTCTCCTCAACTTCTCCTGCCAATACCTCTACGGGAAACCTATTGGGGTTACACTCTGTCCCTAGGTTGGCGACCACTACGGCAGGTATCCTTGGTTGGGGATCTTTGGGTTCCATACCCGGAATAACATTTACCCTGAGAGGATTATCCCTGGTCTTCCCCAGGAACCAGAACTGGGGCAAGTCTTTTCCCAACACAGTCCCATATGGAAGGGTCTTCACCACTCCCATCACATGTTTTATTTCTCCACATGGTGTGGAAAACACAACCTCCGCGGTCTGGTACTCTCAGAGTTCCCCATGTATACACATCACCCCCACTTTCCGTAGTGCTGTAGTGCAGCTTGACCAGGTCAACTCTTGGTTTTACTTTGCCTTGTGATTCTCAGGCATCCTCCTGTGAATGCAAGGCACTCCAGCTGGTCTATTAGGACTCTGTCCGCATCCTGGGGGATACATATCGACCCTCGCGCATGATCCCCCTCACTGCCTCACAACATATATAAGTTTGTTAACTGTGTTAAAAGCATACATATGAGGGGCGATCCAAAAGTAATGATGACCGGTTATTTCTATTGCACACAGAAATTAAAATAAAATGTTTTCTTCTCTCTTAGGTACCCACTAGTCCAGGAAAAAAAAAATCACTTAAATAGGCCACGATTCCCGGGAGCTACATTCATTTGAATATGAACTGCCAAGGAGTGAACATCAAAATGGAAAAAAACGAGCTCAGAGCGGTCATCAAATACCTCTGCTTGAAAAAAATGTCTTCCAAAGACATACACAGCGACTTGGTGGAAACATTGGGGGACTCTTCTCCATATTCCACAGTTGCACACTGGGCCAAGGAATTTAAGCTGGGAAGAACATTGACGGAAGATGAACATCGCGAAGGACGCCCATCCACGTCAGTCAATGAAGAAAACGTGAAAAAAGTTGAAGAAGTTGTGTTGGCAGATCGAAGAGTGACTATCAGGCATGTGGCTGAGGTCACAGGGATCTCATATGGCAGTATTCAAAGAATCCTTGCAAAAGAATTGCATATGAGAAAGGTCTCCGCGCGTTGGGTGCCAAAAATGTTAACCGACGAGCAAAAGAAGAAACGAGTTAACATTTCAATAGCAAATCTCGAAAAGTTCCAAGCAGACAAGGAGAATTTTTTGTCACGTTTTTGACCATGGATGAGACCTGGAACCACCACTTTGATCCCGAAACTAAACAACAATCGATGACATGGAAACGAGCCGACGAACCGACGCCGAAGAAATTCAAAGTGTCAAGCTCAGCAGGGAAGGTTATGGCATCCGTTTTTTGGGACGCTGAAGGAATTATTATGGTGGACTATTTGGAGAAGGGAGCCACTATTACGGGCTCCTACTATGCAGAACAAATAAGACGATTGCGGGAGGCTATCAAGGAGAAAAGGCGCGGCAAACTGCGGGCTGGAGTGCTGTTTCACCAAGATAACGCACCGGCTCACAAAGCTGCAGTTGCCATGGCTACCATTCAAGAAGCGGGCTTTGAACTGGTGGAACACCCCCCCCCCATTCGCCAGATCTAGCCCCCAGTGACTTCTTTCTCTTTCCTCGGCTCAAGGAACACCTCCGGGGCAAGAAATTTGACGACAGTAGCGACGTGATAACCGCTGTTGGGGAGTTTTTTGAGGGTCAAGATCAAGAATTTTTTTCGAAGGGAATTCTAAGTTTAGAAAAGAGATGGACTAAATGTATAGACTTGTTAGGAGACTATGTAGAAAAATACATTTTTTTTTTTACTATATTCATTCTGTTTATTATTGATTATCATTACTTTTGGATCGCCCCTCGTACACAGACCTGAAAATAAAAATGATCCATGTTGACTGGTATATACTTCCACTTGAAGAATTTATATGTTATTTTGCAGGTCACATTGGGATGCTGCAAGCTACACAGATGACACAAGAGGCCACCATACAAGACCTGGAATCTGAAAAGGCTAGAATAAAGGAAAAAATAGGCCGACTAGAAGAAGAACGGGCAATGTTGCAAAGTAAAAATCAAAATCTTGATGAACGCCAAAGGCAGCAGATCCATGCACTGGAGAAGGTTAGAACCTCATGTCTTCATATTAATAAACTACAAGCTTAGTTAGTTACAGCTGTCTAACTTATAATGTACGCTAATGTTACATCTTTGTCCAGTTATCAGTATGCTATGCTAGATTAGGGTCATTGGTGCCTGTCCAGTGTACTCATTCAACAGTACGTCATGTCCCTTCTACTATTTTGATATCAAATATGTTAATAGTTTTTCCTCTGTGCTACTCAGGAGAATTAATTGAGACTGGTGATTCATACATCAGTCTTAATCAAAAGTCCGATGAAGTAAGATGTACCAAACTTAAAGACAGCCGCCTCGTAATGATTTTGGCAGATCTTTAAGCTGTCTGAGTAGCAGAATCATTCTCCAAAAATGAGCTGGAGTAGATTTTAGATACATGACGCCTTCTGACATATCTTATGGTGAATCTCGTGAGCAGCATTGACCAGCTAAGCCCTAGCGACGTTTTAGAAAAATGTTATGGTTTATGTATTGAAACCAAAAGGCACAATATTTTTACTTACTTACATGTGTGCATGGCCTTTATACTCTAGTTTTCCAGTATCTGCAAACAGAGGAACAAATCAGATGCTTGTTGTATGCACTTTTTTTATGTGTATGACCTGTCCTAATTTTCACTGTTATGACTACTTCTCTATTATTCTGTGTGAATGTGAAAAACAGAAAAACAGAGGAAAAACACAAAATACACAAGTCCAAAAAATAGTGTGAAAAATTAAATTTAATTATGTTGATTACATGAACAAGTGAGGTAAGGGTGTGGGAACACCAGGAGAAAAAATGGACACACCACAAGGGACTAAGGATATGCACAATATGTAACTAGCAGCCACAAGATGAGGTATATTATCTAAACCAGGTGTCCCTAACCGCCGGTCCGCGGCCCAGCACCGGGCCGCTGCAGTGCCCTTGCCGGTCCGCGGACACAAGGGGAGCCAGGGGCGGTCAGTGGCATAGCGGGGGCTGGGGCGGCGCGCAGCAATTCTTAGATTGCCGTCATGTGTAGCGGCGACCAGGGAGCGATCAAAGCAGCTCCGCTGCCTGCAAGAGGGAATAGCAGGAGTGGAGCTGCAAGGACCCGTCCAGCTTCCTGCCCGCCGCCCGCGCTTCCTGTCTCTGACTGACACAGAGAGGAGCGCGCCGCTGAATGACGTCATCATTCAGTGGCCGCTGCTGTGTCAGAGCGAGGAAGCGCGGGCAATGCTGCGGACAGGTGAGAGGAGAGAAGTGGTGTGTGTGTGTATATATAATGTGTGTGTGTGTGTATGTCTGTCTGTGTGTGTGTGTATGTCTGTGTGTGTGTGTGTGTGTGTATATATAATGTGTGTATGTATGTGTGTGTATATGTATGTCTGTGTGTGTATGTATGTTTGTCTGTGTTTGTGTAGGTTAGCCCGGCCCTGGAGGAGATGGGGACATGAGGAGAAGACCGTGATGGGGAGAGAAGGCCATGATGCCTGGGGTGATGGGAGAAGGCCATGATGGGGGTGATGGAGAGAAGGCATTGATGGGAGTGATGGGGAGAAGGCAGTGATGGCAGTGATGGGGTGATGGGGTGAAGGGAGTGATGGGGTGAAGGAAATGATGGGGGTGATGGAGCAGGCAATGATGGGGGTGATGGAGCACTCATTCAAAACCTATGGTGAGTTGAGTCACATTATAAATGTTATTTAATTATAAGTATGCACTGCTACACTACAACTGCGTCCATAGCCCCGCCCCCTTATGACCAAAGCCCCGCCCCTGCCACACCTCCATCCCCACCCTGCCGGGCCATGGAAGAATGGTCTTGCTTGAAACCGGTCCCTGGTGCAAAAAAGGTTGGGGACCACTGATCTAAACAATAAAGTGCCTATATGTAAAATTGCATACGGCCTGATAGTATCAGCATATGTGTATATATAGAATTGATGTCTAGATGCTGCAAGGATAAAACAATATAGAATAATAGGTATGGAGGAAAATGGGTGCAAAAAGATAAAGTGCCTGTGCTGAAAGTGGCAAGAAATAATCCGCCACATGTACTAAAATCGCTTATGATTCAGACAGTTAAAAAAAATAAGTGCTGAATGATGATAGCTAAATCCTCGCATAAATACCTTTAGCATGTGCAGATTGTCCCTTGGATGCGCCCTCCCCGACGCGCGTTTCGGCGTCTGCCTTCATGTATTCAGTGTTTTTCCTCTGTTTTTCTGTTCATTTTATTGATATTTCTGTCCATCAGTAACACATGGCATAATGATATGATATATTTTCATTTACAATATTTATGGCCATTTATTTTATATGTACTGTACCTTTGAGGTTTTCTTTTAATCTAACCTTCTCTGTGAATCTGTAAAATGAACTTTCTGTGGAACAAAATTGGACCTTATTAGAAGAGAATCCTGACACTTGAAATACATGTGATTTGCAGAGTCAGAACTCTTGACTCTTGAGTCTCCATAGCCCTTGACCTGGTCTTCCAAGCTATCATGATCCATTAATAATATTATGTCTTCTTATTCATAGAGGAGCATATTACATTATTAGTACTGAGTTTGATCTCCAGAGTATGTACACCTATAGACATATGACAAATGACTATGTCGACGTGTTAGTAGTTATTTTAGGTACTGAAAAAGATTCTTGTTATAAGAAGTCCTTTCATAGTCCCTAATGACCACTTTTTGCTGGTAGTATTCTTGCTAGACATACAGTATACTGGAGGAATTTATATAAGTGGATGTTTAACATCCAACTCCACTAACAGGTCCATAGACCACATCTCTTCACTCTTGTGGACACTGGTGTTGTAGTAGTCCCTTTATGTTAAGAAACATGTATAGAGCTGTTGTGACTCCAGATTCTCTATCACTTCATTTTGCAGGCAAATATGACCACATTTCCATACTACAGACAACAGTATTTTAGTTTTTAATGTGAGTGGGTGGACTAACAGTAAGGGTACCGTTACACATAGCGATGCACAAGCGATCCCGACAACGATATGGATCGCTGGTGCATCGCTAAGTGGTCACTAATGAGCTGCCACACAGGCAGATCTCACCAGCGACATCGCACGGATCGGGGGTCGCTACTTACCTGTCAGACGCGGCGATCCTGACGTCCTCCCGCCCGCGTCCACGCGTCGCTCGTCGTCACAGCAGGAAGCGCCGCAGGAAGCTGACGACGAGAAATGATCCAGGACCTTCTCGCGCGACCAGCGATAACCAGCGGGGGAGCCGGTCGGAGGTAAGTATCACATGTAGCGATATCGCTAGCAATAGCGCTGCTACGTCACAAAATCGTGACTTTACAGCGATATTGCTAACGATATCGCAGTGTGTAACGGGGGCTTAAATGTTCCAAAGACACCATGTGCAATCACATTTTAAGGCTTGATTCACATGTAATAGTAGCCTTGTGTGTAGCCAAAAATCCCAGCATGATAACCTAGCCTTATAGAGATGTTAACTAGGTGTCATTTCATTTCATTTACTGCCTGAAAAATTATAATATAGTTTTTTTCTTAATTTGTCCTGCATACTGTGGTAGATCATCTCACTTCTCACAGAGGTAGACAAAGGAATGCTGTCTCTTTAAATTCTCCACTGGTTTATTTAGGTACAGCATAAACCAGGGCAGGGTTTACAACATAAACACAGCCTTTCTGGCCTAATGGGAAAACAACACATAAACAAATGGCACAGTCTGTGTTGCTTTGGGGATCTGCCCTCTTAGGAAACAAGCTTAGGAAAAAAAAGTCCAACTTTCCTTTATATTCACATTCAGCTTTGGAGTTCACATCAGGCACACCCAACACCAAATGACTCAGAAGGCTTACTATTTACCTCCTAAACCGCACCCTGGGGTGGAGATATGGTGAACAGCCTCCCACCCACTCTACAGCTGTTCACTAAACCTAGCTGGAGCATTTTTCTATGTTCATATGACTGAAGCTAACAAACTGTCATGAGGATGACTGTGAGGGTTCTAAGGGGGAACCCGAAAGTGGACCCTCTAGGTCGTGGCTCCAGAGCCCCCGAGGGCGAGCGGACTTGGTGATGACCACCCCCTGTACAGGGAGTGTTAGGGGCAAGCCCAAGGGAGATGGGACCACGACGGCTGGAGCCAAAAGGGTGACTTACGGCAACACAGGAAGGTTGAGGAGGAAGACCGACGTGAAGCCGGAGCGTAGGTGTGTACCGACAGGTACCAAAAGCGGAGGACCACAGGAGGCACAGGGCAGGCTGGGGGCTGATGCTGAAAAAGAATAAGGATAAAAATGAGACAAGGGAGCACAGGACTGACAGGTACTTGCAGAGACACGGGGCTGACGGACAGTGTCAGAGGTACGGAGCTGACAGGCAGGGTCAGAGTACAGGAGCTGACAGGCAGGGTCAGAGTACAGGAGCTGACAGGCAGGGTCAGAGGTACAGGGGCCTGAGGACGAGGAGTGACAAGATGAACAGGCGTCTTACCGGAGGAGACGCCGAGAAGAAATACCTGGTGGGCGCTGCCATGATGGGGTAGAGCCACGGGGTCATGACCTCCCAGGAGGATCAGCGGTGAGGCGAGCGCTGCGGCGCATGCGCGAGCCCCCAACGTGCCGCGACCCCGAGAAGGCAGACGGGGAGTGGCGCAGGGCCATGTCAGGAGCGCGCCGGGAGGCGGGAGTGGCCGGGCGAGAAGACAGGTGAGTGGGCGTAACAATGACACGTCCCCCTTGAAGACCTGGACTTAGACAGTCACGTTGGGTAATAAGTAATAAATCACAGTTCTTCTTTAGAGATGGTGTGATTTGTGTCCCATTTTAAATGGATTTAGTTCCCTCTGGTGGTGAAGAGGTTAACAACCCTTTCTATGCTGGTCAGAAGCATGCAGCTCCATTTCAGCTGCTTCTGATCTGGTCTTTACATCTTCCTATAAAAACTGGTCAGACCTTCTTGTCCCTGTCTGTGAAAGATTTGTCTTCCTTTGCTGTGTGCTAAAGCTAAGTGGTTGTACTAGAGTTGTTGTAGTAGTGTTCTGTGGTTTTCTGTAATACGTGTGTGTTTATCTCCTGGTCCCTGTTGCTGTTTCGTTTATTCCTCTCTGTGCCTATCCTCCCTAGTTATCCCTGTTTTGTCTTTTTGTCGTTTACCGTACATTTCTGTCTCATGCCTCATAGGGTGGGGGAGGGAACAGATCAGAGTTTAGCAGGAGCATAGTAAGGTCAGAGACTCTGGCCTCTTTACCTTCAAGAGTAACCCCAGGACAGGGATAGTTAGGGTCCCACTTCCAAGAACAGTTTGAGGCCGCCCTTTCCTCACCGTAACAGCGTGACACAACATTGGTACTTTGCCTGTGACTTTGTCACAATGCCTTTCAGTTGTATGCTATTGTTTGTTCACTGATACACTGTGAAGTAATGCTAATCACATCACAAAATTTTTGTAAGATCTTTAAGGTTGTGCTAATGCACCATATTGTGAATTACTGCACTTCTTAGATTTTCCTTGAATTATTCATATTGCTCTTTTTACAGACTTAATCACAGTCATCTATGTGTAGTCTTAATGAAAATCTGTACAATGAAATAGCACCTTTTAATAAAAACCAGCACACTAAAGGCCCCGTTACACACAACGATATTGTGAACGATATTGTTGCAATGTCACCAGTTTGGTGACATTGCAGCGATGTCGAAATGACATTGTTGCGTGTGACAAGTAGCAATGATCAGTTGGCTGATCGTTAATCGTTGCCAAATGGTCTGGGCCATAAATCTATCGTTGGTTTCCCGCTGCACAGCACACATCGCTGTATGTGACAGCGAGAGACCAACGATCAGCGAGCTCCCAGCGCCATACAGCAGACGCTGGGAGCTGGTATCCAGGGTAAACAGCTGGTAACTAAGCCGCGTGGCTCTTGGATACCCGCTGTTTATTCTGGATACCAGCGTGCACGCTGGTCCTGATCGCTGGTGAGTCTGTCTATGTGACATAGTTAGCAATCAGCTATGTCCCAGCGATCCCATCCACGTCAGATTGTTGGTGGGATCGCTGGGACATTGAAGCGTGAAACGGGGCCCTAAGGCACAGTTCAGACGAGCACTGAACTTGGTGAACCAGTTGCTTGCATCTGCATGTGGAAAAAAGCCGATGTACGCTAATACAGAGGCAACAATTGGATTGTTTCCCTGTGTGTGATCCATTGCTCACAAAGACTGTATTACAGACGGAAAATAAATGTTTATGTGTATGTAGGCCACTTTCACACAGCTGTATTTTGGGCAGGATTTTACATCAGGGCTTATTCAGATGTCTATTTTTCGCATATAAACTCTATGTTTTTCACAGATAGCTCACAGATTATAGTTTATGGGGCTCTTCACATGTCTGTTTTTTGCTGGCAAGTGGCCCATAAAAACACAGAGACATGTCCGTTTTTGGTCCTAGATACGGATCAAATTCATTCATACAAGTCTATGGGTTAACAAAAAACTTGGACAATACACTGATGGCATCCTAATTCTGTCCTTGTACTGTCCATCCAGGTGTTGAAACAGTCAGGTCTGGGTCCTGCTCTGTCCCCCGTTTATTTTGGCACATATCGAGGTGAACTACATGAGTTCAGAACCATTCTGACTGGGTTCACCTTGTTGCGGTAGGATCATGAGATGGGAGCATAGGATTGCAGCCGATTCACTCTGTGAAGTAAAATATGTTTTTAAACAGGCAGGAAAATGTTTTACCTCACAGAAATCAGCAGCTGTGATCCCATGCTATCCTGTCAGTATACTCTCCTTTGCTTCCTCATCTGCCCAGAAGCTGTGGTATGATCAGACCATGTTCCTGTACGGTGGGACACGGCCATTAGACAGTACACAGCAGGGGCACATTTATAAGATTATCTCAGCACAGGAACAAGGGCCGGCTCCAGATTTTTGTGAGCCCCTGGCAAAAGACTCCCAGTTGGCCCCTTTAACAGATACCACAATTTTTTGCATCATGAGCAAAGATACAGCAGAGAAATATAGGTATAGTACAGTGACAAAGATTTCACTTCTTACATTACATGAGTGAAATCTATTGTAAATTCTGCAGAAACTGGACAGTATAGAGTCCTCCATGTAAACAAGTAGATCAGAGCAATAATCATTACATAAATTGTGATAAAGGGACAGCTGGCCACCTCAAAACTATAATAGGGCGACAGGATACCCCTATAAATATGCATGAAAACTTAAAAGGATGGAGTCAGAAAGTCTGTCTATAATGAAAACAAAAAAGTCTTTATTACTACATAATACAACAATATTTAGTAAAATATTTTTCCACCAGAATTAATAGTAGATTATAAAGGACTCAGGCAGAGCGAGTCTGGGAGTCAGCACCAAACATTATAGTAAAAGGATCGCGAGAATCATGTTCCTGGGAAATAGACCCAAGTTAAATAAACGTGTAAATATGCCTTTAAAGGGCCAAAAGTGTAGTGGCTAGTTCAGGACTGATCTTTACCCATGTAGATCCCAGTGTGACTTCGGACTCACAGCCCCTACTCGCTTTTAGTGTTGGCTTCCTCGGGGGGCCATGACATGATGTGTGTCTATGATGTTATATACTGTATATTTGCCTTCGTCAGCTGTTACAAATCAGGGACACCTATCGCAGAGACTGCACGCGTGATACCAGCGCCGGAAGTTGCATCACCACATGGCTTCCCATGCGACGCGAGATGTCAGGGAGCCATGTCCATGGCAACCGTGACCTGCAAGCGCCGATGACGATGCTCCGGATAGCAAGCGTCACAGGCATGTGCACGTGTTCTCTGAAAGAAGCTAAGTCATGATCGCAAATAGGCTAGAATAGAGTTCGATCTTGTATCAGTTACTTGTGCTAAATGAAATAACATGGATCAAAGAATTTTCGATTCAAGGTGAGAGGAACATGATTCTGTAACAACCCTGCCGGCATCACTGCATGACCTCCCATCCCTCACACACCAACTTACTCACTGCTCCAGGCCTTGCTGTGTGTTCTGTCTGCTGCTGGCTCCATGTGTGCCTCTTGCTTCCTGCCTGCTCTCTGCATGCTTCCTGGTTGTGTGCATAGGGGGGCGGCACCAGAACTCTCTGGTTCTTATGGAATCAGGGTGCACCTGTCTAATGTGTCCCTGGCCAATTACTAAGAGGCCTCTAGTATTTAGGGCAGCTCCACCCGGTGGTAGCTGCTTAAGCAAAGCTTTAACTCAGTGTCTTGCTGCTGAGTAAGCCAGGTCCTGTCCTATGTGTCGCCTTCTCTGGAGGCTTTATTCCTAGCCCATGTGTCTCTGTACCTTGCCTAGTACCTCCGTCCGCCCTCCAGGAGTCAGGCAGGAAGCAAGAGGCACACATGGAGCCGGCAGCAGACAGAACACACAGCAAGGCCTGGAGCAGTGAGAAAAGACTGTAATGTATCAAGCGACCCTCCCCAGATGCAAAAAATGTCATCGATGTACCTCTTCCACACCAAGGCATGACTGCGGAAGAGGTCATCTTTGTATATAACACAATCTTCAAAATGGGCTACGTAGCAATTTGCATACGGAGGTGCAGTGTTCGAGCCCATAGCAGTCCCCTTGGTTTGTAAGTAGTATGTGTCCTCAAAAAGAAAGTAATTTTTGGTTAGAATGATGGACAGAAGCTCACAACATAAGATTTATTTGTTCACAATGAAAGTCGGACAACTCGAGCAGTCTGTGCACTGATTTTATACCCTCCACATGGGGTATAGACGTGTATAAATCTTTGATGTCAAATGTCACTAAAATGGCATTCGGAGGGATACAGCCTAAATTTCAAATAATTTCCAGGAAGGCCCCTGTGTCTAATAAAAAAGATGATGTACGTTTAATGAGGAGTGTTAGGATTTTCTCGAGATATTTGGAGATGGGGAAAAGATGGACTCTGTGGAAGCCACAATGGGTCTCCCTGGTGTGCTACCGCGTCCCAGCTGCCACACAGAACGCTCACCCAGCAACGGTAAGACACAACGGGCACTCCCCCACCTTATACCAGCACTGGATATCGATTGACGCCACCTTATTCAGCTATATGACATTATTATTTTCTACAGAGAGACGGCCACTGGTGCCTCCTCACTTACTACTGGTATGTAGGCTATCTAGATTTTGGACCATCTATTAAACACTGACCATGGCTTATTCTGCTTATCACAGCGGACCTATTCTCCCCTCAGGTCTTGTTTTAGGCCCAATCACTAAGAGCTCACATTACAACATAGTGGTGTGTCCCTCTCTTCATTTTGTAATCTTGATCTCCACTATTGCTTGGATTCTCTGGTTTACAATATGCACTGTGCTATAATGTGATCGATGTCTCTGTACATTATGTATACTATATCCTGTATCCAGATAACCCATATATTGTGTAAATACTTACTTTCTTTTATATTTGTCACTTTTATTTTTTATTTTCAGTACATTGATGAAGGTCATACAGACTGAAACGTCTTAATGTATGTACTGTACGTTATTAAATCACCTTTCTGCATTGGAATATACTTGTGTGTGCCAAGTTTATATATACTGAAGTTCACGGATTGGCATCCTACTTGTGCACCATGTTCTAGGGTTGTGCCAACGGTTTTGTTCTTTGTAATAGTGAATGACCTATGAAAAAAACTGTCTTTCACAACCTCCCCTTAGTAGTGGGGTTTGGCTATACCTCGGCCAGTTTTAAGCTTCCTACACAGCTGTTTCTGTTTCAGTTAATTACAGTGTTTCAACCTACATATCAAAATTATGTTCATCATTACTTGTTTGGTTTTAATGGTTACTCATACAACTGACTATAATCCAACAATATCCCTGAATTTGTGCAAGTGGACCTAGAAATGATGCTGTTTTGAAGGCCCAGGAGGGGTCACACAAAATATTGCCTTAATTTAGATTTCTCTTTTGTACATTCACTTTGCCTTTGTTAGTTGATAATATTTTTTTTAGCTTTTCTATGTTTTAAAGCATTTTTACACTGCAGAATTTTTTTTTCCACATCTGTCTAAACCTTTTTTTCACGCTACTGTATGTCTGCTCAGGTATAGAAAATGACTAATTGTTCATTAGTGATAAATTAATCATCTTTGTCAATCTCTGATAATTTAAATATTCCTCTGCCCTGTGAAGCTTTGTAAATCTGCTAAAGGAAAATTCCAGTCTTATAATTACAGTGGGTGCTAAAAGAATTGTATAAGGCTTTGCATATCTAATATATAATTACCAATAAACTCTGTCACACACTTCCGGCGCTTGTGTCGCTTCCACAATGCACCGCGGCCAGAAGCTGTGACAGAGCCGACCGCCATATTGGAACACCCAAGCAGGGGCTATCTACCGCGGTCACAGCAATCGTAGGGGACTGGAGTGTTAGGGGGCCGATCGCGGAGCTGCAGCCGCTCATTGGCTGTGCAGCTCCGTGGCTGCCAGGCTGCAATTGGCTTGACGTTGGCTGCTCTGTGCGCACAGGACCTGTGATGAGGTCACAGGAGGGGAGGAGTAGAGTAAAGGGTCACATGATCGGGGCCTCGGTATGTGCAGGACTCTGCTGGTGCTGGTAGTCATGGTGCTGGATGAGGGGAAGTTTGTGTGGGGTCAGGAGGGGTTTACAGGGTGGATGTAGCAAAGCTGTGTGTACAAGGTGTACGGAATGGAGAAGAGCCGTGTGTGTACGAACCGTATGGAGCGCAGCCACGTGTTTATGAGGTGTACGGAGCTGAGCCGTGTGTGTATGAGGTGTACGAAGCGGAGCCGCATGTATACGGGGTGTACGGAGCAGAGACGCGTGTGTACGGGGTGTATGGAGCGCAGCCGCATGTGTACGAGGTGTACAGAGCGGAGCCGCGTGTGTACGAGGTGTACGGAGGGGAGCCGCGTGTGTACAATGTGTACGGAGAGGAGCCGCATGTGTACGAGGTGTACGGAGGGGAGCCGCGTGTGTACGAGGTGTATGGAGCGGAGCTGCGTGTGTGCGGAGCGGAGCCGCGTGTGTATGAGGTGTACGGAGCGGAGCCGCGTGTGTATGAGGTGTACGGAGCGGAGCCGCGTGTGTACGAGGTGTACGGAGCGCAGCCTTGTGTGTACGAGGTGAGCAGAACCATGTGTGTATGAAGCGGAGCCGCATGTGTACGGGGTGTACGGAGCGCAGCCGCATGTGTACGAGGTGTACAGAGCGGAGCCGCGTGTGTACAATGTGTACGGAGAGGAGCCGCATGTGTACAATGTGTACGGAGGGGAGCCGCGTGTGTACGGAGGGGAGCCGCGTGTGTATGAGGTGTACGGAGCGGAGCCGCGTGTGTACGAGGTGTACGGAGCGCAGCCTTGTGTGTACGAGGTGAGCGGAACCATGTGTGTATGAAGCGGAGCCGCATGTGTACGAGGTGGACGGAATGGAGAGGTGCGTGTATTTTGGCATGGGGGGTCCTTTGAAAGTTCGCACCGGGGCCCATAACTTTGTAGCTATGCCACTGCACCCAAGTTATGGGTATTCCTATATGACGGCTGAGATTCATATCTCCCGCCGGCTGAGCCAATGAGCGGCGCGGGATTCAAATCCCCCGCCAAAGCCACGCGGCTCCGCTCACTGGCTAAGCCGCCCGCCGGCTGAGGCTTGGCGGGGGATTCAAATCCCATGCGTCTCAGCCGGCGGAGCGGAGGATTACTTACATACTTACCTGACCAGGAGGAGCGTTGCAGCGGCGCTTCTCTTCTCATCGGAGACCGGGGCAAGAGTGCGGTGTCAGAATCGCGCATGCGCATAGCGCTATCCGGCGCTAATTTACTGAAGACACATTTGTAGTGTGCCTTCAGCAATATAGCGCCGAACAGCACGGTATGGACATGCACGTACTCCGGCGCTCCTCCCCCGGCCTCCGGCAGAATGGAACAGCGCTGGAGCACAGAGAACAAAGGTGAGTACAAATGTTTTTTTTTTGTATGTGTGGTTTAATAGGGGTGAGAGGACCTTACTTATCAAGATAGGAGGGTGAGAGGTAGCATGCATATCAGGATAGGGGGGTGAGAGGGCCATGCATACTAGGATAGAGGGTGAGGGGACCATGCATACCAGGATAGGGGGTGAGGGGACATGCATACCAGAATAGGAGGGTGAGAGGACCATGCATACCAGGATTGGGGGATGAGGGGAGCATGCATACCAGGATAGGGATGAGGGAGGACCATGCATATTAGGATTGGGGGGTGAGGGGACCATGCATATCAGGATAGGGGGGTGAGGGGACCATGAATACCAGGATAGGGGGTGAGGGGACCATGCATACCAGGATAGGGGGTGAGGGGACCATGCATACCAGGATAGGGGGGTGAGAGGACCATGCATACCAGGATTGGGGGGTGAGGGGACCATGCATACCAGGATTGGAGGATGATAGGACCATGCATACCAGGATAGGGGGGTGAGAGGACCATACATACCAGGATAGGGGGGTAAGAGGGCCATGCATACCAGGAAAGGGGGGGTGAGGGGACCATGCATACCAGGATAGGGGGGTGAGAGGACCATGCATACCAGAATAGGGGGATGAGAGGGCCATGCATACCAGGAAAGGGGTGGAGAGGGGACCATGCATACCAGGATAGGGGGGTGAGAGGACCATGCATACCAGGATAGGGGGATGAGAGGGCCATGCATACCAGGAAAGGGGAGAGTAAGGGGACCATGCATACCAGGATAGGGGAGTGAGAGGACCATGCATACCAGGATAGGGGGTGAGGGGACCATGCATACCAGGATAGGGGGGTGAGAGGACCATGCATACCAGGATAGGGGGGTGAGAGGACTATGCATACCAGGATAGGTGGATGAGAGGGCCATGCATACCAGGAAAGGGGAGAGTGAGGGGACCATGCATACCAGGATAGGGGAGTGAGAGGACCATGCATACCAGGATAGGGGGGTGAGAGGACCATGCATACCAGGAAAGGGGGTTAAGAGGACCATGCATACCAGGATAGGGGGGTGAAAGGGCCATGCATGCATTCAAATCCCACGTGGCACCGCTCATTGGCTCAGCCGGCGGGGGGATTTGAATCCCGTGCCGCTCATCGACTGAGCGCCAGGGGCGCTCAGCCAATGAGCGGTGCCGTGCGGCTTTGGCGGGGTATTCAAATCCCGCGTGGTACCGCTCTTTGGCTCAGTCAGCAGGACAGGGGATTCAAATCCCCCACCAAAGCCGCGCAGCACCGCTCATTGGCTGAGCCACCCGCCGGCAGATGTTCATTTCAACGCACTCCTGATGCAATAGCATCGGGCCTATTTCTAGTATATATATCAAAGCCTTTAGTGTGGATCTTGAGTATCATGCAATGTACAGTGCCTTGAAAAAGTATTCATACCTTGTGAACTTTCCACATTTTTTCACGTTACATCCACAAACTTAAATATATTTTATTGGGATTGTATGTGATATGCCAACACAAAATAGCAGGTATTTGTGAAGTGTAAAGGAAATAATACATAGTTTTCTAAATATTTTGAAAACAAAAAACTACAAATTATGACATGCATACCAGACCGGTCAAGGATAATTCCCTCTATACCCCTTATGTCACTATATAGACATAAGTTCTCTGGATAAAGAAGCATACCAACAAAGCAGTGCCAAAAACAATCCTCTTTTGACTTGTGGCAGGTCATATACCATGGTTGTGAATATAATGGTACATGTACGAATTAGAAAAAACAAGCTAAATAACCACAAAGTCTATCAGTCAGAACCTCGTATCATACTGTGCTATTCTGTCCATGAGAAAAAGCAAAGAAACAGAAAACTGATAGATCTGTTATAAGTCAGTGGGGAAAAAAAGAAATAATTAAAGATGTTTGGGGTTGTTATTATGATTTAAAAAGAGAAAACACAGTAGTTTGACAATAAGTGGCTTCACCCAAGCACTAAACATGAGTGGAGAAAAAGTTTTGGTGTTATCATTCATATTCACTGAAAAGAGGCCAAGAAAGCAAAAATTCTGCCGGGGTATGAAAACTTTTGAGCACAACTGTAACATGACCCATCTTTGGTGGTCTTGCCCCCGCATATCGAAATTGTGGACAGGATAATTTGATCTTGTGGTGTAGTAACCACTGAGTCCGCTAGGGGGCGCTGTGTGGATGTCCCAGGAGAAAGGATGAATGGCAGAATACGGAATGGCCAATATGTATCCCAAAGTGGGTGGCTTTGGGATGGAGACTTATGTGTTGTTCAGCAATGATATTGCTGAGGTGTTGCTTCAATGTATAAGGGAGAAGTCTCCAGGTAACTAGAAAGATAGGCCGGCCTGGTTACCTACAAACCCACCCAGGGGTGTGTTTAAGAGTGTCATAATAGAGTATATGTGTCGCTGTGTGTAATAGGACCTTTAGTGAGGTCATAGCTGAGGTCCGTTCACATGAGAGAGAGCGCATGGATCTGATTGGGCCATGTGGAAGGTCCCGGCAGGCCTAGGTGGAAGAAGGTATGCTACCTTCCTGAAGACCACGGGCTGAGGCTGCTGACCCGGGGAGGCCTATGTATATTGGCTGTATGTGAGGAGGGATAAGCCTCCTGTGTTTTGCTGAGTCTCCAGGACTGAGCATGAAATCATGGACACTTATGCTTGTTTTTGCCTGAGCTAAAGGCTATTCCTTGTGTTATGTGCTGTTTTATGGGTTATGAAGCAATAAACCCTATGAACTTTTAAAGGAACGTGCCTCCTGATTGACTCCCGTTGCTCCTGAGCGAGTTGAATCCCTACAATTGGTGGAGAATGCGGGCAGCGGTTCCAAGAAGCACATGTTGCCGTACTGGCGTCTCTGAGCCAGGAGAGCAGACGGTCTGGAAAATCGTTTGTAATACTGACCGGGGTCAGTGAGAAAGAGACTGTGAATTGTGCTAGGGTGCCACTGCGGAGAAGAGGTACCCGAGAACCTGTGTGGCAGACACCAGCAGGTAACGGACAGGAATCCGTGTTGTACTGACCAGGGTCGGTGAGTAAGACTGTGTACCTAGAGGGTTCAGTGAGCAAGGTCCTGGAGAGTCAGTGTTGGGAGATTCTAGGAGAAGAATTGTTTCCCTGGAGCACGTGGTATGACCTTGGACCTGGTGAAGCGTGAGTCTCAGGCGGAGACGGATGTCCTGAAGAGCACTCGCTAAGCCCCTGGACCTGGTGAGGCTGGTGTGTTGGGAAACCCTGGGAGGAGGGTCGGCTCCCTGAATAGCACCCAGTGCACCCTGTGTGTTAGGCGGTCTCAGGCGGAGACGGTAAGTCCTGAAGAGCACACAGAAAGGACACGTGAGGTTTTTGTGTGGTGTGTTTTTTTTTTTTCTTTTTCCTCTTTTCCTCTGCAAAACCTGAAGGTGATTGCTGTGGCTCAGAGGGGTCACGAACGTTTTTTGCAAGGCAGCTTGCTATGGCTCAGTGGGGTCACGAAGGGGACAAGCAGCTTCCGGTAACTCGGCGGGGTTACGAAGGGGACAAGCGGCTTCCGGTAACTCGGCGGGGTTAAGAAGAGGACACCAGCTGCTGTGTGTGAACAGCAACCGGTGGTGCCAGTGATTTGTGACAGCAGGAGCTGTGGCAGTGCCAGAAGGAACTGGTGTGGTGTCGTGCTTAAAGGGCCAGCACTAGCCCAAAAAGACAAACTGTACTGTGTGAACTGTAGTATAAGAAGTTCTGCAGAACGGACATGAGGAAATCCTGAAAGGGGGCGGTGGCCCAAATCGGGGTGGTAGCCCAAAAGGGGTGGAGTCCCAGAAGGGGGCGGTGACCCAAATCGGGATGGTAGCCCAAAAGGGGGTGGAGTCCCAAAAGGGGACGGTGACCCAAATTGGGGTGGTAACCCAAAAAGGGGTGGAGTCCCAGGAGGGGGTGACAACCCAAATTGGGGTGGTTCAGGAAATGACAGCACTGGTTGCCTCAGTGGGTATGTCTGGGGAACCGCAGTGTGTCTGTATGAGTTTTGAGGAGTACGGCATGTATTTTCCGGATAATGACGGGTAGAGTTGAGCGACTTTTGGTTTTTTAGGGTCGCGTTTCGTTTCGTGAAACCCGACTTTTCCAAAAGTCGGGTCGAGCAAGATCGTCCGATTATAGGGAAAAGTCGGGGTCGTCCCGAAACACGAAACCCAATGTAAGTCAATGGGGAATAAAAGTCGGCAGTGAGAGGAGGACAGGAAACACACCAACAGTGCCCATTTGAATGCCAAAAGCATCAATTCTTCTTACTTAAGCTTGTCAACCTTAATTAACTTCATAATACAAGTTACGCAATGAAAAATGGGGGTTATTTGGCTACAGACTGTGGGGGGGGAGGGCTGGCTCCAGGTTTTCATGTGCCCTGGGCGAAAGAGCGCCCCTTTAACACATACCACAACTCATCATGCTCCAATACGGCAGAGAAATAGCGGTATAGTACAATGAAAAATACCTCACTTTTTACATCTCATGACGAGGCCCATCTATTTCTCCATACAGAATCATTGGTCCCATATAATGTTTGAAACAGTATATGATGAGCTCCACATAATGCTACAGTATATGTTGGTCCCCATGGATGAAGCTCTACTGTCTTATGGGCCCAAATAATGCTCCAAACATAATGGGCCCCATTTCTAATGCTCTAGTGTATAATGGGCCCTGTAAATGCTGCTCCAGTGTCTGATGTCCACCTTTGGAATGTTCCAGTGTATGGTGGGCCCCATCTATCATTCTCAGACGGTGTTAGGCCCAGTATGGATTGCACGTGATTGCACAAAGGTGAGAAAGGGTACCGTATCCCCAGATAACATGTATGGATAGTGTACACATTCAGAATATATGTCTATACATCAGGAGGCAGGCTCAGACGGTGTTAGGCCCAGTATGGATTGCACGTGATTACACAAAGGTTAGAAAGGGTACCGTATCCCCAGATAACATGTATGGATAGCGTACACATTCAAAATATATGTCTCAGGAGGCAGGCTCAGACGGTGTTAGGCCCAGTATGGATTGCACGTGATTGCACAAAGGTTAGAAAGGGTACCGTATCCCCAGATAACATGTATGGATAGCGTACACATTCAAAATATATGTCTCAGGAGGCAGGCTCAGACGGTGTTAGGCCCAGTATGGATTGCACGTGATTGCACAAAGGTTAGAAAGGGTACCGTATCCCCAGATAACATGTATGGATAGCGTACACATTCAAAATATATGTCTCAGGAGGCAGGCTCAGACGGTGTTAGGCCCAGTATGGATTGCACGTGATTGCACAAAGGTTAGAAAGGGTACCGTATCCCCAGATAACATGTATGGATAGCGTACACATTCAAAATATATGTCTCAGGAGGCAGGCTCAGACTGTGTTAGGCCCAGTATGGATTGCACGTGATTGCACAAAGGTTAGAAAGGGTACCGTATCCCCAGATAACATGTATGGATAGCGTACACATTCAAAATATATGTCTCAGGAGGCAGGCTCAGATGGTGTTAGGCCCAGTATGGATTGCACGTGATTGCACAAAGGTTAGAAAAGGTACCGTATCCCCAGATAACATGTATGGATAGCGTACACATTCAAAATATATGTCTCAGGAGGCAGGCTCAGACGGTGTTAGGCCCAGTATGGATTGCACGTGATTGGACAAAGGTTAGAAAGGGTCCCTTTTCCCTGGATAACATGTATGGATAGCGTACACATTCAAAATATATGTCTATACATCAGGAGGCAGGCTCAGACGGTGTCAGGCACAGTATGGATTTGACGGCCCAGATTACACAGCGGAGGAGCAGGGAGAGGTAAAGATTGCAAATGCAGGGGCCCTGCCCAAGCAAGGGGGGCCCACTCGTGGGCGTCGGTACTGGCACTGGGCCCCTCATAGTACAGCGGTGTGTCTGACGGCGGGTGTGCACCACCACCGTCAGAGACACTTGATTGCACTATGAGGGACCCTGTGCCAGTGCCCGCGCCCAAGAGTCGGCCTACCCACCTGTTCAGGGCAACGGCACTCGCACGGTGTCGTGCGCTAGGTGGTGACCCCGGCCATGGTGGGGGAGGCAGCACAGTTAGGGAGTTTTAGAAAGTGGCATATGTTGATGTTGGACATTCAGCTGATGCAAAAGGCGAAATAGGTGAAGTACCAGGAAGAGGTGGACCAAAGCAAGCCATTTTTCTGTCACCCTATGTGTCATCAGGGGAAGGTGGGACAAAATCCTTGGAAACCCATGCGTGGTTCATTTTAATGAAGGTTAGATCATCCACATTTTGGGTTGACAGACGGGTCCTTTTTTCTGTCAGGATTGATCCAGCTGCACTGAAGACTCTTTCCGATAGCACACTTGCAGCTGGGCAAGCGAGCTCCTGTAAGGCATATTGGGCCAATTCAGGCCAGGTGTCCAGTTTAGCGGCCCAATAGTCAAAGGGGAATGACCTGTGTGGGAGAACATCGATATGGGAGGAAAAGTAGTTTGTAACCATAGTTGACAACTGCTGTCTCCTGTCACTTTCCATCGATGCAGTATTACCAGTTGTGTGAGCGGTATTTGAAAAATCAGTCCACAACATTGTCATGAAACCCCTGTCTCCAACGCCACTTCTGCTGTGTGCACCACGAACACCTCTGCCAAGCTGCCCCCGGCCCGTACGGCTCGTGTGAGAACCATCACCGCTGCTGTGTGCTGGGAATGCCTCAAGCAACCGATTTACCAGAGTTGCTTGTTTATTAGCCAATATTAGGTCAAGGTTCTCCTGTGGCATGATGTTTTGTAATTTGCCTTTATAGCGTGGATCCAGGATGCTGGCCAACCAGTAGTCGTCATCGTTCATCATTTTGGCAATGCGGGGGTCCCTTTTTAGGATCCGCAAGGCATAATCTGACATGTGGGCCAATGTTCCCGGTGTCAATGATGCACTGCGAGTGCTGGGTGGAGGAGCACTTTCTGGCAAATCCACATCCCTCCAGTCATGCACAAACCCTGTACCAGACCTTGCCACGCCAACATTTTCACTTGCCCCACGAGATGCATCCTCCTCCCCTAAGTAATCATCCCCATCATCATCCTCCTCCTCCTCTTCTTCCTCCACCTCGTCCAGGAGAGGTCCCTGAGCAGACAATGGCTGAATGTCATCAAGGATTCCCTCCTCCTCTTCCTCCTCATCAACATTGGCTGCAGACGCCTGCTCCTCAAGGTGCGTCAAAGTTTGCATGAGCAGACGCATAAGTGGGATGCTCATGCTTAGGATGGCGTCGTCTGCGCTTACCAGCCGTGTGCATTCCTCAAAACACTGAAGGACTTTACAAAGGTCTTTCAGCTTCGACCACTGCACACCTGTCAACTCCATGTCTGCTCTCAAAGTGCCTGGCCGTATATCCTCCCACAAATGCATTATGGCCTGCCTCTGCTCGCACAGCCGCTCCACCATGTGCAGGGTGGAGTTCCACCTTGTTGCAATGTCGATAATGAGGCGGTGGTTGGGAAGGTGGAGCAATCGCTGCAGCTTCTGCATACGAACGGAGTGTACAGGCGACCGACGGATGTGCGCGCACAGTCTTCGCACCTTCTGGAGCAGGGCTGTTAACTCCGGATAATTTTTGAGGAAGCACTGCACCACCAGGTTCAAGGTGTGAGCCAAGCAAGGTATGTGGCTGAGTTTTGAAAGGGCTATGGCTGCCACAAAATTACGGCCGTTATCACTAACTACCTTGCCTGCCTCAAGATGTACACTGCCCAGCCATGACTCAGTTTGTCGCTTCAAGTACTCGGCCAGCACCTCGGCGGTGTGTCTGTCGCCCAAACACATCATCTGCAACACAGCCTGCTGACGCTTTCCACTAGCTGCTCGATAGGGGGACACATCGTGTGCAACAGTGGCAGCTGCAGATGGAGTGCTCGTACGACTGCGCTCTGTGGACTAGCTTTCGCTTCTGGAGGAGGAGGAGGAGGAGGGTCGAACGCCTACAGCCAACTGTTTCCTATACCGTGGGCTAGGCAGCACTGTCCCACCACCGCTGTCCCCTGTGGACCCTGCATCCACCACATTAACCCAGTGCGCAGTGATGGACACGTAACGGCCCTGGCCATGCCGACTGGACCATGCATCAGTTGTGAGGTGCACCTTTCCGCTCACTGACTGCTTGAGTGCATGGACAATGCGGTCTTTCACATGATGGTGGAGGGCTGGGATGGCTTTGCGAGAGAAGAAGTGGCGACTGGGTAGGTCATAGCGTGGTACTGCATAGGCCATGAGTTCGCGGAAAGCTGTGCTTTCCACCAACCGAAAGGGCATCATCTCAAACGAGATTAGTTTGGCAATGTGGGCGTTCAAACCCAGTGTACGCGGATGAGAGACTGAGTACTTTCTTGACCTACTCATAGTGTCTGGGAGGGTGAGCTGGACTTGAGAGCTGCATATGGTGGAAGTAGCGGTGGACAGGGCGGACTGAGAGAGGGTTGATGATGGTGATGGAGTTGGTGTTCTTTCTGATGGCCTAGAATCAGTCTTTCGTTGATATAACAGTGGGATTCCCTGACTGCTGTGGTCTTGCAACGACACCTCAACATTTGCTGCTGTGCTAACCGGTGGGCTTACAGTGGGGGAAACAATGTAGCGTTGCTGACTACTTTCGTTGTGATCAGTTGCACATGTGGCACTTGAGGTTTGGTGTTGTGTCCACGCTTGCAAGTGCATGCTGGTTAAATGTCTAAGCATGCAACTGGTATTCAAATTTTTCAGATTTTTCCCTCGGCTAAAGGTCTTTGTGCACTTCTTACAGATAACCTTGGCCTGATCATGAGGATTTTGGTCAAAAAAGTGCCACACTGCACTCTTCCTACTTTGGCAGACATTTTGCGGCCTAGCACGCTGTGATCTTTTGACCCTCTGGACAAGCTGTCCAGCAACTCTTTTGATGTTTGGAACCTGTCTTTGGAGTGCTCCGGGCCTGCCAGATAACAGCTGTTGCGATGTCGATGTCTGCTGTGGATGCTCCTCATCTGAGCTATTGGAAGCAGCACCCTCTTCCCCCAATGGATGCCAATCTGAGTCAACAACTGGGTCATCCATCACCTCCTCTTCTATGTCATGTGCACCTTCCTCTGTGTCACCGTGTATGGTGGTATAGTGTGCGGGAAGGGGCACCTGAGTCTCATCAGGGTCAGAATCTGGCTCTGTACACTGCGAGGACAATGTAGTGCTCTGAGTGAATGTACCAGCAGAATCATCCATCAGCGGCTGTGCATCAGTGCACTCCATGTCAGATTCATCTTGGCCTGGGTAATTCACCATTTGACTTGATAATCCAGGCATAGTATGTGAAAACAGCTCCATGGAGTAATCAGTAGTATGGCCTGCGTCATCCTTCAATCTTGGTTGGGGTGAAGGACACAAGGAAAGGTGTGGTTCATGAACATGAGCCTCCAATGACGACTCAGTGCTTTTACTTTTTACAACTGAAGAAGAGGAGGCGATAGAGCTGGAGGCTGAGTCAGCAATGTAAGACAAAACTTTTTCCTGATGCTCTGGCTTTAAAAGCGGTTTGCCAACTCCTAGAAAACTAAGCGTTCGAGGCCTTATGTAGCCAGACGATGACGCAGGGTCAGCACCTCCTGCATTCGGTCCTATTTTGCTCTTGCCACTACCATCAGATCCACCACCAACACCATCATTACCAGCTGCCAACCCCCGCCCAATTCCACGGCCTCTTCCACCAGCCTTCCTCATTTTTGGTAGAAATGTAGACAAAATCCAACAAACTATATAGTAATGTAAAACAAGGTACAAGGTGTCTATAGGACAGGGGAGATTTTGAATTTCTGCAGACACTTGTGGACACTGGACACTTTTGGATTGTGTGAGGCCCACTGATATCTGAGCGCTATGTGACAGGCTCGATGGCACAGCTGTGACCAAAGTGACTAGAGGATAAGGGAGATTTTGAATCTCTGCACACACTTTTGGACACTGGATGGACACTTTTGGATTGTGTGAGGCCCACTGATATCTGAGCGCTATGTGACAGGCTCGATGGCACAGCTGTGACCAAAGTGACTAGAGGAGAAGGGAGATTTTGAATCTCTGCACACACTTTTGGACACTGGACACTTTTGGATTGTGTGAGGCCCACTGATATCTGAGCGCTATGTGACAGGCTCGATGGCACAGCTGTGACCAAAGTGACTAGAGGATAAGGGAGATTTTGAATCTCTGCACACACTTTTGGACACTGGACACTTTTGGATTGTGTGAGGCCCACTGATATCTGAGCGCTATGTGACAGGCTCGATGGCACAGCTGTGACCAAAGTGACTAGAGGATAAGGGAGATTTTGAATCTCTGCACACACTTTTGGACACTGGACACTTTTGGATTGTGTGAGGCCCACTGATATCTGAGCGCTATGTGACAGGCTCGATGGCACAGCTGTGACCAAAGTGACTAGAGGATAAGGGAGATTTTGAATCTCTGCACACACTTTTGGACACTGGATGGACACTTTTGGATTGTGTGAGGCCCACTGATATCTGAGCGCTATGTGACAGGCTCGATGGCACAGCTGTGACCAAAGTGACTAGAGGATAAGGGAGATTTTGAATCTCTGCACACACTTTTGGACACTGGACACTTTTGGATTGTGTGAGGCCCACTGATATCTGAGCGCTATGTGACAGGCTCGATGCCACAGCTGTGACCAAAGTGACTAGAGGATAAGGGAGATTTTGAATCTCTGCACACACTTTTGGACACTGGATGGACACTTTTGGATTGTGTGAGGCCCACTGATATCTGAGCGCTATGTGACAGGCTCGATGGCACAGCTGTGACCAAAGTGACTAGAGGATAAGGGAGATTTTGAATCTCTGCACACACTTTTGGACACTGGATGGACACTTTTGGATTGTGTGAGGCCCACTGATATCTGAGCGCTATGTGACAGGCTCGATGGCACAGCTGTGACCAAAGTGACTAGAGGATAAGGGAGATTGGATTGCTTTTAAAAAAGCAGTTTGCGGAGCAGTGGGTAAACAGCAATGCAGGAATGTCAGGAAGCCTTAGAAGGCAGCCCAACAACCAACACCACTGATACACCACTATATAGCCTCCCCTTGCACTGCACACACAGTGACTGGTGTGTTGTGCAGGCCAAATTGCTAGCAGCAGAAGCAGTTTTTTTGTCTTCTTCCCCGCCTAACGCTCTCCCTACAGAATCAGCAGCAATCTCTCCCTATACTAAGATCGGCAGAAGTAAGATGGCGGTCGGCGTGCACGCCCTTTTATACCCCCTGTGACGCCCACCAAAGCAAGCCAATCACTTGCATGCCCTTCTGAAAGATGGTGGTGACCCGTGCCTATGTCATCACGTTGCCCACAGTGTCCGTTGGTCCTGATTGGCTGAAAAAGAGCGCAAAACAAACTTTTGAAACGCGACTTTGGCGCGTAAGTCGCCGACCTCGTGGCCGACCTCATCCTAGGGTCGGGTTTCGTTTCATGAAACCCGACTTTGCCAAAAGTCGGCGACTTTTGAATTTTTTCGACCCGTTTCGCTCAACTCTAATGACGGGCCACAGGTGTGTACCGTGATGCTGCACCGGGAAGGAGTCTCTGGTAGACTGGACTCAGAGAGTCAGGTGACTCTGACAGGAACTCCGCTCATTTTATCTCTGACCGAGAAAAACGCCAGGGATCACGGTAAACTATGCAGTAGACCGAGTAATGTTTGAGGGGACCAAAGGTGGTGTGTGCAAAGGGGGCGGGATACCACGAGACTTAGTCTATGCCTTGGAGAGGGGCCGGGACTTTGTGTTGTTTGATGACATATGGTCGGACGATGGAGACGTTTCGACTGTGGGGCCAGCGGATGCTGAGACGGTGACGCCTCCTAAAGTGGACAGGTCAGAAGTAGAACTGACCGGGAAAAGAAGTACATCTGCCCAACTGACGGACCTGACGTCTCGTGACAAGAATGATGGTGGGCTGGGAGATGAGGTGACTGGAGTGGACACACGGTCAGAGGGTAACTGGAGGGTTGACTTGGATGATCGGCGTGACTCAGTCTCTATGGGTGACTGTGGCTCTGAGAGAGAAAGGGAGCACAGACTGGATGAGCTAGAGAAAGAAGTCTTCGAGCTCAAAGGTCACCTGGCATCGTGGCAAGGTCTGAATAAGTCCCTCAGAGAAGAGGTAGGAGTACTAACAGAAACTGTAAGAGGTCTTCTGCAGGAGAAGTGGGACGAAGACTTACAGCGGCCAGGCCTGAGTAAGGAACAGTGTGAAGACAAAATGAAACTGTAAAGTATGGAAGCAGAGGTGAGCTAAACCCCCCAACCCCCTCCCCAGGAGGTGAGACAGGGAAAATGTGTACTGCACCAAATAACACACAAGGAAAGATACGACAGACACCTAAGGGAAAAATAAACTAAAAAACAAGACTTAACTTCTCTCTGCTGCTAATGCTCCGAGCAGCAGAGTAAGGCACCAGAACAAGGGGATGGCTGGAGCTCCACTGCAACACTGCCTGCTTCTGGTCCAGCTTGGTTGGTCTCCAAATGAATAATATCACTAAAAGTGAGCTGCAGCACCTGGCAACCTTTTATAGGAAGGAGGGAGTGTACACCACCTGCTGACTAACTAAACATGTAGTAACACCAGCGGCCACCGGGGGCAAAAACCCATATTAACCCCCGAGGGCCTGAAAGGAAAAAGGTTTATATAAAAAAATCCATACTCTGACACAGATCAAAAATGGATCGTGACAGTTGGCCTTTGTGTCCCCCCCCCCGATTCTTCCCTATTGTGTCTCGTTATTTGAATACAACAATTTATTCACATAACATGATACAACGTTTCATTACTAATTGTTGCACTATACGTTCCCTTTCCAGATGAGTATATGCTGGTTAATATACACTGCTCAAAAAAATAAATGAAACACTTAAACAACAGAATATAACTCCAAGTGAATCAAACTTCTGTGAAATTAAACTGTCCACTTAGGAAGAAACACTGATTGACAATCAATTTCACTTGCTGTTTTTTAAATGGAATAGACAACAGATGGAAATTATTGGCAATTATCAAGACACCCTCAATAAAGGAGTGGTTCTGCAGGTGGGGACCACTGACCACACCTCAGTACCAATGCTTTCCGGCTGATGTTTTGGTCACTTTTGACTGTTGGTTGTGCTTTCACACTCGTTGTAGCAAGAGACAGACTACAACCCACACAAGCTCATCCAGGATGGCACATCAATGCGAGCTGTGGCAAGAAGGTTTGCTGTGTCTGTCAGCGTAGTGTCCAGAGGCTGGAGGCACTACCAGGAGACAGGCCAGTACACCACGAGACATGGAGGGGGCTGTAGGAGGGCAAAAAAGACTCCATGAGGATGGTCTGAGTGCCCGACGTCCACAGATGGGGGTTGTGCTCACAGCCCGACACTGTGCGGCCCTCCAAAGAAATGCCACCCCACACGATTACTGACCCACTTCCAAACCGGTCATGCTGAAGGATGTTGCAGGCAACAGATGGCTCTCCATGGCGTCTCCAGACTGTCACATCTGTCACATGTGCTCAGTGTGAACCTGCTTTCATTGGTGAAGAGCACAGGGTGCCAGTGGCGAATTTGCCAATCCTGGTGTTCTGTGGCAAATGCCAAGCATCCTGTACGGTGTTAGGCTATGAGCACAACCCCTATCTGTGGACGTCGGGCCCTCAGACCATCCTCATGGAGTAGGTTTCTAACCGTTTGTGCAGACACATGCACATTTGTTAAAAATTTCAAAAACTAACCGTCACATCCAAGCATAAGCATAGTGTGTACAGGTGCTTAACCTAGAGTCACCAACTCATGTATATTCAAACAAAAAAGGAAGCACACTGTAGCGCCATAACATGCAAACATGAAAAATGAAATATTAATTGCATTGCTGCATTAGAAGTTTGAAATATTGAGAAAGTTTAGCGCATAAAATGGCCAAGTTATGTGTACCTGGAAGCCACAGTTAGGCATTTCTCATTTTCCAGGACCCTATCTATGCTAATCCTCACTAAGACTGAAGTCTCCATCTGAATGGGAACCTATGAAAAATCCTCTGTTTAGACTGAAGTCTATATCTCTGTGGAGGGGAAGCGGTCCAGCTTTGATTAAAAACGCCTGCGACTAACAGGTGGAGTGCTCAGTCAGAAGGTAAATGAATACAAATTTCAAAAACTGACCGTCACATCCAAGCATAAGCATAGTGTGAACAGGTGCTTAACCTAGAGTCACCAACTCATGTACATTCAAACAAAAAAGGAAGCACACTATAGCGCCATAACATGCAAACATGAAAAATTAATTGCATTGCTGCATTAGAAGTTTGAAATATTGAGAAAGTTTAGCGCATAAGATGGCCAAGTTATGTGTACCTGGAAGCCATGGTAAGACATTTCTGGTTTTCCAGGACCCTATCTATGCCAATCCTCACTAAGACTAAAGTCTCCATCTGAATGGGAACCTATGAAAAATCCCGCTAAACTTTCTCAATTTTTCAAACTTCTTGTCACGGTCACGGGCGCAGCGAGTACCGCAAGGCGAACCCATGACACGCGTGACCCTGGATACACCACCTCCAGTAGGGCGAATTTAAATAATAAAACGTGCAGCTGGATACACCGCCTCCAACTGGCGAATTTAGGTAATACACGTTATATATAGAGTAGTCTGGAAACCCCGCCTCCAGTAAGGTGAATTTAAATAATAAAGGGGAAACCTGGGTAACAATAACAATGGTGGGCCCTGTGATAGGGAATAGGGACGTGGAGACCTCCTGCAATCCCCTGAGCCAGTGTCCCTGCACTCCTAACGTTCCCTATGCCGGTTCCGCACTGGGCGACGCACACGTACCTCAAACCCTGACTCGCCCTGCACCTAAACCCTCACTAGGGAATTGGTCGGTGTGGAAACTAATCCCACCACTGCACTAAACACACATAAGGGAAAATAACAATACAGGGGGAACACCACTTAGCTTTGCTCTGTTGCGTACGCTCCTAGCAACAGAGCCCACCACCTGCGTGCATCTTCTCCTCCAACCGGATCCATCACCATAACCGGATCCATCACCCTAGTGCAGCCTTGGAGCAGAGCCCACCACCAGTTGCAGCTGCCCAGTAAACAGAGTCCCAAACATGAGTCCAGCTTCTGCCAAAAAGTCCAGCATGCTCGAGTCCAACTTTTCTGCCAAGAAGTCAAGCATGCTTGAGTCCAGCTTTCAGCAACCAAGTCCAGCATTGTTGTGAGTTCATTTTTCCCTTCACCATTGATGTCTGTTGAACTCCCTCCTGTGGTGAAGGAAGGTAGTGAGGCTGATTACCAAACACCTGGGCAGCTAGATGATGACTGGGTGGCTGGAATTGAGGACTGGATATAAGGCAGCCGATGCCCTTCTGCCTTGCTGGTGATCCTGCTGGATTCTTGGAGACCAGTCTGATTCCTGCTTCTCAAAGCTAAGTTTTTCTGCTCTGCTTTGTACTCTTCAGTTTTGTTTTTGTTTTGCCTTGTTTTTTGGGAGTTCTGCCTTCCCCGGCTGGGGGTGAGCTGAATTCCATTTTTGTCTCTGATCTGTTGATCTTTTGCTCTGTCTTCAGAATATACCTGAGTGCTGATATAGTCTTTTGAAGCCTAGCGACTTCAGGGCCTGTTTTTCCTATCAGTCGGTTGGCTCATTTTGGATAGGGTTTTTGCGGATGGCAGACAGCAGCTTTCCTATCCTGTCCTATTTAGTTAGCTTGGGCCCCATCATTTGCTCAACCTATCTTTCTATCAGTGTTAGTGTTTTCATCTTGCTTCACCGTCATTATATGTTGGGGGCTGCCTATTGCTTTGGGGTCTGCTCTGGGGCAGTTTAGTTTTTCCCCTTTCTGTCTTTAGGCTATGTAGTTCTCCGGCTGTGATCAAGGGGTCTAGGGCACCGTAGGAACCCCCCACAGCTACTGCTAGTTGTTGTGGATAGGTTCAGGGGTCTGCAATCCGATAGCTGCCAACCTCTCTGGTTTTTCTGGACTTAGCTAGTATTTTGTTTTTTCCTCCTTCGGTGACTCATCATAACACAGCATGCTGAGTGCAACTCTCACCATAGTCGCCACTCCACCAAGCCATGCAAGCACTTCCTGCTGACACCTTAAACTGCGACTCCACCACGCCATGCCAGCCCTTCTTGCAGACACCAACGTTGAACTCCACCAATCCATGCCAGCACTCCTTGCAGACTCCATAGCTGACTCCACCTCTCTGGCTGGGCTACCCAGGACTCTTATTCAGCTCCTTCATCACCCAGGCTTGCTTCCCAAATGACGAACTATCAATATCACCAACAATCATCAAACACACCTGAAACTCTTTTATAGAGCCTCACACCTGATTTGTAATACGTGCACATTAAAACTAAAGTGTAATACCACTCACCACCACCGGGGCAACTTAGAACAAACGACACTACATGTAATAATTCTAATGGCCACTGGGGGCAATCAACCCACTTTGGCACCAAGCCAAAGGGAAAAAAGTTCATTTTGTCCATTTACTTGTCAGATCCACCTTGGATCATGACACTTCTAATGCAGCAATGCAATTAATTTTTCATTTTTGCATGTTATGGCGCTACAGTGTGCTTCCTTTTTTGTTTGAATGTACATGCACATTTGTGGCCTGATGGAGGTCATTTTGCAGGGTTCTGGCAGTGCTCCTCCTGTTCATCCTTGCACAAAGGCGGAGGAAGCGATCCTGCTGCTGGGTTGTTGCCCTCCTACAGCCCCCTCCACGTCTCCTGGTGTACTGGCCCATCTCCTGGTAGTTTCTCCAGCCTCTGGACACTACGCTGACAGACACAGCAAACCTTCTTGCCACAGCTCGCATTGATGTGCCATTCTGGATGAGCTGCACTACCTGAGCCACTTGTGTGGGTTGTAGAGTCCATCTCATGCTTCCACGAGTGTGAAAGCATAACCAACATTGAAAAGTGACCAAAACATCAGCCAGAAAGCATTGGTACTGAGATGTGGTCTGTGGTCCCCACTTGCAGAACCACTCCTTTATTGAGGGTGTTTTGATAATTGCCAATAGTTTCCATTTGTTGTCTATTTCATTTGCACAACAGCATGTGAAATTGATTGTCAATCAGTGTTGCTTGCTAAGTGGACAGTTTGATTTCACAGAAGTTTGATTTACTTGGAGTTATATTCTGTTGTTTAAGTGTTCCCTTTATTATTTTGACCAGTGTACTTACATTTTGTTGATTGTACCTGTTGTGCAACCTGAATTTTATTTTGATGGTGTTGAAACATCATTTGTTAATTATAACTTCAATCAAAATAGCTTGAACCATAAAATGAAACAACTGTGGTGCAATTTAAGTGTAGGCTTTCAGGTTTATTAAAGGGGTTGAACAAAAATATACTGTGAAACATTTTTGAATTGCAACCATTTTTCTACAAAGCCTTCTAATTTCAGAGGCTCAAAAGTGCCATAATTGGATAAATTAACTGTCTTTACCATAAATGAAATGTTAATTTTTAATACTTTGTAGAGGATCCTTTGGAGGCAATGACTGTCTGATGCCATGGATGTCACCAAATCCTGGGTTTCCTCCTTTATGATGCATAGCAAGGCTTTCACTGAAGCTGACTATAGTTAAGCATGGGGTTGAAATATGGTGATTGACTCGGCCACTGCAGAATATTCCACTTCTTTACCTTAAAAGAAACTCCTGGATTGCCTTTGCGGTATATTTTGGGTCATTAATTATCCATGTGTACTGTGAAACACATTCTAAGCAGCCTTGCTATGTTTGGTTGAATGTGGGCAGAATGTATAGCCTTGTACACTTCACAATTCATCCGGCTGCTTCGGTCTTCAGTCACATCATCATTAAACATTAGCGACCCAATGCCATTGGAAGAAATGCAAGCCCATGTGTAAGGACTGGGCCTGCATATCCGTTTCTCTGAAATCCTTGCCTTATGTCTGTCGCTCAGTTTCTGCTTTGCCCTTAGTTTAGTTCATTTTTGCCCTCATCCAAGATGGAGTCACGAGCCTCAACGGGGGCCATCTTATTTCCTGTGTTGATCTCTCTTGTTCCTGTCTGCTCTGTATATAAGGATGCTCTGTATGATTACTCATTGCTTGAGTATACTTGTTCTTGGACTTGTTATCAAGCTGGAAGGACTGCTACCTAGCTCGTCTCTTCGTTACCTTGGGATACCCCACCTGCCTGTGAATCTTGGTCTCATTGTAAAGACTTGTTTCTTCGGATCTGCTCTGCACCCACCTCCACTTCAAGGACTGTTTCCTGCTAGCAGGCCTGGCCTGCTCTCCAGGTCTCCGGATCTGGCAACTTGGACTTCATACGTCTCCACGGTCTGTACGTTTGCTCGTTGCGTTATCTTCATCTGCTTTTACCCTGCTGTGTCTTATCTGTAAACCTGCTTGATTCTGATAAATACCACAGAACTGAAAACCTATGAGCTCAGGCCTCTTTTCTGACCCACGTCACTGACCTCCATTACACAGAGTATATAAAGTTATAACAGAATACTCAAGCCATCAAATATGGAGATCGCTGGGTCAGATTCTATGGAGGCATGAATGAAGAAACTTTGCTCATTTGTTTCTGGACTTCATGGGGAGCTGCAGGCTATTAAAACAAAGCTGGGGACCTTAGAATCGCAAACCAATCATAACGCGAATATGGCTGATACGTCTATTCAGGCCTTAGCGTCTCGACTTTCAAATGTAGAGACTGCAGCTGTGGTTGCTGTCCCGGCTCCAATTCCAGCTCCGGGTCCGGGTTTTCCTAAACTCCCACCATTCAGGTTCGGTGGTGAAAGAGAGAAATTTCGGGGATTTTTGAATCAATGTCAGCTGTATTTCTCTGCACGTGCGGCCCAGTTTTTAACTGATCGAGATAAAGTATTGACTATGATTATGTTGCTAACAAACAAAGCGTTAGCCTCAGCTAATCCATTAATTGAGACTAATGATGTATGCCTGAATTCTTTGAATGACTTTACTGCCGCAATGTCTCAAATGTTTGATGACCCCAACCGAAGTTTAACAGCAGAAACCGCATTACTGACACTTCTTCAAGGGAAGCGTCCGGTGGTGGAATATGCAATGGAGTTCCGGAGGTGGGTGCTGGATATGACATGGTGCGAGTCTTCAAAGTATGCAGTGTTCAGGAGAGGTTTGTCTGCTTCAATTAAGGACGAACTGGCTCGAGGAGAATCACCTACTAATCTAGCTGACTTTATACATCATTGTATTCGGATTGACATTCGTCTCACTGAACGTCGACAGGAAAAATGGGCTGAGGCTAATCGTAATAACCTCATGTCTTTCCCTTCCTCTACCAGGGAGGCGTCGAGCAAGACTTTATCCCAGACAGAGTCTGAACCTATGCAGGTCGGTGCAGTACGGAGAAAAGTCATTGACACACGTAAGGAACATCGTTTCAAGGAGAACTTGTGTTTCTATTGCGGAAAGTCGGGTCATTATATATCGGAGTGCCCTGGGAAAAATCGCAAGTCCGCAGCTGCAGTGACCGAACTTGACTTTTCAGATATTTCTTTGGTAGGTTCTCATTCACAGCGTCAGGAAATAACGGCTGCAAATTTTGATTTCCCTGATGATTCATCGGAGGCCTCATCACCTGTGGATATCGCCTTACTTTCTGCGAGTTCTACCACAGCCAGGAGAGATTCGCTCTGTTGCATTTCTATCAAGATCTGGGTACATTCCCGCTGGATCATGTGCTCCGCCGTGATAGACTCTGGAGCTTGCAGCAATCTCATGGACACTTCCTTTGCTGAGAAACATGGCATTCTTTCACGAAAGAGGGACTCTCCGGTGTTTATGGAGACCGTGGACGGGTCTCCATTGATATCTGGGCCTGTGAAATTCGAAACAGTCCCACTAAAGATCCATATGGGGGCAGATCATTCGGAAAAAATGTCTTTTTTACTGATTTCCTCTCCTAATTTTCCTATTATTTTAGGTCTGCCTTGGTTACGGCTGCGTAATCCTACGATCAATTGGACAACAAAGGAGTTACAATTTCCAAATGAATCAGCAGCGTCCAGAGAGCTGGCTCCAGTGAAAACAGCAGCCGTGGTCGACTCGACACTACCGGTAGAGTATTGGGATTTTAGTGATGTGTGTGACAAGAAAAATGCGGATAAATTACCGCCACATCGGCCATATGATTGCCCCGTGGAATTATTGCCTGGTGCCGCAATTCCATTCGGGAGTATTTATCCACTATCTGGTCCGGAATTAAAAGCTCTTAAAGAGTATATTGATGAAAATTTAGCTAAAGGGTTTATACGACCATCTTCCTCCCCAGCGGGTGCCCCAATCTTCTTTGTCAAAAAGAAAGATGGTTCACTTCGTCCATGCATTGACTACCGGGAGCTCAACAAAATCACAATCAGGAACTCTTACCCACTTCCACTAATTCCCGAGTTACTTGAGAGAGTTCGACACGCTAAAATCTTCACTAAATTAGATCTTCGTGTAGCATACAATTTAGTACGGATTCGTCCTGGCGACGAGTGGAAAACGGCATTTCGATCACGTTATGGACATTTTGAGTACCTAGTTATGTCTTTTGGCCTCCGTAATGCACCAGCTACGTTCCAGCACTTGGCAAATGATGTTTTCAGAGACATCCTTGATATTTTTGTTGTGATTTACTTGGATGACATTTTAATTTTTTCCAGCAATATCGAGGATCATCAGCGACACGTGAAAATGGTTTTGGATCGTCTACGGCAAAATCATTTATACATTAAACTGGAGAAATGTGAGTTTCACAAAACAGAAATTCAATTTTTGGGATATGTTATTTCTCCCCAGGATCTCAGCATGGATGTAAGCAAGAAGCAAGCCATTCAGGAGTGGCCAACTCCCAAATCAGTGAAGGAGGTACAGCGATTCATCGGATTCGCTAATTTCTACAGACGATTCATTAAAAATTTTTCAGCAATCGTTGCACCCATCACTCATTTAACCCGGAAGAAGACACCATTTGTCTGGTCACCTCAAGCTCAAACAGCATTTTCCACATTAAAGTCTAAATTTATGACAGCTCCCGTTCTCGTACATCCTGACCCAGACAAGGCCTTCATAGTGGAAGTGGACGCCTCGGACTGTGCGGTAGGGGCCATACTCTCGCAAAGGACAGGTGCGAAAGATCTCTTGCATCCGTGTGCCTTTCTCTCTCAAAAGTTATCACCTGCTGAAAGGAATTACGACGTTGGCAACAAAGAACTGTTAGCCATTATAACCGCATTTAAAGAATGGAGACATCTGTTACAAGGAGCATCCCAACAGATTGTTATACTCACGGATCACCGGAATCTCGAATTTATGAGGTCGGCAAGATGTCTAAAACCCAGACACGCTCGGTGGAATCTTTTCCTTAACCAGTTTGATTTTGTCATCTCCTATAGGCCGGGCTCTCGCAATGGAAAGGCTGATGCACTGGCCAGGATTCATTCAGATGAAGCAACTCCGGCTTCACCTCCAAGGACCATTCTATCTGAGAAGAACTTTGTAAGTGTCCTACATAATCAAGATCTTTTAATGGAGATTAAGGAGGCTTATGCTGCAGATTCGCTTTTGGGGTTACCCCCCACCCAGGTAAATCTAACTTTCAAGAATGGACTTTGGTTTCAAGGACAGCGTTTGTATGTTCCAGAAATAGTAAAACTGAGTGTCTTAAAACTAATGCATGACTCAAAGTTTGCCGGCCATAGGGGAGTTCAGAAGACTGAGGAGTTTCTGTCTCGTTTTTTTTTGGTGGCCAACCTTTCGGAAAGATGTGCTTCAGTATGTGTCGTCATGTGAGTCTAACGGCCAAACTGAACGGACCAATCAGACCTTGGAACAATATCTGCGTTGCTATGTGTGCCACCTACAGGACGATTGGCCGGCAGTGCCTAACCCTTTTCCCGGACGCACCCCTGCTCCTCCTGACCCAGTTCTCGTTGACGGGCAAGAGGAATTCATCGTGGAACGGATCTTGGATTCACGGGTTCATAGGAGATGTCTCCAATACTTGGTAAAATGGCAAGGATATTCGACTGAAGAGAATTCCTGGGAACCAGTGGAGAACGTCCATGCTCCTCACTTAATCAGACTGTTCCACAGCAGATATCCCAATAAGCCGGACTTAAGATCGTCCAGAGGACGTCTTTTAAGGGGAGAGTAATGTAAGGACTGGGCCTGCATATCCGTTTCTCTGAAATCCTTGCCTTATGTCTGTCGCTCAGTTTCTGCTTTGCCCTTAGTTTAGTTCATTTTTGCCCTCATCCAAGATGGAGTCACGAGCCTCAACGGGGGCCATCTTATTTCCTGTGTTGATCTCTCTTGTTCCTGTCTGCTCTGTATATAAAGATGCTCTGTATGATTACTCATTGCTTAAGTATACTTGTTCTTGGACTTTTTATCAAGCTGGAAGGACTGCTACCTAGCTCGTCTCTTCGTTACCTTGGGATACCCCACCTGCCTGTGAATCTTGGTCTCATTGTAAAGACTTGTTTCTTCGGATCCGCTCTGCACCCACCTCCACTTCAAGGACTGTTTCCTGCTAGCAGGCCTGGCCTGCTCTCCAGGTCTCCGGATCTGGCAACTTGGACTTCATAAGTCTCCACGGTCTGTACGTTTGCTCACTGCGTTATCTTCATCTGCTTTTACCCTGCTGTGTCTTATCTGTAAACCTGCTTGATTCTGATAAATACCACAGAACTGAAAACCTATGAGCTCAGGCCTCTTTTCTGACCCACGTCACTGACCTCCATTACACAGAGTATATAAAGTTATAACACCATGCCATCACACTGCTTCCACCATGTTTTACAGAGGATGTGATGTTCCTTGGATCATGAGCCGTTCCAAACCTTCTCCATATTTTCTTCTTCCCATCTTCTGTTACAGGTTGATCTTAGTTTCATCTGTTCAAACAATGCTTCTCCAAACTACTGCTGGCTTCTTTAGATGTTTTTGCAAAGTCTAATCTGGCCTTTCTATTTTTAAGGTTGATTAATAGTTTGCACTTGTCATGAACCCTCTGTATTTGTTCTCATGAAGTCTTCTCTTTATGGTAGACTTAGATACTGATACTACTTCCTGGAGAGGGTTTTTCTTCACCATGGGAAGGATTCTGTGATCATCCACCACTGATGTCTTTGGTGGATGTCCAGTTCTCTTTAAGTTCCCAAGCTCACCAGTGTGCTCTTTTTTTAATATTCTACCAAGCAGTTGATTTGTCCACTACAAACCTTTCTGCTATCTCTCTTATTGATTTTATTCTTCTTTTTCTTTTTGCCAGCCTAATGATGATCTGTTTCTCTTCCATCGTGCGTTCCTTTGACCGCAAGTTGTGGCATCACATCATCAGCTTCCCAATTCAAATTCCACACCTGGAATCAGATCCAGACCTTTAACCTGCTTAGTTGAGTATGGATTAATAAAGGAATAGTCCATGCAGTCTATTAAAAGAGCTTTTGAAATAATTGTTCAGTTACTTTTGGTCCCCTTAAAAAGAGGCAGCTACATATAAAAGATTTGTAATTCCTAAACCTTTTCTTCAATTAGGATATGTGTGACACCCCAGAGTCCGGTTGTCACAGTGACATTACCTCCCTCTAATGGTTAAAGTCATGCTTGGAGGCAGAAAGGGACCTCATGCCAGGTAACAGAGAATTAATCACAATTTCCTGCTGCAAGTCAGAAAAGGGAGATGCCTTATAAATTCTGGCCAGCAGAGGGGGTTGGTAAGTCAGCTTGAAATCAGCTGAGGAGTTGTCATGGAAATGAAACAGCTGTGAGCTGTGAGGAAAATGACAGTTACAACGTGAGGAGGTGAGGAAAAGAGATCTTTCTGGAAGATCCTGTCAGTTCAAGACAGGCAGCTGATCTGACAAAAGGAAAAGGACATGAACAGAGACAGAGAGGCTCTGGGTAAGCTAAAATACTGCATATAGCAGACCCCTGAGTGAAGCGCTAATAGGGAGAAAAGGGACATCAGAGTCCTGGGCGGACAGGAGCTGTATGTCCTGCCGCCGAATCTGAAAGTACAGGGAATTGTAAATTCCTGTGCACATTGATCACCTGAGGGCACGGCAGCGGATAAGGAGCCCGGGGCTGATGGTGAAGAGAACGGTACCCGTGGAATAGGCTCACGCTGACAGCCATACAGGTTAGTGAAACCATCACGAATAGAGGGTCACAGCATAGTTATATACAGCGGAGACCCACACACAAAGCGCAGAAAGGAAGGTCCTAAATCCCCACCTGGCAAGGTGGATCCCCTGAATACCTCCAGGCGAGCTGGACTCATTCCATCACCTGTATGTGGTACTCCGGTATCAGGATCCTGTCAGCGCCGGCGGACTGCTGCGGCTGAACAGGGTAACTCATCCAGACTACGGGACAACCCGGGGTCCGATACTGCAGGGAAAGTTCAGATAACAGGACCTGCGACACTGAAAGTAGTTTAGCAGTACAAGGACCTACGATCATGTGACCACAGGGGGCGTGGCTTAACATCCTACTGCAGGAGAAGGCTATAGGGTTCTATTACAGGAATCCTAGAGTAAAGGCTAGGGAAACTCAGGTCAGACAAGTGGGGGTCATACACGGGGAGGGCGGCCCGGTACCAGAGAGCCAAGCAGAGAATAGTCAAGACGTAAGCAATGAATCATACACAGTGATAGCAACGTGGTACAAAGGAGGCAGTCAGAGTAGTCAGGTCCAAGGCAAAAAGAGTCATACACGGGAATAGCAGAGCAGTACAAAAGGACAGGCAGAACTCGTAACAGGAACAGAACCGGATCAAAACCAAGCTAGCATAAAGTATCACAGTCACAAAGCACACTAGGGTCACACACTTGGCCAAGGGTCTAAGTATAAGCGACGAGGAATGAGCCCACAATGAGGCTATAAAAAGCCTCCAAGAATCTGAGTGAGGCCGTCCACATTAACTCCTGAACTACCTAATCCCACAAGCTGAGCAAACCATGACAGTACCCTCCTCTCAACGGGGGGCCTCCGGACCCCCAAGTTTCCCAGGATGCCGGGCATGAAACTCACGAACCAAATGGTCAGCGTGTACTGACCTGGCTGGTACCCATGACCGCTCCTCCGGACCGTACCCCTTCCAATGTACCAAATACTGCAAAGAGCCCCGAACCCACCTGGAGTCCACAATATGTTGTACCTCGAACTCCATATGTCCCTCAACCAAAACTGGAGAACAAGCAGTGTCAGTACCTTCCCTCACCGACCCCAAGGGTTTAAGTGAAGACCTGTGAAAAACATTATGGAGTTTTAAGGAGGGAGGAAGACGGAGGCGGTAGGTTACCGGGTTCACCACTTCGATGACCTCATAGGGGCCAATAAATTTAGGCCCCAGTTTGGCGGAGGGCAATCGAAGATTTATATTTCGTCTGGACAGCCACACCTTATCCCCACAAGACAGTGTCTGAGCAGCGTCTCTTTTCCTATCTGCAAAACGTTTATATTTCTCCTGAGCCTTAGAAATATTTACACGAACCTTTGTCCAAAGGTCCTTGAGACGATTGACCCCGTCCTCTGCCCCCGGACAACCAGAATCTATCCGAGAAAATTCGCCAAAATGAGGGTTGATCCCATAATTAGTAAAGAATGGTGACCTACCAGTAGATTGGTTTACCCGGTTGTTTAAGGCGAATTCAGCTAATGGTAAGGCATCAGACCTGTCGTTCTGCAGGGTAGAAGTCAGGCACCGAAGAATTTGTTCAAGCGACTGGTTGGTGCGTTCAGTTTGTCTGTTGGTTTCTGGGTGATACGCTGAGGAAAAAGACAGAGATATCCTCAATTTTTTGCAGAAGGCCCGCCATAACTTAGACACAAACTGAGTCCCCCTGTCTGACACAATATTAGTGGGAACCCCGTGCAAGCGTACCACCTGGGACAGGAAATGTCTAGAGAGCGTTTCTGCTGACGGTAAACTTGTCATGGGTGCAAAATGTGCCAATTTAGAAAACCTGTCCACCACAACCCAAATGACAGTATACCCACGGGATGATGGAAGGTTGGTGATGAAGTCCATGGACAAGTGAGTCCATGGCCTTCCTGGGACTGGCAAAGGCACCAATTCACTGGCCGGCCGGCAACTTGAGCTCTTAGAACAGGCACATATCCCACATGATGCAACATGTTTCTTGACATCTGAGGCCATTAAAGGCCACCAAAAGACCCTTGCCACTGCTTCCCGTGTGGCGGCTATACCAGGGTGTGCACTCAACTTTGAATCATGGAACTCCCACAGGAGTTTGTTGCGTAAATGCTGCGGGACAAACAATTTGTCTACAGGTTTGGAACTTGGAGCCAAAGATTGAGCCCCCACAATCTCTCGCTCCAATTACGACGACACCTCGGCAACCACGAGACTGGGTTGAAGAATGGGGGACGGCGGATCGGGGGCAGATAGCGGCTCAAAACTACGTGATAAGGCATCAGCCTTTACGTTCTTAGACCCTGGCCGAAAGGTAATTGAAAACTGAAATCTGGAAAAAAAAAAAGTGACCAGCGGGCTTGCCTGGGAGTCAGTCTTTTAGCCGATTTGATGTATTATAAATTTTTATGGTCAGTGATAACTGTAATAGGGTAAGCCGCTCCCTCCAAAAATTGCCTCCATTCCAATTTAATAGCCAGAAGCTCTCTGTTGCCTACGTCATAATCTTTCTCCGCTGGAGAAAATTTCTTAGAAAAATAGGCACAGGGCCTGAGATTTGTCATAGAAGCTGGTCCTTGTGACAAAACTTCCCCCACGTCGGAAGCATCCGCCTCGACCACGAATGGTTTGGAAGGATCCGGTTGGACCAGGATAGGAGCAGATGAGAAGCAGTTTTTTAGCATCAGAAAGGACTGTTTAGCTGATGAGGACCAATTTCTGACATCTGCCCCCTTACAAGTGAGGTCCGTGAGAGGCTTAGTTACCTGAGAAAACCCTTTAATAAACTTGCGATAATAATTCGCAAATCCCAAGAAGTGCTGGAGTCCCCTAAGGTCCCGGAGCTGGACCCACTCCACAATAGCTTGCTCCTTCTTGGAATCCATGCAAAACCCCTGAGGTGAAATTATCAGACCTAGAAATGACAATTCCTGAACAAAAAATGAACATTTCTCGAGTTTGACGAACAATTGGTTTTCTCTGAGCCTCTGAAGCACTGTTTTAACATGCAACAAATGGGAAACTTCGTCAACAGAATATATCAGGATATCATCTAGGTATACCACTACAAAATGACCAATGAGATCTGAAAACACCACATTGATAAAATTCTGAAACACTGCGGGTGCATTGGTGAGACCAAAAGGCATTACTAGATTTTCAAACAACCCCTCAGATGTAAGGAAAGCAGTTTTCCATTCGTCCCCTTCTCCTATTCTTATTAAGTTGTAAGCCCCTCTCAGATCCAGTTTAGAAAACCATTTGGAACTGGAGAGCTGGTTACAGAGATCAGGAATCAACGATAGAGGATATGTGTTCCTGACAGTAATTTTATTTAGTTCACGAAAGTTGAGGCAGGGACGTAGGCAGCCATCTTTTTTCTTAACAAAGAAAAATCCCGCTGCAACCGGGGAAACCGAGGGTCTTATGTGCCCCTTACTGAAAGTTCATAGCTAGGCGCTCGGGCCCTGACAGATTGAACAGGCGATCTTTGGGCAATTTGGCTCCAGGAATCAGATCGATGGCACAATCAAATGGCCTATGAGGGGGTAATGCCTTGGCCTTGCTTTCAGAAAACACGTCCTCAAAGTCTTTCAGGCACTCCGGAATACCCTCCAGACTAGTAGAGGACACAGAGACAGGTTTTGCTATTTTGATACAACAAATTGATTTATGGTAGCAATCAGCACACTTGGCCCCCCACTTAACAATCTCCCCAGATTCCCAGTCAATCACTGGGTTATGGCACCGAAGCCACAGCATGCCCAGCACGAGTCCTGCTGGTAATTTGTCCATAACAAAACATTCAATTTCTTCCACATGGGAAGAACCGATTTTCAACGTAAATTTTTCAGAAACCGAAATTATCCCAGTTCGGGTAAGAGGAGATGAGTTGATAGCCATGACTTTAAGTGGTGTGGAAAGCCTGACTGTCCCTATCTGGTATTGGGAAACAACCTCAGAGTTGACCAGGTTGAGTGATGAACCACTGTCCACCAGTGCTGTAGAACAAAAACGGACATTGTCTATCAACAGTTCAACCCTTAGCCAAACTTTAGCACATGAGGAAGAAAGTACCTGAAGGTCTGGGCAGCCTCCTCGATCACTACCCAGACCTAGTCGTTTCCCATCGCCTTGGAGGACGATGGGCATGAGAGACAATCCTTTTTCCAATGACCAGACTCCCCGCAATAAAAACAGAGCTGCTTCACACGACGGCGTTTCCTTTCCTTCTCTTTGACCGAAGTGGCGCCGATCTCCATGGGTTCATGAGCAGCACCGGTCTCTTTGCTGCCGGAGAATAGGGATGTCTCGGAATGCATGACACCCCTAGCCCGCAGTCTGTGGTCCATCCGCACGGCCTGAGTAATGGCATCCTCCAAGGTGTCAGGTGGGGAATGGAGGGCCAGAGCATCTTGGAGGCGTTCGGACAGGCCTCTGCGGAATAATCCCCGAAGGGCGGCATCATTCCATGAGACCTCCGCAGCCCAGCATTGGAACTCCGCACAAAACCACTCAGCCGAGCGTTTACCCTGACGCACACTCATGACCATATCTTCAGCCACACATACTCTGTCAGGCTCATCATATATGCGGCCCAGGGCATCAAAGAAGGCATCCACTGTCATTCTCTCGGGGGTGACGGGAGACAGAGAGAAAGCCCAAGCTTGGGGGGCAACCCGCAGCAGAGAAATAATAACCCCCACCCTCTGGAACTCGTCCCCAAAGGAACGGGGCCTCAAAGAAAAAAAAAAAGCTTACATCCCTACCTGAAGGACCTAAACTCCTTCTTATCCCCTGAAAAGTGGTCGGGCAGTTTGACTGGAGACTCAGGGGATCCCACAGATACATCCCTATTGCCGGGACCAGGAGACCCTGCCGCTATGGCCCCCTGCACGGTGTCCACAAACTGCTGTTGTGTATGGGCCATCGTCCGTTGTTCCACATTGAGTTTTTGGAACATTTGGGTTAGCTGTTTGACTTGATCAGCCAAAGCCTGCAGGGGATCCATAGTGCTAATTTGCCCAGAAAATATACACAACTTTCCCCAACCCTAATAAATGTGCGGTCGCTTATAATATCAGGATCCTGTCAGCGCCGGCGGACTGCCGTGGCTGAACAGGGTAACTCATCCAGACTACGGGAGGACCCGGGGTCCGAAACTGCAGGGAAAGTTCAGATAACAGGACCTGCGACACTGAAAGTAGTTTAGCAGTACAAGGACCTACGATCATGTGACCACAGGGGGCGTGGCTTAACGTCCTGCTGCAGGAGATGGCTATAGGGTTCTATTACAGGAATCCTGGAGTAATGGCTAGGGAAACTCAGGTCAGACAAGCGGGGGTCATACACGGGGAGGGCGGCGCGGTACCAGAGAGCCAAGCAGAGAATAGTCAAGACTTAAGCAATGAATCATACACAGAGCTAGCAACGCGGTACAAGAGAGGCAGTCAGAGAGTAGTCAGGTCCAAGGCAAAAGAGTCATACACGGGAATAGCAGAGCAGTACAAAAGGACAGGCAGAACTCGTAACAGGAACAGAACCGGATCAAAACCAAGCAAGCATAAAGTATCACAGTCACAAAGCACACGAGGGTCACACACTCGGCCAAGGGTCTGAGTATAAGCGAAGAGGAATGAGCCCACAATGAGGCTATAAAAAGCCTCCCAGAATCTCAGAGTGAGGCTGTCCACATTAACCCCTGAACTACCTAATCCCACAAGCTGAGCAATCCATGACATCCGGACTGCAACCTATTACCAGTAAAAGGTAAAGAAACTGCACCTCTCTGTCTTTCTCTCATTTATCTGCACCTCAACGTTTACAGCCATTTTTACTATTTATTTAACATCTTTGCCCTGGGACTATTGCTCTACTTGTGGAGGGCTACAACATCATAGCTGCGCCCAACATCCATCCCAGAGGAACAACACCGCAGCGCTGGTCACCTCTGACCAGAATACCACAGGTGGCGTCACGTATTTCACCATCTATAAAAGTCTTTATTTTTACCACATAAATACCACACAACTTTCCCCTATTTTATTACTGGACGCCTCTGGGCCACGGACCGGGTCGCCGCCGCCGTGACACCGTCCCCCATGGAAGTCGACGGGCCCGGTACCGAGTACCCCCAGGCCCCGCGGGGCGCTCCATATGAATACCCTCAAATTGAGGGCTCGATCACACTAGCATATAGCATGGCTGAGTGCTATCCGATGATTTATCTTATAGCACCCGACCTAATGTTATACTATGGGGCAGTGCAAATTAGCACATTTTTTCTCACGCCGATTTGACATGAGAAAACAATCGCATGTTATCCGAGTGCAGTCTGATATTCACGCACAGAGTTAATGGAAAAGATAAAGAAATTAAGTTCTCCATCTTCTCTCCACCTGTGCTGTGATTCTCTCATGCAAGAGAATTGGATCACAGTAAGATGACACTTGGCTCAAACTCAGCTGAGACTAAGACAGAGTTTGAGCCAAGTCTCATTATCATAATCGAACCTATTCTCTTGCATGAGAAAATATACAGCAGTGTGAGCGTACCCTCAAGCTGAGAGTCTGCAATATAAGCCCATGTTGAATTATATAACTGTATCTTTAATATATTTTGGTACTTGGGTCACTGTCGGAATATTTCTGGACCTAACTGTATATACAAAATATGGCTTGCAATATTATTCAGAATCCCAACAAACTAAAGCAAAATATTTTGAAGTTCATTGATTTTGCATGGGGTGTAGTTCAGAAGAGCTTACATTGCTTCATACCTTTTGAGCTGCCTCCATATGTAAAAGCTCATGCTTAGCTGTATGGGTAAGGTTTTCCAAGCAGGCGAAATCAACAAAGTTTTCAAGTAGTTTTTGCAGCAGTTATTTTTCCTGGAGCTGCTTTGTAATTGTTTTTCAATCGCCTCCTGTAGCAGTTTGTAAACATTTAAGCATTTTTCTATTGGTGTTTGCTTAAAGGGAATCTGTCACCTCATTTTTGGCCTATGAGATGCGGCCACCGCCATCAGGGGCTTATCTACAGCATTCTGTAATGCTGTAGATAAGCCTCCGATGTAACCTGAAAGATAAGAAAAAAGAGTTAGATTATACTCACCCGGGGGTCCGGTCCGGTGCGGTGGGTGTCGCGGTCCTGTCCGGCACCTCCCATCTTCTAGCAATGATGTCCTCCTTCTTATTTCTGCTGCGGCTCCTGCGTAGGCGTACTTTATCTGCCCTGTTGAGGGTAAAGTACTGCAGTGCGCAGGCGCCGGACCTCTCTGACCTTTCCCGGCGCCTGCACAGTTTCTGCATAGCTAAACGCCTGTTATCCAGATAATAACCTATTTGTGTTTCTTTGTTCCTCTAGTGTTTATTCAGACCTGTGATATTATTTGAGGAAGATAGAAAACCTTTGCAGTAACTTTAATACTGGCAGAAATCTAAAGTGGAGTACAGTAGCAGCAAAGTGAATTAGATTTAAGCAAATCTCATCCACACGGTGCAGAAAAATATCTGTACATCTATTGCTGATATTAAATAATGTCAATTCTTTCTGTGGCCCGATCATGGATTTGATGCAGGTTTTCTCCTCTGAGTTTAAAAGGGAAGTCAGGGTTTGCAACAAACTGCAATTGTGGCGGATCATCACGGGAGACTTGACTCTGCACAGACTGGCAGAGGATAGCAAACACATCAGGCACGGTGATAGAGTATAGTGTGTATTATTTTGTAATGGCTATTGTTGTCAGCAGGGAAATAAGCACAAAATCTCGATAATTTACAGAAGTGGTCCAGATCTTTTGATAATAGTCTGCATCCACTACATGCAGGCTTCTGAATCTTTACAGCATGTGCACCGCACAAGGGGTCACAGTGGGTTGTCTGGATTCTCCAGTGTTGACGGGGAGAGCAGGCAATCACATTGCAAAAATGGGTGTAACAATTATGTAGGTACTAAGGAATCTCATAGCGTGGGATAAAATGAGTCTGAGAACAAAGCTGCGGCAAAAAGATGTCTTTAAAAAAAACAGAAATGCAAACAGAACTAACACAGATATTCCTGCAATTGAAACGAGGTGCTCAGCAGAATATAGTAAATCACAGCAAACTGAATACCGGGACGTGACCACTAATATGAACCAGTCCAGCAAGGATATAATGCAGGAGTGCGCGAGACACATAAATGAGGAAGTCCATTAAAGATATCAGTGGGTATGCATACAGTACTTAAATGTGGTTATCCAGCAAGGGGGCAGTGAAAATGCACACAATACTTAAACGAGGGAGTCCAGCAATAACTTGATCACACCTGAGTACGGCACTTGTTTGTGGGAGTCCAATAATACGTAGAAGAAGCGTAGACAGGGGAAGGTCTCTAAAGGTTCCTTTAAGGGCTGACAACTCCCGCACTACAGCCCAACAGACATAGTCCAGAAGATATAAAGAAGTTACACTTCTTACTGACCGCAGCAGCTTCTGAGGCGAGTATTCTGGTCAATGCACAAAAAAATGGAAGGCAACTGAACGAGGCGAGGCAGACCACCGAGTAATGAGCAGCAGTAGCAGAGAGTTCACCAGCATAACGGGCAGAAGCTCAGGAGCCATCAGCACAAAATACTCAGGCGAGGAGGAATACAAGACCCGGACTTAAATAACAGGACAGACAGGAAATTCCATGATAGGACGAGATACAAGACTCCATCTTTGATAAGGGCAAACAGGATCCAAGAGAAATTTGGAATCCTTACAATGGGATTTACATACTTCTGGCCACGTTCACTTGTATTGAGTGGGGCATGTCTAGTTTTCATGTGACTGCGTAAATGCAAATCACATACTTGCTGTCAACACCGGAGAATTGTGACAGTGTGTGGAGAGCACTCTGTGAAGTTTTCAGAAGCCAGACTTTTATCAAAAGACAGGACATCATAATTTACATTGAAAGCGTAAAACAACCACCGCTCTATGTTTTCCGTTCAGCTGTCATTTAATAGCCTAATTTCACACCTCGACCCAGATGCATACTAAACTATTAGTAAGAGATTATTCACTGGAATAGTCACACTGGTGCACAAAAACCCTAAAAAAGTGTTTAATCCTCAGCTGCTGGTAGCACGACAGGGATAGTGCCGGAACCTGTCAATTAATTAGTTACCCGCTGTTTACCCTGGATACCCGATCAGGACCAGAGAGCACGCTGGTATCCAGGGTAAACAGCGAGTATCTAAGCACCGCGTGGCGCTTATTTACCCGCTTTTACCCTGGATACCAGCTCCCAGTCTCTGCTGTATAGCGCTGGGAGCTCACTGATCGTTGGTCTCTCGCTGTCACACGCAGCGATGTGTGCTGCCCAGCGGGAGACTAACAATAGATTTATGGCCAGACCATTAGGCAGCGATTAACGATCAGCCAACTGATCGTTGATCGTAGCTACGTGTCACACGCAACGATGTCATTTTGACATCGCTGCAACGTCACCAAACTGGTGACGTTGCAACGATATCGTTCACAATATCGTTGTGTGTAACGGGGCCTTTAGTCTCGATTTGTCACTATGGATTTCCCTGTAGACTCTTGCAGTACTGCTGGAGCAGCAAATCTGCAATCAATTCCATCCCAAGGTGGTAAACAAGTCAGTTATCTTAAACGAGCTTGGAGCCAGCCAAACAGGATGTTCCTCAGGGCTTTCATCTAATGTCAAAATCCCATGTAAAATGCCTGAAGGAGAAATAGAGAATTCAGAATTTCACCTGACGTTTTCTATGTCTTGAGTGTCACTTTTTTCTTTCTCTTCTAGTTTGGTAATAAATCATGTATGGCATGTCATAAAAAAAAGATACATCTGTGAATTCTAGAAAGGCAAACAACAATGAAAAGCAATATGTTTTAGTTTTTTCATAGTTGATTGACAGGTCTAAAGATTGATATATAGACAAGCTATTGCATAATGTGTTTGTCTTGTCTCATCCATTGCAGAAAATCAATGAAGCAAAGCAGACCCATCGTGAATGTTATGAGAAAGAGCTGATTAACCTGCGCATCAAATTTGAAGAGGAGACTGTACAGCTAAAAGAGGCACATGCAAAGACGTTCGAGGAGATGTCATGGAAACATCAAGCAATGCTTGAGGCTACACAAACCTCTACAAATAAGGAGAAGAAGAAGCTACAGATGGTGAGTCAAAGTCAATGTAGACACATCACTTAATTGAATGCTGCTATTTAGAAGCTTGAAGAGCAATGTTTATCTTACAGACTTTCATGAAAATGTTAATTTTTAGACAGCAGTGTATTAACATGTTGTTCTACCTAATACTTTGAGGAACTACATTGCTTAGTTATTGTGACTGGTCCTGAGTTGCAACCTGCATTATATCGTAAAGCTGCTTTCACAAATTTGCATCCTTCAGAGCTAAAATCTCTAATTGCTTACTCACTATCTGTACTGAGCTTATTCTGGACTCTAACCATTTAGTAATGCATAGACAGTGTCTAAAAATAAAATGGACATTTGGGCACTGTCATTAATCAATTTTCCATCCTACATCATACGATTATGTGAGGGAGGGCCAGGGCTGTAGTCATGGCCGAGGATACAGGGGCATCTGTGCCCTGGCCTCCTTTCACATGAAAATAATGTCCATTAGTAAGCATACCTGTGTCTCCAGGTTCAGCATCATCAGAATCTCTTCTGCACCACTGAAGGTTGTCTACAAACGATTTCGCATAAATTGAGACACAGTCCATTGTAACTTGAAACTGAGCAACTTTACTGTTTTAATTTCTCAGCACATCCAAATATTTCACAGCATTAATCACAGGTTTCACAATACATGTATCTTCATCTTTCCCTGAACTCCTTTCCACGTCCTCCAGTACATGTCAGCGTAATAGCGCATTTGGCGGTACCATTTGCGCTCTTCTTGTCCAGACTCACTGTAATTGAGGAGTCCGTCGTCCTTTTTGCCCCAGATCTGAGGGCATCAGCCCATCCGATGACCTGCCACATATTGGACAATCTGCGCCCAGTACTCTTCCCGGATCGCTTTCTTCATTCTCCTCCAAACTGCTGCAACACTGCAGCTTAATACTGTTCTTCTATCCTAAGGACCCGAATGGCTGGGATTCAATGCTTCACTAACGTTACATAACTGCTGCGGCGTCCCGGGCCTATAACCCTTTGGATGGTCCGGGTGATCGGGCTCTTCTGAATCTACCTACACTATGCTACCTCTTACCACCCAGCAGCCCCTCCTAGAGTTATCTATGTCCTACGCTAGAGCTGTATACGCTATGATGCCCCCCATCTAGTGGTCAAACTTATGACTGCACTTACCCTATCACTAAACATAGCAGCACCAAGGTTTATTACATTAAATATAATACCTGGACATACATGCATACTCTTATAACGTGCGGTACCGGAACGAGCAAGAAAACGGAGAGAACAGCAAAGACATATTATACCCCCTACATTCCCCCTTTACAGAAATTTGGTTGTCCTTGACCAAGTACTGCATACATTTTTTTTTATACACAATACTCCACACAGGGAGACAACATGAGGTAGTCCAAATGCAATAAAATTGACTCAATGTGAGCCAAGTCCTGAAAATAGTGCATTGAAGTCCGTGCACCAAAAGACAGCCTGGCTCACAGTCCTCCAGGTGATATACCCTTAATAGAGTCCCATTCAGTGGGTTAAAACATTTATACACAGCATGACCCATGGGTGGGTTCTGTAGTCCTTGAAGATGAGCTCCCCCTTCCCTTGTAGAGAACATGGTCCCCAACAAATTTGCAGATGCAAGACCTATGCATTAGGTCATCAGTCCTTCAATGAAAGGGAAGTTTCGGGTGCTCCAGGCCTTCATCGCCCGCAGGGACGTAGAACAGTCCCATTACTTCCATGTCATCCAGTTGCATCGAACACAAACTTTTTTTTTAGTACAGAACTTCTGCAAATTAACCGCACGTATCCTGTGCCGCTCCAAAGGTAGCTAAATCCCATGCCCGGTTTCCGGCTGGAGACACCTCTGCAGCCGCAGAGGTCGTAGGTTGCCACAAAGTTGTAGAGGTCAGGTTAGGCCTAGCAGTAGCCAGGGTGTCTGGTGCTAACTGAACCTGCTCCGGACCTGGGAAGAGTCCCACATCATCCTCACTGTAAAGGGTGACCGCAACCGCGTAGTAACCCCGGGGGCAGTCCTCCTTAAAAAATGAAACTCGGTCCCCTTCTTGTAAGGGCTTCCCGAAATTCATTAACGCCGCTTTCACGTGGATTTTGCTGTCAGTCCCATCCTCACGGATAAATCCGTACCTCCTGTCAACGTCAGTATATACTAGTCGGCCGCAGGTGCGTCGACCAGCCAGAGCTCCCCCTCCGGGTTGGCGCAATTCAGCCCACACCTCCTTTTCCCGCTGCTTCTTTTTGTTTATAACACCTTCAATCCAGGCAGCCTGCCCAGGAGTAGGAAAAGGGCCCTCTACTGGAAGATGGAAGTGGAAGGCACCCAGGCACATAGCGGTGTTGGAGACAGGCTGGACCTCCAGTAAACAAGGCCGAGGTGCAGACCCCCCACAGGGACATGTGGCTGGACAACAGACTTCGCTACATGGGCCTGTGACAAGGACCATCCCTCTGGGGTCAGGGGCTGGGTTGCAACCACCCTTCCGGGTACATTGGCCACGCCCGACCTAGGATCGCTGAAATTTTCTGCGGCTGCAGCTTCGTACTCCTCCAATGCTACTGTAAATAGAGTTCCGGCTTGGCCTCAGCTTCCAGCCCTGGTTCCTCCAGGGTGGTCGGTGTACTTGGTCCCTGCTGAGGCAGCAACACTGGTTCCGGGCAAAGGGGTCCTCCTCCTGATATCGCAATGTAGGCTCCGCATGTACTCTAGGCTCCAGCAGCCGCTGATTCTGCGGTTGAAGCGACTCCGGCCACTGGTAAGAAGGGAACTCCTTGGTGTCTCCCCTCGATCTTCCGGGCCGGGTTCTCTCTTCCTCCTCCCGCCACCTCCACTCCATGTGGCCTACGCCCCTGCATTGATGGTTGTAGGAGTACTCCATTGCTGCCGAACCCGGATCACATAATGGCGCCACACAGCTGTAATCAAGGTTTTCCTCTGGGCCCCACCCGTTTTCAGGCAGGGACGCCTCCAACCACTCCACCCTTTTGCTGGAATTTTGTAGGGAAGGGCGAGGCCTTCTTCTCTTCATCCGCACCCACCATGGGCAGACCTCGACAGAGAGATTTTGGCGCCATCTTTGTTTTAGAACGCTCACGAAGGGTGATGTCCATGTTGTCGTCTTTTTCTTCGACGCCATTTCCCACCATCTTCATGGCTGCCATCTTTGTTATCGCAATGTCAGTCTCTTTCAGGGAATCAGACAAGTCCGGTATATCAGTCACATCCGACAGTACAGTAGCATCCACTTTTTCTTCATTTTTTATCTTTCTAGTCACAGCAATTACTTGTACATCATCCACATCTTCTCTCTTCGCAGTTTCTCCTCTTTGCACGGTATTGGCATCCTGTCGACTATGCCAAGTGTGAGGGAGGGCCAGCGCCGTAGTCATGGCTGAGGACACCGGGGCATCTGTGCCCTGGCCTCCCTTCACATGAAAATAGTGTCCATTGATCAGCATACCTGTGTCTTCAGGTTCAGCATCATCAGAATATCTTCTGCAACACTAAAGGCTGTCTGCAAACGATTTTGCATGAATTGAGACACAGTCCATTGTAACTTGAAACTGAACAACTTTACTGTTTTCATTTCTCAGCACATCCAAGCATTTCACAGCATTAATCACAGGTTTCACAATACATGTATCTTCATCTTTCCCTGCACTCCTTTCCATGTTCTCCAGTACATTTCGGGGTAATAGCACCTTTGGCGGTATCGCAGCATCCTCCTTGTCCAGACTCACTGTATTTGGGGAGTCCCTCGTCCGTTTCGCCCTGGTTCTGAGGGCATCAGCCCATCCAATGACCTGCCACATATTGGACAATCTGCGCCTTGTACTCTTCCCAGATTGCATTCTTCCTTCTCCTCCAAACTGCTGCAACATTGCTGCTTAATACTGTTCTTGTCCTAAGGACCCCGAATGGCTGGGCTTCACTAACGTTACGTGACTGCTGCAGCGTCCTGGGCCTATAACTCTTGTGGACGGTCTAGGCACCTGGGCCCTTCTGAATCTACCTACACTATGCTACCCCTTACCGCTCAGCAGCCCCTCCTAGAGTTAACTATATCCTATGCTAGAGCTGTATACACTATGATGCCCCCCATCTAGTGGTCAAACTTATGACTGCACTTACCCCATCACTAAACATAGCAGCACCAAGGTTTATAATGTTAAATATAATAAATGGACTTGCATACATACTCTTATAACTTGCGGTACCGGAATGAGCAAGAAAACGGCGAGAACAGCAAAGACATATCATACCCCCTACAATTACATCATGGGAGCTCCAGCACCAATTCAGAAAAAGTTGGGATGCTGTGTAAAATGTAAAGAAAATAAGAATGCAATCATTTGGAAATCTCTTACAGCCATATTTTATATGCTTAGAAAAATACCAGAAATTGAAAGTTAAACTTTTTCCATTTCAGTTGAAAAAAATTATTAATAATCAATGGCAGCATTTCAAAAATGTTGGGACAGGACGAAGTCTACCATTGTGTAGGATGCCCTCTTCCATTTACATTCTGTAAACATCTGGGAAGTGAGGAGACCAATTTCCAGAATTTTGGGAGAGTAATGTTTCATTCTTCTGCGATTCTAGCTACTCAGTAGTCATGGGTCTTTTTTTATAGGTGTTAGGTCTGTACTACAGGCTTTCAATTCATCACCCAAACTTCTTTCTAGCCATGGTGTTGTTATAAATACAGTATGTTATAATTGTCTTGCTAAAATTTGCAAAGCATTCCTTGAAATAGGCACTGTTTGGTTGGGAGCATATGTTGTTCTAAAACCTTTATATGATGCTCAGCATTGATACTGCCTTTCAAGGTGTGTAAGCTGCCCATGCCGTAGTCACTATTATTATTTTTTTCTTATTATTATTTATTTATATAGCGCCATTAATTCCATGGTGCTGAACATGAGAAGGGGGTTTACATACAAAGTTATAGATATTGTTAACAGTAAACAAATTTACAATGACAGACTGGTACAGAGGAAAGAGGACCCTGTCCTTGCGGACTTACATTCTATGGGATAGTAGGGAAGACACAGAAGGTCGGGGGTGCAGCAGCTCTGGTGGTGATGAGGCTCAGCTCGGGTGGAGGTGAGGCGGCAGAATGGTTATTGCAGGCTGTAAGCTTTCCTGAAAAGATGGGTTTTCAGGTTCCGTTTGAAGGATCCGAGGGTGGTGGATAATCGGACGTGTTGAGGCATGGAATTCCAGAGGATAGGGGATATTCGGAAGAAATCTTGGAGGCGGTTGTGTGAGGAATGAATAAGTGTGGAGGAGAGTAGGAGGTCTTGGGAGGATCGAAGATTACATGAGGGAAGATGTTGGGAGATTAGTTCAGAGATATAGGGAGGGGATAGATTGTGGATGGCTTTGTAGGTCAGTGTTAGTAGTTTGAACTGGATTCGTTGGTGAATTGGGAGCCAGTGGAGGGATTTGCAGAGGGGAGAGACAGGGGATTAGCGAGGAGAGAGGTGTCTTAGTCGGGCAGCAGAGTTGAGGACAGACTGGAGTGGTGCAAGAGAGTCACTAATGCAATTCCATACCATCAGAGATGAAAGCTTTAGAACTGTGCGCTGATAACAAGCTGGATGGTCCCTCTACTCTTGAGTCTGCAGCACACAGCATTTGTGATTTCCACATAATTTTCAAATTTTGATTCATCTGACCACAGGACAGTTTTTCATCTTGTCTCAGTCCATTTTAAATGACATTAGGCCCAGACAAAATGGTGTTTCTGGATTGTGTTGATATATGGCTTCTTTTTTGCATGATAGATCTTAAACTTGCATTTGTGGAAGTATTCAAGAGCCCATGCAGTGACAGTGATTTTAATGTACATATTCTGACTCCATATCTAGCCTACAAGTGTAGGGCATTTGAGATACCATTATTAGGCTCTCTCGTTGATCCTGTACTCACACGTAATATCAGATTGCATGAACTTGACTGTAGGAGGCACATATGAAGGTTCCAGAAGAAGGTTTATTTTCCAGTTGAATGTTTATAGAGCGATATTCACATATACAACAGGAAAAAAATACTTTTCTGACCAGAGTTGTAAGCACATGGTGTTAGGGTTGGCGGAACTCACTAAATAAAATATAATAATAAAGTACATTCACAACCCGGGGTCCACTGTGCAGAGATGTAAAACTGCAGCTAATGTGAACAATGGTGAACTAAAGACAGCGAGTGAACTCCTAAATAAGACTGCGTTAACTCCACGCAGTATGAACAGTACACACAACACTTAGCTCTGTTAGCTTCAGAGAGAGGTAGAACTAAAGGGTTGTGCTCGCTCTGTAACTGACCCGTGCCAATCGCATACGTGGCCGAAACAAATGCTGAGTCACAAGAAAAATACAAAAACTGACGCGATCTACAAGCCCTGTACATCCACTGTGCTAACCGCACACATGTGGGAAACAGTTGCTAAGCCAAATGGGTACAAAAAGCCCTAACTGGCTAAAACTCAGGAGGAAACTAAACACACACACACACATGCATACAGAGTGGTAGCGTATCCATTCACACACACCAACCATAAATCATACTAGCACACAGGCTTGCGCCATTGAGAGCCTTTTGTACCTTGCGTCCAGACAGACAGCACCTTTCCTGTGGACCAATCTGAAGCTGCCACATCACCAGAGCAGCTGACCAATGAGAAGGCGCCACATCATGGACATGCTCAGTAAGGTGAAATCTGGACTTAGGCTCCAGAGTACTACGCTGCACGTGTATACCAGTAGTCACCATAGGGTTAGCTGGAGAGCCAGCAGCAACTACACATGCAGCACGAGCTTGGGCAAGGCGCTGGGTCCGGAGTCTGTGCTGAGCAGTCATCCCAGCGGCCGAGCCTAAATGGAAGACCACTACACCAGGCAAGGCTTGGGATCCCGGCGCTTAACACATGGGCTTCTAAGATGGCTAATAGACAGTAATGGGGAAGAAGGGAGGGGTTACTGACATCAGAGCTACATTAGTGAGAGACAGGGAGAGGAAAGACAAACTTCTAAAGAGGGCAAACCTTACTCCATAGGAACAAAATGGCATCATATAACAAAACAATGATAATACAATACTGTATACAGTATATGATTCACAAATTATGGGACATGACAGTAGATCCCAAGCATATTGACCATCAGCTTTGTCCTTGTGCACATGGATTTCTCCAGAATATTGAATTTTTTGATGATATTTATATACTGTACATCATGGAATATTCAAAGTCTTTGTAATTTTATGTTGAGAAACCTTTTTTCTGAAATTGTTCCACAATATTTAGACACAACCTAGAATACAAACATTGATTAGATACCTTGCAGTAAGTAAATATGTAGTTATTCATGTAAAAAACATAGGGTAATTAGCTAACATTATTTTGATGAAAAGAGTGTAAAAGCTATCCCACCGCAACAGGGTATGCTCAGTTACGGTGGCCTCTAACTTTAGTGACTCCTCTCATTATCTGCTTGCATTCTTGTTTTCTTTACATTTTACACAAGGCCTCACTGTTGCAGGATATCACAAGACTACGGGCTCCTTCCTTATCCCTAAAGCTATAGGGGCCATATGCCTTGTTGAGCTCTTAAATCAGCCCTTATCTGTATAGTAAGAATAGAAATTTGGTGAGCTTGACATCACACACTGTATAGTAGAAAAGAAGGTTGGCAAGCCTGACACTGCACTGTATAATAAGAAAAGAAGGTTGGCGAGCAAGACACTACACACTGTAAAATAGAAAAGCAGCTTGGAGAGCCTGACACCACACACTGTATAGTAAGAAAAGAAGTTTGGCGAGCCAACACCACACAGTGTATAGTAAGAAAAGGTTGGTGAGCCTGACATTACACACTGTATAGTAAGAAAAGAAGGTTGGTGAGCCTGACACTACACACTGTAAAGTAAGAAAAGAAGGTTGGTGAGACTGACACCACACAGTGTATAGTAAGAAAATAAGGTTGACGAGCCTGACACTACACACTGTAAAGTAAGAAAAGAAGGTTGGTGAGCCTGACACCACACACTGTATAGTAAGAAAAGAAGGTTGGTGAGCCTGACACTACACACTGTAAAGTAAGAAAAGAAGGTTGGTGAGACTGACACCACACAGTGTATAGTAAGAAAATAAGGTTGACGAGCCTGACACTACACACTGTAAAGTAAGAAAAGAAGGTTGGTGAGCCTGACACCACACACTGTATAGTAAGAAAAGAAGGTTGGTGAGCCTGACACTACACACTGTAAAGTAAGAAAAGAAGGTTGGTGAGACTGACACCACACAGTGTATAGTAAGAAAATAAGGTTGACGAGCCTGACACTACACACTGTAAAGTAAGAAAAGAAGGTTGGTGAGCCTGACACCACACACTGTATAGTAAGAAAAGAAGGTTGGTGAGCCTGACACTACACACTGTAAAGTAAGAAAAGAAGGTTGGTGAGCCTGACACCACACACTGTACAGTAAGAAAAAAAGGTTGACTAACCTGACACCACACACTGTATAGTAGAAAAGAAGTTTGGCAAGCCTGACACCGCACACTGTATAGTAGAAAAGAAGGTTGGCAAGCCTGACACCACACACTGGAAAGTAAAATGAAGGTTTGCGAGTCTGATACCATACACTGTATAATAAGAAAAGAAGTGTGGCGAGCCTGACACCACACACTGTGTAGTATGAAAAGAAGATTGGTGAGCCTGACACCACACTGTATTGTAAGAAAAGAATGTTAGTGAGCCTGACACCAGACACTAAATAGTAAAAAGAAAGTTGGTGAGCCTAACACTAGACACTGGATAGTTAAAGGAAGTTTTGTGAGCCTGATACCACACACTGTATAGTAACATAGTAACATAGTTAGTAAGGCCGAAAAAAGACATTAGTCCATCCAGTTCAGCCTATAAAATTCTGTCAGAATAAATCCCCAGATCTACATCCTTCTAAAGAACCTAACAATAACTGTAAGATACAATACACTCCAGGAAGGCATCCAGGCCTCTCTTGAACCCTTTGACTGAGTTCGCCATCACCACCTCCTCAAGCAGGGAATTCCAGATTCTCACTGCCCTAACTGTAAAGAATTCTCTTCTATGTTGGTGGAAAAACCTTTTCTCCTCCAGATGCAGAGAATGCCCCCTTGTGACCGTCACCTTCCTTGGTATAAACAGATCCTCGGAGAGATATTTGTATTGACCCCTTAAATACTTATACATGGTTATTAGATCGCCCCTCAGTCGTCTTTTTTCTAGGCTAAATAATCCTAATTTTGCTAATCTCTCTGGGTATTGTAGTTCCCCCATCCCCTTTATTAATTTTGTTGCCCTCCTTTGTACCCGCTCTAGTTCCATTATATCCTTCCTGAGCACCGGTGCCCAAAACTGTACACAGTACTCCATATGCGGTCTAACCAGAGATTTGTACAGAGGCAGTATAATGCCCTCATCATGTGTATCCAGACCTCTTTTAATGCACCCCATGATCCTGTTTGCCTTGGCAGCCGCTGCCTGGCACTGGCTGCTCCAGGTAAGTTTATCATTAACTAGGATCCCCAAGTCCTTCTCCATGTCAGATTTACCCAGTGGTTTACCATTCAGTGTGTAATGGTGATATTGATTCCTTCTTCCCAAGTGTATAACCTTACATTTATCATTGTTAAACCGCATCTGCCACCTTTCGGCCCAAGTTCCCAACTTATCCAGATCCATCTGTAGCAGAATACTATCTTCTCTTGTATTGACTGCTTTACATAGTTTTGTATCATCTGCAAATATCGATATTTTACTGTGCAAACCTTCTACCAGATCGTTAATAAATATGTTGAAGAGAATAAGTCCCAACACCGACCCCTGCGGTACCCCACTGGTCACAGCAACCCAGTTAGAGAATATACCATTCATAACCACCCTCTGCTTTCTATCACTAAGCCAGTTACTTACCCATTTACACACATTTTCCCCCAGACCCAGCATTCTCATTTTGTGTACCAACTTCTTGTGTGGCACGGTATCAAACGCTTTGGAAAAATCAAGATATACCACATCCAATGACTCACCTTGGTCCAGTCTATAGCTTACCTCTTCATAAAAACTGATTAGATTGGTTTGACAGGAGCGATTCCTCATAAACCCATGCTGATATGGCATTAAACAGTTATTCTCATTGAGATAATCCAGAATAACATCCCTCAGAAACCCTTCAAATATTTTACCAACAATAGAGGTTAGACTTACTGGCCTATAATTTCCAGGTTCACTTTTAGAGCCCTTTTTGAATATTAGTACCACATTTGCTATGCGCCAGTCCTGTATAACAAACCCTGTCACTATAGAGTCTCTAAATATAAGAAATATTGGTTTGTCTATTACATTACTTAGTTCTCTTAGTACTCGTGGGTGTATGCCATCCGGACCCGGAGATTTATCTATTTTAATCTTATTTAGCCGGATTTGCACCTCTTCTTGGGTTAGATTGGTGACCCTTAATATAGGGTTTTCTTTGTCTCTCGGCATTTCACCTAGCATTTCATTTTCCACCGTGAATACCGTGGAGAAGAAGGTGTTTAATATATTAGCTTTTTCCTCATCTTCTACAACCATACTTTCCTCACAATTTTTTAATGGGCCTAGAATTTCACTTTTGATTCTTTTACTATTGATATAGTTGAATAACAGCTTGGGATTAGTTTTACTCTCCTTAGCAATGTGCTTCTCTGTTTCCTTTTTGGCAGCTTTAATTATTTTTTTAGATAAACATAGTAACATAGTAACATAGTTAGTATGGCCGAAAAAAGACATTAGTCCATCCAGTTCAGCCTATAAAATTCTGTCAGAATAAATCCCCAGAACTACGTCCTTCTAAAGAACTTAGCAATAACTTTAAGATACAATATTGTTACGCTCCAGGAAGACATCCAGGCCTCTCTTGAACCCTTCGACTGAGTTCGCCATCACCACCTCCTCAGGCAGGGAATTCCAGATTCTCACTGCCCTAACAGTAAAGAATCCTCTTCTATGTTGGTGGAAAAACCTTTTCTCCTCCAGACGCAGAGAATGCCCCCTTGTGACTGTCATCTTCCTTGGTATAAACAGATCCTCGGAGAGATATTTGTATTGTCCCCTTATATACTTATACATGGTTATTAGATCGCCTCTCAGTCGTCTTTTTTCTAGACTAAATAATCCTAATTTTGCTAATCTCTCTGGGTATTGTAGTTCCCCCATCCCCTTTATTAATTTTGTTGCCCTCCTTTGTACCCGCTCTAGTTCCATTATATCCTTCCTGAGCACCGGTGCCCAAAACTGTACACAGTACTCCATGTGCGGTCTAACCAGAGATTTGTACAGAGGCAGTATAATGCTCTCATCATGTGTATCCAGACCTCTTTTAATGCACCCCATGATCCTGTTTGCCTTGGCAGCCGCTGCCTGGCACTGGCTGCTCCAGGTAAGTTTATCATTAACTAGGATCCCCAAGTCCTTTTCCATGTCAGATTTACCCAGTGGTTTACCGTTCAGTGTGTAATGGTGATATTGATTCCTCCTTCCCATGTGTATAACCTTACATTTATCATTGTTAAACCGCATCTGCCACCTTTCGGCCCAAGTTCCCAACTTATCCAGATCCATCTGTAGCAGAATACTATCTTCTCTTGTATTTACTGCTTTACATAGTTTTGTATCATCTGCAAATATCGATATTTTACTGTGTAAACCTTCTACCAGATCGTTAATAAATATGTTGAAGAGAATAGGTCCCAATACCGACCCCTACGGTACCCCACTAGTCACAGCGACCCAGTTAGAGCATATACCATTTATAACCACCCTCTGCTTTCTATCACTAAGCCAGTTACTTACCCATTTACACACATTTTCCCCCAGACCCAGCATTCTCATTTTGTGTACCAACCTCTTGTGTGGCACGGTATCAAACGCTTTGGAAAAATCAAGATATACCACATCCAATGACTCACCTTGGTCCAGTCTATAGCTTACCTCTTCATAAAAACTGATTAGATTGGTTTAACAGGAGCAATTCCTCATAAACCCATGCTGATATGGCGTTAAACAGTTATTCTCATTGAGATAATCCAGAATAACATCCCTCAGAAACCCTTCAAATATTTTACCAACAATAGAGGTTAGACTTACTGGCCTATAATTTCCAGGTTCACTTTTATAGCCCTTTTTGAATATTGGTACCACATTTGCTATGCGCGGAGAATTTTTCTCCTTACAGTTTTTTAGAGCTTCAACGATGCCATCCTGCTTTAGTAGTTTAAATGCTTTCTTTTTACTGTTAATTGCCCCTCTTACTACTTTGTTTAGCCACATTGGGTTTTTCCTATTTCTTGTCCTTTTATTCCCACAAGGTATAAACAGCTTACAGTGCCTATTAAGGATGTTCTTAAACATTTCCCATTTATTTTCTGTATTCTTATTTCTGAGGACATTGTCCCAGTCAACCAGATTAAGGGCATCTCTAAGCTGGTCAAACTTTGCCTTCCTAAAGTTCAGTGTTTTGTGACTCCCTGACATGTCCCCCTAGCGAAAGACAAGTGAAACTGTACAATATTGTGGTCGCTATTTCCTAGATCCCCAACAACCTTCAGATTTGTTATTCTGTCAGGTCTGTTAGATAGTTTTAGGTCTAAAAGTGCTTCTCCTCTGGTTGGATTCTGCACCAATTGTGAAAGATAATTATTCTTGGTTATTAGCAGAAACCTGTTGCCTTTATGGGTTTCGCAGGTCTCTGTTTCCCAGTTAATATCCGGGTAAAGTCCCCCATAACAAGGACCTCATTATGGGTTGCAGCTTCACCTATCTGCCTTAGTAGTAAACTTTTCATGATTTCTGTTATATTTGGGGGTTTGTAACAGACCCCAAAGAGAATTTTGTTACTATTTTTCCCTCCATGTATTTCGACCCATATGGACTCGACATCCTCATTCCCTTCGCTAATATCTTCCCTTAAAGTGGACTTAGACAAACCCCTCCTCCTCTCCGATTTTTACGATCCTTTCTAAACAGACTGTAACCCTGTAAGTTAACTTCCCAGTCATAGCTTTCATCTAACCATGTCTCGGTTATTCCCACTAGGTCATAGTTACCTGTAGATATTTCTGCTTCTAGTTCTTCCATCTTGTTTGTCAGGCTTCTGGCGTTTGCGAGCATACATTTTAGAGAATTTTGCTTTGTTCCAATCTCCTCCCTGTTGATTGCTTTAGAAATTTTCTTACCTCCCTTCTGAGTATGTTGTCTTGGATCTTCTTTGCCACACCTCATATCCTTAGTCAGTATAATATCTGGTTTCAGGTTTCAAGAAGGTTGGCGAGCCTGACACTAGACACTGGATGGTAAAAGGAAGGATTGCGAGCCTTATACCACGCACTGTATAGTAAAACAAGATGGTTGGCAAGCCTGACACTAGACACTGAATAGTAAAATGAAGGTTTGTGAGCCTGATACCACACACTGTATAGTAAGAAAAGAAGATTGGCGAGTCTGACACCACACACTGTATAGTAAGAAAAGAAGTTTGTCGAGCCTGACACCACACTGTATAGTAAGAATAGAATGTTAATGAGCCTGACACTGGAAAGTAAAATGAAGGTTTACGAGTCTGATACCATGCATTGTCTAATAAGAAAAGTTTGGTGAGCCTGACACCACACACTGTATAGTAAAAAGAAGGTTGGGGAGCCTGACACCACACACTGTATAGTAAAAAGAAGGTTGTCGAGCCTGACACCACACTGTATAGTAAGAATAGAATGTTAATGAGCCTGACACTAAATAGTAAAAAGAAGGTTGGTGAGCCTGACACTAGACACTGCATAGTAAAAGGAAGGTTTGTGAGCCTGAAACCACACACTGAATAGTAAAACAAGAAGGTTGGCAAGCCTGATACCACACACTGTATAGTAAAACAAGAAGGTTGACTGTTGTGAGTTCATTCTCCCCTTCACCTTTGATGTCTGATGAACTCCCTCTGCTGGTAAAGAGAGGTAGTGAAATTGATTGGGATGGGAAGAACCTGTCATCTGAACAGGCGCAGTGTGATTGGACATCTGGAATTTCTGAGTGGATATAAGGCAGCCGACGCCCTGCAGGGCTGCTGGTGATCCTTTCTGCTCTGAGCTCTTGCATCCAGCTTAGTTCCTGTCTACTAAAAAGCTAAGTTTTTGTCTTGCTATTATTCCATGAGATTTTGTCTGGTTTTCTTAGTGTTTGTATTCAGCCAAGCCTGGTTGGGACTGGCTGAATTCCATTTTTGTCTCTGATCAGTTGATCTCTTTGCTCTGTTTTCAGAATATACCTGAGTGCTGATATAGTGATTTTGAAGTCTAGCGACTTCAGGGCCTTTTTCCCTATCAGACGGTTGGGACATTTTTGGTAGAGTTTTTTGCGGATTGCAGCCAGCATCTTTTCTGTCCTGTCCTATCTAGTTAGTTGGGCCCCATCGTTTGCTCAGCCTGTCTTTCTGTCTGTGTTTGTGTTTTCATCTGTTTTTCACTGACAATACATGTTGGGGGCTGTCTATTGCTTTGGGGTCTGCTCTGGGGCAGTTTAGATTTCCCCTTTCCTTCTTTAGGCTTATGTAGTTCTCCGGCTGTGACGAACCCCCCACGGCTACTGTTAGTTGTGGTGTATAGGATCAGGGGTCTGCAATCCGATAGCTACCAACCTCTCCAGTTTTCTGGACTTAGCTTGTATTTTTGTTTTCTCCTCCTCCGGTGACTCATTCATAACAGTTGACGAGCCTGACACTAGACATTGGATGGTAAAAGGAAGGATTGCAAGCCTGATACCACACACACTGTATAATAAAACAAGATGGTTGGCAAGCCTGACACTAGACACTGATTAGTAAAAGGAAGGATTGCAAGCCTGATACCACACTGTTGTGAACTCTCTTAATCCGACTTTTGAGGCAAGGCTCCCTCTGGTGGATACTGCTGGTAGTGGAGCTTGTCAACATGATGTTAACCCAACAGCTGCAGAAGATAATTGGAGGAGTGGGGATAGTGACTGGGACTACATAAGCGAGCAGACTTCTCTCAGTGGCTGCCGGTGATACTCCTTTCATTGCTTATTGAGGATTTCTGTCTCCTGCCTGATCCTGCATTTTTCAGCTAAGTGTCATTTGCTAAACCCTTTGTATCTGATTTTGCCTTGCTGTCAGGGGTCAGCTTGCTTCCCCCAGGGGCTGCTGCCTCCTGCCCTGTATTTTTGTATCTTGTGTTTGTTTGCTCAGTCCCCTGCTGTATTAGCCTGTTCCTAGCCACCAGTTCACACCTGAGTGCTGATATAGTGGGGGCGAGGTTTGTGCAAACCTCAGTATTTTTGTACATCAGTCGTGTTGGAATTGTTAGTGTTTTTGCATGATTGCAGACAGTGCCTTTTCTGTCCTGTCCTATCTAGTCAGTGTGGGCCCCATCATTTGCTCAGTCTATTTTCTGTCTGTGTTTGTGCTTCATCTTGTCTCACCGACAATATATGTTTGGGGGCTGTCTATTCCTTTGGGGATCTGCTCCGGGGCAGTTTAGATTTCACCTTTCTGTCTTTAGGCTTAGTTAGTCCTCCGGCTGTGACGAAGTGTCTAGGGCAACGTAGGAACGCTCCACGGCTACTGCTAGTTATGTTGTTAACGTCAGGGGTCTGCAACAGGTGATACAAGGTCACAAAGATCTATCAAGGTGAATATAATAGGAGCTGAAGGTGGGACACACCAAAAAACTGAATACAAAGTCTTAATCCTAAGACACCGGTGTGTGCTTTAGTAGGTGGAGATGAAATCATAGATCCACTTCAGGTAAATTGCAAAATCTCACATGGAGCACAACAGAGAGCATCAGATCAAGGGGAGGGAAGCAGACCCTGGGATTCCCCGACCTGGTGCATGGCATTGAATCGTGAATAGCAAAAAGGTGGTTGGCTAGTCTGATACCTGACATCGTATAGTAAAAAAGAAGTTTAGTTAGCCTGTCATAAACATAGCATGGTAAATAAAAGAAGGGTGATGTGCCCTAAAACCAGGTTCTCTATAGTAATGCAATAACAAGCCTTCTGTGATATAGGAGCTTGACAGACTCTTAGGAAGCTGTCTAAAAACAAGCCTTCATTTGGATACGCATGTGATTGATTAATCTGTTTTTCATGGAAAATAATTCCAAAATGCTAATCTGTTGTATCTACGGTAACCTGCAGCCATCTAGAAATCAATCCCTACTGTCAGCATATTGAGGATCAGCTTGTTGACTTGTTCAGTTAAGTCAGCAATCACTTTTACTGTTGCTCACTATCTCTATATATAAAACTGAATGTATGTTTGTATGTATGTGTGTATCACCAACCAATCACGAAGCATCTTTCATTTCACCAGAGCTGTGTAAAAGAAGATGAGCTGTGATTGGTTGCTATGTTCAACAGTTTTCCTTGCAACCAATCACTAAGCATTAGAGTTGAGTGACTTTGGTCGGATCGGGTTTCATGAAACAAAATTTGTTTCAGATGAAACTGGTCCGACTAGGGCAAAAAAAAGTCGGAGTTTTGTCCGAAACCCGACCCCAATGCAAGTCAATGGGATATAAAAGTCTGCATTGAGCGGATGACATTCATCCACTCTCAATGCCGACTTTTATTCCCCATTGACTTGCATTGGGGTCAGGTTTCGGACGAAACTCCGACTTTTTTTGCCCTAGTCAGACCAGTTTCATCTGAAACAAATTTTGTTTCATGAAACCCGATCCGACTAAAGTCGCTCAACTCTACTAAGCATATTTCATTTCACCAGAGCTGTTTAAAAGAAGCTGATCTGCGACTGGTTGCTATGAGCAACAGTTTTCCCTCTCCAGAAAACACCTCAGCACACACTGACATGGTGGGTGAAATCTAGCATTCCCGCCCCCCAAAAAGGAGCAGAGAGCACGTGACAGAAATGAATCACCCCTTCCGTGCCCATATACACATCACACATCCTCCATTCTATAGGCACATCTTCCCTCTTAAAGGGATCATTGGTATGGAAGTCAAGGCAAATCCATCCAGTGCTCTGATACTGACTCCGGGCCTCTCTTAAAGGGATCTCCGGTATAGAAATTAGGGCAAATCCCTCAGCACTCTGATTCTGACCCCAGGCTTCTATTAAAGGGATCATTGGTATGGAAGTTAGGGCAATTTCACTCAGCGTTCTGGTTCTGACCCCAAGCTCTCTTAAAGGGATCCACAGTATGGAAGTCAGGGCAGTTGCCTTCAAATGCTCTGGTACTGACCCCAGGCTCTCTTAAAGGGATCTCCAGTATGGAAGTTAGGGCAAATCCCTCAGCATTCTGAATCTGACCCCAGGATTCTATTAAAGGGATCATTTGTATGCAAGTCAGAGCAAATCCACTCAGCGCTCTGGTTCTGATCCCAGGCCTCTCTTAAATGGATCCCCGGTATGGAAGTTAGGGCAAATCCACTCTGTGCTTTGGTACTGACCCCAGGCCTCTCTTAAAGGGTTCCCCAGTATGGAAGTTAGGGTAAATCCCTCAGCGCTCTGATTCTCACCCCAGGCTTCTATTAACGGGATCGTTGGTATGGAAGTTAGTGCAGTTCCACTCAGTGCTCTGTTTCTGACCCCAGGCTGACGGGATGATGTGGGATATTAGTAATCGTAGTCCGGTTGCTCTGGCTGACAGGCTGATGTGGGATATTAGGGGGAGTAGTCCTGTGTCTCTGGCTGACGGGATGATGTGGGTTATTAGGGGTAGTAGTCCGGTGGCTCTGGCTGACAGGACGATGTGAGATATTAGGGGGTAGTAGTCTGGTGGCTCTGGCTGACGGGATGATGTGGGATATTAGTAGTCCAGTGGCTCTGGCTGATGGGACGATGTGGGATATTAGGGGTAGTAGTCCGGTAGCTCTGGCTGACGGGATGATGTGGGATATTAGGGGTAGTAGTCCAGTAGATCTGGATGACGGAACAATGTGGTATATTATAGTGAATGTGGCTATGCGGTGTGGGCGTGGCTATACACTCAGCTTTATATATATATATAGAGATAGATAGATAGATATAATCATTATAATTTGTTATAACTAACCGTAATTAGTTACTATGCCTGGGCAGCGCCGGGCTTTTCAGCTAGTTCAATATAAAGTCACATACAGACTGTCAGATGTCAGCAATGACAGGACGCTGTTAAATGCTATATTTATATAGGGTTGGCTAGGAAGGAATGGCTAGAAAACCGTACATATGGATTCATTAAAACAAAGCTGAAATGTAACTGAATTACAGTATAGCCTGTTTTAAGAAAGAACCTTGACAGTGGAAAATATTTATTATATCATGCAGGAAAAAAAAAATAGAAAAACCTAAAGAATGGACAATTGATTATTTAGCAGTTATTTTTTTTATCCAGGAACTTCAACAGCAATTTGAAAAGGAGAAACTGTGTTTGGAAGAGGATAAAAGTCAACTGAGGCAACAACTTGAAAGCCTAAAGGAAGAGCTGACAAACAAGCTGACATCTGCCAATCAGGAGGTAAATTGATCACACAATTTAATTCTAATTATTCAGAAGCCAAATGCAGGATCATATAGTGTAAGGTGTGTGGCCACACAGTGAGGTTGCTCTCCAGTGGCGAATCAGTGGCCATAAAATTTGTGGCCATACCCCAAAGGACAGATATTACTATTCGTTTTTTTGGATCCACTCCTGGTTTTATCTACACCTGCATCAAAAATCTGAACAAAACCTGACCGTGTGGACTTAATTTTGGCTAATCCTCATATGTGTTTAATAATGTTATTGTGGTTGAACATTTTCTTTATCTGTATGTCCCGCCTTTTATGTTACCACTTTGTTCTCTAGACTTTCTATCTGGTAGATTTTATAAGATGACCGCTTTTTATTCTTTACATGATCAAATTACTCCTAAAATCTCCCTTTGAAATATTTGTTCACAAAACCTAAACATATACCGTAAATACATGTCTTTAATGAAAGAGGTCTTTAGTAATCAAGGTATGGGCTACATTAATGATTGACTAAGCTTAAAATCATGTTTTTATATTAGAGCTGTACAGGATTTGAAAAACACGACTCTTCTTTGAGTAACGGCACCACAACTGTACACAGGTTGTGTCTTGTATTGCATCTCTGCACTACACTACACCACAGAAGGTGCTTGCTGCCCCACGCTTCCAGCTCATCTCAGGACCTCTGCCTGGTCCCTGCCAGACCAGACCTTTACATATGCTACTTTAGCCCCTCCTGCACATTCATACTGCCGTGATTGCTTCTTTTTCTCTTGTGCTTTAAGTGAGGTTTGAAAAAGACCCGACATAGGATCGAAACGTTACCTCAACACACTATTCCCCTGTGGTGTCTTCAATAAAAAAAATTTTTGCACTGAAAATCAACATTTCCCAGAGTGCAGCTGTTTTCTCTTCACTGGTATTGCATCTCAACTGCATTGAAATCAATAGGTCAGTGCTGTAACACCAAACACAACATATAGACAGGTGTGGCATTGTTTTCAGGAGAAAACATCTATGTTTTTAAAACATTCTGAACAACCCCTTTAAACATGTATTTCTCAGGTCATTATATACATAAAAAGAAAAGCTCACTTCCTCCCCATCACCCCATAATGTTCACATAGCATGCCAACAACACTCTTCCAAAAGAAGTCATTGAGTCATATGTGGACATCAGTTTTTACCCTTATGTGGCTGTCACAAAGCATACTTTAGAGCAGAAAATAGAATAAAAAATCTACAATCATAATAGAAAAACAGATTAGAAGAATACATGTTAGTATACACTATGTCTTGAATTATTACAAGTGGTACATTCCTCGTTGAACCCAAGTAACTAGTTGGGATTGTGGGTCGCCCTCACACCCAGGGCAGTGGGGTACTTGGTATCGGGCCCAATGATCCTCAATGGGAGATGTCACGGTAGCTGGGACCCGGCCCGTGGCCCTGGGTGCCCATTGTAAATGTTCAGTGTCAAGGTGTAAGTCGTGACGCCACCTGTGGTGTTCGGCAATGAAGATGTAAGTCGACGCTGCAGACAGATCCTCTGGGACAGATGGTGTGGTGCAGCAGTGATGTTATAGCCCTCCACAGGCAGGGCTGTAGTCCCAGGGCAGAGTGTTATGAATGGGTCACCGAGGAGGAAAAAACAAAACAAGCTAAGTCACAGAAAACCAGAGAGGTTGGTAACTATGCAGATTGCAGATGCCTGATCCTAACCACACAACTAGCAGCAGCCGTGGAGCGTTCCTACGATGAACCTAGACGCTTCGTCACAGCCGGAGGACTAAATAAGCCTAAAGCAAGAAAAGGGGAAAACAAACTGCCCCAGAGCAGACCCCAAAGGAAAGACAGCCCCCACACATGTATTGATGGTGAAACAAGATGAAAACACAAACACAGGCAGGAAAATAGGCTGAGCAAATGATGGGGCCCAAACTAACTAGAAAGGATAGGAAAGGAAAGACACTGTCTGCAATCTGCCAAAAACCCTACAAAAATAATGTCCAACACTTCTGATAACAAAATTAACCCTGAAGTCACTAGACTTCTCCCACTATATCAGCACTCTGAAATATTCTGAGACAGAGCAAAAAAGAGGCCAATCTAATAAGGGACAAAAAGCAAATTGGCAAATACAGATAAATAAGAGTGGAAATTCAGCACAGCCCCAGCTGGGGCTGGCTTATCACACAAAAAACTGAATAGACCAACAAAATCAAGTGTGAACATTAGCAGAAAAACTTAGCTTGAGCTGACTGGAACAGAGCTGAGAACCAAGACCTGACAAGCCAGAAGGAATCACCAGCACCAGAATAGGGTGTCGGCTGTCTTAAATCCAGTCTGAGATTCCTGAGGTCCAATCGTCATCCTCCTTATCAGGTGGCAGATCTCCACTGATTAAATCAGCCTCGCTACCTCCTGTTACCACCAGAGGGAGCCTGGAAGGAGAATTCACAACTGGTAGACCAGAAAATGAACTCACAACAGCAGAGTAAGTGAAGTGACCCACAGATGGTGTAGTGTCAGGCGCAATGGATGTAGCAGTGCTGGGCAGGTTGGCGCAGAAATAAGTGGAGGACACCAGGGCATGTAGTTCCAAAGCTTTACTCACAGTCTGTTGTGCAAACAGGTGCCTGCCTCCGTGCCGTGTCCTCCGGGTCAGGGACTCAGTCAACCTCCAGGCCAGGTGGAATACTTTTTTCCAACACTCCGCCAACATATGTGCCTTTTCTGAACGTCTCCTCTTATAGCGCCTTTGAGTGAAGTACTCCTAGTACTGAGTTACACTGGAATTCCTCTTGTCCGATGTTCTTATGAACCCTACTTGTACGGCAGACAGCTGTAGCCTGCTTCGGGGACTTCTTGCTGCTAAATCCCGGCTCACTATCCAGTTGCTGTTGTGCCCCCAAGTCTGGTGTGGGAATAAAGTGGTCACTACTTCTTTTCCTCTGGTGTCTGCTGCAGGACCGTTAGAATCCATACAACTTCAGGGACCAGGCCCCGGCCTTGCGCTTAGAACTTCTAGGAAGGGTTCTCCTCTAACCCAAGTCCTCTGTTCGCTTTTACTCCACAAGTTCTGTACTAATCCTTTCTTTCTATGGAGAATCAGGCTTTCAGTCTATGTTGCTCTCTCTCTTCCTTTCCCGTGCCAGCAGACCCAGGTCACTGGGATCTGCTGCAGCACTTCCATCTATCTCTCTCTCCGGGGATCTTCTCTCCAGCTCTCTAATCAACTGACTACTCATCCTAAACTCTTCCCGCTCTTTGTAATGTAATCTAACTCCACCCACCTCCCAGCACGTTTCATGTTCCAAGCAGGGAGCCACCAAGGGTGCTTTGCTATACTCCAAGCAGGGAGCTGCCGAAGGTGCTTTGCTACACTACTTTGTGGTGTGGGGTGCAGGTGTTGGAGCGTGGTCAGGAGTCTCCACCTTACCTGGGTGGTGGGATACCACACCTCAGAAGGAGGTGCAGTACCTCTGTGGCGACTGAGCCTCAGGGGCGCCACAATTGCACTGCAAAAATAATATGCATTGATGACCCAGTGTACTGTAGATGTTCATTTTTAAGTCTGCAGGAGGAATAGGGTGACAAATTATGTTGCAATTTAATACTAAATGGTGTCTCAATCTGCCTAAATCAGCAGGTTCTGCAAATTGAAATGTGTATAGGGACCTTTGGGCTACGGTTGAGCATTTTAGCTGCAACTTACCGTCACTAGCAATAATGTAAATGTGACATTTTAGTAAGTCCTATAGCATGAAACAGATGAAAAATCCACTGGCTTTGCTATTCACGAGGGAATAAAACATTTTACCAATACACATTAATTTGGAACAAATAAAACCTTGCATGATCTTTGAATATATAGTAGAAGGTTCTATAATTATTTAAAGGGAGTCTGTCACCCCACATTGCACTTCAAACTAATCACATAGCTTTGTAGGGAATGAAGCAACAATAAAAATCATTCTTTTAGCTTTCTAATTAGTTCCTTTGTTGGTCCCTGAAAGAACTTTGTTGTAATACCTAAGTGAGGGTGGACAATGCACCCTTGATGTGGCTAAACTCTTCGGTGCACTGTTCCACCTGCTTATTTAGATTATGGCCTTTCCTTCTATGTGGATAGACAGTGCTGGCATGCTGAAAGACAGTTCTGTCTGAAGATAAATTTCCATTATGTGGGCACTCGCTACCTGTATAGGAGCGAAAAGGTACATCACTCTCTCCTCTGTACTGTCATCACTACATAGTTATGCTTGAGCGATGTCAATGGCAATGAAAGAGTGATGTGTGCATTCACTCCCGCAGTGAAGTTATAGCATAGGAGATGAGCAATGACAGCAACAGGGACAAAGTTATATGTGTGCTCACACCTGCATTGAAGTGATAGCAAAGGAGACAAGTGAGGACAGCAGCGAGGAGATAGTTATCTGTGTGCTCACACCTGCACTGAAGTGATAGCAGGAGAGTGGAGGGATGTCAGAGGTGAGGAGAGAGTGATTTGTGTGCTCACACATGCACTAAAGTGATAGCAGATGAGTTGAGAGATGTCAGTGGTGAGGAGAGAGTGATATGTGTGCTCACACCTGCACTAAAGTGATAGCAGAAGAGTTGAGAGATGTCAGTGGTGAGGAGAGAGTGATTTGTGTGCTCACACCTGCAGTGAAGTGATAGCAGCATAGTCGAGAGATGTCAGGAGTGAAGAGAGAGTGATTTGTGAGCTCACAACTGCACTGAAGAGATAGCAGAGGAGTCGAGAGATGTTAGTGGTGAGGAGAGAGTGATCTGTGTGCTCACACCTGCACTGAAGTGATAGCAGGAGTGGAGGGGTGTCAGAGGGGAGGAGAGAGTGATTTGTGTGCTCATACCTGCACTAAAGTGATAGCAGAAGAGTTGAGAGATGTCGGTGGTGAAGAGAGAGTGACTTGTGAGCTCACACCTGCACTGAAGTGATAGCAGAAGAGCCCAGAGATGTTAGTGGTGAGGAGAGAGTGATCTGTGTGCTCACACCTGCACTGAAGTGATAGCAGGAGTGGAGGGGTGTCAGAGGTGAGGAGAGAGTGATTTGTGTGCTCACATATGCACTAAATTGATAGCAGAAGATTTGAGAGATGTCAGTGATGAGGAGAGAGTTATTTGTGTGCTCACATCTGCACTGAAGTGATAGCAAACACAAACAGAGAGCACAGAATGACAATTGTGCAGAAATATCCTGCAGTAAAACATATGCCAGTATTTAGTCGATACGTTTTTTTGCAAAAAAGTGTATACCAAGCCACTCCACCTCGTCAAGGTAACCCTTAATGGAGCAGTCCCTATCTACTTTAATGTATTTAAAACCTGAACATATGAACGTATCGACTAAATACCCTGTATTTGTTATCTTTTTATCAGCACTTGCTGACTAATGGTATATGTTTTACTGCAGGATATTTCTGCACAATTGTCATTCTGTGCTCCGTTTGTGTTTGAGTCAGGTAAGGTAAGGGAGAAAACAAGGGGAACTGCTACCTTGGATCTAATCCTTATAAACAGGGAGGAAATGGTTGAGGTGGTAAAAGTGGCTGGGACCCTAGGAGGTAGCGACCATGCTATTTTAGAATTTTGGATAACTAGAGGTGGAAGACCTGTGAAGACTCAGACGTCAAGGTTAGATTTCAGAAAGGCAGATTTTAAGGGATTCAGAAAGAGAATTGGAGGGATCCAATGGCTGGATATCCTTAAAGACAAAAATGTCCAGGAAGGATGGGAAATCTTGAAAAATGAAATTCTCAATGCACAGTTGTTAACAATTCCGAAAAGAGGGAAGAATAGGAAGCATTTAAGGAAACCAGGATGGATGAACACAGAACTTAAGCACATGCTAAAAAGGAAGAAAAAAATGTTTATAAAATGGAAAGAGGGAGGCATATCTAAAGAAGAATATAATGCTGTCTGCAGAACCTGCAGGGCACAAATCAGATTATCTAAAGCTGAAAATGAACTGAGGCTTGCAAGAGATGTCAAAAGCAATAATAAAGGATTTTGGGGATATGTCAAAAGTAAAAGAAAAGTCAAAGATGCTATAGTATTTTTACAGGATGAAAATGATGAAATGGTAAGACAGGATGTTGAGAAGGCTGAACTTTTAAATTCCTATTTTGCATCTGTTTTCTCTCAGAAAGGAAATGCAACATCAACTGTTATTCACTGTCCTATTAAGGGAATAGAAGAATCCAGGATATCTATAAACAGAAAGATAGTGAGGAAACACTTAGCTAACCTAAATGAATTCAAGTCTCCAGGTCCAGATGAATTACACCCCAGAGTACTGAAGGAGATAGCAGAAGAAATTTTTGAACCCCTCTCCATAATCTTTGAAAATTCTTGGAGAACAGGAGAAGTGCCAGAAGACTGGAGAAGAGCAAATGTTGTTCCTATCTTCAAAAAGGGGAAGAAGGTGGACCCAGGCAACTATAGGCCGGTGAGTCTGACTTCTATACCAGGAAAGATCTTTGAACAAATTATTAAACAACATGTATGTCAATACCTGGATAAGAATGAAGTGATTAAACAGAGTCAGCATGGGTTTGTAACTGATAAGTCATGTCAGACTAACTTAATTTCCTTCTATGACGGTATCACTGATTGGGTGGATCAAGGAAATGCTGTAGATATAGTATATCTTGACTTCAGCAAAGCATTTGACAAAGTCTCTCATACAATCCTTATTGAAAAAATGACTAAGTATGGAATGGACAAGGCAACTGTTAGGTGGATTCATAACTGGCTTAGTGATCGGACCCAAAGAGTGGTCGTAAATGGCTGCACATCCAGTTGGAAGAATGTCTCAAGTGGGGTACCACAGGGCTCTGTCCTGGGCCCTGTATTGTTCAACATCTTTATCAACGATTTAGATGAAGGAATTGAGGGTAAACTGATTAAATTTGCTGATGACACAAAGCTAGGAGGGATAGCTAATACTAGAGAGGAGAGAGAGAAGATTCAAAAAGATTTAAATAAACTGGAGAAGTGGGCAGCAACTAACAGAATGGTTTTTAACAGGGAGAAATGCAAAGTACTACATCTGGGCAATAAAAATGAAAAAAGCATATATAGAATGGGAGGAATAGGGCTAAGTGACAGCACATGTGAAAAAGACTTGGGTATACTAATAGATCACAGACTGAATATGAGTCAACAGTGTGATGCAGCAGCAAAAAAGGCAAATGCAATTCTAGGATGTATTAACAGAAGCATACAGTCTAGATCACGTGAAGTCATTATTTCCCTCTACTCCTCTTTGGTCAGACCTCATCTGGAATATTGTGTCCAGTTTTGGGCACCACATTTTAAAAAAGACATCAACAAACTGGAGCAAGTTCAGAAAAGAGCGACCAGAATGGTGACCGGTCTGCAAACCCTGTCTTATGAGGAAAGGTTGCAGGATTTGGGAATGTTTAGTTTGCAAAAGAGAAGACTGAGAGGAGACTTAATAGCTGTCTACAAATATCTAAAGGGCTGTCACATTGTAGAAGGATCAACTTTATTCTCATTTGCACAAGGAAAGACTAGAAGCAATGGGATGAAACTGAATGGGAAGAGACACAGATTAGATATTAGAAAAAACTTTTTGACAGTTAGAGTGATCAATGAGTGGAACAGGCTGCCACGAGAAGTGGTGAGTTCTCCTTCAATGGAAGTCTTCAAACAGAGGCTGGACAGACATCTGACTGGGATGATTTAGCGAATCCTGCTTTGAGCAGGGGGTTGGACCAGATGGCCCAGGAGGTCCCTTCCTACTCTACGATTCTATGATTCTATGATTCTATGATTCTGAGTCAGTGGGTGGTATGAACAGTGTCCTACCGACTTGTTCATATGAGTGCATGTCACATGTGTTTTTAATACTGAAGTGATAGCAGAAGAGTCCAGAGATATTAGTGGTGAGGAGAGAGTGATCTGTGTGCTCACACCTGCACTGAAGTGATAGCAGGAGAGTCGAGATGTCAGAGATGAGGGGAAAGTGATTTGTGTGCTCACACTTGCACTGAGGTGATAGCAAAAAAGACAAATAAGGAAAGCAGCAAGGAGAAAGTGATTTGTGTGCTCACACCTGCACTGAAGTGATAACAGAGGAGACAAGTGAGGACAGGAGCGAAGAAAGTGATTTGTGTTCTCTTTCCTGCACTAAAGTGATAGCTTTAGAGATGCCAGCAGCGAAGAGAGAGCGATTTGTGGGCTTTCTGCTACACAGTGACAGTGACAGAATTATTTGTTATTGCTCCATCTCCTATAAGGGTATTTATTGCTGCTCCATTTTCTATATGGCTATAGGTTATTGCTCCATCTAATGTAAGGCTATAGTTAGTTTGAAGTGTCAACTTGGGATGAAAGACTCCCTTTAAAGAGTTGGCTGCTTTGGACAATTCCTTTAAATATGTAATGTTTTCTTGACAATAAATTGATTACAGGTGTCCTTACTCCAGATTTCCACAGTAATCAGCCATACTCTGTGGGGAAATGGGACCAAAAGTAGTTAGTTCCTCTGCAGAGCTACCCAAGGGTAGATTAATCCAGTACACATTGAAAATCAATTGAAACCCTCCTGGGCAGAATACACTTTTTGTAGCTGATCTTTTTTTCTGGCTATAAGATGATAATCATAAGCAGGGGGCACCTCTATAAACACAGAAATTTCCTAATAGTATATTTGAAAATAAGTATTAAATTAAATGTTAAAATGTGGCCATATAAGGAATGTCTGAAACTGCCATAATGATATGTTATATTGAAAATAAAAATGATCAATTATGTGTATTGATTGTCAGAAAAAATATCAAAGTACTTCATCCTTGTAAAAATAAAAATCAATTGACATTTAGTATTAAAAACATTTAGAACTGAAATCTAGATGACCATATTAATTGTACAGAAGACAATTTAATGTAATTTATATAATATATGCACTGATATTCATTATGTTTTCTTGTATTACATTCTATTTTCTTGTAAGCAGACCAAGGACCTTTTATTTTCAGGATTCATTGCCTTGGAAAAATCCTGTCTCGTTTTCAGTATGTATAAATCCGCCATAGTGCTTAGCTGGTAATGTCTTGTCTGCTCTGCTATGATTCATTGTTCTCCTTTTGCAACTGCGATTACAGTGGAAGTGAGAATGGTACATTTACTAACGTTTTGAAGACAGCCTGAACAACAATAGTGATCCCTTTAAAAGCCTATGTATCAGCAGAGATCTCTCTTTTGTAAGATCTTCATGAAGTAATTATCCACAATGACAAAGCTAGGAAAACTCCATTATCGTGAGCCTAAACAGATAACCTAAAAAGAAGGCTTTTTCGGGAATGTGAAGAGGCAGTTACTGTAAAACTTTTTTTTTTTCATTTTCTAAAAATTCCTCACCCCACATACAGTTTTTTTTTATAAAAAAATAAACTGAGATTTACTCACCCTCCCCTGGTCCAGCACTAAATCTCCACCACTGCTCCCCGTATCTAATACCAGCGGCGGAAACCCAGCACTGGACATGGGAGAGTGAGTTAGAGCCTGAGGGCAGAAAACCCCTTGAAAACATTGGAATATGTTATGTAAGAGCAGTAAAAGGCATATAGCCCAATGGCCTAAATTTAACTATGTAAAAACAAAGGATAAAAAAACTTGAATAATAAAGATAATAAAGCATAATGCAAACAAAAGTGCCCTCGAACACAGTCAGCTCACGGTGCAACAAATACACCACGGGATGTGTTGTGAATTCCCTTTCTGGGCTCCCTCTGGTGGTTACTGAAGGTAGTGGAGCTGGTCAGATTGACAGAGGTGTTGCGAGTTCTCTTTCGGGGCACCCTCTGGTGGTTACTGGAGGTAGTGGAGCTGGTCAGATTGACAGAGGCTTGCCACTTGATAATGATGATGACAATTGGAGATCTGGGGTTTCTGACTGGTTTATTTAAGACAGCTGACTTCCTTCAATCCCTGCTGGTGATTTTCTTCCTGTGCCTTCTGTGGTCTGATGTCTGATGTCTCCTGCTCTGTTCCTGCATGGTTCAGCTAAGTGCTTCATTTGCTAATCTTTTTGTATTTGATCTGGTTTTGCCTATCTCTGCTTTGTGCGGGTCAGCTTGCTCCTGCTGGGGCTGTGCTGGATCACCGCCCATATGTTACTGCTTATGTCAGTTTGTTCTGTCCCCTGTTATATTGGTCTCTTCTTGCTTTGCTTTCAGTATATTCCAGAGTGCTGATATAGTCAGGGCGAAGTCGTGTGACTTCAGTGTTTTTTGTGCATCAGACGTGTTGGATTTTTCAGGGTTTTTTGCGTGATTGCTGACAGTGTCTTTCCTTTCCTGTCCTGTCTAGTCAGTTTGGGCCCCATCATTTGTTCAGTCTATTTTTCTGCCGGCGTTTGTGTTTTCATCTTGTCTCACCGACAATATATTTTTGGGGGCTGTCTATTCCTTTGGGGTTTGCTCTGGGGCAGTTTAGATTTCACCTTTCTTGCTTTAGGCTGAGTTAGTTCTCCGGCTGTGCCGAGGCATCTAGGGCATCGTAGGTACGCTCCACGGCTACTGCTAGTGTTGTGGATAGGATCAGGGATCTGCAATCCGCTTAGTTACCAACCTCTCTGGTTTTTTGGTGGCTTAGCCTGGTCCTGCTATCCTCTTCGGTGACCCATTCATAACAGAGATGGTATTGGGGAGAGGAAGGCCCTACTGATCGGGAAATGTGGGATTGTCACCACCTGAGCTCAAACCTGAGCCTGTCCCTGCACACCCATAACGCCCTAAGTGGGTCCTTCCCCCCACCACCATCAGGAACCTCGTCCCTATTTGTCACCTATTACTGCCCTGGCTAGTGCACTGGCCGGCAAGGGGTGCTAGCCTCACCACTGCAGATAATACCACACAGGGGACAGTGACAAACACCAAAGGGACAAGGAGAAGACACAGCACTTAGCTTCCAGAAACCGCTGCTAAGCGTCACACCGCAGATAGCACAGCAGCAGGACTTCAAACACCAGACGTAGCTGACATCAGAGAGCTGCTCCTGCAAAGGCTGGTCTCCAGAGAGAAACTATCACAACCAGTCAGCTGATGCATCAGGTGACCATTTAAAAAATGGTGGGAGTGGTCCCCACCCACATCAACTGACCCAGCAACTGTGCAACTGCAGAAGAATGCCAGTGAGGAAAAAACTGACATTAACCCCTGCTGGCCTGAAAGGAAAAACGCTACATTTAAACAGAACGGAACCAGAGCTGCCACAAATCCAAAAAAGGATCGTGACAGTACCCCCCTTTTAATGAAGGGCCTCTGGACCCTTAACTCCAGACCTCACCGGAAACTTACTGTGAGGATGCCTCAAGCCACCGGAGTTCACTTATGCAGTCACCTGATCCTCAGGTTTACGGTGAACGCAGCCTAATGGACATGACAATAATACAAAAATGTAGGCTCCGGAGGCGCCAAAAATCTCCAGAGCGCCGATCTGTGGAATATGTTGTGTACGTGCATTGCTGGGGGTAACTCTAGCTGGAATGTCCCCAGGCTGAGAATGGCCGATACCCAATACGGCCCGATCACCCTAGAATTCCAGGTCCCTGAAGCATACTTCCACCTGATGCTTTTGGTGGACACCTACACGTACTCATTCACACACAGGTCCGTACCTGAACATTTATTTCCACACGTGTTTGCCACTAGATGGTGAACACTTTAAGGAACCGACAACAGATGCATCCCCCTGTGTCACCAAACTCATACCCTCACTGCACACAGAGGGAACCAAAACCCTCCCATGACCCCTCCTCCTAAGAGGACTCTAAGACTGAGGGTTACTTGTGGTGAAGGTTGAGTTTTGCCCCCTACTTCCTGGCAGCACCTCTGCTGCCCCCAACGGAGAACAAGGGGTAGGTTGGAGAAGAATGACAGAGATCATAACTCCCGGGCGGCAGTCCCTACATGACTGGTCCCAGCTGACTACTTCCCTGGCACGCCAATCTATGACCGGGTTGTGTTTCTTCAACCAAGTGAGGCCTAAGACAGTGAGAGTTGTCATACCCTCCAAGGCGTAGCATGACAGGGACTCTTCATGATGAGTCAATATACACAGATTTATATTATCTACGACTTGGGTCACCCTCCCCTGGCTGAGTGGGACAGAGTCAATTGCCTGAATGCTTAAGAGTCTACCCCTCAGACCATGGGTCTGGACAAAGCGGGAATCAACCAAATTTACTCCGTCTCCACTATCCACAAGCACCGGTATAGTCTGTTACCCCGCCAACCACCACTTCAGCAGGGTTGGTGCACTAAGACGAAAAGATGGAGGAAATATACACACCCTGGTCGCCTCCCTCCACACAACCAAGGGGACACTGCTTTTGAGATGGTGAATGTACTTTAGTGTGAGCTGGACAGACACTGATGAAATGACCAATCTGATTACAGTAAAAACATGCCCTCATACCACGGCAAACCGCAGGCAACCCTGTTTGAGAAGAGACTCCTCCTACTTGCATAGATTCGTCCGTCTGTACCGATGTGTCCTCCTCCCTAGAAAGGATAACAGGAGGCAGATTTGGTGTATGTCTCTCCCTGAGGTGTCTTTCCACCATTATAGCAAGGGCCATGGCTGCCTCCAACGACTTAGGAGTAGCATATTGCACCAGAGTATCCTGCAGCCTAGGTGACAGATCCTGACAAAAATGACACCTAAGAGCAGGGTCATTCCACTGCGTGTCAGTGGCCCACCTCCTAAACTCTGAGCAGTACTCCTCAGCAAGCCGGCCCCCCTGCTTGATTTTACCGAGTCTAGACTCTGTCTGAGAGACACCATCAGGATCCCTGTTATGAATGGGTCACCGAGGAGGATAGCAGGACCAGGCTAAGCCACCAGAAAACCAGAGAGGTTGGTAACTAAGGGGATTGCAGACCCCTGGTCCTATCCACACAACTAGCAGTAGCTGAGGAGTGTTCCTACGATGCCCTAGACGCCTCGGCACAGCCGGAGAGCTAACTCAGCCTAAAGCAAGAAAGGTAAAAACTAAACTGCCCCGGAGCAGACCCCAAAGGAATAGATAGCTCCCAAACATATACTGTTGGTGAGATAAGATGAAAACATAAACGCAGGCAGAAAAATAGACTGCGCAAATGATGGGGCCCAAACTGACTAGACAGGACAGGAAAGGAAAGACACTGTCTGCAATCACGCAAAAAACCCTGAAAAATCAAACACGTCTGATAAAAAAACAATGAAGTCACACGATTTCGCCCCCACTATATCAGCACTCAGGTATATACTGAAAGCAAAGCAAAAAGAGACCAATATAACAGGGGACGGAAGAAACTGACACAAGCAGTAACTTATGGGCGGTGATCCAGCACAGCCCCAGCAGGAGCAAGCTGACCCGCACAAAGCAGAACTAGACAAAACCAGATCAAATGCAAAAAGATTAGCAAATGAAGCACTTAGCTGAACCATGCAGGAACAGAGCAGGAGACATCAAACCTCAGAAGGCACAGGAAGAAAATCACCAGCAGAGATTGAAGGAAGTCAGCTGTCTTAAATACACCAGTCAGAAACCCCAGATCTCCAATCGTCGTCATCATTATCAGGTGGCAAGCCTCTGTCAATATGACCAGCTCCCCTACCTCCAGTAACCACCAGAGGGAGCCCAGAAAGAGAACTCGCAACACCTCTGTCAATCTGACCAGCTCCACTACCTTCAGTAACCACCAGAGGGAGCCCAGAAAGAGAATTCACAACAGTACCCCCCCTTGAGGAGGAGTCACCGAACCCTCATCCACACCACCAGGCCGGGCAGGATGGGCCCGGTGAAAAGCACGAACCAATCTTTCGGCATGAATGTCAGAAGCAGAGACCCAAGAATTATCCTCCTGGCTGTAACCCTTCCACTTGACCAACTACTGGAGTCTCCGTCTAGCCAAACGAGAATCCAATATCTTCTCTACCTCAAACTCCAAATTACCTTTAACCAATACAGGGTCAGGAGGCGCCGCCATGGGAACTACTGGCTCCACAAACCTCTTCAACAAAGATTTATGAAAAACGTTATGAATCTTCAACGTAACTGGAAGAGCCAAACGGAAAGAAACTGGGTTAAGGATTTCCAAAATCTTATAAGGTCCAATGAACCTTGGCTTGAATTTTGGAGACACAACCTTCATCGGAATATTTTTTGAGGACAACCAAACCATATCACCCCCTTTAAACCGGGGGCCAATGGTCCTATGCCGGTTGGAAAACCATTGGGCCTTTTCCTGAGAGTGGGACAACTTATCCACTACTTGGTCCCAAATCTGCTGCATTCTCTCTACCACAGAATCCATGCTTGGGCAGGTCGAAGATTCCATCTGTCCTGAAGAAAATCGAGGATGAAACCCAAAGTTACAGAAAAAAGGCGACACCAAAGTGGCAGAACTAGCCCTATTGTTTAGCGCGAATTCAGCCAAGGGCAAAAATGAGACCCAGTCATCCTGATCAGCAGATATGAAACATCTCAAATAGGATTCCAAAGTCTGGTTTGTTCTCTCAGTCTGCCCATTGGTCTGAGGATGAAATGCAGAGGAGAAAGATAACTGAATTCCCAGTTTGGAACAAAAAGCTCTCCAAAATCTGGAAACAAACTGGACTCCTCTGTCCGACACAATGTTCTCAGGGATCCCGTGCAAACGAACCACCTGTTGTAAAAACAAGGGCACCAACTTAGAAGAAGATGGCAACTTTGGGAGTGTCTAGATGGACCATATTAGAAAATCTATCACAGATCACCCAGATAAGTCATTCTCTGAGAGACAGGAAGATCAGAAATGAAATCCATTGAGATATGGGTCCATGGCCTCCTGGGCACTGGCAGGAGCATCAACAAACCACTAGAACAAGAACAGGGCTTGGATCCACAGGACTGCACAAAATTCCTGATATCACGAGATAAGGCAGACCACCAAAAAGACCGACTCACCAAATCTCTGGTACCAAAAATACCTGGATGACCAGCCAACGCGGAGCAATGAATTTCAGACATTACTCTTTTCCTCCACTGGTCAGGGACATACAATTTTCCCATAGGGTAGCGTTCAGGTTTGTCCTCCTGAAATTCCTCCAGGGCACGTCTCAAATCAGGTTAGATGGCGGAAAGAACTACACCCTCATTTAGAATGGTAGTAGACTCAGTCACATTAAGAGAATCCACAAAGAAACTCCTAGAAAAGGGCGTCCGCCTTAACATTCTTAGCGCCCAGAAGAAAAGAGACCACAAAATTAAAACGCGTGAAAAACAAGGCCCAATTAGCCTGTCTAGGATTCAAGCGTTTGGCTGATTCAAGATAAATCAAATTCTTGTGGTCGGTGAGGTCCACAACTTGATGTCTAGCTCCCTCCAACGAATGTCTCCACTCTTCAAATGCCCATTTCATGGCCAACAATTCCCGATTCCCCACGTCATAGTTATGTTCAGATGGGGAAAATTTTCAAGAAAAGAAGGCACAGGGATTCATCTTAGAAGTCATCGGATCTCTTTGGGACAAAACGGCTCCTGCACCAATCTCAGAAGCATCTACCTCCACCTGAAATAGGAGTGAGACATCAGGTTGCCGTAGAACCGGAGCAGAAGTGAATCTCCGCTTAAGCTCCTGAAATGCCGAGACTGCCTCTGGAGACCAATTCACCACATCAGTGCCCTTTTTGGTCAAATCAGTCAGTGGTTTAACAATACCAGAAAAATTACTTATAAATTTACGGTAGAAATTAGCATAACCCAAAAACTTCTGGAGAGCCTTCAAAGTAGTGGGCTGAACCCAATCATAAATGGCCTGTACCTTGGCCGGGTCCATTTCAATAGCAGACGGGGACAATATGAATCCCAAAAATGAAATCCTCTGTATACCAAAGAGGCTCTTCGATCCCTTAACATACAGAGAATTTTCCCTCAAAATCTGGAACACAGTCCGGACATGTTCCACATGAGAATCCCAATCACTGGAAAAGATCAAAATATCATCCAGATAAATGATCAAAAACTTATCCTCAAAGTCCCGGAAAATATCGTTCATAAAAGATTGGAAGACAGAAGGGGCATTGGTGAGCCCAAAAAGCATCACCAGCTACTCAAAATGTCCCTCCGGGGTATTAAACGCCGTCTTACATTCATCCCCGTGCTTGATGCGAATAAGATTATACGCCCCCCCTGAGGTCAAGTTTGGTAAACCAACAGGCACTTTTAACTCTGGAAAATAAATCAGAAATCAGGGGTAACGGGTACTGATATTTAACAGTGATTTTGTTAAAGGAACGATAGTCAATACATGGCCTTAATGAGCCATCTTTCTTGGCCACAAAAAACAAACCAGCACCTAAAGGTGAAGCGGATGGTCTAATATGACCCTTCTCCAACGACTCCTTGATATAAGATCGCATAGCATTATGTTCGGGTACAGATAAGTTGAAAAGCCGACCCTTGGGAAATTTACACCCGTGCATCAACTCAATTGCACAGTCATAACTCCTATGAGGAGGCAAAGACGCATACTTACTCTCACTAAATACATCAGAAAAATCAGCCAAATAGTCCGGAATATCATGAGACTGGGGAGAGGTGGAGAAAACAGGAGTGTCACTAAGAACACATTGACAACCCCAATTCACCACAGACACAGCACAGATTTCCGGTCCAAAACAGGATTATGCGTTTGCAACCAAGGAAAACCCAGAACAATAGTATCATGCAAATTGTGCAACACCAAAAATTTACAATTCTCTTGGTGGTCCGGGGCGACCCGCATTATCACCTGGGTCCAATACTGGGGTTTATTCTCCGCCAAAGGCGTAGCATCAATACCCCTCAAAGGGATAGGAGTCCACAGGGGTATCATGGGAAAACCACAACGTTTGGCAAAGTCAAAATCCATGAGATTCAAAGCTGCTCCTGAATCAACAAAAGCCTTAGTGGAAAATGTAGATAATGAGAAGATCAAGGTAATTGCCAAAAGGAATTTAGGCTGTACACTGCCCACCGCAAATGCGTGAACAAAACGCTTTTCTCGTTTAGGGCAGACAGAAATAGTATGAGAGGCGCCCCACAGAAAAAACACAACTTATTACGCCTTCTAAACTCCTGACGTTGCGCCCTAGACAAAACCCTATCGCATTGCATGGGTTCAGAAGTTCGTTCGAAAGGCGGCAACGCCTCTCGTGTAGTTTTATGTTCACGTAAACGCTGATCAATTTGAATTTCCAATAACATAGAGTCGTCAACATCAGAGGGAACAGGAAATCCCACCATAACATCTTTTACGTTCTCTGACAAACCCTTCTGAAAGAGAGCTGCTAGGGCATCGTCATTCCATTTAGTAAGGACCTCCCACTTTCAGAATTTTTGACAATATAACTCTGGTTCAGTGCCAATAAGGTTTTCTCAGCTTGATCAATAGCATTAGGTTCATCAGGGCTTGAAAAAACACGTCCACATTAGCCAGAATAGGATCTCCTGGTGTCAAAGAAAAAGCCCAATCCTGGGGATCACAGCGCAGCAGGGAGATGACAATTTTAACCTGCTGCACAGAGCTCCCGATTGAGGTAGGTTTTAAAGCAAAAAATAGTTTACAGTTATTCTTAAAATTCAAAAATTTAGACTAATCCCCAGAAAACACATCAGGAGTAGGGATTTTTGGTTCAACAGCAGATGATTGAGCGAGATAGGCAGAAATTCCCCGCGCTTCAGCAGCGAGCTGCTCAACACGATCAGACAATTGCTTAGTCTCAGTTTAGACAAAAAATATCCTCCTACGGCCCCAGAAAAAAAAAAGAGGAAAAAATATAGAAAAGAAAAATTCTGACACTTTTTTTTAAAATTTTTTCCTTCTTTAGAATTCCCTAGAGTCTACAGTAAGGCTGGTGAGTCTGTTATGAATGGGTCACCGAGGAGGATAGCAGGACTAGGCTAAGCCACCAGAAAACCAGAGAGGTTGGTAACTAAGCGGATTGCAGACCCCTTATCCTATCCACACAACTAGCAGTAGCCGTGGAGCATACCTACGATGCCCTAGATGCCTCGGCACAGCTGGAGAGCTAACTCAGCCTAAAGCAAGAAAGGTGAAATCTAAACTGCCCCAGAGCAGACCCCAAAGGAATAGATAGCCCCCAAACATATATTGTCGGTGAGACAAGATGAAAACACAAACGCAGGCAGAAAAATAGACTGAGCAAATGATAGGACCCAAACTGACTAGACAGGACAGGCAAGGAATGACACTGTCTGCAGTCTCGCAGAAAACCCTGAAAAATCCAACACATCTGATAAAAAAAAAACACTGAAGTCACACGACTTCTCCCCCACTATATCAGCACTCTGGTGTATACTGAATGCAAAGCAAAAAGAGACCAATATAACTGGACAGAACAAACTGACACAAGCAGTAACATATGAGTGGTGATCCAGCACAGCCCCAGCAGGAGCAAGCTGACCCGCACAAAGCAGAGATAGACAAAACCAGATCAAATGCAAAAAGATTAGAAAATGAACCACTTAGCTGAACCATGTAGGAATAGAGCAGGAGACATCAAACCTCAGAAGGCACAGGAATAAGATCACCAGCAGTGATTGAAGGAAGTCAGCTGTCTTAAATACACCAATCAGAAACCCCAGATCTCCAATCGTCATCATCATTATCGGGTGGCAAGCCTCTGTCAATATGACCAGCTCCACTACCTTCAGTAACCACCAGAGGGAGCCCAGAAAGAGAATTCACAACAGATCCCCATACACAAGTGCCAATGCCACAAAAAACTCGTCCACCATCCACAAAGATGGCAAATCAGTCAGCAGGGAGAAAGCCCAGGATTGCAGCTCACCCTCGAGAAGGGAGACTATAATCCCCACACGCTGTTCCTCACTCTCTGATCAATAAGGGAAGAGCCTGAAATATAATTTACAGGCCTCCTGAAAAATCAAAAGTGTATCTCTCCCTCCAGAGAACCTGTCAGGGAGAGATATCTTGGGTTCCAGTTGGGCCTGCACCTGAGCCGAAACCCAGAACCTCGACAACTGCTGAATTTGCTGCACCACCTGACATCGCAGCTCCTTAACCTCATCGGTGAGGGTCTGAATCAGCTTGGCAAAAGCCTGGGCTTGAGACATGGGTTCACTGGACAAAATTATGGGTTGGTGATAATGTCACAATGTGACAAGACCCAACGGGTGGTCGGTCAGCGGATGGCGCAACACACACACAACAGGATAGTATTAGGGAGAGGAAGGCACTACTGATAGGGAAATGGGGGTTGGTCAGCACCTGAGCTTAAACCTGAGCCTGTCCTTGCACTCCCCTAACGCCCTAAGTGGGTCCTTCCCCCCACTGCCATCAGGAACCTTGTCCCTCATTGTCACTTATTACTGCCCTGGCTAGTGCACTGGCCGGCAAGGGGCGCTAGCCTCACCACTGCAGATAATATCACACAGGTGACAGTGACAAACACCAAAGAGACAAGGAGAAGACACAGCACTTATCTTCCAGAAACCGCTGCCAAGCTCCACACTGCAGATAGCACAGCAACAGGACTCCAAACACCAGACGTAACTGACACCAGAGAGCTGCTCCTGCAAAGGATGGTCTCTTGAGAGAAACTCTTATCACTAACAGTCAGCTGATGCATCAGGGGGCCATTTAAAGGATGGTGGGAATGGTCACCACCCACATCAGCTGAACCAGCAACTCTGCAACTGCAGATGATTGCCAGAGAGGAAAAAACTGACATTAACCCCTGCTGGCCTGAAAGGAAAAATGCTACATTTAAACAGAGTGGAACTAGAGCTGCCACAAATCCAAAAATGGATCGTGAGAGTATGATGATCTTACTGTACCTCCCCTCCCTCAATCCCATGAAAGAATGGTGACCTCATCACTGTATGATTCTCCAACTGTAATTCCCACAAAGCCCTCCATACAGTATGATGACCTCACATAGTGCTCCACACAGTATAAAGAGCCCCACATAGTGCTCAATATAGTATAATGGTCACACATAATGCCCCATACAGAAAAATGGACCCACATAGTGCTCCATACAGTATAATGGCCCCACATAGTGCTCCATACAGTATAATTGTGTTAGGGACTGTGGAACGCACTAAATAATAAATAGTAAGTGCGTTCGCCGCCAAGGGTCCACCGTGCAGAGGTGTTACACTGCTGCTACGTAATTGCAGACGCTCAATATGGCGGTATAACGCATGCGGGTTGAACGTCACCCGGTGTGCACTGGGTGGACTCTGTTACTTCACAGAGACGCCGAAGTGTTAAACACAAATGCCAAGCCTGTTGAACTCACAGGTCTCAGCAGAATGCATGCACGGTATATGGTCACAGGACTCGGGCCCAAGACACAGGGTCAGCGTCCTTCTAGACCTACCGTATGTGTGGCGTCGCAACCGCGGACGCCAATAAGTACTGCTGACTGCAGCACGGCGACAGACACTGCCGCTGTACGACAATGCCCGGTAGCAGGCATTCTGTCTGACGTTAGTACCGTGGATGATATGCACTGTGGCCCGTAGCTTGCCACTGACTGGCGCTGACTCTATCACTAGTTCCCTATCCACACACGTAATCTCAGAGGGAGGGGAATCTTAATGAGTCCATGCATCCGTCATCATTCACACAGGTAGCAACTAGAGTCTATACTAGCGCATGGCTGAACGGCCATGCAAACCTTTTATAGCCGGGACCTTCCGGAAGCTTCCATATCCCTGAGATGGACCAATCAGATCTGGAGAAGGACCTGTGCATGTGACTCCCGATCTCCAATGGGAGATCGTCTCGTGAGCATGCTCAGTGGAGCGACGGAAGGACTTGGCCTCTGGAGTGGCTTGCTGCTGAGCAGCCTGCGTTGCTAATGCTGGCCCAGAGGTGGCAGCAACAGCCAGACCCACAGAGCTGGTCTGAGCAGAGCATCGGGAACGACAGGACTGCTGAGCAGGCTCCTCTGTGGTCGATGGAGAATGGGAGACCGCTGAATGCAAGGCTCTGGATTCCTGCTGTGCAGTTGCAGGAACCTGACGCCTAACAAACGGCTTCACGTAGTGCTCTGTCCTGTATAGTATAAAGGGGCCCACAAAGTGCTCCATGCAGTATATTAGGCCCACATAAGCCTTCATACAGTTTAATGCGCCCCACATAGAGTTTGACATATGTGTATTAGACCATCAGTGAGATGTCAGGTATATCAGAGATATAGGTTCAGATGTTAATATGTATGGGGGCTTTAATGTACTGTCTACATGTTAGACAGATTAGTAATTGTGAAATGGATTAATCCAGAACAAAATATTCTAAACAATTACTTTTACAATAAAAAATGTTTAAGTCCAATGCCTAGTACTAAGATTTATACCATAATATAATGTACTATGTCATATTACTTTTAATGTCAGGCTGCCATGTATGAGGTGCATTATAGAATCATAGTAAAATTAGTAAGAGAGATTGAGAAAGTAAGCCAGGATTGGTTTAAGATCAGGATGTTATACAACTCTAGGGAAATCATGTAACCCTGTGGTAAAGCCGTAGCTCCTGTGACGATTCTACTACTCACGATGTACTAAGGACGCTGTGAATGTCAGCCCTATTGTCCTATGGATCGAGGGCTGGCCAAGCTGTCAGGATTGTAAATGACAGCTCTAACCTTCCAATCTGAGGAAGAGGTGTTAATATACACTCACTGGCCACTTTATTAGGTACACCATGCTAGTAACGGGTTGGACCCCCTTTTGCCTTCAGAACTGCCTCAATTCTTCGTGGCAGAGATTCAACAAGGTGCTGGAAGCATTCCTCAGAGATTTTGGACCATATTGACATGATGGCATCACACAGTTGGCGCAGATTTGTCGGCTGCACATCCCTGATGCGAATCTCCCGTTCCACCACATCCCAAAGATGCTCTATTGGATTGAGATCTGGTGACTGAGGAGGCCATTTGAGTACAGTAAACTCATTGTCATGTTCAAGAAACCAATCTGAGATGATTCGAGCTTTATGACATGGCGCATTATCCTGCTGAAAGTAGCCATCAGATGTTGGGTACATTGTGGTCATAAAGGGATGGACATGGTCAGCAACAATACTCAGGTAGGCTGTGGCGTTGCAACGATGCTCAATTGGTACCAAGGGGCCCAAAGAGTGCCAAGAAAAAATTCCCCACACCATGACACCACCACCACCAGCCTGAACCGTTGATACAAGGCAGGATGGATCCATGCTTTCATGTTGTTTACGCCAAATTCTGACCCTACCATCCGAATGTCGCAGCAGAAATCGAGACTCATCAGACCAGGCAACGTTTTTCCAATCTTCTACTGTCCAATTTCGATGAGCTTGTGCAAATTGTAGCCTCAGTTTCCTGTTCTTAGCTGAGAGGAGTGGTACCCAGTGTGGTCTTCTACTGCTGTAGCCCATCTGCCTCAAAGTTCGACGCACTGTGCGTTCAGAGATGCTCTTCTGCCTACCTTGGTTGTAACGGGTGGCAATTTGAGTCACTGTTGCCTTTCTATCAGCTCGAACCAGTCTGCCCATTCTCCTCTGACCTCTGGCATCAACAAGGCATTTCCGGCCACAGAACTGCCGCTCACTGGATTTTTTTTCTTTTTCGGACCATTCTCTGTAAACCCTAGAGATGGTTGTGCGTGAAAATCCCAGTAGATCAGCAGTTTCTGAAATACTCAGACCAGCCCTTCTGGCACCAACAATCATGCCACGTTCAAAGGCACTCAAATCACCTTTCTTCCCCATACTGATGCTCGGTTTGAACTGCAGGAGATTGTCTTGACCATGTCTACATGCCTAAATGCACTGAGTTGCCGCCATGTGATTGGCTGATTAGAAATTAAGTCTTAACACACAGTTGGACAGGTGTACCTAATAAAGTGGCCAGTGAGTGTAGGTTGACAGCTCAGCCATCCTATCTGGCTGGGTCAGTTGGCATTCAGGGTTGTTTAAAGCTGTGTCAATAGTCAGACCTTTGCCAATTGTAGCTTTGCTCAAGTGTTGTGTGCCTGCTAGCTCTATACTCTGAGTTGTGTTCTTATCTACGATGCCGACCTTGAATTACCTTTTTGACAATCAGTCTGACTTACCACTTTGTCTTGAGCCGCTATCTTCCTGATTATCTGACCTCGGACTGTTACCTGACTACGCTTTTGTCTCAATCCTCTGTTTATTACGAGCCCTGTTGGTACTGACCCTGGGGACCTCTTCACTATCCTGCTCACGGTAAATCCATGCGTAGTAACTAGCATCACATTAAGTAGTGACTAGCGTCACAGCACAGCTCCATTACCATTAAAATTATTTCTGAAGCATTGTTTTTCTGACTTCATGAGTAATTTTAGAAAAAATATATTTTTGAGCTGTGCTTTTATGGCAGTTTACATTAAATTAAATAGTCATTAGTAAACCATAGAGGGACACTGTAGCAGTGTCAGTTTGTATTCTTTATTTTAGCTACTTCACGAACTTTGGATTTTCTGTTTTTTGTGTTTTCATTTTTTGCTCCACTTCTTCCCAGAGGCATTACTTTTTATTTTTCAGTCAATATGGCATTTGAGGGCTTGTTTTTTGTGGGGCGATTCGTACTTTTGAACAACACCATTGGTTTTACCATGTCGTGTACTGGAAAACAGAAAGAAAAAAAAAATTGCGGTGAAATTGCAAAAAAAGTGCAATTACACAATTCTTTTTGTTGTTTTATTTTACTTTGTTCACAAAATATTGGCGCCGTTCCCACGGTGTCTGCACTCACTCTCCCTTGGGCTGTGATGGAGTGTTGTGACATGTAACACCCAATCAGTGCTGAAATCACTGTCTCCACCTTTGTACGAACTGAACATGAAGAGGAAGCCAAGGCTGCAGCTCATCCCGGACTTCCTCTTCATGTTCAGTTTGTCCGAAGGTGGAGATCATGACGCCAGCACTGATTAGGCGCCAGGCATCACATGGCATTCCATCGCATCACAGCCTTGGGACTGCGAGTGCCGACACCGCTATAAAGGAGGCGACACGGTAGGTGAATATAGGCTTTATTGTTTTATCGGGTTCTGAACATTTAGTTTAAGAAGGGGTTGTCCTAGTAGTGAACAACCCATTTAAGTGAACCCTTTAAGTCAACCCCTTTTGGTGAAAAAAATCCAAATGTTGCACGCCAAGCTGACGTTTTATTGATGCAGTTTGGTGGTAGATGCGATATTTTGATAGCCTGCTATTGAAAAGTTGAGGCAACCAAAAAACATAATTCTGGATTTTTGATTTGGTTTTCTACTCCATGTAACAGTCGGATTAATTCTTTTTATATTTTGATAGATTGAGAATTTCTGAACACAGCGATATCAAATATGTAATTTTTTTATTGTTTTATTTAGAATGGCGCAAAAGGGGGCGATTTGAACTTTTATATTTTTTAATTTAAAAAAAAAATTCTTCTTTTCACTTTCTTAAATAGTCTCCTTGGGATACTTGAAGCAGCGCTCATAGCAGAGCGGCAATGACAACCACAGGTGTTTCCTGCAAACCCCGGGTCATGCCAACCCTTTGGCGCCCAACGATCATGTTAAAGGGGCGCTCGTGGGCAGGATTAGTGACGCTCTTCTGGCGCACCCTTTTAAGTGCCACTGTAGGCTCAAACTGTCTCCCCACTGGTCACTTAAATATAGGCATTACAAAATAACAATCAAGACCATGATGAAGTTAGTGGAGCAAGACCATGTGAGTCTAACCATGTCTCAAAGTTAAGCTTCAAATTTAAGTGGAGTTCCTCTCTTTTGGAAGATGTATTTCTCAAGATGGAACCTATTATTCATTTTGTGATTTAGCTAATTTATTGTGGGGATGTGTTTCATCTTTCCAGTAGAAAGCTATAAGTTTCCTAGCTTGACAAAGAAACCATAAAATAGATAACTGATGGTTCTCCTCAACTTGTAGTTCCCCTGTGTAACCTAATATAAAAATAATTTGGTCAGCAGAAATAGTACAGTCAAACACAGGGGTAATCAGGTTTACCACCTCTAACCAAAACCAACCCAGTATGGGACAATTCCACATATCATTTTTCATATAATACCCTGAGGATAGGGAATATAACGTGGACAACACCGCGGAGGATCTAAGTGCAGTAATGAAAATGGTACAAATGAAAATGCAAAGCTTATGCACTCACCAGATCATAGATGGAAGAAACAGTGTATTGACCCAGGGGGGGGATCCCAACCAAGGTGCTGATTACTCGGTCTGCTGCACTGCTCATCGTCCACGACGAGATCCTCAAACGACCATAGGGGAAGGTAGGAAAGATACAAAAAAAATGGCGCTCCTGAAAAATATATCATGTACTAAAATGGCTTGATTAAAAAAGTTTTTTATTCTACATATACCAAGTAAAAACAACGCGTTTCGGCTTGAAAAGAGCAAAAAGCCTTCATCAGGTAAATTATACAACCAAGCTGAAACGCGTTGTTTTTACTTGGTATATGTAGAATAATAAACTTTTTTAGTGGGGGGTGAGTTATAGGGACCCCACTAGCGTCAATCCCTCTATGCTCCTGTGACGTCCAAGCTTAGTGTGCTCTCAGTTTCCGCACTGCTCTGTGGAGTCCGGCGCTTTGCTAGAAAAGCTAAATTTGATATGGAGTCAATCAGATTTACTGTAAATACTGTCAGCTGTGTACTGACCACTATTTACCATGAACATAAATGTGATTGGCTAATTCTGATTACCGATACATCCCCAATTATAAGAGGTTGTTCACACCCACATTATTTTATTTTGGTTATTTTTATTTCTCTCCCTTAAAATGATTCCAGTTTGTTTCGCAATGGATTTGTACAAAGCTGTACATTTGTCCATGTCTACCCTATACTCTGTAGCTGATGCATAGTGACAGGTATATGTGCTAATGTTGGGCTTAATCGCTACTGATCTTATTTCTGCTTCTCTGCATACCATAATCTACATTAATTAGGCAATTACATTTCTAAAAACGATGTACCCAATCTTGTTAATAATAGATTTACCATATTATTTTTTGTATGTTTTCTTCCAATTAATGGAAAAATAAGATAGCAAATTAATACATGAGGTATGAGTTAAATGTGGAAACAAGTTTTTAGATCTGAAATTCTAAATTTTGCAGTCCCATTTTCTCTGTTATTTTGGCCACATCATCCAAGCCTAAAAAAACAAGCTACATAGATAAAGGAGCAGATATTCTAAGCTTCTCTGCTATGACTGCTATATAATGTAGAGTTCTCGCAGTTGACGCAAATGTTTACTAATAATCACTTATTGTCCATTGAAACAGATTTGTCGCCTTCAAGACTTGGTTCAAAAAAGCGAACAAGGACTTGGCTCAGCAGAGTGTCACATCATAAGTCTTAAGGATTCCCAAGACAGGCTTCAAAATGAGTTGGACGTAACAAGAGAGCGACTAAGGGAGACAAGTGACTCGTTGTTTGCTGTTCAGGTAACTACTGTATTTTGGATCTGATTGTTTTAGAATGATTTGGCTTCAGATTCCGTTGGGTGGAACAAAAACAATTTATATTTTAGTAACTCCACTAAGCGTACGAATGGACAATTGATGCAGAAAATACTTTCTGCTTCTAAGGGACTGACATAAGTGTACAGCGCTTGGCTATGCCTGTCAGTCCCTTCGATATATGGAGCAGCAGCAGTAATGTGCCAGTGATCCTAGAGTCCTGGCGATCAGCCATATATGTCACCTATGCTGTGGACACGTAATAAATGTATTTTGTGGGAAAATCCATTTCAATTACTGCAGACTCTGTGAATTATTTACATTTATTGCAACTAGATCTTTTATTGGATCAACCAATACAATTTTTTTCTTGCTAATACTTGATGGTATCATGAACAAGATAAACCAGCATTTCTTGCTAATTCTTGATGGTATCATAAACCAGCATTAAAATGAATCCTTGCTATAATGGCAAAATAGTGCCATACATTAATAACATTGAACAGTTAGCTGTGATCAACTTCATAGTATGCTTCATATTGAGCCTAGAGGGCCCATGCTGAACCCTGTCCATTGCCAAAAGCCACTGCAATGTGTGAGACAGTGACCAGCGTTATTGTGAATGGCCAGTATGTGTCGCAGAGGTGGAGGTCCTCTGCGCTGTAAGCATGGAATGTTGCTCTGCGACCTGTAGTTCCACAAGCCTTGTTTAGTTTATTAGGGACTGGGCTAACCGCACACCTCCCACCTTTTTTGGTGTGTCTCATAGGATATTATGAGACTGTTGTTTGGTCACATGGTCTCTGTGCTGGAAGGTCCTGCAAGAGGACAGGTTTCCTGAAAAGTACATGGTGGAGATCATGTAGCTGCAGAGTCTGTGACGCCAACTGTGTTGGGGAAGCTACCTTACTTCTGTGGTCCTGGAACAGATGGGGTTGAGCTTGTCGAGCAAGTCATCGTACTGGTCAGTGATCCCTGGCAGCTCCTGGAAGTCAGGACTGACAAGAAGTCAGCTTGTAGAACGGAGCTACTGGAAGGTAACCTCGGACAAGGAGGTTATATGAAAGGCAGACTGGTGTTTCTGCTATTGGAACAGGCTAGTGGTCATAACAGGGTCCATTGATGTAAAGAAATGGACTAAACTTTACGCAGTTTATGCTGTCTAAATAAACCAAATAGACTGTTTAAATGGAAAACTGTTTCTGTGTGCTTTAGTCCCGCAGCCAAGTGAGTGTCCCCCAACACATTCAAAGAGCGTTATCTCACAAATGGGCATATGAGCATCAGAATTGAGTTGTGGTACAATGGAAAAAGATGGCCTGGCCAGTCACTTTTTACATAACATCATTGGGTGCACTACAACGCAGGATTGGTAGAAGGCAGTTTGGTGGAGGCAATGTGATGCTCAAGCCAATGTTCTGATGGGAACTTTTGGTCTTGGCATTTATATGTATTTTAGTTTGTCATGTACCACCTACCTAAACATTTTTGCAGACTACCGCTTCATGGCAATGCCTTTCCTTACTGTCAGTGGCCTCTTTTGGCAAGATAATGCACTCTATCACTTTCCTAAACGTTCAGAAATGGTATGGTGAATATGACAGTCTATGATTTTGACTCAGCCTCCAAATTCCCTGAATTGTAGTCCAATAAACGATCTGTAGCATGTTCTGTCAAGCCATGTTTGACTTTCATAGTCCCCACTCTCCAGTTACAAGACTCATATCTAAAGTCATTGAAAACATTACAAGTTTTTATTTGAATTTATTTTAATGATGTACAATACAAAATAATATTGTGGTACAGTGTTAGCCAGAAAAATAGATGTAAATACTTATGTCCCAAAAAAATTGAGAAAAGTATTCAAGGAGTTATACCTTTATTGGCTAACCAGAGAAATTATATTCACAAGCTTTCAAGGCTCAGAAGGCAATTACTGAGAAGAGATGGCAACATTTATATAGGAACTAGCTGAAGAGCCCGGCGCTGCCCGGGCATAGTAACTAACTGTGGTTAGTTATAGCAAATTATAATTATCCTCCATCCCATAGTCCCGTGCCCATATACCCATCATACATATCCACGATCCCATAGGCCCGTGCCCATATACCCATCATACATATCCTCCATCCCATAGTCGAGTGCCCATATACCCATCACACACCCTCCATCCCATAGTCCCATGCCCATATACCCATCACACATATTCCCCATCCCATAGTCCCATGCCCATATACCCATCATACATATTCGCCATCCCATAGTCGAGTGCCCATATACCCATCACACATCCTTCATCTCATAGTCCCATGCCCATATACCCATAATACATATCCACGATACCATAGGCCCGTGCCCATATACCCATCATACATATCCTCCATCCCATAGTCAAGTGCCCATATACCCATCACACATCCTCCATCCCATAGTCCCATGCCCATATACCCATCACACATCCTTCATCCCATAATCCCGTGCCCATATACCCATCATACATATCCGCCATCCCATAGTCCCGTGCCCATATACCCGTCATACATATTCTCCATCATCCCATAGTCCAGTGCCCATATACCCATCACACATCCTCCGTCCCATAGTCCCGTGCCCATATACCCGTCACATACATATCCTCCATCCCATAGTCCAGTGCCCATATACCCATCACACATCCTCCATCCCACAGTCAACCATTATGACATCATAATGAGCGGCGGGGCTTGCAACCTATGATGACATCAGCGTCACCATGGCAACCATTATGACATCATAATGAGGGGCGGGACTTGATACACATACTTTTTCCCCATTATGTAGATAGGGGCAAAATTGTTTGGTAAACTGGAACACGCGGGGTTAAAATTTTGCCTCACAACATAGCCTAGGACACTCTCGGGGCCCAGACGTGTGACTGTGCCAAATTTTGTGGCTGTAGCTGCGACGGTGCGGATGCCAATCCCGGACATACACACACTTGAGCTTTATATATTAGATTATACAAGGACATGAGATGATGCTTGCTATAAATAGGCCAAGGAAATCAAATTAAGGTTTTTGTTATACATGTAGATGAGGTGGATGTGTTCTATTAGACATCTGAAGATCTTCTTGTAGAGGTGTGAACTGGAAGTGTTCTGTTAGACATCCGGAGACCTTTTTGTGGAGGTGTGAACTGTGTCCATGTAATGAGTCATGAATCCCGGTGTCAAATTGAGTCATATTGTTAGAAATTGAAACATATGTATAAATTTGAACCCCCTTATTTTTCTTTCTCTGTCACTATTAAAATTACCTTTCAATATATAGATATTGAATTCATATTCATACAATATGAATATTGAAATGTCATTTTAATAGAGACAGAGAAAGAAGATCTTCAGATGTCTAATAGAACGCTTCCACCTCATCTACATGTATAACAAAAACCTTAATTTGATTTCCTTGGCCTATCTCTAGCAAGCATCATCTCTTGTCCTTGTAAAATTCCTATATAAATGTTGACATCTCTTCTCAGTAATGCCTGATGAAGGGGCCTTCTGAGCCTTGAAAGCTTGCGAATATAATTTCTCTGGTTAGCCAATAAATGTATCACTTCTTGAATACTTTTCTCAATTTTTTGGGGGACATAAGTATTTACATCAATTTATTTTGGCAAATGTTGTTGGCAACTAAGTGTAAATGTTACGTGCCTGTTATGGTGCCAATTGCTGTTCCTCTAATTCCCTCAAACAGCTTTCTACTTGATGGTTTTAATATTGCGGCTGATCAGTGTAGCCATTGACATTTTTGTTTGTAATAATTTTACATTCCAGACTGATAGTAAGTGGCTCGATATACATTTTCCCTTGTTCTACAGTTTTGTGTTTGTTTTCCCACCACGTAAATAATTTGTCGCTTTCCTTAATCGAGAATCTTCTGATTCCAGCAGCAAAATAGTTGTATGTCTTGATAAGAAACAGCAGAAACAGGAGTCTGGCTGACTGCTTCATTATAGCCGTATTAACTTGCACAAAGATCATTAGATCCTGTTTGTTATTTGTCCCCAAGGAACGAAAAACATCTTGCTAACAAGCCCAGAGAATCCTTCAACTAGCATTATGCTAATCATGTGCTTTCAGAATTACCAAAGAGTTTTGATGAATCTAGAATACTGAATAGTCACGGCATCAAGGACTCCAGAGATTCATTGATAGAAGGACCCTGGCTAGGGGTTGTTTACCATGCTTCCTTGTGCTTACAATTTTACTTAATAAAGTACAAAATATACTGTAATGTATTAATATATATATTGGTTATCCTTGATTATCTAACCATGCAGGGACGTGCCCACATGCTGCGGCTGGTTGTGCAAATAAAGCTCCGCTCACCCATAGTGAGGCAAAGGGTGCACAATTTTGTTTCACAGTTGTATGGGGATTGGCTTATGCGTTATTTCAGCCGCGGTGTATTGCTCTCAAGGTTAAAGGGAACCTTTGATGTAAAAACAACGCTATTAGCCTGCAGATATGGGGTTAATAGCATTCTGAACTGCCTGGCGCCCACACTGAGAGCCCTTCTGATGGAATGAAATGAACCTTATACCTCCAGGCAGCCTTCGGCTTTCAGTCATTGAGACGCGGCCGGTGCAGCCTCAGTACATAGTGAGTGCTGGTTGTAACGGCGCCCTGGAACTGACTGACAGCCAGCTCAGCATTAGCTCCCTCCCGGCATCGGGGCTGTTGGTGCGGACGCCAGGCAGCTTTAATGTTAGTACTCACCTACTTTCACCCTGCAATCCAGGGCTAACTCTCATGCAGCTCAATGATGGGAGCCATGACAGCAGTACTATGGCTCTGAATGGTAGCATCGGTCATATGCCTTCAGCAACAAATCTGTCAAATGTGAATATGTCCTTCAACTTTACATGTGAGAGTTAAAGCAAGAAAAGCAGATTACGGCTGTGTGTACACACTGCGCCATAGCACTATGTTTGAACTATATGCTGGGTCTCATTTTGGCTTCTGACAGACCATTATACGCTAGTATGGTTTTCTTCTGCTGTTTGAAATTAGGCAGTCTACACTGAAGTATACTTTTCCAAAAAGGGCAGTCAATATGTGACATACGCCACTTATGGCCTTACGAGCCTTCTATCAGAGCTAAATGTTAGGGAATCTTCCTGGGGTATATCTCCAAAGAAAGATTTGAAAGCAGTGTGTACAGAGCATTGCTGCTATGCATTAACACCTCCTTACCAAGACAACCACTTGTTCAATAATCTAAGTGGTCCGCTGCGGAACTATTACTCTTTTTATTAAACTATTGTAGTTAGCGAGGATGAATTAATTGAGGATAAATAGTATACCCATCTCATCATTTATTCTAACGGGAAAAAGAAATTAGGTAGAAAGCTTGAGAACAAAAGACTGGTATTGGAAACCAGAGGTAGAGTAGGATAGAGTAGGGTGAAATATCTCCAATGATACCTATTTCATCAACCTCCAGGACTGTGTCACACTGAAATTAGTCTTTTATTCATATGCAGATCAGCTTCAACCGTGCACTGGTGGGTGTATCAAAGCACTTGTAATCCTTGGCTCCTCTTCGCTTCTCCCCGTCAGTGCCGCCTCGGTTTCTTGATTTAACAGTGAAGAGCAGAGCAGCTGTCTCCACTGTCAATCAGGCAGCATAGGATGGTGCCAGTGGGGAGAAGAGAACTCAAAAACTGCAAATGCATTATTTTCTATACTCTTTTGCCCTAGCTAAGAGATGAAGATCCTCAATAGACGAACCCTCTGCATTCATCCAAATTTATGACCCTTTAAAATGTAGTTTATGTTTATTAAGAATAAATATTATTTTATTTGTGTGATATGATATCAGGCTCTATCAGTACTCCTGCTTGATTATGTTGATATATGTATATTATTTTCATAGGGTGAGCTGGAAAAAGAGAGACAGCAACATGAATCTGTAATTTCTGCCATGCGGGAAGAAGAAAGATTAAAAATTGAAAAAGTCGCTCGTGATATGGAACTGAAATGGACTGAATCCCTCAGGTAGGTTACTAAATCACAACAACACCATGGATATGAAATTACTGGTATTGAAAAGTAACTTCACATCTCAGAGAGACAGGAGGGTCTGGGAGTATAAATTTATGACGACCTTTGACACTCTCAGTGCTGGAATGAATGTGTCGCATGGATTTATGTCTTTTTACATCAATTAAGGAATAAACTCCTAAGACCTTGTGGGGGCATCACAACACATTAGGAGACCCCAATCAGAGGACAATAAAACATCCAGACTCCTTATGTATGAACTAGTCCAATATTTATGTTTCTCCCTATCCCATAATGATAATTCTGCTTCACGTCACTTGTCTTATCTATTGCATTTTTTTCTGTGCTGTGTTGTGCATATATACAGTGGGGCAAAAAAGTATTTAGTCAGTCAGCAATAGTGCAAGTTCCACCACTTAAAAAGATGAGAGGCATCTGTAATTTACATCATAGGTAGACCTCAACTATGGGAGACAAACTGAGAAAAAAAAATCCAGAAAATCACATTGTCTGTTTTTTTTTCATTTTATTTGCATATTATGGTGGAAAATAAGTATTTGGTCAGAAACAAAATTTCATCTCAATACTTTGTGATATATCCTTTGTTGGCAATGACAGAGGTCAAACGTTTTCTGTAAGTCTTCACAAGGTTGCCACACACTGTTGTTGGTATGTTGGCCCATTCCTCCATGCAGATCTCCTCTAGAGCAGTGATGTTTTTGGCTTTTCGCTTGGCAACACGGACTTTCAACTCCCTCCAAAGGTTTTCTATAGGGTTGAGATCTGGAGACTGGCTAGGCCACTCCAGGACCTTGAAATGCTTCTTATGAAGCCACTCCTTCGTTGCCCTGGCGGTGTGCTTTGGATCATTGTCATGTTGAAAGACCCAGCCACGTTTCATCTTCAATGCCCTTGCTGATGGAAGGAGGTTTGCACTCAAAATCTCACGATACATGGCCCCATTCATTCTTTCATGTACCCGGATCAGTCGTCCTGGCCCCTTTGCAGAGAAACAGCCCCAAAGCATGATGTTTCCACCACCATGCTTTACAGTACGTATGGTGTTTGATGGATGCAACTCAGTATTCTTTTTCCTCCAAACACGACAAGTTGTGTTTCTACCAAACAGTTCCAGTTTGGTTTCATCAGACCATAGGACATTCTCCCAAAACTCCTCTGGATCATCCAAATGCTCTCTAGCAAACTTCAGACGGGCCCGGACATGTACAGGCTTAAGCAGTGGGACACGTCTGGCACTGCAGGATCTGAGTCCATGGTGGCGTAGTGTGTTACTTATGGTAGGCCTTGTTACATTGGTCCCAGCTCTCTGCAGTTCATTCACTAGGTCCCCCCGCGTGGTTCTGGGATTTTTGCTCACCGTTCTTGTGATCATTCTGACCCCACGGGGTGGGATTTTGCGTGGAGCACCAGATCGAGGGAGATTATCAGTGGTCTTGTATGTCTTCCATTTTCTAATTATTGCTTCCACAGTTGATTTCTTCACTCCAAGCTGGTTGGCTATTGCAGATTCAGTCTTCCCAGCCTGGTGCAGGGCTACAATTTTGTTTCTGGTGTCCTTTGACAGCTCTTTGGTCTTCACCATAGTGGAGTTTGGAGTCAGACTGTTTGAGGGTGTGCACAGGTGTCTTTTTATACTGATAACAAGTTTAAACAGGTGCCATTACTACAGGTAATGAGTGGAGGAAAGAGGAGACTCTTAAAGAAGAAGTTACAGGTCTGTGAGAGCCAGAAATCTTGATTGCTTGTTTCTGACCAAATACTTATTTTCCACCATAATATGCAAATAAAATTAAAAAAAAACAGACAATGTTATTTTCTGGATTTTTTTTTCTCAGTTTGTCTCCCATAGTTGAGGTCTACCTATGATGTAAATTACAGACGCCTCTCATCTTTTTAAGTGGTGGAACTTGCACTATTACTGACTGACTAAATACTTTTTTGCCCCACTGTATGTGATTCTTCAGATGTTGTATTAGTCAATGCCTGATGAAGAGACCTGAGTAGTCTCGAAAGCTTGCAATGTGTTACCATCTTTTCAGTTAGCCATTAAAAGGTATCAACCACTGAGGACTCTCAATTCTGAATATTTTTCTAAAATATAGGTAAATTTGAAAATATGTTAATCTTTCTTGTAATATGTATTCATGCTGCATACTTTAGGCAAGAGTGTAGCAAGTTACGCGAAGAGCTGAGAGTGCAGCACGAGGAAGACAAGAAGTCTGCTCTGGCCCAACTACGGCAGCTCAAGGAGCGGGAAATAAATACCGCCAAGGATAACTGGCAAAAGAAAGTGGAGGATCTCCTTGACCAGGTACGGAGAATGGTGTCAACATCTGATGCGGACAAATCAAATGGATTGTCCAACCAGGTTTACTTTTTTCTAGTCATTTGAAAATACCCTGAAAAAATGTGTCTTCCTAATTGTGAACCTTTCCCCGCATAGGTGCAGGTGGCACTTATCTATATATACTGTATAATCGTCTTATCATGTCTGTCTGTAACCGAAATCCTGCGTCGTTGATTGGTTGAGTCTGGCCGGCCGCGATCAATTAGCGAAACAGGATTTCTGTGACAAACAGACAGACAGGAACTGTATGATGATGGGTATGGCGCCAGAGATCGCGATCTCCAGCACCATACTTACATACTTACCTCACCGGGAGGAGCGTTGCCGCGGTGCTTCTCTTCCTACGGTGACCGGGGCAGGAGGCTGGGGGCGGAGTGTGGCACTGACGCCGGAGTACGCGCATGCGCATAGCGCTATCGGCACCATTTTCCTGAAGACACATTTGCAGTGTGTCTTCAAGAAAATGGCGCCGGATAGCGCGGTGTGGGCATGCGCGTACTCCGGCGCCAGTGCCACACTCCTCTCCCAGCCTCCGGCAGAACGGGACAGCGCTGGACCACAGGAAAGATGGGTGAGTATAAATGTTTTGGTTTTTTTGTATGTGTGCAGTTTCCTAAGGGTGAGGGGGACCATACATACCAGGAAAGCGGGGTGAGGGCTACCATGCATCCCACGAAAAGGGGGGTGAGGGGTACCGTGCATACCACGAAAGGGGGGTGAGGGGTATCATGCATACCACGAAAGAGGGGTGAGGGGACCATGCATACCACAAAAGGGGGATGAGGGGACCATGCATACCAGGAAAGGGGAGTGAGGGGACCATGCATACCATGAAAGGGGGGTGAGGGGACCATGCATACCAGGAAAGGAGGGTGAGGGGTACCATGCATACCACGAAAGGGGGGTGAGGGGACCATGTATACCACGAAAGGGGGGTGAGGGGACCATGCATACCAGCAAAGGGGGGTGACGGGACCATGCATACCAGGAAAGGGGGGTGAGAGGACCATGCATACCAGGAAAGGGGGTTAAGGGTGACCATGCATACCAGGATAAGGGGGGTGAGGGGACCATGCATTCCAGGAAAGGGGGGTGAGGGTGACCATGCATATCAGGAAAGGGGGGTGAGGGGGACCATGCATACCAGGAAAGGGGGGGTGACGGGACCATGCATACCAGCAAAGGGGGGGTGAGAGGACCATGCATACCAGGATTGGGGGGTGAGGGGTAGCATGCATATCATGATTGGGGGTGAGAGGACCATGCATACCATGATTGGGGGGTGCATTATTGATTATTAAATCTTCATAAAGAAACTACATACATATTCTAGAATACCCGATGCGTTAGAATCGGGCCACAATCTAGTCACTTATATGAATGGATGTGGAAAATAAATCAGTTATTGCTGCTGTGTGTATACATTCACATACATGATACACAAAGCTTACTCTCTTTATTTTAGGAGAAACACAGTGGCAAGCAAAAGGGTAACAATGTTTTGAACTTTTAACTTTCAGGCTTCATTATCTCACCATCCACTACTGCTTTGAACATGAGACTACCATCTTTTTATAGACAATCATCTTGGATATCTCAAATGTACGTTTGACTTGCAACTACTGTATTTAGCATTTGCTTAGTTATGCAGATTCATGTTACAGTTTTGCTTCTAAGAAATGTAAATTTTGATTTTCATTATTTTGTCAGCATTTTGTAATTTCACCTTTGGCTTTCAACACTGCCTGAATCCTTGTGGGCATGCTCTCAATCAGATTCAAGCATGTATCCACCGATATCTAATCCCAGGTCTCTGCTACATGTTCCCGAAGTTAGTGCATACTGGTTGATTCACTTGGGTATTTATACAGCCTTATTTTCAAGTCTACCCACAAGTGTTCAATTAGGTTGAGGTTTGGGGACTGCGGGGGACATTCGAGAACCTCTACTTTTTGTCATTGAACCATTTCTTCTCCACTCTTGACATATGCTTCAGGTCGTTGTCCTACTGGAATACTGTCATCCTTTTCATACACATAGTACTCGAGTGTATAAAGTGACTCATCTTTTAGGATGCTCACATATAGCGCAGCATTGAGACCACCATCCATCCTGATCAAGTATTCAAAGCCTTTGGCTGTGAAACCACCCCATATTATCAGGCTTCCTCCACTGAACCTGACTGCTCCTTCAATTTTTCGATCCGTTAGCCGATTTTTCCCTAGATTTTTCCAGATCCATTTGCACCCATCAGACCCTAGTCTATTGATTTTCATCTCATCGTTCCAAATCAAACATTTCCAGTCCTCTACTTTTCACTTTTCTTACTTTTTTGCAAGCTGGAGCCAACACTTTTTATGACGATATTGAAGTCTTCTTCTTTTGAGGCATCATTCCAGACTCGTAAAACATGCGCCACACGGTGTTTGCATGGATGTTTGTGATCTCACTATTGTGAAGCATACGAGCCACCTCCATGGCCATGTTTATTGAACTGATAGACCTTGTGATGAGCCGACTTGTTGTTTGCCTAGACGTCAAACTCTTGGTTTTTGAATCGATGGACTGACTTCATTTCGTATTCTTTCACCTGTCATTTCACTCACATGATGCAGTTCTGAGCCCCAGCTCACAGCGAAGTGAGCTGGGATGGCAGCCTCAGTGACCTGCGGTAACCTGGATGATGTCACCACTAATCACTATTGATGAGGGAGTATGCTCGTTACTCGAGATTTCCGAGCGTGCTCGGGTGTTCTCCAAGTGGTTCGGGCGTGCTTGGAGATTTAGTTTGTGTCGCTGCAGCTGCATGATTTGCAGCTGCTAGACAGTCTGATTACATATGGGGATTGCCTGTTTGTTCCATCTTTATACAGGAATACAATCAGGAGCAAAACAGTAACAATGCAGTGACATGACAATAATCTACATAGCTAATCATATGCTAAATAGTTGCAATTCAAATTTATGTATCAGATAGCCAAGATAATTGTCTATAAAATGATGACAGTCTCAGTAGTGGATGGTGAGATATGGAGCCTGAAAGTCAAAAGTTCGAAACATTGTTACCCTTATGCTTGTTACTGTACTCCAAATATTACGGAATACATGTCAGTTCATGATTGCATATTTTCTTACGGTCTCAACGTCCTTGATCGTCGTGATGTATTTATATGCTATGACTAAACGCACAACAGATTTGCTGAATTGAGCTCTTTTTTGCTTAAAGTAGGGAATGCTGACCCTCATAAATGTCCAAAAATGACAAAAAAGTCCTTTAGGAGAACATACTGGTTGACACGTTTCGCATAAATTTACTCATAACCGCATATTAAAACTCGTCAACCAGTATGTTCTTCTAAGGGACTTTTTACTTCTGGATTTTTTACATGCCATCCTTGTATTGTCCTGTTTTTATTGGAAGAAAATAAAGTTTACAGCTTTTCAGATGTGCTTGTCTGCCTTTTTTGATTTTTTTATTTGCTATGGATTAAGATCCTTTGCACTCATCAAGGCAGGTGAGCTGGATGCTCTTTTTATGAATTCAGCCACTCAGCCAGTGAAGTTCAATATGATAGTTGTTTGATAGAAGGTCTTTGTTGCTGCAGTATTAAACTCCGTACATTGCATATATATGGTAAATATCGGCTGATAGGTGGTGTTTTCTGTTGTTGGTTCCCCACTAATCGCATATGAATTAAACTAGGAATAGGTCATCAATAAGAAAGTTCCGGATATGAGCCGCTCATTTCCGCATCAAGTGAGCAGTGCCTATGGCATTACCATCTGCACACCTGCCAAGACATGTGCAATCGACAGGTATCGTCCACATGTTCTGTTTTTAATACGTTTGTCAAAGTATTCTTCTGAGGAGTTTTGGGGTACGAATATGGTCATTTTTATGTGTGTGAATAGAAAAATACATTTGTTTTTGTGTCATTGCCTTTGACACTGTTGATGTAGTATCATAAGGGCTTATTTTTTACAAATGAGATTTAGTTTAGAACTTAATGAAACACTTCATATTCTTTATTTTTGGGAGAAGTTTGATAAAAAAAAAAACTAGAATGCCAACAGTGTTTTTTGTTTACAGTGCTTACTTTGCAGGACAGATACTATGTTAGTTTTATAGTAAGGGTTGTTCTGTTGTGGTGATACCAGTTGTATTTTTACTACATAAAATATTTTTAAAGAGATAATCCTGAACAACTTAATTTTTTTTTTAGTCCAGTCTAAGGAGCTTTACTTAAAAAGGTCCATATCTCTGGAACTATATGATGGATTTTATAAAAGGAAAAAAATAATTAATTAGGGGAGTAACGGGAACATAATAGAAGTAAAATGGCCCACTTTTGACCTGGTGATGCAGACAATTTTCGTTTTTGAGTTTTAATTTTTTTTCCTCTCCTACATCAAATAATTTAATTTTTCACATAGATATATGGGGGCTTTTTTGTTTTGAAGAGCAAGCTGTAATTTTTGCTTGGCGCTTTTCATTTTACAATGCTGAATAAGGAGAAATGGCAAAAACATAACAAGTGCAGTGAAATGGAGAAAAAAAACGTAATTTTGGGGATTTATATTACTGTATTATTTATTCTGTGTCATTGACCTGACAAACCTGATTCTTCAGGTCAACACCATTGCGATGTTACCGAACATATATAGTTTAGATTTTGCTATTTTATAGGCTGAAAAAAAATTCCGAAGTTTCAAAACAAATTGCTTTTTGTCACCATTTTTCTGAGACCTATAATGCTTGTATGTTTTCAGTGGAGCTGCAGGAGGGCTTGTTTTTCGCATGGCAAGCTGATGTTTTTATTTATACCATTATGAGGTACCCACTATATTTTGATCGATCTTTATTGTTTTCTTTTGGGAGTTACAGATAAAAAAAGTAGCAATTTTGGCAGTTTGACTCTTTTTTTTCTATAAGCACCGTACAGATTCAACATTTTTGCTATCTTGCTAGATCTAACTTTTCTGGATGCTGTTATACCAATTTTGGAGGTCCAAACACTCATAAGAAAGAAGAATACTCCCATAACTTAGAGCAAGTTTCTCAGTGTGTGAGGTGTAATGATTCAGCTCTGATCTCCTGGTCTAACCTGCTGCATGAGTGAGTGTGGGGTAGAGACAGTACAATACAGATGTCCAGGCTATGAAAGGAGGAAAGCTGATTAAAGGGCTTGGAATGTGACACAGATAACCTCAGCTGCATTGTCCTTCGCAGGAGATCAGGGCTGTATCCTTACATCTCACACACAGAGAAACATGCTCCAGACTATTGTGGAGAGTGTCTTCTTTTGTTTGAATGTTGCTGCCTGCTTGTGATTGGTCAGTATCATACAGGGAGAACAAGTAACACCCTCTTGGACTTTAAAGGGTATTCCTATCTCCAAGATCCTATCCCAATATTTAGTAGGTGTAATAATAGTAATTTTAGCAAATATCTATAATTAGAAATGTAGTGTAGTTTTTCTGATTCGCTATGTTTTTCCTCATGTTCATGCATTGCAGGACCTTATGTATCCATGGTTACGACCACTAGCAACTAGCTAGCTGCCACTATATCAGTGGTCGTAACCATGGATACCTAAGGACCTGCAACGCCCTGCACATAAGGAAAGAGACATGGCGAATCATAAGAACGATACTACATTTCTAATTGGAGGTATTTGCTAATATTACTATTATTAGACCTACTATATATCGGGATAGTATCTTGGAGATGAGAATACCCCTTTAATGAAAATTAACTCATTAGGGGCCAAATACTTTGATTACTAAAATCTCCACAATTGAGTGTCAAAATGTAAAAAAAAAAAAAAGAAAGAAACAAAAAAAAGAACTCATTGTATTCCACTCTGTAGCCACTGTTACATTTTGTGTCAAGTTCAACATGAAAAATTTGGGGAAATATCCTCTTTAAGTGCTACGTACCAGGTGCAAATATAGCATTTCTAAACGTGACCGTTTCCCTTTAATGAACCTGACACTCTGCTCATGGTTGTTTTCGTGAGCGCTCCATTTTAACCTTTTATGTGTAGGTGAACTTAAAGTCATCACTGATTCATAACAGTGGCACTTTAACCCCTTAATGACCGCCAATGCGTCTTTTAACTGACCTGAGATATAAGAGAATAGCATCCTCATACAGGTGACAATCCAGCAGCTGTCGGCTGAACACTATAGATGACAACTTGCTGCATCAGCCACGATCAGTGTTTGCACCGTCAAAATCTGTTTAACCCCTTAGATGCTGCAGTCAATAGTGACTAGATATAAATGGTTAACAGAGTGTGGGGGCTACCTCTTTGTCCCCATCGGCACCCAAAAATCATGATTGTGTGGTCCTGATGTTTGCCATGGCAATTCACGATCAAATAGTGGCCTTAGAGTCTGATGGCTGTTGTAACCTATTCAGAAGTTAGCGACATTTAGGTGGTAAAAATACACATTTTCATTTCTGTCATGCCACTTTGCATTAATTCCTGAAAATCACTTGAAGGGTTAATAAACTACCTGACTGCAGTTTTCAGTATGTCACGGGGTGCTGTTTTTAAAATGGTATCACTTTTGGGGTTTTCCAATATATATGATCCTCAAAGTCACTTCAAACCTGGATAAGTCCCTCAAAAAAATAAATTTTGTAAATTTCCTTTGAAAAAATGAAAAATTCCTGCTACATTTTTAAACCTCCTAAAAGGCTAACAAAATAAAATAACACTTTACAAATGGTGCTGATGTAAAGCAGACATGAGGGAAATGTTATTTATCTTTTGTAGTGGCATGACTATCTGTATTAAAGGAATAATCGTTCAAAGTTTAAAAATTGCTAATTTTTTAACATTTTTCTAAAATGTCTTTTATTTTTTATAAATAAACACAAAACATATCAACCTAAATTTATCATTATCATAAAGTACAATGTTTGTCCCGAAAAAACAGTCTCAAAATCAATGGGATTTGTTTAAGCGTTCCAGAGTTATTACCAGATAAAGTGATACTGGATAGATTTTAAAAAATTGGCTCTGTCACTAAGGGGTTAAGAACAGCAGGGATACAAAGCTTCTTCCCATCGATCTCTAAAAGTGATTGAGAGAAATAGCTAACTCCAGAGAAAATGGGTTTTAATTGGTTTGTGCCGTCCAATTTTTATGATGAAGAAACTTAAAAGCATAAGGATATCGTGCTTGTTTAATCTTTTATGTCTTAGCATTATTATGTTTTGAAGATTAGAGTGAAAAAGTATTTTGCAGTCATAGCAACCCATGAATAGATTAACCCATTTCTTCAAATGCATGTATATCACACTCAGGCTAAAAATATCAGACTTTGTCAAGATGTGCTGGAAGCGGCTGCTTTCAAAGAAACTTGTGATGGAAACATTATTTCTGTTGTTATTTACTGAGCTTGTTGGAGTACCTTACAAACACTAAGCATGCCTGACAAATTAATTATTTTACAGTATTTCTGTATTACTTCCTCACGGCAGCTCTTCTATTCTACAGTCAGCCAAGAAAGAAAATTCTCTGTTAGGCTGTGTGTCCACGTAGCGATTTTTAAGCGTTTTTGCCACGATTTTCGGCGCGAAAACGCTGCGAAAACGTTTAAAAATCGTGTACAGAACGCCCCCCATGCATTCCTATGGCATTCTGCACATGCTGTGCTAATGCTGCGCTTTTTTCCACAGCAGAATCGCATCGCGGAAAAAATCGCAGCATGCTCATTCTTTTGTGCGGAATCGCAAAGAATTGCCGCAATTCCGCACCCATAGGAATGCATGAGAATCGCTTACTTCCCGCATGTGGCTATGCCCACCATGCGGGAAGTTAAGCGTCTCATGTGCGGTTGGTACCCACGGTGTGGAGGAGAGGAGACTGTCCTCCAGGCCCTGGGTACCATACCCCTGTAAAAAAAAGAATAAAAAATAAAAAATTGGGGTATATTTACCTTCCGGCGTCCCGCGCTGCATTCCCGGCCTAGCGTTCCCAGTAATGCCTTGCGGCAAGGCCCTGTGATGACGTAGTCTCGCGTGACTCTAGCGGTCTCGCGAGATCGCTATAGCAACGCGAGACTACATCATCACAGGTCTCGCAAGGCATTACTGGGAACGCTGAGGCCCGGGATGGCAGCGCGGTAAGCCAGAAGGTAAATATACCCCGATTTTTTATTTTTTTTAGCATTTTAACATTCTTTCTTTTTTACTACTGATGCCGCATCGGCGGCCTCAATAGTAAAAACCTGCTCACACTTGTCAAACACTATGACGAGTGTGACCAACCTGTCAATCACTTTCCAAGCAATGCTTCAAATCGCTTGGAAAGTGCTTGAATATCGCACGCGAAAATCGCGGCAAAATCGCGATCATAATCGCGGTGAAATCACTGGAAAAAATGCGCGATTTCTGGGAAGGAGTCCGGTTTTCTGTGTGCGTTTTAACACGCAACGTGGGCACATAGACTTAGGGTATCTTCTGACTACATGAGTCTTCAGAAACCTTTGCATACAAAATATTGACTTGGATTCCTGTAATTCCTTCTTGTATGTGGTCATAAATGTACGTATTGCGCCGGGGTGACCACGTGTGGACAGGGCTTCAGAAGCTGACCTCACTTAACTCGCGCTAGACACGCAAGAAACAGAAAAAATAAACCGCTCACCGCATCTGTAAAAGTCCGACCTTTCAAAACATAAAATGGATTAATCCATGCGATAAGCTCTATAAAGAAAGAAAACTTGAAACGGTTGAATTGCGTCTTTTTGTCACCAAATGCCCCTTAAAAGATAAAAAAAAAAATTAAATCAATAAAAAAATATATATATATTTTTAACAAATTTCTGGATTTCTTTTTTACTACCACTAAAATAAAAAAAAGGTTTAAAATCACAGTAATCATATTAACGTGGAGAATCATGTTTACCACACAATGAATTCTACACAAACAAAACTCAAAAATACACTGGCAAAACTGCATTTTTTACCCCATGCCACTTGGATTTTTGTTTTCACATTTTTCAGCACATTTTATGGTTAGATTAATGATGGTATTCAAAAGTACAACTTATAGCGCAAACAAAGATGCCCAAATAGCTATGTCATCGGAAAATATAAAAAAGTGATGGCTATTGGAAGAAGCGGAGGAAAAACTAAAGTACTTAAATTAAAAATTGCCCAACCCTGAAGGGTTTAAAGGGAACCTGTCAGTAGGATTGTGCTGAGTAACCTACAGACATTGTCAGGTCAACGCCGTTATCCATAGATATTAAACATTGTTCATTAATATTGTTATTATTTATCTATCTATATCTATCCATAGATATATCAAAAGATAGATATATCTACGGATATATCTAGATAGAAAAAAGGTGAAAAAGCAGCACAAAAATAAAATCATTTGGGTGCCAGCCTTCCCGGCATATACCAGACCTTCAAATAGTCCTTCAAAGATGAAAGCAGCACACCATGTAAGCTTCAATAAAGTGCTATTTATTAGCCCATCTGGCTATGTGCCCATGCACAGATCTTTTTAGACCTGCGGTTTTGATGCGGAAGTGCCCGACTCAATGCAAGTCAATGGGTTTTTTACCACAGCGTGTGCACAGGGTTTTTGGATTTCCCATTGATTAACATTGTGTGCACTCTGCACTGTGGATTTGATGCATTTCCGCGCATCCAAAAACACTGCGGAAACGCATCAAATTCCGCAACGTGTGCACATACCCCAAGTTATTTCACCTTTTCTGATGTCTGCAGGAATTGACCACATTTTCATGACCAGGTGAACCTTTGTGCAAGCATTTTAGGGCTGGCTGTACTAATTTTCGGCTGTCACTCTTTCAGTCTGCATGATCAAACAGGGTCAACAGTAGAATAACAATGTTAAGTTTCATTATATAGAACTGAAATGATTATAAATATTTATATTGCGCCATCCACTTCTGTAGAGCTACAGGTGCTTCTCAATTAAATTAGAATATCATCAAAAAGTTAATTTATTTCAGTTCTTCAATACAAAAAGTGAAACTCATATATGTTAATGTTGATGATTATGGCTTACAGCCAATGAAAAACCTAAAGTCACTATCTCAGTAAATTAGAATACTTTATAACACCAGCTTGAAAAATGATTTTAAAATCCAAAATGTTGACCTACTGAAATGTATGTTCAGTAAATGCACTCAATACTTGGTCGGGGCTCCTTTTGCATCAATTACTGCATCAATGCGGCATGGCATGAAGGCGATCAGCCTGTGGCACTGCTGAGGTGTTATGGAAGCCCAGGTTACTTTGATAGCAGCATTCAGCTTGTCTGCATTGTTGGGTCTGGTGTCTCTCATCTTCCTCTTGACAATACCCCATAGATTCTCTATGGTGTTAAGGTCAGGCGAGTTTGCTGGCCAATCAAACACAGTGATTCTCTTGTTTTTAAACCAGGTATTGGTACTTTTGGCAGTGTGGACAGGTACCAAGTCCTGTGGAAGAATGAAATTTCCATCTCCATCACTGTGTCAAGCCACTCATGACCAATAGACAACACCAGAAGCGTCTTAGGCTAGTTTCACACTTGCTTTTTTTTGCAGCGCGTTTTTCCCGCAAAAAAACACATTGAAAAAACGCATACAAAAGCATACAACTGCTGCGTTTTTTTCAAGCATTTTTATGAGCATGCATGAAAAAAACGCAGCGTTTTTATGCGTTTGTATGCGTTTTTAGTGCGTTTTTACCGCGTTTGCGTTTTTTCCAAACATTAGGTGGCCCTCACACTAACCCAAACCATGACTTTACTAACCCTAACCCTAACCCTGACCCTAACCCTAACCCTGACCCTAACCCTTAACCAAACCATACTTAACCCTAACCCAAACCCTAAACCCTAACTAACCCTGACCCTAAACCTAACCCTAACCCTGACCCTAACCCTTAACCAAACCATACCCTAACCCTGACCCTAACCCTGACCCTAACCCTAACCCTTAACCAAACCATACCCTAACCCTTAACCAAACCATACCCTAACCCTAACCCTTAACCAAACCATACCCTGATCCTAACCCTAACCTTGACCCTGACCCTGACCCTAACCCTAACCCTTAACCAAACCATACCCTAACCCTGACCCTAACCCTAACCCTTAACCAAACCATACCCTGATCCTAACCCTAACCTTGACCCTGACCCTAACCCTTAACCAAACCATACCCTAACCCTGACCCTAACCCTAACCCTTAACCAAACCATACCCTGATCCTAACCCTGACCCTAACCCTAAACCCCCTTAACTAACCCTAACTCTAACCAAAACCCCTAAATTCCATTGTCTAAACTAATGGTAAAAAAAAAACGCATGTGCAAAAAAACGCATACATAAGCATGCCAATGCGCACATATGCTCACCATAGACTTATAATGGGTGTCTTGCTGTAAAAAAACGCATTGCGCGCGCATGCGTTTTTTTGAGGCAAGTCGGACGCACAAAAAATGCAACAGGTTGCATTTTGTGCGCCCGAGCGCATACCGCAAAAAAACGCATGCAAACGCATGTGTATGCGCACATAAGCGCATCCCATGCAAAGTATAGGAAAAAAAACGCATGCGCTATTTAGCGCTAAAATACCGCGGAAAAAAAACGCAAATGTGAAACCAGCCTTACTTGGGCCAAAGAAAAAAAGAACTAGACTGTCACTCAGTGGTCAAAGGTGTTGTTTTCAGATGAAAGTAAATTTTGCATTTAATTTGGAAATCAAGGCCCCAGAGTCTGGAGGAAGAGTGGAGAGACACACAATCCAAGCTGCTTGAGGTCTAGTGTGAAGTTTCCACAATCAGTGATGGTTTCGGGAGCCGTGTCATCTGCTGGTGTAGGTCCATTGTGTTTTATTAAGACCAAAGTTAGAGGAGCCGTCTACCAGGAAATTTTAGAGCACTTCATGCTTCCCTCTACCGACAAGCTTTTTGGAGATGGAAATTTCATTCTCCAGCAGGACTTGGCACCTGTCCACACTGTCCAAAATGACCAATGCCTGGTTTAAAGAGGAAGATGAGAGATTTACATTTCAGTAGACCAACATCTCGGATTTTAAAATCATTTTTTAAGCTGGTGTTATAAAGTATTCTAATTTACTGAGATATTGACTTTTAGGTTTTCATAATCATTAACATTAACAGAAATAAACACTTGAAATAGATCACTGGTTTTAATGACTATGTAATATATGAGTTTCACTTTTGTATTGAAAAACTGAAATAAATTAACTCTTTGATATTCTAATTTTGTGAGAAGAACTGGTATATAGCACAATTATGTGATAATGCAATACAGGCAATGAGAGGATAACGTAGGCAGGTGCCATGCCCAAGCAAACTTCCAATCTACAGTATGAGGAATAGCGTACACAGCTCCAGATATGTCAGATAGTTTGAGCTTTTTTTTTTAATTTTACAGGTCCGAACAGCTCCTGGCTTCTACTGGCCAAGAGAAATAGTTATGGTCAACCCCTTTAAATGGGGATAAATATGACAACTATGCAATGTACTTATGTACAGTAGAAAGTGATTGTGGGGGTGTTCATAACGGATGAAAATATTTTGGGTGTTTGATGTGATAATCTTATCCTTGTTTAACCACTGTCACAATATAGTAGGATGTCTAGTTTGGGAGCAATCCAATACTGTGGATTTGGGTCTCAACTGCACATACAGTGGCTTGCGCAAGTATTCACCCCCTGGCTTTTTACCTATTTTGTTACATTACAACCTGTGTTTAAATATTTTTGCAATCTAATTTGTGTGTGGTGCATCAGCAGTAAATAGTATAAGTTGGTGAAGTTAAGTGAGAAAAATATAGGCATAAATTAAATTCATGGGATCAAATAACTAAAAATTGGCATGTGCATATGTATTCATCCCTTTTAGCTGTCTGTCAGTATATAAACACTTTTTTTGAAAGGTCACAGAGGCTGCAACACCAGTAGGAAGAGGCACCACTAACCAAACAACACCATGAAGATCAAGAAGATCTCCACACAAGTCAGGGACAAAGTTGTTGAGAAGTACTGATCCCCTGGATCACCATCAAATCCATTATCATGAAATGGAAAGAACATGGTACCACAACAAATCTGCCAAGAAAGTAAAAAGCCATAACTTACACACAACAATTGTAAAGCTCGTTTAGAGTTTGCCAAAAGACTCCCCAAATGTATGGAGGAAGGTGCTGTGGTTGGATGAGACCAAAATTGAATTTTTTTGCCACCAAGGTACTGTAAACGCTATGTCTGGCACCATTTGAACACAGCTCATCACCACAAGAATACCATCCTCACAGAGAAACATGGTGGTGACCACATCATAATGTGGGGATGTTTTTCGGCAGCAGAGAGAGGGAAAATGGTCCGAGTTGAGGTGAAGATGGATTGTGAAAAACCTGTTTCAGCCTGTCAGTGATTTGAGAATGGGACTCAGGTTCACCTTCCAACAAGACAATGACACAAAACATTCTTCTAAAGCAACACTAGAGTGGTTTAAGGGGAAACATTTAAATGTTTTGGGGTGGCTTCGTCAAAGCCCAGACCTTAACCCAACTGAGAATCTGTGGTCAGACTTTAAGATTGCTGTTCATCAGCGTAAACCATCTAAGTTAAAGGAGCTGGAACAGTTTTGCCTTGAGGAATGGGCAAAAATCATAGTGACAAGATGTGGAAAGCTCATAGAGACTTATCTAAAGCGACTTGCCAGTTTAATTGCTCTACAAAGTACTGACTATAGGGGTGTGAATAGTTATGAACACTGAAGTTTTCAGCTGTTTTGTCCTTTTCTGCTTCACAATAAAAAAGACAAATCAATAAAACAGTGAAATTCCAAGTTGTGAGATAGCAAAACATGAAAAATGCCGGGAATGGGGGGAATACTCTCTCAAGCCACTGTAGATTGTACTAAAGACTTCAACAATTGATGAGATTGTCAACTATAGGTGTAGATGGAGAAGGGAGGAGGACCATTTACAGAGCCTTTGGTACAATGTACTTGGAATAACAAGACACTAAGCCTCGATTCATCAAAGCATTTGTGTCGGAAATCTATCATAAAACACTTTGAAAAGTCGCAGTTCTTTGTGCTTTGCATGGTTGTGCAAAGATTTTGCAACTTTTGCATTTTCATTCCTGTTTTGACCAGCTCCATCAAAATAAGCGGAGCTGTGACTGCTTGTTTTAATTCATGACAAGTTGTGGAGCTGTTTCACTGGAGTATGAGGTGCACATCGCTTTTAAGATATACATGATTCATTCAGAGGCAATGCCTCTTACTGATTCAGGGACCGCTAACTCCACCATGCCCCCTAATCAGGACTGGCATGAATAATCCCAGTCTTGACGAATCACTGCCTTTATGGTCCCGGTGTCTGGCTTTGCCTGTTGCGCTGACGTCACGTTGACAGTGAAGCAGCCAATCAGTGAATTTGGTGGCTTTGAGTGGGGTGTTCCGTCTAGATTGGAACACCCCGTTCAGAGCCACTTAGCTCACTGATTGGCTGTAACGCTGTCGACATTATGTCAGAGCTGCAGCCAGAGCCAGGGTGAGACTTGCCGGTGGACCCAGGGAAGGCGAGGGCAGCGTAGTTTGTTTCTCTTTTAATAGCCTGCACCAAGGAATTAGCTTTTCTTGAAAGAGAACAATTCCTTTAATACATTCTTCATTTCCATAATTCTTCTCCAGGATTACAGATCTGTACTTAGTTAACCTTTCCAAGAAATCTTTAACAAGATGTACAGTAATTCACCATATTTTATTAATAAGGTGTAGAGAATTAATAGATGAAATAGCTGGCAGCACATCTAATTAGATTGTGATAAAAGCTGACATTAAATCAAGACTAAAAAGGAGCATTAGAAAGGTGGGTGCTTTTATACCAGTGTCCGCATTTCATCATATGTGCTTATTGGTTATATGAAGGTAAGAGATGAGAAGCCTGCTGCGGACATACTACTCTAAGAGTCAGCTGCCACGCCGAGCGGTTCTTACTCCGGGGGACTTAGTGGATTTTGAATTACAAGAATGGTCTATTGATTTCAGTAGAAGCCGTAAAATGCTTTCTTTTCCCTCCAGCAAAGTGAATGCTTAGTGGTAAATTCACCCGGCAATAACATCTCATAGCTAGGGCTCCCAGTAGATGGATTTCCATCGTTCAGCTCATTGTCAGGGGATACAGAGGGAGAGCAGGGAGGTTTATAGAAATATTGCTTTTAAACTACACACATCTAATGTGTGAATATTTTAAATATACTTTAAAAATGGTGATTGGTTGCTTACATACATTTCATTGGTTGCATATGTACATTTATAGCAGGAGTGGACACAGAAAAATGTGCAAGAACAATAAAGTGTCTTGTGAAAGTATTCACTCCCATGTTTTTTATCTATTTTGTTACATTGCAAACTATTTTAAATATTTTTGTAATCTGATTTGTGTGTGATGCATCAGCACTATATACAGTAGTTTAAGTTGGTGAAGTGAGAAAAATGTATGCATAAATTAGATTTATGGGATCAAATAACTGAAAATTGTCATGTGCATATGCATTCCACCCTTTAGCTATAAAACCACTAAAAATTAACGGTTCAAGCAATTACCTTCAGTAATTAAGTCAAAGGAAGATCCCCCTGTGTTACATGGTCTGTCAGTATATACACACCTTTTATGAAGGAGATGGAGCAGTTTTGCCTTGAGGAATGGGCAAAAATCCCAGTGGCAAGATGTGGAAAGCTCAGAGACTTATCCAAAGTAAATTGCAGCTGTAATTGCCACAAAAGGAGGCTCTACAAAGTGCTGACTTTAGGGAGAGTGAATAGTTATGCACACTGACGTTTTGAGTTATTGCACCCTATTTGATATTTGCTTCACAATAAAAAGAAAACCAAATGTTCCATGTCGTACGCAAGTTCTTTACATGAAACTCTCAAAAAACAGTGAAATTCCAGGTTGTGAATGCTTTTGCAAGCCACTGTATATGAGACCTTTGCAGTCCAGTACCATAATGTACCCTTTTATGTGTCTGTAACCCAAACTGCTTGCTGCTTTGAAAGTTGAATTGGGCCCCCTCACCACTTGGGCACACCAATGGTACCTCTGACCCAGATGTACAAATTAGCATGTGTAAAAAAGTCAAATGTAGTGTTTTTCGCTTGCGAGTGACACAAAAAGCACTCCCATGAATGTTTTTTTAATATATCTATGTAAATGTGCATATAATATTAGTGTTAATACTGTCACCTTTTGCTTGTCTAGTGTCCAGCATCGCACTGCTCCTCTTCTCAGTGACCTCACCACTCTTTACACTCTTTGGGTGACGCTGCACACTGCGAGACCTGAAAGTAACTTTTACAGTGTAAGTCAAGAGACTTCTGACTCACGCATAAAGAATAGCGTGAGCCGAATAAACTGAAGAGAGTGACGTCACTGAGAAGAGGAGCAGAGCGTAAGTCAAGAGACTTCTGACTCACGCATAAAGAATAGAGTGAGCCGAATAAACTGAAGAGAGTGACGTCACTGAGAAGAGGAGCAGAGCGATGCTGGATCCCAGAGAAAATGTCAGTAGCTAAGTATATAATACACTCACACTACATCACATACACACAGATTTCTTAAAAAAATCTTCATGGGAGAGCTTATTTAAGTTGTTTACGGAATAATTACGGTATATAAAACCACAGAAGCCCCTCAAGCCTGATCACATGCTCACAAAAAAGAAACCCCCAGAAAACATGTGAGCATGGTTTTAAAAGGGTTTTCCATGAGTACGGTATCAATTACCTATTCTTACAGTGGGCAGCCAATTTCAGATTGAAGGAGTCTTGCCATTGGTATTGCCATTCAGTCACATTCATTTGCGCTGCAGTAAGATAGAATATAGGCACATGAACTATCCCCTGATAAACAATAATAGGGTCACAGTACTCACTGGAGCTTTGGGCATCCTTCATCTAGCTATTCAAAGAGACACCAAGCAATCTCATATTAATGGCCCATTATAAAAAAGGGTTTAAAAAATGGGCCCCACCGTCACTCCTCAGTACTGCTGCTGGTGTCCCTTGGTGGTCTCCTGGCATGTTAGATGACTTCTTGCGGACTACCAGTCCCCTAGCTCTTTCTATTCGCTCAGATGCAACGTGATTACTGCTTCAGTGGTACGGAGAAGTGCTGGATGTCCTGTAGTCAAGTATTAGCTGTTTCTATTTTTTTTTTTTATTTTGGGACCACTATGGGCCAGTTTTTAAGCTAATTAAATGTAGTGTACATCTTCAAGAATAGGCCATCAATATTATAATTCTGGAAAAACCCTTCAAGTGCTGTAACTATAGTACACAACATTATAGTAAAGTAGATGTGTGATTAATTTTCCCACAAGATCTCTCTGATGTACGGAAAGCTGCCTTTTGTTGCTTTTAAGTATGTGTAGAATAACAAGTGTGGAGGATATTTATGTCATGTCTGACAAAACATATCAGGTTTACTCAAGATGTATAACAATGTTTTTGATACAAAGAAATATCCCAGGTTAAATATACATCATGCTCCACTTTTCACACCAAGGACCATTATTTTCGCTTAACCATTTATATTGCAGGAACATTAGTGAACAACTAATTTAAGATCCAATTTTGTTATTGTCAACTTTACCATCTACTTGCTACAATGTTTCCATGTTAGAAAATACAAGTACTGGTAATCAATACATCCAGTCTAACTTTAAGGGAATATTTACTTGCAAGAGATTGTTTTGCTAACAAGTTCATGAATGTCTGCAAGCCACATTGAAATGAATTGGACAGTCACCAATATTTCTGTCCATAAGGTATGTTCACACACAACAGATTTGCTGCAGAAAGGTTCGTAAATTGGCTTGGCAGATACCTATGCATATGCTGGTTTCCATCTACCACTTAGATTTAGCAAAAAGATTTTAAATGGGTTTTGTCACTTCAAAGTGCTACTTATACAAGTATGTAGGTGAATTAGTTCTTAAAAAGGACCTATTGCTTACTAAAAAAATTGAGTTAAACACCTTATATCTCTGAGCTTTCCTGATTCTGCCACTCTATTCCATTTTGCGCTGCATCGCTATATTGCAGAGATATTCACATTTATTTCTTCTGGAGTACAATATGTCCAATCTCTGCTTGTAGTGCAACTGGGTGCATCTTTACAGTCTTCTCTGAGCTTGTGCGCTTTTACCCTTACCACAAGCTGTCAGTCACAGCTCAGAATTTGGTCTTGCAGTCTCGGCGATGTCGAGCAGCATCTGGGAGGAAGGGATGAAAGCACATACTGTACCCCTAGGAAAAAAAACTGTAGAATTGCCCAATTGCACTACTAACAGAGATTTCACATGCGGTACTGCACGCCAAAAGCAATAAATGAGAATATCTCTGCAATGGAGCGACATAGCGCAACATGGAAAAATGTGGCAGAATCAGGGGAGTTTCAGGATTTTTACAGCCATTGACGGTAACTCAATTTATTTGAGCAAGAGACAGGTCCTCTTTAATATCATATCTGTAGTAAAGAATTTAGTAATTTAGTTGTCAGGAAAAAAAAAAGATTTATTTCATATGCAAAAGAGGCGACTTTAGTGAGCCTTGGGTTTGGACAATGGGGCAGGGCACCATTACACCCCTTCAGTTTGTATTCTGAGCACTTTTTCATATGTCAATTTTCAACACTCTAGCAGCCACTCTCTCAACGCACGTTTCGTATTAAAACTTCATCACACGCCTCCTGATGAAGTTCTAATACGAAACGTGCGTTGGGGTGGTGGGGATCTGTCTCATCATTTTTATATATGTAAGTGTTGCCATCCTGCTTGTTTTTACTATTTATGCATATTATATGTGTAAAAGTGATATTTAGATTTTTATGATATGTAGTTGTTATAACTTGCTAGATTAGGCTTAAAAACACTACTGAATACTATGTATGATGTTGGTCCCCTAACTTTATATAATGCCCAGTACTATTGATGCACTGTAAACAATTCTTTTAACTATTTAAATTATAATAAAACATTTTTATGGGTTATACTTTTTAGTGGTTATTGTATTTATAACCAATCGTTGTTTTCTAAGTTCTTTTGAGTTAATACCCATTTATATTTCTTTTGGGCTTTTTGTGTGTTTAATATACAACTTTAGGGGCGTAAAAGTGCACTGAGCTCTTAGGCACACCTAGGGTGCACCAAAGCCCCCTTATTTGAATGTGATATAAATATTTTTTTCTCTGGCAACTAAACCACTGAAATCTATACTAGAGGAATAAATCTACAGGGGCTAAGTCCCCTACATACTTTATATGTAGTTTAATTTTAATTGTTGTGAATGTTAGACTCCTTTTCCGTTGCAGTAATTACTGCCATAAATCTGCCACATACTGTGTTATGTTATGTGTATATTCTGTTATGTAACTTGTATATAACAAGCCATAAAAGGTTCATGTTCAGCCTTTTATGTCAGACTTTGGTGACATCACTGCCTGCAGTGTTCACCAATGACATGTCTTAAATGTACATATGTCATACGTGTGTGTTCTGTGCATAACTACTGTTCTCTCTGTTGCCTATGTGTCCTACTTTCTTTTCCTTAGTGTTTTCCTTTACTTGTGTGATCTTCTTTTCATAGCGGCACTCTCTGGGTGAAGCTTTACATAAATCCATCAGTAATGTAAGTCAGCTTTGGTATACAGCGTGGACTCGGACGCATGCTAGCATTATCATTTGCACTGCCGCTCATCTACAGATTGCTTGCTGCCATTCAGATTTACTGTCTGTAATGTGTAACCATTGGAAATCAATGTCCACAGTAGATCAGCAGCAGAGGAACGCATTGATTAGACATCAGACCTCACAGTCCCATTATTTGGCTTTGGCAGTGGTGCTTTCAGCATTTGCTTTGTGATGTTATAGAAGGCTGGGTGGCTGGCTATGTTCAGGGCAAGCATGAATCGAATTCTGCTCCAACGTAATCGATAAACAGCACGTAAATCTTACATGGCTTTAATGATAGAAGTGAAAATTCTGTAAGATCACTCTTTTGCCTTCAGACCCAAAGCTAAGACCTTTCAAGCATGAGATATAGTAGGGTTCGCTTTAGTAAATGCATGATTGGCTTAGTAAATACAAACAATATGTAATAACTGCATTAAGTAATATTCTGTGGAGGAAACCATGCAGCGAGGCACAAGAGCGACTGGTACACTGGGAAAATATAGGATAACTTCTGATGTAATGAGACAGCTGAGAAGATAAACAACTGGAAAAGCCTAAGGTCATTGTGACCTTACCATCCAAAGCAATGGTCGGCGCAGGAGACGGAGTCAGCAATTACTGTATGTCCTCTCATGCTATCTAATCCAATAAAGAGCAAACAAAACTGACAAAATTGACAGGCGAGATTTCATAATTGTATCACTAAAAAGATGTTCAGACGAGCTGAGCAACCAATTAAATTCTACTAGATGGATCTTTTTTGATGAGTTGCCATGTTTGTTCTGTAGAGACTTCCAACTATTTGGCTAATGAAAAACAAAATATGCTGTCTAGGGAAAACACTTGATTTTCGCGGGATTTCATTTTTGTGACACATTTGTTCTGTGATGTTGGCAGTCCGTGGAGGCCTGGCATTGATAAATAGCCATCTCATAAATGCTCAGTCTTATCAGTCAATTCTTTCCTCAGTTCCTATTGCAATAGATTTCTACCAGACAGTGGAAAACATGAAATTCTATTTTAGGGAAAGGGGTTTAAGTGTCTGTGGATAATTTTTAGCTACAGGGCCTGATTCATCAAGGTGTTTTTGCCTGTTTTCTGGTATAAAACAATTTCCAATTTGACTCTTGGGCAGATGTAGGGCTGGATGGGCGTAGAAAAACCTGTCCGGTAAGTCCACCAAATTTACACCCCTTTGATTGTGTACATTTCGACAACAATGTTGCTCCAGTTGGAGTGGGATAGATTCTTGATGGAAGCGCATGGTAGTGGTGAGATGCGCCTAATTCTCTAAAAAGCCAGCTGGTTATTTAGCGTTAATCACATCTTTTATACGTAAATTAGTTCAATGTATGCAGGTAGGGTAGCTAATGAATGCTTCAACAATTGTTCATATACATGTCTCATGAAAATTTCTACATAAAAATGGAATCGAACAAAAATCCTTATGCTACCAATCGGTGCTTGCTAGAGCCAGTAAAGGACCGCTCCCGCCGATATTAATGAGTTCAGCCAACAGTCTAATGTGTATGGGGGACTTCTGAGTGTCCTCTGTTGGATGATGTCTGGGACACGGATCCTGCATGTCCGTCCAATTTTGAACTGCTGATTCTTTCATTCTCTAAGAGGTAAGCTGCTGCCAGAAATGTCTGGCAGTGGCTATGGGGCGCCCAGCCAGGGCTATCGGGGTACTCGGCACCGGGCCTGTTGATCTCAGTGGGAGATGTCACGGAAACTGTGACCTGGTCCGTGGCCCTGGCGCTCCATGGCAAAAGGGGGTGAAAAAACAATGAAATAGAATTGATGAATAGTTTGTGACGCCACCTGTAGTGTTCGGCAAGTGAGATGTTGAGCCGACGCTGCGTGCAGATCCTCTGGGGCTGGTGGTGTGTTGCAGCCAAGATGGTGAAGCTCCCCACAGGTGGAGCTGTAGCCCCAGGGCAGTGTAGATGTAGGGGTAGAGTAGAGGCACAAGTGGTGTAGAAACTGGTACCCTGATGTAGTGGTGCTGGGTGTGTTGGCGCAAGAATCAATGGAGGACACCAGGCTTGTAGTTCCAAAGCTTTACTCACAGTCTGTAGCACACACACAGGTGCCTGCCTCCGTGCCGTGTCATCCGGGTCAGGGACTCAATCAACCTCCAGGCCAGATGGAATGCTCCCTTCCAACACTCCGCCAACATGTGCCTTTCTGAACGTCTCCTTTTATAGCGCCTTTAAGTGTGAAGTACTCCCAGTACTGAGTTACACTGGAGTGCCTCCTGACAGATGTTCCCAAGAACTCTACTTGTACGGCAGACAGCTGTAGCCTGCTTCGGGCCCCCTGTTGTGCCCCCAAGTCTTAGTTGGGAGTAGTGCATTTACAGCACCCTAAACCAGGGGAAGAGTCTTGAGGAGATCATTTGCATATTCCCAGTGCCTTCTGGGATAAGTGAAGAGTCTCCGCGAGCTCAACGATCACTGGGTTTTGGCCGTTGCAGCTGAAAAGAGGAAATCGGAAAACCAGGGGAAGAGTCTTGAGGAGATCATTTGCATATTCCCAGTGCCTTCTGGGATAAGTGAAGAGTCTCCGCGAGCTCAACGATCACTGGGTTTTGGCCGTTGCAGCTGAAAAGAGGAAATCGGAAAACCAGGGGAAGAGTCTTGAGGAGATCATTTGCATATTCCCAGTGCCTTCTGGGATAAGTGAAGAGTCTCCGCGAGCTCAACGATCACTGGGTTTTGGCCGTTGCAGCTGAAAAGAGGAAATCGGAAAACCAGGGGAAGAGTCTTGAGGAGATCATTTGCATATTCCCAGTGCCTTCTGGGATAAGTGAAGAGTCTCCGCGAGCTCAACGATCACTGGGTTTTGGCCGTTGCAGCTGAAAAGAGGAAATCGGAAAACCAGGGGAAGAGTCTTGAGGAGATCATTTGCATATTCCCAGTGCCTTCTGGGATAAGTGAAGAGCCTCCGCGAGCTCAACGATCACTGGGTTTTGGCCGTTGCAGCTGAAAAGAGGAAATCGGAAAACCAGGGGAAGAGTCTTGAGGAGATCATTTGCATATTCCCAGTGCCTTCTGGGATAAGTGAAGAGCCTCCGCGAGCTCAACGATCACTGGGTTTTGGCCGTTGCAGCTGAAAAGAGGAAATCGGAAAACCAGGGGAAGAGTCTTGAGGAGATCATTTGCATATTCCCAGTGCCTTCTGGGATAAGTGAAGAGTCTCCGCGAGCTCAACGATCACTGGGTTTTGGCCGTTGCAGCTGAAAAGAGGAAATCGGAAAACCAGGGGAAGAGTCTTGAGGAGATCATTTGCATATTCCCAGTGCCTTCTGGGATAAGTGAAGAGTCTCCGCGAGCTCAACGATCACTGGGTTTTGGCCGTTGCAGCTGAAAAGAGGAAATCGGAAAACCAGGGGAAGAGTCTTGAGGAGATCATTTGCATATTCCCAGTGCCTTCTGGGATAAGTGAAGAGTCTCCGCGAGCTCAACGATCACTGGGTTTTGGCCGTTGCAGCTGAAAAGAGGAAATCGGAAAACCAGGGGAAGAGTCTTGAGGAGATCATTTGCATATTCCCAGTGCCTTCTGGGATAAGTGAAGAGCCTCCGCGAGCTCAACGATCACTGGGTTTTGGCCGTTGCAGCTGAAAAGAGGAAATCGGAAAACCAGGGGAAGAGTCTTGAGGAGATCATTTGCATATTCCCAGTGCCTTCTGGGATAAGTGAAGAGCCTCCGCGAGCTCAACGATCACTGGGTTTTGGCCGTTGCAGCTGAAAAGAGGAAATCGGAAAACCAGGGGAAGAGTCTTGAGGAGATCATTTGCATATTCCCAGTGCCTTCTGGGATAAGTGAAGAGCCTCCGCGAGCTCAACGATCACTGGGTTTTGGCCGTTGCAGCTGAAAAGAGGAAATCGGAAAACCAGGGGAAGAGTCTTGAGGAGATCATTTGCATATTCCCAGTGCCTTCTGGGATAAGTGAAGAGTCTCCGCGAGCTCAACGATCACTGGGTTTTGGCCGTTGCAGCTGAAAAGAGGAAATCGGAAAACCAGGGGAAGAGTCTTGAGGAGATCATTTGCATATTCCCAGTGCCTTCTGGGATAAGTGAAGAGTCTCCGCGAGCTCAACGATCACTGGGTTTTGGCCGTTGCAGCTGAAAAGAGGAAATCGGAAAACCAGGGGAAGAGTCTTGAGGAGATCATTTGCATATTCCCAGTGCCTTCTGGGATAAGTGAAGAGTCTCCGCGAGCTCAACGATCACTGGGTTTTGGCCGTTGCAGCTGAAAAGAGGAAATCGGAAAACCAGGGGAAGAGTCTTGAGGAGATCATTTGCATATTCCCAGTGCCTTCTGGGATAAGTGAAGAGTCTCCGCGAGCTCAACGATCACTGGGTTTTGGCCGTTGCAGCTGAAAAGAGGAAATCGGAAAACCAGGGGAAGAGTCTTGAGGAGATCATTTGCATATTCCCAGTGCCTTCTGGGATAAGTGAAGAGTCTCCGCGAGCTCAACGATCACTGGGTTTTGGCCGTTGCAGCTGAAAAGAGGAAATCGGAAAACCAGGGGAAGAGTCTTGAGGAGATCATTTGCATATTCCCAGTGCCTTCTGGGATAAGTGAAGAGTCTCCGCGAGCTCAACGATCACTGGGTTTTGGCCGTTGCAGCTGAAAAGAGGAAATCGGAAAACCAGGGGAAGAGTCTTGAGGAGATCATTTGCATATTCCCAGTGCCTTCTGGGATAAGTGAAGAGTCTCCGCGAGCTCAACGATCACTGGGTTTTGGCCGTTGCAGCTGAAAAGAGGAAATCGGAAAACCAGGGGAAGAGTCTTGAGGAGATCATTTGCATATTCCCAGTGCCTTCTGGGATAAGTGAAGAGTCTCCGCGAGCTCAACGATCACTGGGTTTTGGCCGTTGCAGCTGAAAAGAGGAAATCGGAAAACCAGGGGAAGAGTCTTGAGGAGATCATTTGCATATTCCCAGTGCCTTCTGGGATAAGTGAAGAGTCTCCGCGAGCTCAACGATCACTGGGTTTTGGCCGTTGCAGCTGAAAAGAGGAAATCGGAAAACCAGGGGAAGAGTCTTGAGGAGATCATTTGCATATTCCCAGTGCCTTCTGGGATAAGTGAAGAGTCTCCGCGAGCTCAACGATCACTGGGTTTTGGCCGTTGCAGCTGAAAAGAGGAAATCGGAAAACCAGGGGAAGAGTCTTGAGGAGATCATTTGCATATTCCCAGTGCCTTCTGGGATAAGTGAAGAGTCTCCGCGAGCTCAACGATCACTGGGTTTTGGCCGTTGCAGCTGAAAAGAGGAAATCGGAAAACCAGGGGAAGAGTCTTGAGGAGATCATTTGCATATTCCCAGTGCCTTCTGGGATAAGTGAAGAGTCTCCGCGAGCTCAACGATCACTGGGTTTTGGCCGTTGCAGCTGAAAAGAGGAAATCGGAAAACCAGGGGAAGAGTCTTGAGGAGATCATTTGCATATTCCCAGTGCCTTCTGGGATAAGTGAAGAGTCTCCGCGAGCTCAACGATCACTGGGTTTTGGCCGTTGCAGCTGAAAAGAGGAAATCGGAAAAACCAGGGGAAGAGTCTTGAGGAGATCATTTGCATATTCCCAGTGCCTTCTGGGATAAGTGAAGAGTCTCCGCGAGCTCAACGATCACTGGGTTTTGGCCGTTGCAGCTGAAAAGAGGAAATCGGAAAACCAGGGGAAGAGTCTTGAGGAGATCATTTGCATATTTGAATTTTGGCTCATCTTTCATCGTTTTTAAGAAATCTCAAGATGGAAGAGGCCAGGAGCCATTTGGTGAGCTGCATTTCTTGCTACATGTTCACAGACTTACCAGTGGAAAAGCCAAACTTCACATGCCACAAATGCAAGCTTGTGTCCCTGTTGGAGGAAAAGTTGCAAAATCTCGAAGAGAGGTTGGCTACGTTGAAGATCATTAAGGAAGGTGAAGAGTTCTTGGACAGAGCAGAATTATCTCTTCATGTTACAGAAAGAGAAGAAATTCGAAGTGCACCTGAAGAAACAGAGGAATGGAGACATGTGACCCAGAGAAGCAGGTGGATCAGGAGGCAGTCAGCACCCATACTGCTCAGAAACCAGTACCAGGCTCTCACGCAGGAAAATGATGAAGAAATACATCAGGATAAGACTTTGCCAACAAACAGCAACCTTGTACACCTTCAGAGTCCTCCTGGATGGAGAAAGAAAAATGTTGTGAAGAAGAAACGGAGAGTGGTGGTCATGGGGGATTCCCTGTTGAGAGGAACAGAGGCCGCTATCTGCAGACCGGATATAACGTCAAGAGAAATGTGCTGTCTTCCAGGTGCAAAAATTAAAGATGTGTCTGACAGGATATCAGGACTCTTCAGACCTACAGATGACTACCCATTCCTGCTACTACATGTGGGGACAAATGACACCGCAAGAAACGACCTGGAAACCATCTGCAGAGACTTTGAAGACTTAGGCAAGAAAGTGAAAGAACTGGGAGCGCAGGTGGTCTTCTCTTCCATCCTCCCAGTGGATGGCCATGGAACAAGGAGGTGGAATAAGATTCTGCAGGTGAACAACTGGCTACGTCGATGGTGCCGTCAGCAACGATTTGGATTTCTGGATCACGGAATGGACTACTTGCTAGAGATGGGGTGCACCTTACGAAGACTGGAAAGCATGTATTTGGAAGTCGCCTTGCTACACTTGTAAGGAGAGCTTTAAACTAGAACAACATGGGAAGGGAAGCAAAAGACCAGAAAAAGCCATACACCTGACAAATGCTATTGAGAACTCTGCTAATAGAAGTGGAAAGGAAGAACAAAGACGAAAGAATCTAATTAATAACAATATTGGAGAAAGAGAAACCAATCACAAACTAAAATGTTTCTATACTAATGCACAAAGCATGGGCAACAAACAAGGAGAATTGGAACTACTAACACAGGAAAAGAAATATGATGTCATTGGAATCACTGAAACTTGGTGGGACGATACACATGATTGGAATACAAGACTAGAAGGATACAACTTATTTGCAAGAAACAGACTTGATAAACGAGGAGGGGGTGTTGCATTGTATGTTAGAAACGCATATATCTTCACAGAGATTGAAGCTTCAGAGACTGGGAGTTCTGTGGAAACTGTTTGGGTAAGAATACAAGGACAGAACAATGGAAAGGACACCATTGTAGGCATTTACTACAGGCCGCCTGTGCAAGCTGAAGATATGGATGAACTCTTTATGCATCAAATGGCCAAGTTCTCCAAAAAATATGACATAGTTGTCATGGGAGATTTCAACTATCCAGACATTTGTTGGGAATCTCTCTCAGGCAAAACTAACAGGTCAAGGAAATTCTTATCCTCTCTTGCTGACAACTTTATCTTCCAAAAGGTAGGGGAGAAAACAAGGGGAACTGCTACCTTGGATCTAATCCTTATAAACAGGGAGGAAATGGTTGAGGAGGTAAAAGTGGCTGGAACCCTAGGAGGTAGCGACCATGCTATTTTAGAATTTTGGATAACTAGAGGCGGAAGACCTGTGAAGACTCAGACGTCAAGGTTAGATTTCAGAAAGGCAGATTTTAAGGGATTCAGAAAGATAATTGGAGGGATCCAATGGCTGGATATCCTTAAAGACAAAAATGTCCAGGAAGGATGGGAAATCTTGAAAAATGAAATTCTCAAAGCACAGTTGTTAACAATTCCGAAAAGAGGGAAGAATAGGAAGCATTTAAGGAAACCAGGATGGGTGAACACAGAACTTAAGCACATGCTAAAAAGGAAGAAAAAAATGTTTATAAAATGGAAAGAGGGAGGCATATCTAAAGAAGAATATAATGCTGTCTGCAGAATCTGCAGGGCACAAATCAGATTAGCTAAAGCTGAAAATGAATTGAGGCTTGCAAGAGATGTCAAAAGCAATAATAAAGGATTTTGGGGATATGTCAAAAGTAAAAGAAAAGTCAAAGATGCTATAGGATTTTTACAGGATGAAAATGATGAAATGGTAAGACAGGATGTTGAGAAGGCTGAACTTTTAAATTCCTATTTTGCATCTGTTTTCTCTCAGAAAGGAAATGTAACACCAACTGTTATTCACTGTCCTATTAAGGGAATAGAAGAATCCAGGATATCTATAAACAGAAAGATAGTGAGGAAACACTTAGCTAACCTAAATGAATTCAAGTCTCCAGGTCCAGATGAATTACACCCCAGAGTACTGAAGGAGATAGCAGAAGAAATTTCTGAACCACTCTCCATAATCTTTGAAAATTCTTGGAGAACAGGAGAAGTGCCAGAAGACTGGAGAAGAGCAAATGTTGTTCCTATCTTCAAAAAGGGGAAGAAGGTGGACCCAGGCAACTATAGGCCGGTGAGTCTGACTTCTATACCAGGAAAGATCTTTGAACAAATTATTAAACAACATGTAAGTCAATACCTGGATAAGAATGAAGTGATCAAACAGAGTCAGCATGGGTTTGTAACTAATAAGTCATGTCAGACTAACTTAATTTCCTTCTATGACGGTATCACTGATTGGGTGGATCAAGGAAATGCTGTAGATATAGTATATCTTGACTTCAGCAAAGCATTTGACAAAGTCTCTCATACAATCCTTATTGAAAAAATGACTAAGTATGGAATGGACAAGGCAACTGTTAGGTGGATTCATAGCTGGCTTAGTGATCGGACCCAAAGAGTGGTCGTAAATGGCTGCACATCCAGTTGGAAGAATGTCTCAAGTGGGGTACCACAGGGCTCTGTCCTGGGCCCTGTATTGTTCAACATCTTTATCAACGATTTAGATGAAGGAATTGAGGGTAAACTGATTAAATTTGCTGATGACACAAAGCTAGGAGGGATAGCTAATACTAGAGAAGAGAGAGAGAGGATTCAAAAAGATTTAAATAAACTGGAGAAGTGGGCAGTAACTAACAGAATGGTTTTTAACAGGGAGAAATGCAAAGTACTACATCTGGGCAATAAAAATGAAAAAAGCATATATAGAATGGGAGGAATAGGGCTAAGTGACAGCACATGTGAAAAAGACTTGGGTATACTAATAGATCACAGACTGAATATGAGTCAACAGTGTGATGCAGCAGCAAAAAAGGCAAATGCAGTTCTAGGATGTATTAACAGAAGCATACAGTCTAGATCACGTGAAGTCATTATTTCCCTCTACTCCTCTTTGGTCAGACCTCATCTGGAATATTGTGTCCAGTTTTGGGCACCACATTTTAAAAAAGACATCAACAAACTGGAGCAAGTTCAGAAAAGAGCGACCAGAATGGTGACCGGTCTGCAAACCCTGTCTTATGAGGAAAGGTTGCAGGATTTGGGAATGTTTAGTTTGCAAAAGAGAAGACTGAGAGGAGACTTAATTGCTGTCTACAAATATCTAAAGGGCTGTCACATTGTAGAAGGATCAACTTTATTCTCATTTGCACAAGGAAAGACTAGAAGCAATGGGATGAAACTGAATGGGAGGAGACACAGATTAGATATTAGAAAAAACTTTTTGACAGTTAGAGTGATCAATGAGTGGAACAGGCTGCCACGAGAAGTGGTGAGTTCTCCTTCAATGGAAGTCTTCAAACAGAGGCTGGACAGACATCTGACTGGGATGATTTAGCGAATCCTGCTTTGAGCAGGGGGTTGGACCAGATGGCCCAGGAGGTCCCTTCCAACTCTACGATTCTATGATTCTATGATTCTACTCCACCGGTGTCTGCTGTAGGACCATTAATATCCAGACAACCTCGGGGACCGGGCCCCGGCCTTGCGCTTAGAACTTCTAGGGAGGGTTCTTCCTCTAACCCACGTCCTCTGTTCCCGTTTTCTCCTATGTTCCGTACTAGTCTTTCCTTCTTATGGAAGATCAGGTTTCAGTTCAATGTCTTTCTCCTTCTTTCCTTTCCCGTGCCAGCAGACCCAGGTCACTGAGATCTGCTGCAGCACCTCCTTCCTCCATCCCTCTCTCAGGGATCTCCTTCCCTCACTCCCTCAGGAGGAGGTGCAGTACCTCTGTGGCAACTGAACCCTCAGGGGCTCCACAGCTATCTCGTATAGAAACCCAGGAGTTCTTGGCCAGCTGAACACATCTGTGTATGGGAGAGTCAGGAAATAACTGCTGGCTGAACAATCGGCCAAACATTATTTCGGCCGACAGCTATTTAAAGTGTATGTCGGGAGCATTTATACATTCTATTGCTCTTTGTTACCAGCCTTTTCACAATGAGGAAAAGCTAACAATGTTGTTCCTTAATGGGATTACTGACTGAAAGGAAGAAAAATGTTCAATAGTCTCCAGAAATGTTAAACTCATTTTTAAATGATGTCAGCAATCTCTTAATACTTTTATCAGCGTCCTACTTTTGGTGTCTTTTAATTAGAAAGTATAAAAGATTCTTTGTTGATAATTTTGCTAATGTTCATGGGACAGTGATTGTTATTTTTTATAAAGACTAATACAAATGCATTCAACTTAGTACTTGACAAATGCATTCGACTTAATTTGGATTTAGTTCAGACTGGTACAGTAAAACAGGCTTTCAGTGATTTAGCTATAATGTTAGCTTAGGTGGGAGGTCTGATCCCCTGTACATCTTTTTTGGTCAAATGAAGGATTAGATGTCAGTACAGTGGACCGGGGAAATATTCCCTACCTCTGCATCCAGCTCCTTCCTCCTTTACTGGCTACAGCAATGACATCATGACAACAGCACACATGATCGTTGCAGCCGATGATTTCAGTGACTCGTAATGTAACACTTTAGGCCTGTTTCATACATCAGTTTTTCCATCAGTCAAAATCCACCAAAATTTGAAAATGGCGGATCCGCTAAAAATGTGTCAAAACGGATGCAAGCAGATGGTACGGATCCGTTTTTTGACCGATCCGGCTATAGGGATTTGTGTACGGATCCGTCAAAAACCACATCCGTACCATCTGCTGGCATCCGTTTTTGCCATCCCTTGGGTCCGTTTTCTGATGGATCCGTTTTCCCACACCTTCCAAATGGGATGCTCCCAAATATGATTGGCTCTTGGAAAATGGTCCCAAATGTGATAGGATCCTGGAAACTAGGGAAAACTATATCTATGGTGCTGTAAAACAATATCTTTGAAAGGTTGTAGAGCTAGTGGCAGAGATGGAAGGAATAATAGCGAATATTAACAGCATCGTTGTGGATTTTGATTTTCAATGCAATCGTTTGGCAATGATTGCTTTGCAGAGGGAGAAAACAAGACTGCGAATCCTGCGTCGGAGAAGGAAGAGACGACAGTGGATTCATCCTATAAATGCACAGAGGTTTATCCTTGGCGTTTTTTCAACACTTTATCTGGAATTGAGGGATAACCCGGACAAGTTCTTTAATTATGTGCAGATGAGACAGGACTTGTTTGAAATTTTGGTGGAGCGTGTCGGAGAACAAATCCGGAGAAGGGACACCTACATGCGCTTGTCTATATCACCGGCGGAGCGTTTGATGGTGACCCTTTGGTAAGTTATCTTTTTTTTTTAAAGGTTTCAGATTCTGCAGACTTTTATTGTCATGTTATTGCTTGTAGTTTGTATTAATTTTACTTTTTACCCTTTTTTTAACAGATTCCTGGCAACTGGAGAATCCTTCACCTCCCTCCATTACCAGTTCCGGCTTGGGATATCGACAATCTCTGGAATAGTCCAACAGACCTGTCAGGCATTGTGGGATTGTCTAAAGGAGGAGTACATCCCACAGCCAACACAGGAAAGGTGGCTGGAGATTGCTGACAACTTTCAAGAAATCTGCCAGTTTCCGAATTGTGTTGGTGCTGTGGATGGGAAGCACATAAGGATTGTGAAACCCATTGGATCTGGATCTGAATATTTTAACTATAAGAAATTCTTATCCATTGTATTGATGGCCATTGCCGACTCAAAATGCAAATTTATTGGGGTCGACATTGGTGCGTATGGTCGATCCAATGATTCACAGGTGTTCAAGATGTCCGCAATGGGCCGTCATTTGTATGGAGACAATTTTGAATTCCCACCTCCAAGACCACTCCCTGGAATAACAGGTCCACCAATGCCATTTGTATGTGTTGGAGACGATGCATTTCAACTCTCTAAATATCTTCTCAAGCCATGTGGAAGTCATGGATTGACACACACACAAAAAACTTTAACTATCGATTGACAAGAGCGCGAAGAGTGGTGGAGTGTGCTTATGGGATTTTAACATCAAAATGGAGAGTGCTGTTAACTGCCATTAAAATGAAAACTGAGACTGTGGACGAGGTGGTGAAGACATGTGTCATCCTGCACAATTTTGTAATTTCAAAGGAACCTGTTTCCATGGAAGAAAATGTTTGTGAAACCACCTTGTGGGATTATCACCAGACAAGTGTTCGGAGTACTGTGTCACTGACAAGAATGAGGGACACATTTGCTGATTATTTTCTGTCACCAGAAGGAAGAGTTGACTGGCAAGATGACAAGGTATAATTTTTCTTTATTTTTTTTTTTTATACCAAGGTTCCTTTTTTGTATAAGAAAAACTTTTGTAATTTTTCCTTTTTTCTTTCATAGTTTTGATACCTTTACACCAATTGTGGGTAATAAAAGTGTTGTGTATTTTTACCTGTACACCACCGGTGTACCTTGAACCTTTACCAAGTGTTGTGTATTTTTACCTGTACACCACCGGTGTACCTTGAACCTTTACCAAGTGTTGTGTATTTTTCTTGTACACCACCGGTGTACCTTGAACCTTTACCAAGTGTTGTGATTTTTACCTGTACACTACCGGTGTACCTTGAACCTTTACCAAGTGTTGTGTATTTTTACCTGTACACCACCGGTGTACCTTGAACCTTTACCAAGTGTTGTGTATTTTTACCTGTACACCACTGGTGTACCTTGAACCTTTACCAAGTGTTGTGCATTACTACCTGTACACCAACCGTGTTTTTTTTTTGTTTTACTTTAAACACTAAAGAAAAAAATTAAACGACACAATGAAATTCTTTGGAAACAAAAAAATATTTATTTTAGCAATTTTTTTAATAAAAATTTTTAAATTTATTTTAACAAAATTACAGATGCCGGTATTGTTGGGTGGAGATATCATCGGAGGGGTTAACAGGGTTGACCACATCGAGGGGGGGTGGAGGACTGGGAGCGGAGTTGGTGAGGATCAGAAGTGGAAGGGGGGTTGAAAACATGAGGTTGGGACGGGAGTTGAACAGGGGATGTTTGTGGGAACATTGAAGGTGTGTGTGGGGGTGGGTATGGTGAGGGCATTGGGGTATAATGCAATGGGGAAGGAAGGTACTGGGAAAAATGGAATGGGGAGCTAGAGAAAGGAGGATGGATGGAGGGAGTGTTAGGCGTCGGATTTCTGTCGCTGCACAGCGAAAATCCCGAGCCTTACTTCCACCAGTCTCCCATTCCTCTCCAGCCGCAGAGGAGGTTGCTCAGCAAACTCATCGGTCCAGGCGCTCTGCCCAGACCAGCTCCGTGGGTTTGCTTGCTGCTGCCACCTCTGGCACAGCTATGGCAATACATGCTGCTCAGCAGCGAGATTCTCCAGGGACTAAGTCCCCATGTCGGGCCACTGAGCATGCCCGTGGAGTGATCTCCCATTGGAGATCGAAGGTCACGTGCTCAGGTCCTGCTCCTGTTCGGATTGGCCCATCCGAGAAGCCAGGCAGGTCCCGGACGCTCGCGGCTATAAAAGGTTTGCATGGCCGCTCGGCCATGCGCTAGGATAAGACTGTATTTACAGACTATGTGGAGTGAGTGATGTATGCACGTATGATTGTCTCTGGTAAATGACTCATTAAGAAACCCCTACCCTTGGTACGCATGTGTTGTGCAGCCTAGCCTGCTTGCGCCCAGGCTTAGGCATAGGTAGGTCAGAGGTTGAGTCAGGCATCTGTCCTCACAGGGACTCGACACGTCTCAGTGCACGTGCTCCATAGCCAGTGTCTATAGCGGCATACGCGACAGCGACGCCGCGTGCTCAGTGGGCCTAGAAGGACTCTAACCCAGTGTCCTTGGGGTAGAGTTCTGTGGCCGTACACTGTGCGCTCTTTTGGCCGGGCACTGTGAGCTTAACAGGCTCCGGCATCTACGTTCAGCGGTTGTGCTGCTCTGTGCATTAACAGAGTTCGCCCCTGGTCACATTGGGTGACGTAATCCACGTGTGACTGGTTTCACACCGCTGGATTCTCCCGCCATTATTTAGCAGCAGTATACCACCTCTGCACGGTGGACCCCGGGCTGCGAACGCACCTACTATTATTTTATAATTTGGTGCGTTCCGCCAGCCCTAACAGGGAGGATGGACGGAGAGAGGATGGACGGTGGAATGAGGTGATGGAATAGGTGCATGGGTAGATTGGGAGGCTTTGGATACTGCAGTCACTAGAGCATTGTGACAGGCTTGCATCACATGCATCTGCAGGTGAGGATTTAAACCTTCCATTTGCCGGACAACTGAAAAAAACCCGGATTACTTACCGGTAATACTCTTTTGTAGAGTCCACGACAGCACCCACTGAGAGAGGGGATCCGCCCCCGGAACAGGAAACCTACAGAGAGATAAATGGGGCGGTCCCCCTCGCTCCCTCAGTTTGTGTTACCGAGAACAACGGAGGAACCGCCATACATGTTTTAGTCAATTTGTTTGGGCGATTCATCTATCTTACCCCTATGTAGCTTTTTATGCTTACTAAGTTTAATCACATATCTAATTTAAATCATAATCTCCACCACCAAGGAGACCCATGTGTGAAAGAAAATCTTTACGGGAGGGAAGTGAGCGGGTGCTGTCGTGGACTCTACAAAAGAGTATTACCGGTAAGTAATCCGGTTTTTCCTCTTCGCCACGACAGCACCCACTGAGAGATTTCCAGAGATAATCACTTGGGAGGGCACACCGTGTTAAGGACTGATCTACCAAAAGTTAGATCCTCGGTAGAGGACAAATCTAGTCTATAGTGACTATAAAAGGTAGACGGAGAAGACCAGGTTGCAGCCTTACATATTTGTTCAATTGGGACGTTCGCTCTCTCGGCCCAGGAGGATGATATGGCTCTAGTAGAGTGCGCCTTAATCCCCAGTGGAGGGTCTTCTCCTTTTGCCAAATATGCCATTGTGATAGCATCTCTAATCCATCTGGATATCGTGCCTGATGTAACTGCAGACCCCTTCCTGCTACCCTGGAAAGAGACAAAAAGAGACCTACTCTGCCTCCAGGGGCTGGTCCTCTCTAGGTAGGCTAGCACTGCTCTTTTCACATCTAAAGTGTGATATTTCACCTCGTCTTGTGTTGACGGGTTCTCATGGAAGGAAGGTAGGTATATCTCCTGAGATCTATGAAATTTAGTTGCCCGTTTTGGAAGGTAGGACGGGTCTGTCTTTAAAATCAGACTGTCTCGTGTTATTGACAGGAACGGAGGGTCTACTGATAGAGCGTGAAGATCACTCACTCTTCTAGCCGATACTAAGGCTACTAGCGTAGCAGTCTTTAAAGAGAGGCACTTCACTGATGCTGAGCTTATGGGCTCAAATGGTGCCTGAGTGAAAGCATCCAAAACTACAGTAAGGTTCCATGCTGGTAGCTGAGGAATATGCACCGGTTCTGAGCGTTGACAAGCTGAGATGAAACGGGTCACCCATCTATTTGCTGCCACGTTATAGTTAAATAGGGCTCCTAGAGCTGACACGTGGACCTTTAGAGTGCTTACCGAGAGCCTTAATTCTCGGCCTCTTTGTAGAAATTCTAGAATGGCCGTAATGGGTACTTTACCGGCTAGTTTTGCTGGGTGAAAGGCCAGGAACTTTTTCCACACTTTAGCATATATTTTTGTTGTGGACTCCTTCCTACTTTGCAGCAGGGTATTAATTAGGTTCTTTGAGAAACCCTTCTGCCTCAGTAGCTCCCTTTCAAATTCCAGGCCGCTAGGTGCAGGGCTTTGGCCTGTGGATGGTAGCAGGGTCCCTGCGAGAGAAGATTCTGGTGCAGCGGCAGGATCCACGGGTCTGTTACTGACATGGCTCTCAGCCATAAAAACCACTGTCTTTTTGGCCAAAAAGGGGCTATCAAGATGACCCTCGCTCTCTCCTGTCTTATCTTCCTGTCCTGACTATTGTTGGTAGTGGAACCATTGGAGGGAAGGCATAGGCTAGCTGGAATGTCCAGGGTGCTTGGAGGGCATCTAGAATGTCTGGGTTGTCTGACCTGTAGAGTGAAGCAAACCTTTTTACGCGCCTGTTGGCTCTGGTCGCGAATAGGTCTATCTCCGGTCTGCCCCATTCTGACGCTATCATTTCGAAGACGTGCCTGCTGAGGACCCACTCGCCCTGATATAGGGCTTGGCGACTGAGATAGTCTGCTCAGGAGTTGTCTACTCCTCTTATATGGAGTGCTGACAAGGAGAGAAGATGTACCTCGGCCATTTCCAGGATCTTTCCCGCGATAGACATCAGCGGCACTGACCGCGTGCCTCCTTGCCGGTTTATATAGGCCACTGCGGTGGTATTGTCTGTCTGGATTCTTACGTGGGCGCCCCTTAACTGCGGGAGAAAATGAGATATCGCATAGAAAATCGCTGTTAGCTCCTTTACATTAGAGGAGGTCTCTATTTCATCATTACGCCACCAGCCTTGTACCATGTGCTCCTCTAGATGGGCCCCCCCAACCTAAGGGGCTGGCATCCGTGGTGAGTATTTTGGAGGGAGTCACCCACCATTGCACTCCCTTCGATAAATTGGAAGGATTTAACCACCATTTTAGGGATTCAACCACCTCGGGCGATAGGGACATCTTCCCCTCCAACCGCCCCTGCAGTCTATCTGTTTCCTGCAGAATAGCCCACTGTAGTTTTCTGGAGTGGAACTGGGCCCATTGCACCGCTGGAATGCACGATATCAGGGACCCCAGCAAGGACATACCCTGTCTCAATGATATTACAGGTCTTCCTGTAGTATTCCGTATCTTATTGATTATGGCTATTACTTTGGCGTGTGGCAGAAAACACTCCTCAGTTACGGAGTCTACTTGCAGGCCTAGAAACCTCTGACAGGTTACTGGTTCTAGCCTGGACTTCTCCCAGTTAATTAGCCAGCCTAGTGTTTTTAGGGATGAGATAATCTTAGCTATTCTGGCTTCACACTGTGAAACAGAGTTTCCTACTATGAGTAGGTCATCTAAGTAAGGGATAACTAGGGTGTCATTCAGCCTTACATACGACATCACCTCCAGCATCAATTTTGTAAATACCCGAGGAGCCATGGATAGTCCGAATGGCATTGCCGCAAACTGGAAATGTTGAATCCGACCTTTGAACCAGACTGCTACCCGCAGGAACCTCTGGTGCCCATGATATATGGGAAGATGGTAATAGGCGTCCTTTAGGTCCAAGACTGCCATATAACACCTGGGGAACAAAAGCTTTATTGCAGACTTTATCGACTCCATTTTAAACGACCTCAGCTTTAAGAAGGTATTAAGCCTCTTTAAATTTATTATGGTCCTAAAAGAGCCATCCGGTTTTGGTACTAAAAATAGAGGAGAATAAAAGCCCATTCCTATTTCGCCCTCTGGGACCTCTACTAGGACCTGTTTAGTTAGCAGTACTGCAATCTCCATCTCCAGTGCTTCCTGCTGTGTTCGGGACTTCATAGAAGTCAATAGGAAGGAGTTTGGTGGATGCCGAACAAATTCTAATTTTAGGCCTGATGACACAATATTTATGGCCCATGGGTTTGATGTCACCTTCTCCCATTGGCGGCTGAATTTTAATAGCCTGCCACCTACCGGTGTAATGGTTTTATCGGGATCTGTCTCCCCTGAAGGGACGTTTCCCGAATAGATTGCCCCTTTGTTTGGGGTCCTTATTTCCCCAGCGGTCCTGGGGTCTAAAGTCCTTCTTTTTACCGAACGGCGGCTTCCTGTAGGCCCTCCTGTTAAACGAAACATACGGGTTAGGGAAACCCTTCTTCCTCTCCCCCGCTTTTGTCAAAATCTCATCCAGTTCCGTGCCAAACAGGTACTTACCCTGGCAGGGTATAGCACACAGTCTAGTCTTTGTTTGTGTGTCTCCTTTCCACCCCTTCAACCATAAGGCCCGCCTGCCTGCATTGGTCAGTCCTGCCGCTCTAGCCGATAACCGGAGAGAGTCCGCGGAGGAGTCGGAGAGGAAGGCCGCTGCTCCCTTAATGAGGGGCATAGAGGAAAGGAGTCTATTTCTAGCTACTCCATTCTTAATATTGTCCTCTAAGTCATTCAGCCACACCAACATTGATCTTGCCGTGCACGTGGCTGCTATTGCGGGCTTAAAGGCTGCCGTACATGCTTCCCAAGATCTTTTAAGGAATGTATCGGTTTTACGATCCAAAGAATCAGCCAAAGTTCCCGAATCCTCTACCGGCAAGGAGGATCTACGAGAGGTAGAGGCCACTGCCGCATCCACCTTGGGGGCTCTCGACCAGGCTGTTAACTCCTCATCGTCAAAGGGGTACTTATGCTTTGACGTTAAGGGGAGGAAGGTTCTCTGACCTTGTTTCTCCCACTCCCTTTTAACTAGCTCTTTTACAGCTGGGACCACTGGGAATGCCCGGACCTTTCTACGGGAAATACCCACAAACATTATGTCTTGAGGGGTCTTGGGGTCCTTACTCTCTGGCAACCCCATGGTATTTCGGACAGACTTCACTAAATTACTGACACTGTCCGTGGGGGAAACACGTCTGGTCCTCGTCCTCTGAGGAAAGGTATTCCTGGGACTTATCGGAATCTAGTTCCCCGGTTCTTGACGGCGACTTTGACGCCAGCGAGACTTCTCCTCTTGGCGAACATATTTCTCTCACGGAGGAGTGACCCCCCAAACTACTGGAACCGCCTAAGGCCCGTAGCTCCTCTCTTATCATCGCCCGGATATCCTCCTTCTTTCGTGAGGATTCCTCCAGTAAGGCCTCCTCAATACACAATTGGCATAATCTCTTAGGGTGGCCGTCTGGGAGGGGCTGAGAACACAAGGCACACTCTCTATGTTTCGCCTTCTCCGTTCTTTTAGCCTAAAGGGGGTATGGACCAGAAAGAGAAGGCCATCAATTATTTATTCTGACCAAAAAACACTCACCCGTGAGTTTCGTCAGCAAACTACCGGCTGCGGTGTCCGCGACCCAGGCTGAGGCGAGGCATGGGACGACTTCTTTTCTTTGCGTTTTTTCTCTAAGGGCTCATCTTGCCTGGAAGGTCCACTAGATTCCTTCCTGGAGCTGCCACTTTTTCTGGTGCTACTGCTTCTCCTTGTAGCACTGCTCTGTCTACTGCCATGTGGGGATTCCACTGGCTGACCTAACGGGAGCGAAGCTGGGTCATCTAAGGACGACATGACTGCGCACTAGCGCTGTGTCTGTGGCTTCCTTTTAAAGCCTTTGCTATAGCTGCTCCTCTCTCTTTTTTTCTTTTTTCCTTTTTTTTTTTTTTTTGTCCACCATTTTTTTTTTTTTCCTCTTACTGCGCATGCGCGGGCGTTGTCCCGCGGTCTCTGCCTTCTGTCCTGACCCCGGAAGTCCTCTTACCACTTCCGGGTTGCCTCTCCTGGGGAACGCTCGGTCACAGCGATTAGTGATGCGGCTGGCAATGCCCACCGCGCATCTGCGCCCCGCCATCAACGCACGGGGTCCTCCTCACCTTAACCCCTGCCGCAGGTATGACTCCCGGTGGCGCTGCTCAGCACGCACGCTCGAGCTCTTCTGCCTTTCGGGGGGGGGCGTGGCCCAGTATGCCCAAATGGCGTTTGTAATGCGCCTGCCCCCTCGAGGGGGGGGTATAGCCATGTCCCCAGTGAGCCTTGGCACCACTGTCACCTCCGGCCTCACCTGCATTACCAGCTCTGGGAGGGATACACCTCTCCGCCCGACGCTGCCTCCAGTCCTGGGGCCCCTGCTGCTCATATTATGCACGCAGGCGGCTACCAGACCAGGAATCCTCTTCTGCGGGTTCCTTTCCAGGAACAGGAAACCAAACTGAGGGAGCGAGGGGGACCGCCCCATTTATCTCTCTGTAGGTTTCCTGTTCCGGGGGCGGATCCCCTCTCTCAGTGGGTGCTGTCGTGGCAAAGAGGAAAAAATATGTCTCTGGGTCTGGTTTGACTCTGAATTCATCCATTCCATGTAACTTCTGAGTTCCATGATACTTTAATTTATCATGTTCAACCCAGAAGTTAACTGTTGCACCACAATACGGAATGCATTCTGAACGGTTGAAGTCAGATTCAAACAGTCAGAGAAGGTCATCCTTTCCTGGCATCTCTGACGCTGCCGTCCAGAACCAAAAGTTGGTAGAGATGTTGCGGCAGTGTCAGAGGGGTGGGGTAAAGGGAACTGTAAATCGTCACCTGCAGCTTCATGTGAAGAAGAGTGCCCTTCTGCTCCAGTGCTGGTGGAGGGGACAGGGACGAGACAAGAGGGAAGGTACAGAGGGGTCGGATACCTCGATGTGGTCCCCGGTGGCGGTCTCCGAAGGGATCCCTCCAGAGGGAGGCAACTCAGAAGCAGGCTCCCGAGTGCTGCAGATGGTGCTAGAAAAGAGAAAAATATATATATTAATATATTGATATTTAATTTAGCATTGCTGAAAAAAACAATTAGGTTAAACATGTCAACATTTGTACTACAGAAGTGGTGTGTGGAATATTTACCTTCTGCTCACCATCGTCGACCGGAGGAACGACAGGGCTCTGTAATGTTTATACTGACTGCTCCTGCTCCTGCGTCCTCTCGATCCACTCGGGGCCTGCATCTCCTTGTTGAAGTCCCTCTTGAAGCGATCCCTGAGCGACCGCCACTGTATAATAACCCTGTTACCTGTGAAGGAAAAAAAAAAAAGTGGTTGGTATTAAAAACTTCACATGCTGTAATATTAAGTTACTGAAATTAGAATACTTGCGCACAAAATCCCTGGCCCTTGCATCGAGCTCCTCCCAGTTCTCTGGTGGTTGGTTGGTCGGCATGGAAGCAGTTTGGTTTGCCATGTTCCACAGTGGCTCCCGTGGTTGCACAACCTCGATGAGGGCGTAAGCATCTATTATCATCCCCTCTTCCACTGGTCTGTGGGGAGCACGCTGTGAAACCTGTGAAAAAAAAAATGGTATGTGGTTGGATGGATGCAGAGTTATTGTGTGTGCTGTGATGAATGTTTGTGTTGGTTGTAGCATTATGTATGTATGTGAGTTTTTGTGTGTGCTAAACTTACACTCTGCGTGCCACCTCCTTGCATTTCTCCACCCTGCACGTCTCCTCCTTGAAGCTCCTCAGATTCAGCTTCCTGTGAAAACATAATACATGCATATATTGTTAAAAAAAAAAATTGAAAAATAACATTATAAAAAAAAAATGTATTCATATTACCTCAGTTTGCTGATGCTGTGAGGGGGAGCTCCAAGAAGAAGACATATTAAAACTGCGGCCTGGCTTTTGGGTTTGCTGTGGCCTTGCTGGCTGGATGTGCTGCGGTATTCCTGGCTGGATCTGCTGCTGCTTTCTTGGCTGGATCTGAAAGTATAAAGACACTTGTTAAGCTACTGTACAAACGATAAAATAAGCTTTCAGGACTTTATACTTACTGGGAAAACTGAAGTGTTTTCCTAAGCGGGTTTGCTGTGGTATTCCTAGCTGGATCTGCTGCGGCGTTCCTGGCTGGATATGCTGTGGTATTCCTGGCTGGATCTGCTGCTGCTTTCCTGGCTGGATCTGCAAGTATAAAGACACTTGTTAAGCTACTATACAAAGGATAAAATAAGCTTTCAGGACTTTATTCTTACTTGGAAAACTGAAGTGTTTTCCTATGCTGCTCTGCTGCGGTATTCCTAGATGGATCTGCTGCGTACTTCCTGGATGGATGTGCTGCGGTATTCCTGGATGATCTGAAATTATAAACACACTTTTAATAAGATAAAAAAAATGTCCAGCTATATTTTGATTGCAAAAACCACCCCAAAAAATTTAATTTTGATATGTGAAAGTGAGCTTGTTTTGGTATTGCATGTGTGTAATTCACTAATGCAGAGTTAACTGAGAATCTTTCATTGAGAGTATACCCACACTTTAAAGTGACCTTGTTTTGGTGTATTGCATGTGTACACCCTGAAGAAGAGTTAACTGAGAATCTCTCAGTGACCTTGTTTTCATGTATTGCATGTGTAATTCCCTGAAGCAGAGTTAACTGAGAATCTCTCAGTGAGAGTATACCCACACTTTAAAGTGACCTTGTTTTGGTGTATTGCATGTGTAATTCCCTGAAGCAGAGTTAACTGAGAATCTCTCAGTGAGAGTATACCCACACTTTAAAGTGATATTGTTTTGGTGTATTGCATGTGTAATTACCTGAAGAAGAGTTAACTGAGAATCTGTCAGTGAGTATAACCACACTTTAAAGTGACCTTGTTGCATGTATACCAAATACCAACACTTAATGTGACCTTTTTGCACATATACCCACACTTATCATTTTTACAATGATACTACAGACAATTTTTGGAAAACAGTTTTTATTTATTATAATTTTTTTTTAACAGGTAGGAGCTACTCTGCTCTTTATTTTAAATACCACAGTACATGAAAAATAAAAAAAAATTCTGAACACATAATACAGTTACACCACATACAATACCACAGTTACATCACCTACAATACACACAGAACACAATCACAGCATACTTGCAAATATTCAAATAAAATTACAGTAGTATGAAAATAAAATGCAGTACATATGCAACAGAAAAAAAATTAAAGTATGAAAAAAAAAACATAATAAAAATACACACACACACGCACACACAAACATGCAACACTGGGAGGCCACGGACACACAGGCAGGCAATACACAGGCAGGCCACACACACACACAGAGGCAGGCCACACACACACAAAGGCAGGTCTCACACACACACACACACACACACACACACAAATAAGTTTTATACTCACACAATTGCAGGCTTTGCTGGCAGGCTGTTGGTGCTGGCTGGCACTGGCAGGCCTCTCGGTCATGGCTTGGTGCTGGTCAGGTGCTCTTCTTGCTCCTGGCTTGGGCTTGCAGGGGTCTTGCTGCTGGGTAGTTGATGGCAGGCTCTCTCTCTCTCTATCTTCTCTTCTCTGTCTTGCTGGTGCCGGATGTCTGGGCCCAGTGATTAATTAGCCCACCTTTATATAGTTTTTGGACTGTCTGGAAAAGTATCTTTTTTTCAGAGCATGCTTAGTGCGAAAAAGCGGATTCTGCCGGCGGATTCCGCTAAGTAGCGGATCCCGGCGGATCCGCCGCCCATAGGTGGCCATTCTATCAAATGGCGGACGACGGCGGATCCGCCGTCTCCCGCCATTTTGACGGCGCCAAAAAACGTATCAAAGTCCGTTCACCTCAGACAGAATCCACCAGAAATCTGGCGGATCCGCCAAATAGCGGACGTAACGGACGACCATCCGCCACTAATGTATTGCAATGGAAAAAAAACGGCGGATCCGCCACAAGAAAAGCGGATCCGCCATTTTCAAATTTTGGCGGATTTTGACTGATTTGAAAAAAATTATGTGTGAAACAGGCCTTAGTCATTGCATCACTGCTGCAGCCTGTATAGCAATGGTGGAGTGAGGCAGTGCTGGACTCAGGAAGAGAGAGTAACATCTTATTTTAACCCAGTGAAGGCCATTGTAGGTCAGCACCCTATAATGAGAAATCCCATTTACAGTGTAACCTCTCATGTATAAAGTGGCCGAACTGGACAATTTCAAGTGGTCCGGAAGAGCATTCAATGTGTATGCACTCCCTATCCCCCAACTTGAATATATTGGAGGAGACGAGTATCAGGAGGCTTGGATTCCTACACCCGATGCTTTTTGATCTATCGTATGATTAGCATCTGCCAGAGGTGTCTAATGGTGGCTTGCAATACTTTCCACATACAGAACACATGAATGCTCAGGTGAGCTGAGTGCTCATGTGTATGGGGCAGTCGAGAGAGATGGCTGTTCCGCTAGCTTTTGAACGTGTATGGGCATCTTTAGATGGAACAGTGAGAACAAATGGGAACCCAAGAGAAATTATAGTCCCTTTTGTTCTCACAGTGGCTGAGGATTTGGTAAGGGCTCCTAGATCTGTTTTGTAAATGTATGACACAAGACACGAAGTGGGATTTTTTATATTTGCCGTAGATTGCTAACATTACTGGTATAAATGAGATGAATTGGGCTTAAAACTCCAGCACTTAAAATGAGCCAAGGGCTTCATCAGCAGTAAGAGGCTGATTTTAATAGCTATGACTTATATAGTTCTCATTTCTGTAAAGATAGCGGCAATGAAAGTCTTCTTTTGGATTTTAATATAGCTAATCCAATGGTTGCTGACAAAAGATGAGCACTGGAAAGAGAAAGCGAGGCTCATTTATATGGAAATGTACAGCTGCGATCACGGCATATTTTCCACCACTTATTCCGTCATTCTGTTTTGTGCCTTTTTTAGTCTGAATATCTTTTTGCTGCATTAGATCTCGTTGCTGAAACAGAACCTTGAGATGCAGCTGTGCCAGTCCCAGAACGCCTTGCAGCAGCTGCAGTCACAGTTCGGTCAAGAACGACAACGTCTAACCCGAGAGCTCCAAGAATTGGAGGAGGAGCATCAGCAGAGGCAGAAGTCGCTGCAGGAAGCGCACATGATAGCATTCCAAAGTATGGAGGAGGCTAAGGATCGAGATCAGAAAGTAAGCACCACTTACTAATATTTTCTCCTTTTTTTTAGATATATTACTTTGTTATTTAGCCTGGCCCTTCCAAAGCACTTCCATTGCACACCCATGGTGATGTTCGATATTTTATTCTCAGAGTTTAGTATTATTCCGGCAGGAAGTCTACCTGTAGTCTAGTGGTTCCCATAATTCTATATTATTATACATAACAAGGATTTTACAATGTAGTGTACAACTCTATAATAAAGTGTTTGCAGAACCTAGAATTACTCAGCTTAAATTCCTATTTGCAGCCAGGGATTTGGACATATGAGACTTGACTTATCAGTGCCGGCTTCTATGCACGCGACAGGAGGTCTCTGACAAAATCTGTCATTTTAAAAGAAAATTCACTTTCCAATTTCCAATTTTACTTTAAAAAAAAAAATGTCATGTTCACTGACAAGATGGATGGTTTAGTAGAAGATTGCTTTCCCAGCATTAAAACAGTCTGTTCCGCGCTTTAAGATAATTTGCTCAATTTTCTTGTCTTGTCTTCGTGTGTGCAATTTATCTTTCAGCTTAAGATGCGTATGGGTTATTTTCTGCTGCTATATTTCCTTATTCTGCTTCATAGGATCTGGAAGATCGTTTACATCAGAAATATTCTGAGGAGCTTCAGTCTGTAAAAGATGCCCACAAACAGGTCATGGACATGCTGCGGCTGGAGATGGAGCAGGAGCTTCAAACCCTTCGCTTTGAACTGGAAGATGAGGGCAAAGCCATGCTAGGTGAGTACATTCTGCATGTGCATACTGTACTTTCCGTATATCTTAGATATGACAAGCCTCAGAGCATCATTTCTGAAAATCCATTGTTTTGGACTAAAGTGATCAAAACAAAATGTGGATTTTTCCAAGAAATTATAAGGCAAAATTTAAAGGCGTTTTCTGAGATAGTGATTGGTATCGCAGTAATGCAGTTTCTGAACTTGTTTGTTATATGATGTTTGACAAGAAGCACACACACAGATTAGTGGAAATCGCGGTAGTTATTCAAAATGATTTTTAATCTGCATCACCTGTCCAAGCTACACTGCCTAACCTATGTGTACGTAGCTTTTTAAGGAGTTTTTGAAGCAGAATTGGAAAAAAATTGAGCCAGAGCAGATGTTGATATAAGTGCAATACACAGGTCAGCATTCACACTGTGTCCATTTAGCAGACCGAACACAAGACAAAGACAAAATGAGCAAATACCCTGCAATAAGTAAATGAACAGTAATAGTACATGTAACTAAAACAGGGTTACTTAGTTAACACTATTTTGATCAATAAAGTGTAAAACCCATCCCACCTCAACGAGGTGTACCCAATTGGGGCAATACCTAAAGGGCCCTTCACACATAGCGAGATCGCTAGCGATATCGCTAAAGCGTCACCGATTTTGTGACGCAACAGTGATATCGCTAACGATCTCACTTTGTGTGACACGTACCTGCGACCGGCTTCCCCTCTGGATATTGCTGATCGCGTTGGAATGTCCTGGGCCATTTTTTCATCGTTGGCCGACTAACGACGCATTGACGAAGGCGGAAGTCATCATCATCACTGCGGTGTGACAAGTAAGAGCGACCTCCGATGGATCGCTTATCGCTGCTGCATCGCTGGTGAGATCTGCCTGTTTGGCAGCTCACTAGCGACCATTTAGCGATGCACCAGCGATCCTGACCGGGTCGTATCGTTGTCGGGATCGCTGGTGCATCGCTAAATGTAACGGGACCCTTAAGTATCTCTTGTAGTTCGCCTCACTATGTGTCGGAAGACGTCCAAATAGATCAGGGCAGAGCAGGACCGGTTCCCAAGCAGAAATTTAGTAGATACTAAGCGGAAACTTTACAAATCTCAAAACTCCTAAAAACATTGAGTTTCTACTCCAAAAACTCAGAAAAAAATACCAGAGAATATGCGCACACTGAGTTTTTATTAGTGTTACTGTTAACAGTACAGATACAACACGTTTTTGAGAAGTCTATAGTATTTGAGGAGGACATGTATAGTTTTTACGCAGTTTCTGCTTCAAAAACTGTTAAAAAACCTCAATGTGATCAATTCCTAAAACTGCATTGCAAAACGTTGGTAAGGGTGTGTTCACACTGAGTTTTTTTTGGCTGAAGTTTCAGATCAAAAACTATTCAAATATCCAATCATAATTTGTGGTTTTTAACTACTTCTGATTTTTGATTGGTCTCTGCTTGGAAAACTCAGCAAAAAAACTCAATGTGAAAACAACCTAATATCTGGCTCAGAATCACTAAGTTTGTAGACACCTATATGTATACATGTGTATTAATTTGGTGTGGAAGGGTTGTCATGGCCATTGATAATTGACAGATGAAAGTAGTGCTGTGACGTAGCTCATCTATGGGGACGCAATCCAGGATCTCCTCATAATATCCATCATGGCCATTCCTTTACAACAGAAAAAAAATCAGCGACGGGGGGTTGTGAAGGAGGCTCAGTATGCCAGAGGCAGTGTGGGGGACACTATTGTGCAGCAATTTGCTGATCTATCTGTAGGTCAATCTCTAAATTACTTCTACAAAATGTAGATAGATTTCTGGATAAATTCTAGATGGAATGAAATGGTAATGTGATATATAGGGCTCATACTCACTGGCGATAAAATCGGACGTTTGCACTCTGACCAATGTTAGTCAATGGTGACATCTCACTTGCTATTTTTTTCCCATCCAAAATCGGACTGAGAAAAAAATCGCAGCATGCTGCAATTTTCGCCAATGCAAGTCAATGGGTGCGATTAAAAAAACAGACCAAAAACGGACCATCTGTTTTCCATCCGTTTTAAACGGATACATTACCATTCTGTGGCATAGAACACTGTAAGGCTATGTTCACATGTGGTGGTTTTTTCGCATTTTCGCTGCAGTTTTAACCGCGCGATCTTGCCTCGAAAACGCGAAAAATAAGCATCCCATGCATTCCTATGGGATTCCGCAATGCTGTGCTAATGCTGCGGTTTTTACCGCGGCGGAATCGCTTCGCGGCAAAAAACGCAGCATGCTCATTAATTTAGCGGAATCGCGGCGATCCCGCACCCATAGGAATGCTTTGTTCTGCTTACTTTCCGCATGTGGCTGTGCACACCATGCGAAAAGTAAGCAGAACATTGCGGATGGTACCCACGGTCCGGAGGAAAGGAGACTGTCCTCCGGGCTTTGGGTACCATATCCCCGTTAAAAATAGAATTTAAAATAAAAAATATTGTTATTCTCACCTTCCGGCGTCCCGTGCAGCCTTCCCGCCTCTCTCCACGCTCCCGGTCCCAGTAATCCTTTGCGAGCGATGACGTCCGTTCTCGCGGGATTGCGAAGTCTCGCGGTCATTTGCGCGACGTCATCGCGGTAATTCTCGCAAAGGATTACTGGGACCGGGGAGTGTGGTGAGAGGCGGGAAGGCTGCGCGGGACGCCGGAAGGTAGGAATAACAATATATTTTTTTTTAATTATTATTTTTTACATCCTATCTTTTACTATTGATGCCGCATAGGCAGCCTCAATAGTAAAAAGTTGGTCACACTCGTCAAACACTATGTTTGACGAGTGTGACCAACCTGTCAATCAGTTCTCCAAGCGATGCTACAGATCGCTTGGAAAACGCTAGCAATTGTGCAAGCTAATTACGCTTGCAAAATGCTAGTTTTTCCGCGGGAAAATCGCGGGAATTTAAAATGCGATTTTCCCACGGAATGGAATTCGGAATTCTCGCGAGTTCTGCTCCGTGTGAACGTAGCCTAAATGGTCCTGTAAATGACTGTAGAAAAATAGTTGCTTACATGTTTGGCCCCTGTGTGGTTGCACTAATCATTAATCCACAGATAGATGGATAGATAGATAGATGTTGCCAATCATAGTTCAGGAATGTCTGAGACTGTTAAATCAGATGCCAAGCTGTGATTGACAGCATCTAGGATGGAGGGGTGAAAGCTCACGCCTGCAGAGAGGACTCTGAAGAAACACTCAGTTGAAGTTCAAGCAGAAATTTCAATTCCAAGAGCAATAAATGTGAATATCTCTTGAAAGGAGCGACACAGCACAAAAGGAAAAAAATGCAGATGTGGCAGAGTATGTGGGGAACATTATGGAGAGGAGCAGGGTGTGTGGAGGACCATATGGAGAAGGGCAGGGTATGTGGGGGACCATATGGAGAAGAGCACGGTGTGTGGGGGACATTCTGTAGAGGGGCAGGGTGTGTAGGGGACAATGGTAAGTAAGGCAATGTTGGGAATATTACGGAGAGGAGCTGTGTGTGGCGCAATGTTATTTAGAGAAGCGATGTGGGGGGACATTACAGAATGGGGCAGTGTGGGGTGGAATATAATGGAGGGGGGCAGTGCAGGAGGGGCATTACCGAGAGAGGCAGTGTGGGGGAGAATGTTATGGGGAGGGCGAGTGCGGGGCGGACATTACACAAAGAGGCAGTGGGGGGATATTGTGTTGATGGGAAGTGTGTGGGGGGACATTACGGAGAGGGTCAGTGTGGGGGGGATATTTTGTGCAGGTGGCACTTTGAGGGGCAAATATTTATTTCCAGGGCACACCATGGGGGGATATTTTTATTTCTGGGGCAGTATAATTATAGTTTTATTTTTAAGGGCACAGTGTCAGGAAGTGCTGCAGTAGGTCGGAGAAGAGGGAAGTCTGGAGAAATGAACTATGAGCGTGAAATCTCATCATGGTGTCTGAATTATGAAAAAAGGATTGTAGACAAAGGAAATTGGAACTACTCAAGAAAAGATGTCATCTATAAGGTACCTGGATGTTAATGTTTATTTGTGATACTGCCTGCGTCTCATCAGCACTGTGGTTCCTGTGTGGTGTGCAGTTTGACATGGCTGGTAACAACAACTCACAGTATCTCCTTATCATTCATAAGTGCACACTGGAAGTTGCAGGTTCATGTGATATAAGTGTATATGGGGCTTACCTGAAAATGCAATTGATCACTGTAGTAGTGTACTAAGCTTGGTGATGTATTCCTCTACTGACAGTAGTCCTGGTGCTGCATTCCTGTACTGACAGTGGTTCTGATCATGTAGCAATTCATAACTTAATTTTGAAATTATGAGGAGGATTTAGTTGAGTTTCTGTTCCTAAAACTCAGTGTAAGTTTGTGTGTTTTCATTATTGGAGCAGAAACTCTTCAAATCATTCTCTAATATCAGTTGGTTCTGATAATGTATTAAGGTACTGATGGTGGTTCTGCTGATGTATTCATGTAAGTACCTGGGTCGCCCTCCCAGGGTTGTGGGGTACTCGGTACCAGGCCGGTGTCAAGGGGAAATGTGTCACAGCAGCGGTGACCCGGTCAGTGGCCCTGGGCGCCCAAATCAATGGTGGTTTGTGATATAGTTTATGTGAACAGTTCGTGACGCCACCTGTGATGTTTGGCAAGTAAGATGTTAAGCCAACCCTGCATGCAGATCCACTGGGACTGATGAGATGGTGCAGCAAAGATGGTGTAACTCCCCACAGGTGGAGCTGTAGTCCCAGGGCAGTGTAGATGTAAGATTAGAAGAGAGGCACAAGCGGTGAGGGGATTGGTACCCAGGTGTAGCGGTGCTGAAGATGTTAGTGCGCAAATGAATGGAGGACACCAGGGCTTGCAGTTTCAACGCTTTACTCACAGTTCGTGGTACACACTGGTGCCCGCTTCCATGCCATGTCCTCCGGGGCAGAGACTCAGTCAACCTCCCAGGCAAGTCAGGGCTCTCCTCTCCAACACTCCGCCACCATGTACCTTTCCTGAACGACTCCGCCAATGCGCCTTTTAGTGTGAAGCTCTCCAGTACCGTGGTACTCTGGAGTTCCTCCCGTCAGATGTTCCTAACAATTCTACTCGTATGGCAGACAGCTGTAGCCTCTGTCGGGGACCCCTTTCTCCAGAGTCCTGGCTCTCTATTCAGTTGCTGTTGTGCCCCGAGTCTAAGTTGGGAGTAGTGCATTTACAGTCAACTACTCCACCGGTGTCTGCTGCAGAACCATAAGTGTCCATACAACCTCGGGGACCGGGCCCCGGCCTTACGCTGAGAACCTATAGGCAGGGTTCCTCTTCCAACCCACAACTCCTCTCTGTTCTCTCTACTCCTTCGTTCCGTACATGTCTCTCTTTCCTATGGAAGCTTAGGTTGCAGTTCTACATCTTTCTCTCTCTTGTTCCTTTCCCGTGCCAGCTGTCTCAGATCACTGAGGCAGCTGCAGCACTCCTTCTCTCCCTCTTCTAGGGATCTTCTTCCTCTCGGACCCGTCCTCAGACTCTCCTGACTGACTGTCCAGACTCCCCTCAGACTGACTTCAGACTGACCTCCTCTCGCCTGACCTCCCGTCAGACTGACCTGTAATTCTAAACCTTCCCAACCTTTTATATGGGTCTCAACTCCACCCACCTCCCAGCACATCCAGTGTTCCATGCAGGGAACCACCAAAGGTGCTCTGCTACTCTCTAAGCACTGAGCCGCAATGTGGTTGTGCAGAACTACCCTGTTGTGTGGGATGCGAGTGTTGGAGTGTGGAAAGGAGCTCCCAACTTACCTAGGTGGTGGGGCACTACACCTTAGGAGAAGGTGCAGTACCTCTGTGGCGACTGAGCCTCAGGGGCGCCACATACCCCCCCATTAAACACAGCACATCCGTGGGCTGCAAGGTAAACAAAGTTGACAGCAAAGAAACATACAAAAATTTTGCAATGCAGAACAAACTTTTCTTATACTAAACTTCCTAGTATAGGAGGTACTTATTCTTGAACGTTACAAACAATTCTTATTTAACGATCTAAATTTCAACTCAAAAGTACAATTTTTCATTCTAAGTGCCATTGTCTGTGACTCACTATCACTTCAGTATTATTCAGCTTTTCCTTCTCTAGTACACATTTCTTGATCATTTTTCTACATTCACTGTCTCTTCTAGACGCAAGACGCTGACCGCAAGTACCTGGTCCGTCACCTGTCTACTTTCAATTCTTTATTCTTAATTCTGTATCAAAACATTTCTCACTTTATCTAAAAAGCCATTTACTAACTGCCCACTCCTTCCTCTTGACCCTCAGAGAGCACTCCTCCCCTTAATTCCGGTTCAGAGCTCCACCTGCTGGCCTGGAGTGGAACTGTGTTGCTTGTATGGATCCTAGTTACTAACACTCTCATAAGATACATCATTATCAAAAATACTTTGCATTAAAACTTTAAACAATTATTCTTGTATGTGCTGGACACCGCTCCCAGCCAGGATTTCTTGCAGGGTCCTTTGAGGTAGACATCATCTTCGCAAAGTGTCCTTATGTAAAATCTTGACATCATCTTCGCAAAGTGTCTTTTATGTAAAACCAAGAGAGGGCACCTAAAGAGGTGCAAACTATTTACAATAAAAGTTTTGGATCATGCAACGTTCATGATCTCTTCAGTTCCAAATGTAGAAACGCTGCCAATTAAAAACTAGGCAACAACTGGAAAAAGCATGATAAACCAAAATAAGGCACAACTGGTGCAACAAACCCTCCTGGGTCATGAGAGTTTTAGTGCTGGTACCCTCCTGGGGCTGGTATCTCGGTCCCAGACGAGATCTAGCACAAGCTGGCCAGCCGCTGCGACTGTGGTGCACCCCAGGGCCTTCCCAGGTGTCGGGACATCGGACGTACCTGGGACCTCCTGGCAGTGCGATCTCTGCTCTGGTGCCGGTGGAAGTGGGCCGGTGGCAGTGGGTGGTGGCTCCAGGTCCGTGGGGGCCTCCGGTGGGACCTGCGCGGCCGCGTCAGGTCCAGGCGGGAGCTCCTTCTCCGCTTCAGCTCCCGGGGTTTCATATAATTCTTCTTGTGGCGGCAGCAAAGGGGCTTCGGATGCTGCCGGTGGTGTGATGGCGGCGACAGGCTCCACAGAATTTGCCCGGGGAAGCTCCGGTGCAGCAGCGGCGGTCACCGCCGGTGTAGGCCCCTCCCGGGCGTGTGGCCTGCTCAGCTTCCATAAGGCCTTCTGCCTCAGTCGCAGACGGCACGTCAGCTGGGCGATTTCGTCCTCCAGCTGCTGGCTGTTCATTTCCGAGATCGGGTCAGAGCCTTCAGCCATGGCGCCGGGGAGTTCCGACTCAACCTCCGTGCGCTCTCCAGGCCTCCTTCCCTCACTCTCCAAAATGGCGTTCTGGCGTTATTCTTCCTGCCTCGGCCCCTTTCCCGCCATTGGCTTCTTCTGCCCCTCCTTCCGGGGGCGGTGTCTTCTTCCAGCGCCTCCATTCCAAGCCAGTATACGAACCCCTCGGGGGTGGGCCATGTCGCTGTCACATAGTAATTCAGGCAGGGAAGGCCCAATACTCTTCGCGGTCTTTTCCTAGGACCTCCCATCTCTTCACGCCCTTCTTCTCCACGCCAGCGGCCATTTCTAATGTCCATTTTACAGTCTATTAAATTAGGTCTTCTGCACATTTTCAAAAGTATAAAATCTCACAAATTTCAGGCGCACAGAACTCTATGGTATCGGGTCTCGTCATCCTGTTCGTGACGCCAAGTTGGGTCGCCCTCCCAGGGCTGTGGGGTACTCGGTACCAGGCCGGTGTCAAGGGGAAATGTGTCACAGCAGCGGTGACCCGGTCCGTGGCCCTGGGCACCCAAATCAATGGTGGTTTGTGATATAGTTTATGTGAACAGTTTGTGACGCCACCTGTGGTGTTTGGCAAGTAAAATGTTACGCCAACGCTGCATGCAGATCCACTGGGACTGATGAGATGGTGCAGCAAAGATGGTGTAAATCCCCACAGGTGGAGCTGTAGTCCCAGGGCAGTGTGGATGTAAGATTAGAGGAGAGGCACAAGTGAGGGGATTGGTACCCAGGTGTAGTGGTGCTGAAGATGTTAGTGTGCAAATGAATGAAGGACACCAGGGCTTGCAGTTTCAACGCTTTACTCACAGTTCGTGGCACACACTGGTGCCCGCTTCCATGCCGTGTCCTCCGGGGCAGAGACTCAGTCAACTTCCCGGGCAAGTCAGGGCTCTCCTCTCCAACACTCCGCCACCATGTACCTTTCCTGAACGACTCCGCCAATGCAACTTTTAGTGTGAAGCTCTCCAGTACCGTGGTACTCTGGAGTTCCTCCTGTCAGATGTTCGTAGCAATTCTACTCGTATGGCAGACAGCTGTAGCCTCTGTCGGGGACCCCTTTCTCCGGAGTCCTGGCTCTCTATTCAGTTGCTGTTGTGCCCCGAGTCTAAGTTGGGAGTAGTGCATTTACAGCCAACTACTCCACCGGTGTCTGCTGCAGAACCATAAGTGTCCATACAACCTCGGGGATCGGGCTGTTGTGAGTTCATTTTTCCCTTCAACATTGAGCTCTGATGAACTCCCTCCTCTGGTGAAGGAAGGTAGTGAGGCTGATTACCAAACACCTGGGCAGCTAGATGATGACTGGGTGGCTGGAATTGAGGACTGGATATAAGGCTGCCGACGCCCTTCTTCCTGGCTGGTGATTTTTCCTGCTGGATTCTTGGATACCAGTCTGATTCCTGCATCTCAAAGCTAAGTTTTTCTCCTCTGCTTTGTACTCTTCAGTTTTGTTTTTGTTTTGCCTTGTTTTTAGGGAGTTCCTGCCATCCCTGGCCGGGGGTGAGCTGAATTCCATTTTTGTCTCTGATCTGTTGATCTTTTGCTCTGTCTTCAGAATATACCTGAGTGCTGATATAGTCTTTTGAAGCCTAGCGACTTCAGGGCCTGTTTTTCCTATCAGTCGGTTGGCTCATTTTGATAGGGTTTTTGCGGATGGCAGACAGCAGCTTTCCTATCCTGTCCTGTGTAGTTAGCTTGGGCCCCATCATTTGCTCAACCTATCTTTATATCTGTGTTAGTGTTTTCATCTTGCTTCACCGTCATTATATGTTGGGGGCTGCCTATTGCTTTGGGGTCTGCTCTGGGGCAGTTTAGTTTTTCCCCTTTCTGTCTTTAGGCTATGTAGTTCTCCGGCTGTGATCGAGGGGTCTAGGGCACCGTAGGAACCCCCCACGGCTACTGCTAGTTGTTGTGGATAGGTCCAGGGGTCTGCAATCCGATAGCTGCCAACCTCTCTGGTTTTTCTGGACTTAGCTGGTATTTTGTTTTTTCCTCCTTCGGTGACTCATCATAACATCGGGCTGTTATGAATGAGTAACCGGAGGAGGAAAAAACAAAAACACAAGCGAAGTCCAGAAAACCGGAGAGGTTGGTAGCTAGCGGATTGCATACCCCTGATCCTATTCACCACAACTAACAGTAGCCGTGGGGGGTTCCTACGGTGCCCTAGACCCCTCGTCACAGCCGGAGAGCTAAATAAGCCAAAAGAAAGGAAGGGGAAATCTAAACTGCCCCAGAGCAGACCCCAAAGCAATAGACAGCCCCCAACATGTATTGGCGGTGAAAAACAGATGAAAACACAAACACAGACAGAAAGACAGGCTGAGAAAACGATGGGGCCCAACTAACTAGATAGGAAAGGACAGAAAAGATGATGGCTGCAATCCGCAAAAATCCCTGCCAAAAATAATATCCAACACGTCTGATAGAAAAGGCCCTGAAGTCACTAGACTTCAAAATCACTATATCAGCACTCAGGTATATTCTGAAGACAGAGCAAAGAGATCAACTGATCAGAGACAAAAATGGAGTTCAGCCCGTTCCAACCAGGGCAGGCTGAACACAAACACTCAGTAAACAGACAAAATCTCATGGAAAAATAGCAGAGCAATAACCCTGCAGGGCGTCGGCTGCCTTATATCCACTCAGAAATTCCGGATGTCCAATCACACTCCACCTGTTCAGATGACAGGTTCTTCCCATCCAGATCAATTTCACTACCTCCTTTCACCAGCAGAGGGAGTTCATCAGACATCAGAGGTGAAGGAGAAAATGAACTTATAACAGTACCTCCCCCTTGAGGAGGGGTCACCGAACCCTCATCCATGCCACCAGGGCGATCAGGATGGGCCCGATGAAAAGCACGAACCAATCTTTCGGCATGAATATCGGATGCAGAGACCCAAGAATTATCCTCCTGGCCATAACCCTTCCATTTAACCAAATACTGGAATCTCCGTCTAGCCAGACGAGAATCCAGTATCTTCTCAACCTCATATTCCACATTACCTTCAACCAATACAGGGTCAGGAGGTGCCACCACAGGAACTACTGGCTCAACAAACCTCTTTAACAGAGACTTATGAAACACGTTATGGATCTTGAATGTAACAGGAAGAGCCAATCGAAAAGAGACTGGATTAAGAATCTCCAAAATCTTGTAAGGTCCAATAAATCTAGGTTTAAACTTTGGAGAAGCCACCTTCATAGAGATATTCTTTGATGACAACCAAGCCATATCACCCACCTTAAACCGGGGACCAATGGTCCTATGCCGGTTGGAAAACCGCTGGGCCTTTTCCTGGGAGAGATCAACTTATCCACCACTTGGTCCCAGATCTGGTGCATTCTCTCCACCACAGTGTCAACACCTGGGCAGGCAGAAGACTCCACCTGCCCTGAAGAGAATCGAGGATGAAACCCAAAGTTACAAAAAAAAAGGTGACATCAAAGTGGCAGAACTAGCTCTATTATTTAAAGCAAATTCGGCCAAGGGCAAAAATGAAACCCAATCATCCTGATCAGCAGAAATAAAACATCTCAAATACGACTCCAAAGTCTGGTTTGTTCTCTCCGTCTGCCCATTGGTCTGAGGGTGAAACACAGAGGAGAAGGACAACTGAATTCCCAGCTTGGAACAGAAAGTCCTCCAAAATCTAGAAACAAACTGAACTCCTCTGTAAGATACAATGTTCTCAGGGATACCGTGCAAGCGAACCACCTGTTGCAAAAACAATGGCACCAACTCTGAGGAAGATGGCATCTTAGGGAGTGGTACAAGATGGACCATCTTAGAGAATCTATCACAAATCACCCAAATAACAGTCATTCTCTGAGAGACAGGCATATCAGACATAAAATCCATTGAAATATGGGTCCATGGCCTCCTGGGCACCGGCAGAGGCATCAACAACCCACTAGAGCGAGAACAAGGTTTAGACCGGGAGCAAGTCCCACAGGACTTCACAAAATTCCTGACATCACGAGACAAGGCGGGCCACCAAAAAGACCGACTCGCCAAATCTCTAGTACCAAAAATGCCTGGATGACCAGCTAATGCGGAGCAATGAACTTCAGACATTACTCTCTTCCTCCACTGGTCAGGAACATACAATTTTCCAATGGGACAATGCTCAGGATTGTCCTCCTGAAACTCTTCCAGAGCACATCTCAAATCGGGCGAGATGGCAGAAAGAACTACCCCCTCACCTAAGATGGTAGCAGGCTTGGTCACAATAGGAGAATCAGCAAAGAAACTCCTAGAGAGGGCGTCTGCCTTGACATTCTTAGTGTCAGGAAGAAAAGAGACCACAAAATCAAAATGTGTGAAAAACAAGGCCCACCTAGCCTGTCTAGGATTCAAGCGTTTGGCCGACTCCAGGTAAATCAAATTCTTGTGGTCAGTAAGGACCACGACTTGATGTTTAGCTCCCTCCAACCAATGTCTCCACTCCTCAAATGCCCATTTCATGGCTAACAGTTCCCGATTCCCCACATCATAGTTACGTTCGGATGGGGAGAACTTTCGGGAAAAGAAAGCACAGTCATTCATTTTAGATGTTACAGGATCTTCTTGGGACAAAACAGCTCCTGCACCAATCTCAGAAGCGTCCACCTCTACCTGAAACTGGAGACATCAGGTTGCCGCAAAACCGGAGCAGAAGTGAACCTTCGCTTCAGCTCCTGAAAGGAAGAAACAGCCTCCGGAGACCAATTCAGCACATCAGCACCCTTCTTAGTCAAATCAGTCAATGGTTTGGCAATACCAGAAAAATTAGCTATAAATTTACGATAAAAATTAGCAAAACCCAAAAACTTCTGGAGGGCCTTCAAAGAAGTGGGCTGAACCCAATCATAAATGGCCTGTACCTTGGCCGGGTCCATTTCAATAGTTGTCGGAGACAAAATAAATCCCAAAAATGAAATCCTCTGTACCCCAAAAAGGCATTTCGATCCCTTGATATACAGGGAATTCTTCCTCAAAATCCGGAACACAGTCCGAACATGTTCCACATGAGAGTCCCAATCCTTGGAAAAGATCAAAATATCATCCAGATAGATGATCAAAAATGTATCCACAAAGTCTCAGAAAATTTCATTCATGAAGCACTGGAAGACAGAAGGGGCATTAGTGAGCCCAAAAGGCATCACCAGGTACTCAAAATGTCCCTCCGGAGTATTAAACGCCGTCTTCCATTCATCCCCATGCTTAATGCGAATAAGATTATTCGCCCCCCTGAGGTCAAGCTTGGTAAACCAGCAAGCACCTTTAACTCTGGAGAATAGATCAGAAATCAGGGGTAACGGATACTGATATTTAACAGTAATTTTGTTGAGGGAACGATAGTCAATACAAGGCCTTAATGAACCATCTTTCTTGGCCACGAAAAAAAACCCAGCACCTAAGGGTGAAGAGGATGGTCTAATATGACCCTTCTCCAACGACTCCTTAATATAGGATCGCATAGCCTCGTGCTCGGGTACAGATAAATTGAAAAGTCGACTCTTGGGAAATTTACACCCAGGGCTCAGCTCAATTGCACAGTCATAACTCCTATGAGGAGGCAAAGACGCAGACTCATTCTCACTAAATACATCATAAAAATCAGCCAAATAGTCAGGAACATCATGCGACTGGGGAGAGGTGGAGAAAACAGGAGCATCACTAAGGGCACACCGACAACCCCAACTAACCACAGAGAAAGATTTCCAATCCAAAACTGGATTATGGATTTGCAACCAGGGAAACCCCAGAACAATGGTATCATGCAAATTATGCAGCACCAAAAATCTGCAATTTTCTTGATGGTCTGGGGCGACCCGCATTACCACCTGGATCCAAAACTGAGGTTTATTCTTCGCCAAAGGAGTAGCATCAATACCCCTCAAAAGGGATAGGCATCCTCAGAGGTGTCATAGGATACCCACAACGTTTAGCAAAATCCAAGTCCATCAGGTTCAGAGCTGCTCCCGAATCCACAAAAGCCTTAGCGGAAAATGTGGACAGGGAGCAGATCAGAGTAATTGCCAAAAGAAACTTAGGTTGAACACCACCCACAACAAATGTGTGTGTAAAACGTTTCTCTCATTTAGGGCAGACAGAAATAATATGAGAGGCATCTCCACAAAAAAAAACACAGCTTATTACGCCTTCTGAACTCCTGACGTTGCGCTCTGGACAAAACTCTATCACATTGCATAGGTTCAGACATTTGTTCAACAGGTGGCAACACCTCTCTTGCAGTTTTGCGTTCACGCAAGCGCCGATCAACTTGAATGGCTAATGACATAGAATCGTCAACACCAGAGGGAACAGGAAATCCCACCATAGTATCTTTTACGGTTTCTGACAAACCCTTCCGAAAGAGAGCTGCCAAGGCACCATCATTCCAGGTAGTAAGGACCGCCCACTTTCGGAATTTTTGACAGTACAACTCTGCAGAATCCTGACCCTGGCTCAATGCCAACAGGGCCTTTTCAGCCTGATCAATAGCATTAAGGATCATCATACAACAACCCCAAGGCTTGAAAAAATGCATTCACATTAGTTAGAATAGGATCATCAGGTTTCAAAGAAAACGCCCAATCCTGGGGATCGCCGCACAGCAAAGAGATGACAATTTTAACCAGCTGCGTGGAGCTCCCCGATGAGTTAGGCTTCAAGGCAAAAAATAATTTACAATTATTATTAAAATTCAAAAATTTAGACCGATCCCCAAAAAACACATCAGGAGTAGGGATCTTTGGTTCAGCAGCATGTGAATGAGCAAGATAGGCGGAAATTCCCCGCACTTCAGCAGTGAGCTGCTCCACACCATCAGACAATTGCTTAATCTCCATTGAGAAAAAATTCCTCCTACGGCCTCAGAGAAATAGAGGAAAAAATATACACAAAAAAAAATTGACACTTTTTTTTTTTTTACAATTCTCTCCTGCTATTGAGTACCCTAGAATCTGCGGTATGGCTGGTGATTCTGTTATGAATGAGTAACCGGAGGAGGAAAAAACAAAAACACAAGCCAAGTCCAGAAAACCGGAGAGGTTGGTAGCTAGCGGATTGCAGACCCCTGATCCTATTCACCACAACTAACAGTAGCCGTGGGGGGTTCCTACGGTGCCCTAGACCCCTCGTCTCAGCCGGAAAGCTAAATAAGCCTAAAGAAAGAAAGGGGAAATCTAAACTGCCCCAGAGCAGACCCCAAAGCAATAGACAGCCCCCAACATGTATTGGCGGTGAAAAACAGATGAAAACACAAACACAGACAGAAAGACAGGCTGAGCAAATGATGGGGCCCAACTAACTAGATAGGAAAGGACAGAAAAGATGCTGGATGCAATCCGCAAAAAACCCCGCCAAAAATAATGTCCAACACGTCTGATAGAAAAGGCCCTGAAGTCACTAGACTTCAAAATCACTATATCAGCACTCAGGTATATTCTGAAGACAGAGCAAAGAGATCAACTGATCAGAGACAAAAATGGAGTTCAGCCCGTCCCAACCAGGGCAGGCTGAACACAAACACTAAGTAAACAGACAAAATCTCATGGAAAAATAGCAGAGCAAAAACTTAGCTTTTAGTAGACAGGAACTAAACTGGATGCCAGAGCTCAGAGCAGAAAGGATCACCAGCAACCCTGCAGGGCGTCAGCTGCCTTATATCCACTCAGAAATTCCGGATGTCCAATCACACTCCACCTGTTCAGATGACAGGTTCTTCCCATCCAGATCAATTTCACTACCTCCTTTCACCAGCAGAGGGAGTTCATCAGACATCAGAGGTGAAGGAGAAAATGAACTCATAACACCGGGCCCCGGCCTTGTGCTGAGAACCTATAGGCAGGGTTCCTCTTCCAACCCACAACTCCTCTCTGTTCTCTCTACTCCTTCGTTCCGTACTTGTTTCTCTTTTCTATGGAAGCTTAGGTTGCAGTTCTACGTCTTTCTCGCTCTTGTTCCTTTCCCGTGCCAGCTGGCTCAGATCACTGAGGCAGCTGCAGCACTCCTTCTTCTCTCCCTCTTCTAGGGATCTTCTTCCTCTCGGACCCGTCCTCAGACTCTCCTGACTGACTGTCCAGACTCCCCTCAGACTGACTTCAGACTGACCTCCTCTCGCCTGACCTCCCGTCAGACTGACCTGTAATTCTAAACCTTCCCAACCTTTTATATGGGTCTCAACTCCACCCACCTCCCAGCACATCCAGTGTTCCATGCAGGGAACCACCAGAGGTGCTCTGCTACTCTCTAAGCACTGAGCCGCAATGTGGTTGTGCAGAACTACCCTGTTGTGTGGGAGGCGAGTGTTGGCGTGTGGAAAGGAGCTCCCAACTTACCTAGGTGGTGGGGCACTACACCTTAGGAGAAGGTGCAGTACCTCTGTGGCGACTGAGCCTCAGGGGCGCCACATACCTCTTCAAATTTTTTTTGCTCCTCTTCTGGTTCGGTACAACAATGTGATCCTTGGGCCAAAAAGTGTTGTGCACCCCTGACTTAAGACATAAAGCCACCGGTCTTACATTTTTTTTAAAAAGAGACTGTCCATATGTGCAGTACAGTGATACGTAGAGGTTGAGCATCAACCAGCTGATGATCAGATTTATAACAGGTTGCAGTGATAATAAAGGCATCTTTTCTGGCACAAAAGCTATTCCCAGATGCTTATTCCATATGGACTTGATTTTTCTTACCATGTCCAGAATAGCTAATCGGCTTAACCAGTACATCCTTAGTGTAATCATAATGGACACATGGAACATTGTAAATATTTCTCTCATTAATTTGTGATTTGTGATGTATATATTGCTTGCTTTGCAGCATCCTTGCGTTCAGAACTCAATCACCAGCATGCAGCGGCCATTGACCAGTTGAGGAATCACCACCAGCAGGAAATGGAAGCTGCTGCAGCAGAACTGGAAAGGCAGAAAGAGTTGAACAGGCATCAGGTATGGCAAAGAATTATTTTAGAAGGACCATGAGTATTTTCATCATTCACAATAGATAGCATCAATGTTTCCATTTAGAACAGAAGTCATTACACTGTAAGAGATCCATAGAATGATGGCTCCAAACTGTGAGCAGTGGATATTATTGATGCATTAAAAGGATCCATTGGGTTTCTCCTAAAGTTTATATAATCTTCATGGCAAGAGTAATGATTAATTATTGTTTCTTCACATTAATATTGAAACTAACCTTTGCTGTCACTGAATTTAACCCCTTAATGTCCAATGACGGACGCAGTCCGTCATAAGACATATCCCCTGCTTTGATGAGGGCTCCGGCGCTGAGCCCGCATCAAAGCCGGGACATGTCAGCTGTTATGAACAGCTAACATGTGCCCACAATAGGTGCGAGTGGAATTGCCGTCTGCCCGCACCTATTAACTAGTTAAATCCCGCTGTCAAAGCTGACAGCGGGCATTTAAATAGCATTTCCGGCCGCCGGGCCGGAAATGACCTAATTGCCGACCCCCGTCATGTGATCGGGGGTCGGCGTCATGTTGCCTGGACAACCAGAGGTCTCTATGAGACCTCTATGGTTGTTCCAGGCATATGGCTTTCAGCGCCACCCGGTGGTCGGTGCTGAAATCACAGGAGTAAATTTGCTACGTATGGGCGATCTGCTCATCGCCCATATGTAGCAGAGCCGATTGGGTTGCGCATGCTTCTAGCCTCCGATGGAGGCTATTGAAGCATGCCAAAAGTAAAAAAAAATGTTTAAAAATTAAAAAAAATTAAAAAAAAAAACTAAAAGTTCAAATCACCCCCCTTTCGCCCCAATCAAAATAAAGAAGTAAAAAAAAATCCCACATACACATATTAGGTATCGCCGCTTTCAGAATCGCCTGATCTATCAATAAAAGAAAACATTAACCCGATCGCTAAACGGCGTAGCAAGAAAAAAATTCAAAACGCCAGAATTACGTTTTTTTGGTCGCCAAGACATTGCAATAAAATGCAATAACTGGTGATCAAAAGAATGTATCTGCACAAAAGTGGTATCATTAAAAACGTCAGGCACGGAAAAAATAAGCCCTCACCCGACCCCAGATCACGAAAAATGGAGACGCTCCGGGTCTCGGAAAATTGCACAATTTTTTTTTTTTAGCAAACTTTGGAATGTTTTATCACCACTTAGATAAAAGAGGACATAGACATGTGTGGTGTCTATGAACTCGTAATGACCTGGAGAATCATAATGGTAGGTCAGATTTAGCATCTAGTGAACCTAGCAAAAAAAGCCAAGCAAAAAACAAGTGTGGGATTGCACTTTTTTTGCAATTTCACAGCACTTGGAATTTTTTTCCCGTTTTCGAGTGCACGACATGGTAAAACCAATGGTGTAATTTAAAAGTACAACTCGTCCCGCAAAAAATAAGCCCTCACATGGTCATATAGACGGAAAAATAAAAAAGTTATGGCTCTGGAAAGAAGGGGAGCGAAAAACGAATATGAAAAAAGCTCCGGTCATTAAGGCGTTAATACTGTGCTACACACATTTTTACCTTGATTGGATTCCCTACCCATTGTATGTAGAGGACCCGCTCATAAGAGTTGCCCCAGAACAGAAAGAAAAGAGTAAAATGTTTGCTGATTAGATCGCATTATCTTTACAGGAACTGGAGTATTTAGGACGAATATCAGAACTTGAGAAACAGCTCAAGCATCAAGAGCAACATGTTTCTAACCTAAATAAAGAGCTGCTGATCCTGCATGAGAGTATTAACACTCTGACTAAGGAGCTGGAGTTTAAGGGAAAAGAGATCCTCCGAATACGCAGTGATGCCAATCAGCAAATAAGGTACACCATACTGCCTGCTTCTACCCTATATGAGATATTAATTAAATGCTGTCATCATATTAAACATTTAAAGAATCCATATAATAAGAGTGGCATTCAAGCTTCCAGTTATTGAATTTGTTAAAAGAATTGTGTCATCAGAGATCTTTTGTTTAAATCTGATTTTTTGCCTTAAGTGTATTTTTTAATTGTAGAAAAAAATAGAAATCTTGCTGTTTTCACACTAGCTACTGGGGCAATGTTATACTTACTGTTCTTCACAGAAGACTTTTCAGCAGTCTCATTATCTTCACAGGTAGGATTACAATGACGGGTAACAACCTTTATACACAGGATCACAATAGGGGATGTCGCAGTTTTCCTTTTACAATGACTTTTGCACATGCTCATTAGATGCTTCAATGCAAAATATAAGGTCTGAGTCAATCTATTGCTCTTGTATGTACTTGTAAATTTCCAGAAAGTACAGAAAAAATGAGTCTCCAATAGGCCAGTGGCGAGTGTGATAATTACAAGATTTCCTATTTTTTTCTAATACACTACATTGCAATTTAAGGCATATATTTTAATACTTTATGTTATGGTGAGGCGGGTGTGACTTGTGCTGCGCCCCTTAGATATTCCCGAGGACCAGCTGTGGAGCCACTTTACATATAAGCGATCATACGTTACCCTGTTCTCTCTCTGGTTTGCCCGTATACTTTTCACATGGAGTTTGACCAATGGTGACGGCCATACATTACAATGTCCTTCCCTTAGTAGGAAAGGTTTGCGTTACTGTGCATTAGATACAACTGTGATAAATCCCCCTTTTTACCACTTGAATACATTTTTTAGGAACAATTGGGTCTAGAATACACAAGCACTGCTTTGAGTATATCGCTTCATGAAATGTTAAACGTTTGCACAACTCCTGGAACAAAAGCGCTGGTTTATATTTCATGTGAGACATTAATAAAATATGTATAACGGTTAAGTAAAAATGGTTTTCAAAGATGTCTAAGCATACACATACTGAATTTCTTTGAAAAAAGGACACATGAGCAAGACTTAAACAAGAAACACGAGGAAGACCTCAATGACTTAACAGCAGCCAACATCAGAGAGAAGCAAGTTTTAATAGCAGAATTTGCCAAGACGCAAGCGATGGTCGTGGAAAAAAACTCTGCCTTGCAAGTTTCGTAAGTTCCAGTAAACCAAGATACGTTTTTTGAAAATTGCCATTAGTGCAGCTATTACCATTTTTCTACAACTAACCTCAATCACCGTGTTACTAACCAATACTAACCAATTTTGCTGAGCTGCAGTGCAAAGACTAATCAGTCAACATAATCAGCTACAATAGAAGCCTCAGTTATAGTACTCTGGCCATGTTGGTATTGGGAGGTACAAGAAAACAGCCCTATAATTGGGTGAATGCTCTTTCACGATCAATGGCCTGTGTAATGCCGCCATCCAGTGTAAAATAATGCTTATCCTGTAAAATACTCAGGACTAGTTACCAGATAAAAATATAGTGGTTTATTTGGATTCTTCCATCAAAGAAAGGTTATTACAGAAAAACAGGTGAATAAAAATAGGTGAGAGATTGTCCATCAGTTCATAGCAAAGCAATGTGTATTCTTCTTTCTCTCCGGGATCTCACATGGCAAATGGCGTCTGTCTCTCAGTTCGGCTTCTTCGTAGTAAAGTAACATACCAGCTGTTATGTCATGTCATGGCCCAGAACAGATGACATCTTCGTGTCTGTCTCTCATGATGGTGAGGGAAGAAGAGCGACCTCTACAGTTAGCCATGAATTATATACGTCTCCTAAAGCACGTGGTCTCTACATATATGGAGCTGTCTTTCTACCATGAGCCAAGCTTAAAAATAGCCTATGTCGTGTAAGCTAAAGCAATGTACAGAACTGAGTCTTATAAGAAATTAACGGATTATTAATATTTAACATCCAGCCAATGAATGTGCAAAACGCTCATGGTCTTCTGGGCTCACACATCATCCATGTTGACAGCACATCTCCCAATTTAAACGGGATGTTCTGTAGACAACATGCATATAGATATTTATTGACAATAGCTCCGGCCTTCTACAGTTTGTAATCACCTGTGAACCTGTCACGTTATACATGTAGTCTGATATTTGGACATCATGGTGCAAAGAAGGAGAATTTGAGCAGGATCATATATAGGTGTGTTGGAAATGATTCCGTAGAACCTATATTTTATTAATTGAAATCCCTGATGTTTGTATACTTATGAGTCCAGTGGGCGGTGCTACTCAGTGATTAACAGCTATCTCTGCATGCGCAGTCATACAATGAAGCCCGTCGATCACTGCGTAGGACCACGCACTGGACACATGTACAAAAATACACATGACTTCAGTGAATAAATGCAAGGCTTAATGAAACTTTTCGCCAAAAAATGTTGGGGTCCCCCAAGGATCGGTTCTAGGCCCCCTCCTCTTCTCCTTGTACACTGCCCCTATTGGTTTCCAGTACCATCTCTATGCTGATGACACCCAATTATACGCTTCTTCTCCTGACATCACGCCAGCCTTTCTAGAAAACACCGGCGATTGTCTAAACGCTGTGTCTAACATCATGTCCTCACTATATCTGAAACTGAACCTGTCAAAGACTGAACTCCTGGTGTTTCCTCCCTCTACTAATGTACCTATACCCGACATTGCTATTTCTGTGTGTGGTTCCACTATTACTCCCCAGCAACAGGCCCGCTGTCTTGGGGTCATACTTAACTCCGAGCTTTCCTTTGCCCCCCACATTCGATCACTGGCTCGCTCTTGTCATCTGCACCTCAAAAACATTTCTAGAATTCGACCTTTTCTTACTTTTGACTCTGCAAAAACTCTTACTGTTTCTCTTATTCATTCTCGTCTCGACTATTGTAACTCTCTTCTAATCGGTCTCTCTCTTACCAAACTCTCCCCTCTCCAATCTGTCTTGAATGCTGCAGCCAGGATCATATTCCTCACCAATCGTTACACCGATGCCTCTACCTTGTGCCAGTCATTACACTGGCTACCCATCCACTCCAGAATTCAGTATAAACTTATTACCCTCACCCACAAAGCCCTCCATGGCTCAGCACCACCCTACATCTCCTCCCTTGTTTCAGTATACCACCCTACCCGTGCCCTCCGTTCTGCTGATGACCTGAGGTTAGCATCCTCAATAATCAGAACCTCCCACTCCCGTCTCCAAGTGCCGCGCCAATTCTTTGGAATGCACTTCCCAGGTCAATACGATTAGTCCCCAATCCCCACAATTTTAAGCGTGCCCTGAAAACACATTTATTCAGACTGGCCTATCACCTCAACACATTAACCTAATCTATCCCTGTGTGGCACAGCCAAAAGTTTTACCATAACCAGATTTCCCGCATCATGTTCCCACATGCTTTATGCATCCATTAGCCCTCTGTGTCTGTACTGTTACACACTTAACATTATGGCTGATCCAAACAATCAGGGCAACTGTTACCACCCACCTTTCGTGTCTCCCCTTTTTTTCCTCATAGATTGTAAGCTTGCGAGCAGGGCCCTCATTCCTCTTGGTATCTGTTATGATGTATGTGATTATTGTTATGCTGTAATGTCTATCGTCTGTACAAGTCCCCTCTGAAATGTAAAGTGCTGCGGAATATGTCGGCGCTATAAAAATAAAATTATTTATTATTATTATGATTATCTCAATCTGATCAGCTCCTCCTACTTTATATCATCCTGCCTGAAGATCGGATACCATTTTCAAAATGGGGGGTTCCATTAAATAAGAAACAGTCGACTTATATAGTTCTATATAGTGATTGACTTGGACTTGGATCATAGTGATTAATAGATAGTTACATTGATTTACCGAATCTTGTTATGGAATAGTAAAACAATGTGAGGCCCTATTGTGAATGGACCCCTGTTACTAAGGGACTGAGGGATTCCCACAAATACAATCCTTCCAAATGTGACCGATGATGGCCATTCCGTGTGTAACTCACTATTTTCCAAACAGCAAACGGACTTCATAGTCGTTCCACTTGCCACCACAACCAGCACATCATGAGTATGAGATATCCGAGGTGGAACATGCATCTAAGCACCTCTTTAAGAAATGTCTGATTGTAACCTAGCCCATCATCAAGGATTAATATACTACCACTCATTACCCTTCCCAACAATTGTTTACAAGGAAATAATGTCGACTTCTCCCATCCACTTGTCCCACTTTGCTGGATGTCAGGGAATATAGAAGAATACAAATTACCTCCATCCATAACCCCTGAATACCTAGAATTACAAAATGCCCCATTCGCCAGGATGAAACCATTGTATTTCAAATACTCCATACTTCTCTGAATGTTTGATGACAAATTGTATATGTAAACCTATGATGAGATGTTACCTTGTTATAAATTGATACTTTTCTTGCCCCTACATCACTGGATTTTTTTCACAGAATAGATGTCATAATAGCCGCTATTTACCACTTTTACTTTTGTCAAAGCACTAAGGAGAAGAAACTGATATGATTAAAATTAACTGGGTGTAGAAATATATTTGATCATTTTCTACCTTAATGGGATTGTTTCATTAGCACAACGGTTTTGCATATGTCCAATGACAATATATAGATGAGGGGGGTCCTCTAAGAACCAGATGTACCAAGAGTCTTAACGGGTATTTATCAGGGACATCAAGGTGATACTAAGGAGGTATGGGTTGTACTGCGTCAGAACCACAGGTTGCAGTTCTTTTGACTTCCTAGGTGGCCAAGATATGGCAAGTCAAGGTAGAGAGCATGATTGAAGCAAAAAACAAGGATGCAGATGTCAGTGTAAACAGGCAAATCAGTAAGGTCACACATGATCCAGGGTCAAAGGTTAAAGAATATCAGCAAAGTCAAATATATTTGACCAAACAAAACAAAGCAGGAAGGTAATGGCACACAGTCTGCAACAGGGAGAATGCAAATGTCCTGGCAACTCAGAGAATATACTTATTTCATTCCTCCAAGCATGGCGAATTGAGTTAATGCCAAAGAGTTCAATTTCTGTCTTATCTGACCACAGCACCTTCTCCCAATCACTCACAGAGTCATCCAGGTGATCATTGGCAAACTTCTGATGGGCCTGCGCATGTGCCTTCTTGAGCAGAGGGACCTTGGGGTCACTGCAGGATTTTAAACCTTAACGGCGTAATGTGTTACCAATGGTTTTCTTGGTGACTGTGGTCCCAGCTGCCTTGAGATCATTAACAAGTTCCCCCCGTGTAGTTCTAGGCTGATCTCTCACCTTCCTCATGATCAAGGATACCCCACGAGGTGAGATTTTGCATGGTGACCCAGTTCGATGTCGATTGACAGTCGTCATTTAGTATTTCTTCCATTTTCTTACTATTGAACCAACAGTTGTCTCCTTCTCACCCAGCGTCTTATGGTTTTGTAGCCCATTCCACCTTTGTGCAGGTTTTTGATCTTGTCCCTGACATCCTTATAAAGCTCTTTGGTCTTGCCCATGTTGTAGAGGTTACAGTCTTACTGATTAATTGTGTCTGTGGACAGGAGTCTTTTATAAAGGTGACTAGGTAAGACAGATGTCTTTAATGCAGGTAACGAGTTGATTAGGAGTGTCTAACTGGTCTGTAGGAGCCAGAACTCTTAATGGTTGGTAGGGGATCAAATACTTATTTCTCACTGCAAAATGCAAATAAATTTATACAATGTGATTTTCTGTATTTTATTTTTAATATTCTATCTCAATGTTAAAATTAACCTACCCTTTAAATTATAGACTGTTCATGTCTTTGTCAGTGGGCAAACTTACAAAACCAGCAAGGGATCAAATACTTATTTCCCCCACTGTACAGTATGCGCTCCCCCATAGTGCTCTACATACACGTTACTATGAATATGAACTATATATATATATATATATATATATATATATATATATATAGCCTGAGCAGTTGTGTACTGTACTTAGCTTAATGGCATCTTCTTCTGATGCGTTTCACCTCTCTTTTGGTAATTCAGAGGTTCATCAGGGAATTCCTTCAATTAGGACAAGAAAAGGTGACCATAATGAGGATAACAGCTCACAGGCCCAGGAAATATGACTCCACATAGCCCCTACATATAGTGCAAGCCCACACACAGCACCCTAGATACAGTGTTAGTCCACACACGGACCCCTACACACAGTATGAGCCACCAGATAGCCTCCTATATACAGTATGAGCCCTCACATAGCTCCCTATACACAGTATGAGCCCTCATATAGCCTCCTAAATGTTCAGTATGAGCCCCTACAGTGCCTCCTATATACAGCATAAGCTGTTATACAGTCTCCTATATACAGTATGAGTACAGTATTATACAGCATCACGGGCCCCATATAATGCTTCATACAGTATATAATGGCCCAATGTATTGCTCCATACTGTATAATGTTCCTCATATAATGCTCCATACATTATATAATGTCCCCATATATTGCTCCATACAGGATATTGGGCCCATATAATGCTACATACAGAATATGATAGCCCCACATAGTGCTCCATACAGTATAATGGACCCATATATTGCTCCATACAGTATAATGGGCACTGTATATTGCTCCATATAGTATAATTGCTCTATATATTGCTCGATACAGTATAATGGCCCCATAAATTGCTCCATGCAGTATAATGGCCTTATATATTGCTACATACAGTATATAATGGCTCCATATATTGCTCCATGCAGTATAATGGGCTCTATATACTGCTCCATACAGAATAATGGGCCCCATATAATGCTCCATACATTGTAATGGATCCCATATATTGCTGCATACAGAATAATGGACCCCATATAATGCTCCATACAGGATAATGGTCCCCATATAGTGCTCCACACATAAAAAAATAATCAAATACTCACCTCTCCAGTTGCCTGCAGGTCTGTTTTTTTCAGGATCTTCTGGCTCTACATTGCTCAGCACAGAGGGCTACTCATGGCCCCATAGCATGCCGCTGTCACCAACGTTAAGTGAGCCTACCCATACGTCCAGGGCCGTGTTGGTTGTACTGTGATGCGGCACTGCGTCTGTAAATTTGTCAGTATGCCAGTCCGGCCACATCACAGTATAGCAGACACGGCACAGTTTGCTGTGTGTGGCCATGTCTGTTATAGTGACATCATGCAGCAGGCGGCCGGCCCTGTACAGCTGCTGGTGCCATTTGCCCCCCTGTCCCTCGGCTCAGCCCTCCCCTGACAGCAACACCCACATGGAAGTTTTATGGCTCACCTCTATGCCATAGGTCAGTATGGGCAGAAAGGAACAGAGGTTATGACGTAGAGGATTGACACTTGCAAGATGTCATGTGGATTAGCGAGGACCATGACAACAGGGTGTGCAGGATGGCAGGCAGACAAGTGGAGCAGTAAGTAACAAAAGTCACAAAGCCAGAAGTGCAGAAATACACAGGAAGTGTAGATGTGTAGTCAATCCAGGACTATCAGCAGACAGATGGTTAATGGCAGTCATATTAACCCCTATGAATTGTGGATAACTTACCGTAATTTGTGTAAATAGTTCTTTATCACGACATTTCCATGCAGAAACATTTCTGGAGAAAAAAAAAGTAGCTGAAAGAATGCATTGTTCACGCTACGTGGGCTGACAAGGCCATAACTGCCCCTCACTTATTGAAATACCACCAAATTCAATATTGTAGCTATAGTATTTGATTTGCCTCAAATGACTGACTTTAAGAGAAAAGATTGTATATGGCTCATACATCAATATCAATCACTTTGTTTAGTACTTTAGCTCTAACTAAAAATTCTAGTTGTAAATGTGCTATATTGAATTTGGTTGTGAATAAGTCACCGTGGTTCAGTCTACTTACCAGCTATTCTGCGTACAACCATCCTTGTGTCGTCATCATTGTTCTTTTATGGGCACTGCTGTCTTCCATTAGTTGAACATCGACAGCTATGAAATTGCAGAATTTGTAAATATATTTCATTGCTGCCAAATCTCCATGCTATATAGATCCCGTGTTGAAACCTAATATATTACTAGGTAAGGTCTATATTCAGATATGCTAATATACAGTAGGTGAGCTTAGAGCTGAAACTACATAATTTGAGACTTTCATACCAATTTTTTACAGAATGTCTCTTAACCTTTATGCCTGTGCACAAAAATCTGGCTGCTATTCAAACAATTACAGAAGCTGCTAGCGCTTCTGAGCGAGCAATCAGCCATCAGACGAGAAGGGATCTTTATGTTGCACGTCTTCATTCTTGATTTTTCTGCTTTCCAGTAGAGTATTGATTTAGTTGCTGTTCCTAAAATGATGGAAGGCTTGTCATATTTATTTTTCGCTGTAGAGAACAGACATTGGCCAATTTAAGTAGCAGCTAGCCGAAGACATGAAATAAAAAGACATGAAATGAGAAAAAGAGCTAATAATGGTATTTCCACATGTTTGTGGAGGGTCTTGGCAAGTGGACATGTGACATAAGGAAGTGCTCCAGAGAGACAATATCTTTGTGGAGCTTCTATTAAAGATCCTTTTAAAATACTCTACAGTCATCTTATCTCAACCCTAAAATGGCTGAAATCAGAGAACTCTGAAATCTTTACCAAGGGGGCGTTGCTCACAGGATGCTGGGGGGCGGGCATGCCTTTAGGCTGCTAGTTATAATTATAATTACCTTGTGAACCCCACCCTCTTGGTCCATATCTCTGGAACCATATCCGCAGGGATAAAATAAGACCAAGAAGTGGCCACTTCTGACCAAGCAACCGATCCTCTTTAAAACTGAATTGTTCCCATCTTTTCATTCGGCAGCTCACTGCCATCAGAGAATTATAATAGTGCTGCCTTTGTATCATGGTAGAGATCAGCTACTTTTACGCTATTTACTACTATAAAAATACAAAATATTTCTATAATAATATTATTATTTAAAGAAATACTTTGGAAAAATCTGACAGTACCATTATTGGCTGAATGGAGGTGCCCATACTAGCCACAAAGTCTTCCTTACGTGGTCTCCTCTGATCAGGAGACTGCAGATGTTTTCTTCCAGGACAGTCCTGCAGCCTTTGTGTACGCTAAAAGGTACTGTCACACTTAGCGATGCACCAGCAATCCCGACCAGCGATATGACGCGGGCCTGTCACACTAAGCGATATCGCTAGCAATATCGCTATAACGTCACTGTTTTTTGTGACGTAGCAGTGATATTGCTAGCGATATCGCTGTGTCTGATACTTGCCTCCGACCGCTCCCCCGCTGGTTATCGCTGATCGCGGGAGAACGTCCTGGACTGTTTCTCGTCGTCAGCTACCGGCTGGGGCTTCCTGCTGTGGAGACGAGCGACGCGTGGACGCGGGCGGGAGGACATCAGGATCGCCGCGTCTGACAGGTAAGTAGCGACCCCCGACCCCTGCGATGTCGCTGGTGAGATCTGCCTGTGTGGCAGCTCACTAGCGACCACTTAGTGATGCACCCGCGATCCTGACCGCGTCATATCGCTGGTGCATCGCTAAGTGTGACAGTACCTTTACAGCTTTCTGCATCATTGTTAGAAAATTCTAATTCTTATTTTTTTCATCTGTTCTAGTGCTTGTGCACTTTGTTTTCCATCACGTGTTAACTGAATGAGGACTCACTATGTTGTATTGTATATTAAAGGTTATCAGAAATGGAGGAAAAATACCAGAACAGAGAGTCAAGACCTGAGGACATGCAGATCATCTCTGAATTAAAAGACATGGTTGCAGAACGGGACCAGCTTATCAAGAAACTAATTGTGAGACATATTACTGGACTTTTCTTTCCTAAAGAGTTTGCAAGTGTTTACCACCAGGACCCATTGTCATTAACAATTCAGTGATCTTTAAATAACTGGAGCCTCATAAATAATAGCAATTCCAATCAATTATTAAACAAAGCCACATTTACAAGCGAACAATTTGAGCTTAAAATATTAATACTTGATGTGTTTGAAAGCAATTATCTGAACGTGCAAAACTGTGGGAAAGAAGCACAGTCAGAATGACACTTTCATTTTTGCAGGAAGACAAGAAGTTCTATCAACTGGAGCTAGTGAACCGCGAGACCAACTTCAACAAAGTGTTTAATGCAAGTCCTAATGTTGGCGTTATCAATCCTCTAGTAAAGGTATGTCATATAGTGGAACTGAATAAGGCTTGAACAATATACTGTATATAGTTGTGTGTTTGTACATATATATATATATATATTTGTATTTAAATTTAAACAGATCTCTTTATAGATGTATATATTCACACGTGGTCAAAATTGTTGGTACCCTCGTTTAATGACAGAAAAACCCACAATGATGACAGAAATAACTTGAATCTGACAAAAGTAATAATAAATCAAAATTCTATGAAATGAACAAATGAAGGTCAGACATTGCTTTTCAGCCACCTTTCACAGAATTAAAAAAAAATAAATCTCATGAAATAGGCCTGGACAGAAATGATGGTACCTTTAACTTAATATTTTGTTGCACAAACTTTTGAGGCAATCACTGCAATCAAACGATTCCTGTAACTGTCAATGAGACTTCTGCACCTCTCAACAGGTACTTTGGTTCACTCCTCAAGAGCAAACTGCTCCAGTTGTCTTGTGTTTGAAGGTTGCCTTTTCCAGACGGCTTGTTTCAGCTCTTTCCAAAGAAGCCCAATAGGATTTAGGTCAAGAGTCATAGAAGGCCACTTTAGAATAGTCCAATGTTTTCCTCTTAGTCATTCTTGGGTGTTTTTAGCTGTGTGTTTTGGATCATTATCCTGTTACAAGACCCATGACCTGCGACTAAGACCAAGCTTTCTGACACAGGGCAGAACATTTCTCTCTAGAATCCCTTGATAGTCTTGAGATTTCATTGTACCTTGCACAGATTCTAGACACAATGTGCCAGATGCAGCAAAGTAGCCCCAGAACATAACAAAGCCTCTTCCATGTTTCACAGTAGGGACAGTGTTCTTTTCTTGTTATGCTTCATTTTTCCATCTATGAACATAGAGCTGATGTGCCTTGCCAAAAAGTTCCATTTTTGTCTCATCTGTCTGTAGGACATTCTCCCACAAGCTTTATGGCTTGTCAACATGTGGTTTGGCAAATTCCAGTCTGGCTTTTTTATGATTTTTTTTTTTCAACAATGGTGTCCTCCTTGATCGTCTCCCATAAAGTTCACTTTAGCTCATACAACGACGGATGGGACAAACTGATACTGATATTCCTTGAGCTTGAAGTTCACCTTTAATCTGTTTAGAACTTTTTCTAGACTCTTTTGTTACAATTTGTATTGTACATCCCTTTGATTTGTCATCAATTTTCCTCCGGTGGCCACATCCAGGGAGGTTGGCTACAGTCCCATGGGGTACCATCATTTCTGTCCAAGCCTATTTCATGAGTTTTATTTTTTTAGAAATTCTGTAGAAGTATGGTTGAAAAGCAATATCTGACTTTCATTTGTTCATTTTCATAGATTTTTTATTTATTACTACCTTTGTCAGATTCAAGTTATCTCTATCACCATTGTGGGTTTTTCTGTCATTAAACAAGGGGTACCAACAATTTTGACCATGTGTGTATGTATATATATATATATATATATATATATATATATATTGTGAGGTAGCGCTGTCATGTAAGTAAGGGGTTCTCGCTTGCAGCGATCGAAAAACACATCCGGCACAGGATTTTCCAACAAATCATAGTCTATGAGGTTTATTCATCCTTCATAAACCTCCAGCAGCAATATACACAGCATTACAGGAGAGCGTCCATTATACAGGCTATTTAGCCCCAGGGTTATCTCACCCACGTCAGGGTTCCCATATGGCTGTTTCTCCAGGCCGCAGAAGTCCACTCACTCCTCAGGGACTCTCAGATACTGGCCGCCATTACACACACAGCCGCTCCACAGGCTGCTGTTAGTGAGGAGATCCTTCTCCTCACGGGACCTTCCAAACTGGACCAATCAGGTCCCAGCATTCACTCCATGTGACCTAACCTGGCCACATTATATGGTCCATAGCCACGCCCACCGGGTCACATGACTATGACCTCACCACAGGTCCTTCACACAGACATATATACTTTACAATAGCATTCATAAACATACATATGTCTCTATCTCAAGGTCACCCACCTTGAGATACATAATGGCTCTTCAACCACTCACACTCTTGGGACATCCACACAGCGCCCCCTCGTGGACACAGTGGTCATTACACCACAATATATACACACACACAGTATATATATAAATATGTAGTGGATATAAAAAGTTTGCACACAAGTGTTAAAATGCTAGACTTTGTCTTGCACAAAATCATACCAAGAATTATGTCAGAATGTCAAAAATTTTTCTACCTCTAGGGTATGTGCACATGTTGAGTAGTTGCAGCAGGAGAAACGCAGTGTGACATATGTGCATTTTTATGCATTTTGTATTTGAGTTTTTTTCTTATCCAGTTGAATGGCTGAAAAATGGCGAAATAGTTGACTTGCTGCCAACCAAAAAACACTCATGGTTCAAATCAACAAAGAAAAAGTATGCAGCATGCGCATGAGATTTCAAAAATCGCATTCACCTTGCTGATATTTTAAAGTGCAGTTTGTTTTCTATGCATGAAAAATGCGCTGAAGAAAACTCAGACAAAATGTGTGAACAAGCCACCCATAATCTGTATAAATCCATTGACAAACAAACTGAAAATTTTAAGGAGGAAAATAAAAATAGCATACTAAAATAATATGGTTGCATAAATGCAAACACCCTCATATACAGTAATTGGGGATTTGGTTGTGTCCAGAAACAGGCAATCACATTTAAACTTATGTCAAGTAGTTGTCAGTACACAGCTGCCAACATTTACAGTGACTCTGATTAACCCCATGTAAAGTTTAGCTGTTCTAGTAGAATTTTCCTAACATTTTACACTAAAAGAGATGTTCTGTAAACAACTTACAACACATCAAAGGGATTTCATTGTTGGAAGATATGAGTCAGGAGAAGGGTTCAAAATGATTTTGAAGACATTAGAGTCGGTCATCAAGAAGTGGTTTAAATTTAGCACAACAGTGACCTAAAATTACCTAGATCTGGACATCAATCAAAAATTGATTAAGAGACAAAAAAAATTTGTCCAGGAAGCTGCCAAAAAGCCTACACCAATAATAAAGGAGCTGCAGGAATTTTTGGAAAATAATGGAAAAAAATTATCCAAGCCCGCCTATGTTTTGCGAAAAATCTAACTCAAGTCTGCCAAAAGCATGTGGCAAAACATCTTATGATCTGATGAGACAAAGGTTGAACTTTTGTCTATAATTCCAAAAGGCATGTTTGGTGTAAAGTCAACTTTTTGCATCACTAAAAGAACATCAATCCTACAGTAAAGCGTGGTAGAAGCAGTATTTTGCTTTGTGGCTGTTTTTCGGAAGGTGGAACTGGGCTTTAGTCAAAATCTAGGTAATTATGAACAGTTCCAAATATCATATATAACCTACAGAAAAATGTGTCACACGCTGAGAATAATAAAAAATAATTTTATTAAACATCATTTAAAACACATCAAGTGAATATTGTCATAAAAATCAGAGAAAATAAATGAAATAGGACATCTATGATTGATGGTATATAAAAAGTACATACAAAATATCTTGGGGGAAACCGAAAAAGAGGAATGTGACTGAGAAATGGGTTACATTAATAAATTGTAAAAGTATCAGAACAAGAAAGATGTTATACAATAAAATTACCTTTATTAACAAACATGGTAATGGTGGCACTAAGGCGCTCACAAAGAATAAAATAAATACGTAAAAGATATAAAAAAGAAGTAATCTGGTATAGAGGGAACACAGCAGCAAAGTTGGTGAATAAAGTGCGGTGTGCCAGCAGCAGAAAGGACACATGTGAATGTGCACAAAGATAGTCTGAATAGAATAAAGCACAGATTGTTCTACATATGTCACTGCAGGTCAGTAGATAGTATCATACATGAAGTGGCATTTATGCAAGCCATTACACATGGAGAGGATAAGGGTGATTTGTATATATGTATTACAATCCAGGGTTATAAGGAAGCATAATTCAAAATGACAAAATCATATCAATATCAGTGTAAAACCATCATCAAGGAAGTGAAAGACCAGTAGTAAGGGGCCATGGGTGTAATGAGTGATCCACAAAGGGGCACATTTATGTGGAGGGATACATACCAAAAAGCTGGTGTGCCGGATGAAAAGACCTGTGGCGCCAAACCCCAATCTTGTGTATCTAACAGTTAATAGCTATAAGAGGAATGGCAAAACCAGCCAGCGAAAATAGAGGCTTATGTTCAAAAGTAAAACTTAGCATTTATTAAAGTATTAAAAACTCCAAAAGTATAGACAATGTGTTATAAATGACTGTTAACGGGACCTACTCGTGTCGACAATCTGTCTTACTCATGGTCAGTCTCGTCTATATACCTTTTTTGTAAATAGGTTATCTCAGTTAATTTTGTAACAAAACCTGCTGGCCTCTGCTAAAACACTGAAGACAAAGAGGAATTTTACCTTTCAGCACAACAACAACCCTAAGGATATCTCCAAACCAATTGGAAGTCTGTTGTTTGGCCTAAAAAGGGCTGTACACTGGAGATGTCCTCGCAATCTGACAGATCTGGAGCGCTGCTGCAAGGAAGAGTGGGCAAAAATTGCCAGTTCTAGATCTGCCATGCCGATAGATGTCTACCGAAAAACTCTATAGATAGAATACTGTCATAAATTCAAAGAGTAATTCAACAAAATATTAGTTTAAGGGTGTGTATGTTTATTCAATATTATTTTAGTTCTTTGTTTTTCTTTTTCCACCCAAAAAGATTTCAGTTTTTTTGTTATATTTACACTCGATATAATTTAGTTTCACATGACAAAAACTTGGCATTTTAACAGGGATGTGTAGACTTTTTTATTCACACATATTTATTTATTTGTTTAAATATACTCTCCTTAATATTGAAATTGAAACACTGAGAAGTAAAAGTATTAAGCAATTCATCCAAGATCCATTGCAGGCAATTGTCGACCAATGACCTCTAAGATATTCACGATGGAAGACTAGTCTAGAGATGCTGCAGACCATGTTAGCATCTTTAGACCACACAGGCTCCTCACAGTAGCACGAGAAACACGCGTCCTTGTGTTGCTGTGTTGAAAAACGGTTTCTAGTACTCTTTGGTGAAAATCTCTTACATCATAAATCATCAATTGCAAATAGAGCTGCCAGCAGTGGATCTTGATGATTTGCGTGCCCAAGTGCATTCAGCATGGCAGAACATTTCTCAGACCATCATTAACCCCGTCAACCACAGGCCATTTTTCGTTTTTGTTTTTTCTTCCCCCTTCTTACCAGAGCCATATTTGTTTTTATTTTTTCTTCAATATGGCCATATGAGGGCTTGTTTTTTTGTGGGACAAGTTGTACTTTTGAATTATGCCATTGATTTTATTAAAAAGTGTACTGGAAAATGGAAAAAAAAAATTCCAAGTGCTGTGAAATGTAAAAACAAAAGCGCAATTCCACAATTTTTTTTTAATTTGCCATGTTCACAATATGATAAAACAGACCTGGCAATGTGATTACCCAAGTCAGTATGAGTACGCAGATGCCAAACATGTATATATAAAAAAAAATTTTTATTTATTTAGATGGTGAAAAAAAATCTGAAATTTGTATGAAAATTTTGCTTTTGCCACAACTTTCATTTTTTGGGTTATGAGGCTGGGTGAGGGCTCATTTTTCGCGCCCTGAGCTGATGTTTTTACTGATACCATTTTGTTGTAGGTACAATGTTTGATCGCCTGTTATTGCATTTCATTGCAATATTGCAGCTGCCAAAAAACATATTTCTGGCATTTCAACATTTTCTCTTTGTTCTGTTTACCAATCGGATTATTTGATTTTACATTTTGATAGAACAGACATTTCTGAATGCGGCGATACCAAATATATGTTGAGGGCTTTTTTAATTGTTTTATTATCAATGTATTTTGTTGTAGGTACAATGTTTGATCGCCTGTTATTGCATTTCATTGCAAAGGCAAGCCCGGACGCCTGCCCCAAAGGGGCTACAGGGAGGGCGCACATGACTAGGGAGGGATGCTAGGTCTGAGTGTTAGTGAAGGGTGAGGTGTAGTGCTTTTGTGTTTGTGGGGAAGGTGTGGGTTGGAGCTATGGGGCTTATGGTGCAATGTGAGTTGGCAGGGAGTGGTCAGTAGTGCTTTGTGTTTGTGGGGAAGGTGTGGGTTGGAGCTATGGGGCTTATTGTGCAATGTGAGTTGGCAGGGAGTGGTCAGTTGTGGGATGGATATATAGGGCAGAACTGTGGGGGGATGGTCATTCCTTACCTTGCAGACGTCCGGAATCGTCAGCTCCTCACATCTGGGACTTCAGCTTGAATCTTTGGATCCAGAAGATGGAATACCTCGTGGCACAGATGAAGAGGATGATGGAGCAGCGCGGCCAGCAGTGGATGAAGGAACAGCTGCAGCGATGGTCTGGTGATGGCGACGGCGGAGAAGATGGGACCCCTCTGCCTCCGAAGCGGCAGCGACGATCACGGCCTCCTGAGCACCTCAGCCCGGAGTTAAGTTTGCAGCGGAGGATGAGCCCCATTAGCAGACCTGTTGCAGAAGACATCGCGGGGCCGGAGCCAAAAGTCGAGAAGCAGGCAGCAAGGTAACGGGGTGGTGAGTGACGTGGCCGGCCTCCCCTCCATTTCGGATCGCGGCACACAGTGGTGACGTGCACGTCGTGGCCACGTTACCCGGCGTGGTCACCTGACCCGGCGCGGTCATCGGCATCGGTGGACGGCGGTGACGTGACGCGGCAAGGAGCCCGGTGGCGAGGTGGTGTGTGACTTCACCGGCCTCATTTCCTTTCTCGCAGCGCTGGGGGGAAGCGGGCGGTGGCTCGGTCATGTGGCCACCCTTCAGCTGCCAAGGGCCACAGGTCATGTGGTCCGGCGTCGCGTTCCCCCGGCGTTGGGTGCCAGATTCAGGAGGTGTTGCCTGCGGCTGGAGCGCCAACCTCCCCCCCTGTTTGAGGCTCCGAGCCGGTGACTTTTTGCCATGCGTTCCCGGACAGACAGTCGGTCTGGGCGCTGGCGCTGCGGCCCAGGAGGGCTGCAGTCGGCGTAGATCCATGGAGAAGATCGCAGTTGCGGTGCTCGACGCGGAGGACACGTGACTGCTGTTCCGTGGGGTTCCGCGGAGTCAGCCTAGTAAGTAAGGCTCACTTAAACCTTTATTAATGTCTAGATTATATTGGTTGGGAAGGGTGTTGCTACGTATGGTTTCGCACTAGGGTAGTAGTTGGTTTGTCACGGGGTTTCGGAACGATGCACGGCTGGTCCATGTAGCCAGCGTTCAAATCTGCGAGGGAATGGTTGCTTTGTGGTCCAGGAGGCCGTTTTGTGCACTTCATGAGTGTTGGGTGTTTTTGTTTTTTTTCATGCTAGTTTGTTTTCATGATAGTGGGTATATCTATAGTAAGTAAGGCTCACTAAGGCACACTTAAACCTTTATTAATGTCTAGATTATATTGGTTGGGAAGGGTGTTGCTACGTATGGTTTCGGGTGTTTGTCTGGGGGTTCGGAAAGATGCGCGGCTGGTCCATGTGGACAGCGTTCGAATCTGTGAGGGAATGGTTGCTTTGTGGTCCAGGAGGCTGTTTTGTGTACTTCATGAGTGTTGGGAGGTATTTTTTAATTTCATGCTAGTTTGCTTTTATGATAGTGGGTATATCTATAGGTGACGACATCATTTTATTTTGGTTAGTATAATTGTGCTTGCATTCTCTGGGTGTTTGTGTATGACTGGTGGTGATTCCATGGCGGTTTGAGTAATTCAGGTGGTGATACGGATATTGGCAGAGCGGTGGTGGATAGCCATATCCATGCCGGTTTTATGGTTTATTGTTATAGGCATGGGGTCTTTGGGCTGGAGGATTATCGCCGCGCCTAGTATTTGATAAGGGTTGATGTTAGTTCACTGATGTGGTGAGCAGTTTTATCGCCGCGCCTAGTATTTGATAAGGGTTGATGTTAGTTCATTGATGTGGTGAGCAGTTTTATCGCCGCGCCTAGTATTTGATAAGGGTTTGATGGTAGTTCACTGATGTGGTGAGCAGTTTTATCGCCGCGCCTAGTATTTGATAAGGGCTTGATGGTAGTTCACTGATGTGGTGAGCAGTTTTATCGCCGCGCCTAGTATTTGATAAGGGTTGGATGGCAGTTCACTGACGTGGTGATCTGTTTGGGTAGTGCATCGGGTGACTTAATCTTTCATGTTACAGTGGGGTGTGTTCTATTGCTGGTCAGAGGTGAGGGGGTAAGTGGTCGAGTTTTCATTACGGTGTGTTTTATTTATATGCCGGGTTCGGTTCTCCAATACGGGCTTTGAGTGTACTAAGGGTTTTCATGATCACTAGGGGCATTTTGGTTTGTTGCGGCAGACGTTCTGGTGAGGTCGAGATGCTTGGGACGGCAGATTTTTTGGAACCTGCCTTTCTGGCAGCAATGGATGACATTTCCCCCGGGGGGCTTGGAGCTGACCTTTTACCGGATTTGTTTTCCTGGTTAATTTCTGGGGGTACGTAGATATGGCGTGGAGCTGGGGTTTTATGGTTGGTCAATGTCCGGTTGTTGAGGTCCGTGGTTTGGTTTCTGTGTGGTAGTCGGGGATTATCTGGTATTAGGGATGGTGCAGTGCTTATTTTCTGTTCATAGTCCAACCTGGGACTACTATCTGGTATTAGGGAAGGTGGTGTGCTTATTTCTGTTCATGGTCCAACCCTTGACTACTTTGGGTTTCTTCATGCTCAGGGCGTAGTTGCGGTTATCATGTGTTTGGATAAGTCAAAGTGTTTGATTCACCTGGGGCCCTATGTCTAAGTCAGGTTAGGTTAACGAGTACATCGTGTCAGGTCGGGGGTCGTTATTAGGTTCCCGTGTATATCGCGCTGCTGTTTTGGGGGGTTGATTTTGGTTATTGAATACGTGGGGCTACGATCCACTGGGGGTTTTTGCATGATCTGCAGTCATATGGCATTCTTACGGTAATTTGCTGGTCGTGGCTGCCCTGGGGCAGTTTTAACAACTTTTGTACATAAGGACTGGTGGGTTCTCACTGCGGTTCTTTAGGGTTGCCGATTGAGCTTTTGGCAGACTGTATCGGGTGGTATTTGTTACAGCCGTTGATTGCAGCTACGTAGGAGTTTATTATACAGAGTGGATAACTTTTTTTGTTACGATGGGCTAGGAGGTTTATTGTGGGTGCAGCTGGTCCTGCTTTGCCTTCTGGGTATACAGCTCTCCTTAGAGTCTTTTCTTTTTGGGTGCCCCCGGACGGGGGGGCCAGGGTGAAGTGTTGCGCAAGGATGATGCAACATTTGAGTTGGGTAACCCAGCGTGTGCTTTACTGGTCTCGGGGGTCCTGGTTGGTGAACGGTTTGTTTATCCAGCGGGTGTTGTTCCATTTGTCAGGAATTCTGTATAGAGCATGAGGCAGGACATGTTGTTTCGATGGCCGTGTGAATGGTCTCCCGCGTGGGTGTAGCCCGTCCGGCAATACATGGCTATGTCATTTATTCCGTTATGCGCACTTGTCAGGACCGGCTGGTATTATGGGGACACGGTTGTGGTGCAGCGCTGCTGCGGGGGAGGTGTACTTTAGGTAGTGAGTGAGCAGGTTGCAACTATAACATTACTTTCATTAATGTCGGGCTGGTGGTACGCTGTGGCAGGGGAAGCTAGTGCGATGTGCATTGACTTTTAATGATTCTAAGGACCTGGTAATCATCTGGGGCTGTGCTCCATTTGGGGGTGCTTTTTGCGGTGCTTTAAGGCTGAGTGGTGGACAAGCATCGGGCACCGGTGAGTGCAATGTTTTGACGGATGGCCCGGGTTTATGGTGTCTGGGGTTTTCGGGAGACATGATGTGTGTCTGAGTTTTCCTGGACTTCAGGTGGTGTGGAGTCGCTTTTCTTTCTTTTGTGAGTAGTGTCGAATCCGCAGTTCAGCGGGGAATGGGTGCGGAGTACATCTCACTTTTGCTAAGAGGGTGGCAACAATAGTGTTGTGATTCTGGGTTCGAAGTGCACGGGTGATGCACACAATTAATTCATTCCGGGTCGTGGTGATTACGGGGTGGATTGGTTTATGTTTTCTAGTTGGGTGGATATTTTAAGATAGATGCTATCACGCAGAGTTGACGGGACCAGCAGCGTTTTGGTACTGCACGTGTGTGGTGGAGACTTGGTCGCTGGGGGGTCAAGGGGTTTGATCTGAGACATCGGGCCTGAATGCTCCTGCCTGGGAGCCATGCTCGTGTTGTTGTTCATGACTATATAGTGGGGCACTGTCGGAGGTTGGGGAACCAGTGTAGGTTCTGTTGTTACGTCTATAATGGTTGGCTTTGATTATTATCAGGTGGAGTGCAATTTTCTGCCTGGGAGCCGTGCTCGTGTTGGTGTCCATAGGGGCTCCTGTTTGGAATGACTACATAGTGGGTTTTACTGGGCACATTTTCAAGAATCTATCGGAGGTTTGGGGAACCAATGTAGGTTCTTTTGTTCACGGCAATAATGGTTGGCTTTGATTAATTATTAGGTGAAGTACAATTTTCGGAGGCGCCTGCAATGTTGCGGTCTCAACGAGGCAGAGGCGGCGGCTCAGGTTGGGGACTGGTCGCGCAGGCGGTGCATAGGATTGGACGATGCGGTTGGCTAGTTGCAGGTCTTGGGTGTGGCTCACCTTGTTGTACTGGTATTTTGGTGTAGGTTGGCATTGTGAGGTCTAATGGGGATCAGTTTTGATCGATTGGTCTTGGTACAGAAACATTGGTTACTCGAGCCGCAGAGTCGGCTCGGGTTGGGGTTTTTTGGTGGTGGTACTTGCACGTACAAGGTGTCATACGTGCTCGCGGTGGCGGAAAGGAGGGGGGTATTTGAAGTCGGTGGATTGCACAAAGAGCGGGGGGGTGAACCCAGTGCAGGAGCGGGTTACCCCTGGTGGTGCAATGGTATACTTGGTTAAGGTGGGTCCCAGCTGTGCTGGGTCACAGCGGGACATGTTAACGTGGGACCCTGCTGTGTTGGGTCACAGCGGGGCATGTTAACGTGGGTCCCTGCTGGGCTGGGTCCCAGCAGGACATTGGTTGGGCAACACTCGGCTGGGTGTCCTCGAGCCGGTGTGGTGCGGCTGGTGTTGCAATCATGTACAATGGACTCTTCATTTACCCCCCTCCTTTTGCTGGTGGTTATGTTTATGGAATATTTCTACATTTATGGATAAAATGTTATTGCTTGTTTGGTGTTAATAAACGGGGCTTCTGTGGCCTTTTACATCCAATGTCACGCAGTCGTGTCTTATTTAAGTTAAGAAGGGGTAAGTGTGGGTTTTTGGGAAGGGTCATTACAGTGAAGCCGTCAGTCAGACTTTCCTAAGTCATGTTGCAGCTGCCAAAAAACATATTTCTGGCATTTCAACATTTTCTCTTTGTTCTGTTTACCAATCGGATTATTTGATTTTACATTTTGATAGAACAGACATTTCTGAATGCGGCGATACCAAATATATGTTGGGGGCTTTTTTAATTGTTTTATTATCAATGTAGCAAAAGGGGTGTGATTTGAACTTTTGTGGGTTTTTTCTATTTTTTTCATATTTTTAAAAACTTTTTTTTTAACGTTTTGCTTTATTTAATAGTCCCCTTAGGAGACTTGAAGCTGTGATTGTCCATTTGCCCGTGGCATTGCTATGTGTCACAATCTCCTATGAGCTCCTGCCAGGGGGCGAAATTTACAGGAGGATCATAATGACAGGCACCGGGGTCATCAGCAAACCCCCGCTGTCATGACAATCATTGGTGCGATCACATGGCAATGGCACCGATGCGCGTGATGAATGACGCACTTCCAGACAGCATGTGTTAAATCCTGCTGTCAGTGATTGCCAGCAGGATTTAACTGGTTAACAGCCGTGGGCAGAGCCATGTTAAAGGCACATGATGACTGATTAAATGTGCAGGAAAAGATGTAGGCTCGGCAATGTCGGCATGCAAAACAAAATCAAAGGCAGGGCAGGAACACAACATATGATGCAAATATACGTCATATGGCGCAAAGGTGTTACTAATCTCATGTATTGCTGCACGTGGCACTCATACTGAATACTAAATAAACTGAGAATAATATGTATAATAAATATTCAATTTGTGATTTTCATAATTCCACTACTTATCCTTCTTTGTGTTGCACCTTCAATGTTGAGGAGTGTTTCCACACAACGTAGTGAGACTGTGATAGGACAAGTGGTTGAAGACTGCTATATTCATTATACAGGGTGATGCAGAAGTAAAGGCCCGTAGCTAAAGTAACACGATAAATGGCCAGTGACTGAAAATCAATGCAAAATTTGCTCTGTGGCCCATCGCAACCAATCACAGCACAACTTTCACATTTTAAGAGCCAAATATAAAATGTATTTACTTATTATGACATAAAATGGAGACATTAAGCAAGGAAAAGCTTTTTGCACATTGGAATTGGCTACAACAGGGTCTGTTGTGACAGTGCAGGGAAACGTTCAGAATAAATTTGGTAAATGTGCTCCGCATAGAAAATGCATTTCACATTGGGTAAAGCAGATTGAAACCATTGGGTGTTTATGTCATGGGAGAAGTCGAGGCCAGCCAAAGACTTTGGTAGACGAGAGTAAGCAGGAATTCAAGCTGTGTATGAGCGCAGTCCTAGAAAGTCGACCCGGTTGACCAGTATGGAACTACAGGTGCCGCCAACCACGGTGTTGTATATCATATGAAAATGTCTGTATTGTAAGCCATACAGGTTACATCTTCAGGAGATGAAGTGGTACGGTCAGTCAACACAATGCTAGGATTTGCCCTTATCAAGCACATGATGGACTCACTAAAAGTGAACTTGTTTTGTGTACTGAGCAGGCACAAAGCCTAAAGCTGCCTACCTTTTTGCTGCGGATACTTTCACTGGCCACTAATACCTGGGCATCTTAAAAGGAATAGCACTGGTAAATCCACTCTTCCTTTAGTTTTTTCAGCAAATTGGCTTAAGATATAACCTTTATTTAAATCAACACTATAAAAACATTTAATGGATTTAATTAGGAGGTGTTGAGTTGTTATAATCTTCTTTGTGACACCCTTTGGTTTTGCTAATTTGACCCTTGAGAGCCTATAGGAGCTCTGGTGACTGAGGTCAAATAAAAAAGTATAAGCTGGCAAGCAGACTTGCTTTGGAAGCAGTAATCCGTTTCTTTTCTTTTCAGTGTACATGGAACATGCAATAGCAATTACCGTATATGAGAAATCTAGTAATAAAATTGGAACCACAGTATCCAATATTAGGCACCTCTGTAACTCATGAAAATTGTGTCAGTTTTTTTTGGCCTGTGGGTAAGCTGCAATATCTGGGTATAGTGCATTTGCCAGTTGTATATGAAGCTTCAATGCACGATTTAGATTCATTTGGTATATGAAGCTTTAATACATGGTAGATGAATAGCAGTAATATTACCTAAGGCATCAGTATTGGATCCTTTTTCTGTCTTGACAACTGTTTTTAGACAAATATAGGGTTGCGTGGATTAATACTGTATCACCTACCAGTTTTTTTTCTTTGGTTATCTGTTTTTTGAGCACCTTGAACTTTATAGAAATGTTTTTATAGTGTTCATATAAATAAAGGTTATATCTTAAACCAATTTGCGTCTTAAAAGGAATGGCGACACCTGAGACTGTGCATCACTGAAACAGTGGAGTCCATATACGAGTATATTCAGGCACATGTCTTGACAGAATTGACCTACCGCCTAGATATCTGCCGTGTCACCAGTGGAAATCACTGTGGACATGTATAGTGTATGGATAAAACTTGGATAGTGAGCCTTTTTTATGTTAATAAACTTATGTTCTCTCAGTTATTAATGAATCACCCTTTTTGAATCACCCTGTATATACAGTATATATATATATATATATATATATATATATATATATATATATATATATTATAACAATATCACAAAGTCAAAAGTGTCGAAAATGCAGACAGAACCCCTGATGGAGGCGCGACATGTAAGCTCTGTTCTCTCTGATCTCGTACATGCTATTTTTAATGCACATATGCATCTGCAGTGTTTTATTGTTGTATTCACAGCAATTAGTGTAGACTTCATTAAAATTTACAGTGGGAGCCAAGAATAGTGAGCTAAAATACCATGGACATTTCAGAAAGGAAATCTGGACCAATGCACACAAGGCTTGGAAATATCAGCTCCTAATTAGAATAGTCTAACTTTAATGTTCCATTTAGCAATTCTGCTATTAATTAGTAAAACACATCCAGGTTACTTGTCCTGTTTGGCTCATCAATCGCGTCTGGTTAGTAAATTACACACATCGGTGCCTTCTGAGTGTTCTCCGCTCCTTGGGCGAGAAGAGGTAACGCAGCTTTATGTGCATTAACGCTACAATGGTGGCACGTTGGTAATAAGTACTCATGGCTGGTATTAGATATTAACGAACAAAGTTTACTGCATAGTGAACACATGCAACCGGTTTAGCTGAAAAGTTGGTGTTACTTGTGCACAGTCTGAAAATGGGAGACATTTACAGATGTTACTTTATTATATGCCTCACTTGTGTTATTTTCAAACAAAAACAGCAAAAGAAGAAGAACGATAAGTCTTCAAACAGGTTTGTGAGTTCCCCTAACTTAAGTGCTGTGGAGACTAGTGGAATGGGAAATGGACATCCTACCCGCCTGGACCCCATTCCAAATTCACCCATCCACGATATTGAGTTCAACAGCAGCAAGCCTCTCCCACAGCCGGTACCGCCCAAAGAGGCCAAAACCTTTTTGAGGTGAGCACTGCCTCGCCAGTCATTTGCCGCTGGTCGTGAAAGTGCCGGACTACTGACATAGCCTTGAATTATTTCTTTGTAACCTCTTTAGAGCTCCTTTTTGCTCATATATTTGTTTAAACTTCATCTCATTGTTTCCTTTGAATACCTATGTTTTGCATCAGTTTCGATTATGCAGTTTTTAAGGGAACTTGTCACATTCTACATGCTATCCGATATTTGGACATCATGGAATGGAGAAGGAGAAGATGAGCAGAATGATCTATAGGTTTTATGGAAAAGATTCAATATAACTTGTATTTTAGTCATTGAAATCCCTGGTGTTTGTATGTATAGGAGTCCAGTGGGCGGTGCTACTCAGTGACTGACAGTGATACAGGGAAGACAGTCAATTACTGAGTAGCACCGCTCACTGGACTCCTATACATACAAACACCAGGGATGTCAATGAAAAAAATGCAGATTTTACTGGAACTTTTCCCAGAATAATGTCTAACAATTTGATCAGCTCCTCCTGCCCTATAAATCCTGCCTGCAGGTTACAAACTATTTGGAACACGAGAAGCTCCCTTTAAGGCTGATGCATGTACTTATTGCAGTCTCTGTTATTGCGCAGTACATTTGGTATATTCAGTGTTTTGTATTTTCCTACTGAAGCAGGCAGATTGGCAGAAAGAGAATTGCTATTATTTAGATCTCTTGTGTAATCCGCTGTCCCCATAATGGCAGCTTTTCCAGTAAAGTCTAAGGCTCTAACGCTAAGTTATAATGGGTGAGCTATAGTAACTGAATGCTGTACTGCCCTCCAGTGGCAAATATCAACATTTATATATAATCATTAATAACAAAAAAAAGAAAATACTTTTCATTGAATTCACCAGAGCATGCATATTTATTGTATTGTATGGCCTCCTGTCATAAGCATGTACATATCTGTTTGCAATTCTGCATGTAAGCATATATAAAAATCTATCCCTGTAATGGATTGTCCCTGTGTGCTTCTTTTATACAATGAGAAGTTGTATGGCACTTTATTGTATCTCAGCCCAGCACCAAAGAAGACAATTCCTTTCCCCTTGTCTATTAAATGTAAACCCACCCGAATATTTGGGCATTCACATGAGCACTTCCATCGAGCTGTATATCAGTCCTGTCTGTTGTTTTACTTGTGTTCTAACTAATGCATGACACTGGGGGGTAATATTAGTGCGCGGCGCGGCCCCGGTCTGCACATTTATTGCGTGTCGTGCTTAGCGGATGACACTTATCTAGTGCTTGCCCAGCATATTTCCGTGGGAGGTGACCATGGTATTCATACTTCTCCCAAATTATGTTCCAATTAAAAAGGAGGCTAAAAGAGGGGGTAAAAGCAAAGGCAATTTCCTAAAGTCTACATGCTTCCCCTAGCTTGTGCTGCTGGGGAATTCCAATGTAGTGGATGTGCAGAAATGTCACACAGGGACAAGGACAAGAATTGGTATTGATTTTGGCTTTGCTGCTGACCGTCTGCTTTCTTACGGCCTTGCGTGATGTTTTTTTTTTACATGTATTATCCCGTGTAATGTGTTTCTCTTTCTCTCTGGGATTTAGCCCTCCCCAGACTGACACTTCTCCAGTGGCATCACCAGATCCACAACGCCAGGAATGGTTTGCCCGCTACTTCACTTTCTAAGAGACTGTATTTGATAATGTCTCTCTTTCTATCGTGGCACAGATTTGATGTGGACTCTTTGTACAAGCATGATCTTAACAAACCTTTCTGTGACCAAGCTTTGCCGTAACCACTGTTTGTTCGGACACTGTGAACAAGGGTGTTTGTCTCCAATTGGAAATGCACTGTTTAATAACACTGCGTGTTTGCGTTCCTTCCAGTAAAATCTCCATAATCACATTTTACAAAAAAAAAAAAAAAAAAAAGAATTTTGTAGAATTACTGTGCTACCTCCCTTCCCTATTTATTCCTTCTTCTCTGCCAAGCATAAATACTTCAGTGCTGGAATGATCCACACCACATTGCTGTGCACTGATGTTACTGAGATGCCTTCTCAGAAGATCCAGCCACAGGGCTCAGATGTCTAGGAAAGACCATTGTAGTTACCGATAAATCACGTTTGATAGTTCGACACCAGAAATAACAATGTGCCTGGATTCAGATTCTCAGCTTCTGATTGGTATGTATATACTATGTATGGCTATTGTATTCCTATTGTAACAACATAAAACCCTAAGTCCCAGTGTGTTATTTCCTATGGAAGTCACTTTTAATATACATATATAAAAAGATATTTTTTCTTATAAAATTAATGTTTGGTATTATTATTGGAATAGCCTGTGTCTTTTATTCTTTACTTAACTGGACAGATGAACATATTCTTCAGTATGGGCAACTAATTAGTGCATGCATTTTCTTCCTTATTGAAGACGTTAAAGGGAATCTGTCACCAGTTTTTTTTTCTACCCCTTTAGAGAGCAAAATGATGTAGGGGCAGAGACCCTGATTCCAGCAATGGATCACTTACTTTACTGGGTGCTGCAGTTTGATTAAAAACTTTTGTATCTGCTGCATATCTAGTAGTTCTCTGAATGTTGAGCTCTGTATAACTTGCCCTCACCACTGATTGGCAGCATCCTGTGTACACTGAGCATAGGTAGTAAGTTACCAATCAGTGATGGGGATGTGGTTGGACTACCTAATGGCAGGTCAAAGTCATTCAGCGATAAATTCCTGCTGATAGCAATTATTTTATCATAACTACAACAAGCAGCCCAGTAAGGTAAATAGCTGGAATCAGGGTCTCTGACCCTAAATAATATCCCTAAATTATGCTGTAAAAAAACTGTTGACAGATTCCCTTTAAACAGACAGTAGCAGTGATCTCAAACCTGGGGCTCTCCAGCAGTTTCAAGCTACAACACCAAGTACAGGTATATCTCACAAAATTAAAATATCATCAAAAAGTTAATTTATTTCAGTTCTTCAATACAAAAAGTGAAACTCATATATTATATAGAGTCATTACACACAGAGTGATCTATTCCAAGTGTTTATTTCTGTTAATGTTTATGATTACGGCTTACAGCCAATGAAAACCCAAAAGTCATTATCTCAGTAAATTAGAATACTTTATAACACCAGCTTGAAAAATGATTTTAAAATCCAAAATTTTGGCCTGCTGAAATGTATGTCCAGTAAATGCATTCATTACTTGGTCGGGGCTCCTTTGGCATCAATTACTGCATCAATGCGGCGTGGCATGCAGGAGTCGAAGTACACTTTTACCTACCACTTTTACACACACAGGTATAAAATAAGACATACATATACAAATGCACATCTTACAGATATGCACTTTTACATGTACACTTACACACACATATTCGTTTTCTGCTACATTTATACAAACTCAGAAGTGTAAAACGGCACACTTCTATACACAGAGTCAGTGTACCTCCCAGTGGAGTGCTTCTCGTCAGCAAAGGTGCTTGTCAGGCAAAGAGAATATTAGGGCTCACCTGGTGACGTGGATTAACTAAACCACAGTTTGTGGTGAACACATAGACCAAGGTCGATGGCACAGTAGGTTGGACTTGCTGGGTGATACGTGGAACAGCAAGCTATGCTGGACGACAGGCAAACAAGCGGAGCACATACTGGAAGCCACAAAACCAGAAGCTGAAGATGTATAGTAGAACAAGAATTGTTGCAGCATAATGTAAACAGGGACAGATAACAGTTTGATATGCTTGCAGCAGTTGAAAGGTTAAACAGCAGGTCTGAACCAGGATGTAGTTATATAAATAACTGGAGTTTACAGAGATGATTGCAGTATAATGTGAACATTTTCTAGATAACAGTAAAGTTACAGCAGACAATGGATTAATCAACAGGTCTGAGGAACGGAACAGTAGATGCAGGTTGTAGACACCACAGGAGTATGCAGTGATGACTGCAGCTTAACATGAATAGTCTGTAGATGGTGACAGACTTCAACAATTGGACACATCACTTACTGAATACTCGACACACAACTGTGTCTAAATTGACTTAGAAAGGCCTTGGGTGATGATGTAAGAGAGGTACACTGGATAACTTGGGAAAACCAACATTAAGCACAGCAAAAGGTGATGGCCATAGGTGAAGATGGTGGAACCCAACTCTTGAATCAAGACAGATGTATAATGGAGAAGACGGGCATCTCATTTGGTAGTCAGAGCTGCTTGTTGATAGAAAGAGACTCTTCTGGATACACCATATGACATCTGATAAGAGTGAGTGCTGCCTGCAGCAGTTTGCTTCTGGAAGACATGTAGAGTAGCGAAGGTGTGCTGTTTAAGCAACTATAGGTGATTTTTGGGATTCCTCGGCACAAAGAGCTGCCAATAATTTAATATTTAAGCCATAGACATGCTTTCTAGCCAAGCGGTCCCTTAAGCACAGAGAAGGGACATTGATGGGTTTCTCAATTAGGCTAGATGGATGGTGAGTGACTGTTAAGGGCGTCTGTCAGCAGGATCAACTGTCCTAAGCCGGCATATAGGTCATAGGAAGCTGAATAAAATAATACTTTGATATCCAATGTCTTATTCCAGAGAAGTGAATTCCATTCCGCGGGAAAATCGCATTTTAAATTCCCGCGATTTTCCCGCGGAAAAACTAGCATTTTGCAAGCGTTTTCCAAGCGATCTGTAGCATCGCTTGGAGAACTGATTGACAGGTTGGTCACACTCGTCAAACATAGTGTTTGACGAGTGTGACCAACTTTTTACTACTGATGCTGCCTATGCGGCATCAGTAGTAAAAGATAGAATGTAAAAAAAAATAAAAAATGGTTTTATTCTTACCTTCCGACGTCCCGCGCATCCGTTCCCAGTAATCCTTTGCGAAAATGCCCGCGATGACGTCCGTTCTCGCAGGATCGCGATGTCTCGCGGTTATTCGCGATGACGTCGCGCGAATGACCGCGAGACTTCGCGATCCCGCGAGAACGGACGCCATCGCGGGCATTTTCGCAAAGGATTACTGGGAACGGGAGCGTGGAGAGAGGCGGGAATGCTGCTCGGGACGCCGGAATGTGAGAATAACAATATTTTTTATTTTAAATTCTATTTTTTACAGGGATATGGTACCCAAAGCCCGGAGGACAGTCTCCTCTCCTCCGGACCGTAGGTACCATCCGCAATTGTTCTGCTTACTTTCCGCATGGTGTGCACAGCCACATGCGGGAAGTAAGTGGAACAATGCATTCCTATGGGTGCGGGATCGCCGCAATTCCGCAAATTAATGAGCATGCTGCGTTTTTTACCGCGAAGCGATTCCACCGCGGTAAAAACCGCAGCATTAGCACAGCATTGCGGAATCCCATAGGAATGCATGGGATGCTTATTTTTCGCGTTTTCGCGGCAAAATCGCGGGGATAAAACCGCCGCGGAAACGCGAAAAAAAGCCACATGTGAACTCAGCCTAAATGTAAATGAGCTGTTCAAAACTATGGTCCAGACACTGATCTGCATGAGAATTTGCATCCAGGGCTTATTTTATATGAACGATAGCAGTGTAATACAGTTGGCACGGAAAGAATTCAAACCCCTTTCTCATTAATGTACACTCTGCACCCCATCTTGACTGAAAAAAACAGAAATGTAGAAATTTTTGCAAATTTATTAAAAAAGAAAAACTGAAATATCACAAGGTTATAAGTATTCAGAACTTTTGCTCAGTATTGAGTAGAAGCACCCTGTTGAGCTAGTACAGCCATGAGTCGTCTTGGGAATGATGCAAGTTTTTCACACCTGGATTTGGGGATCCTCTGCCATTCTTCCTTGCAGATCCTCTCCAGTTCCGTCAGGATGGATGGTGAACGTTGGTGGACAGCGATTTTCAGGTCTCTCCAGAGATGCTCAATTTGGTTTAGGTCAGGGCTCTGGCTGGGCCAGTCAAGAATGGTCACAGTTGTTCTGAAGCCGCTCCTTTGTTATTTTAGCTGTGTGCTTAAGGTCATTGTCTTCTTGTAAGGTGAACCTTCGACCAAGTCTGAGATCCAGAGCACTCTGGAAGAGGTTTTCATCCAGCATATCTCTGTACATGGCCGCATTCATGCTTCCTTCAATTGCAACCAGTCGTCCTGCCCCTGTAGCTGAAACACACCCCCATTGCATGATGCTGCCACCACCATGTTTCACTGTTGGGATTGTATTGGGCAGGTGATGAGCAGTGCCTGGTTTTCTCCACACATACCGCTTAGAATTATCACCAAAAAGTTCTATCGTCTCATCAGACTAGCGAATCTTATTTCTCATAGTCTGGGAGTCGTTCATGTGTTTTTTATCAAACTCTTTACGGGCTTTCATATGTCTGGCACTGAGGAGAGGCTTCCGTCGGGACACTCTGCCATAAAGGCCCGAATGGTGGAGGGCTGCAGTGATAGTTGACTTTATGGAACTTTCTCCCATCTCCCTACTGCAGCGGTCCTCAACCTTTTAGACCTTGAAAGCGACATTCAGCACTGAGAGAAGGTCACGATCCATATTCAGCTCTGAGAGGGAGTCATGAGCAACATCCTGCTCCTGTCCCCCTCAAAGTAGTATCAAACAAAGCCCCCATTATGGGTGTTAGGGTTGGCGGATCGCACTTTATTAGTTATAGTATTTAGTGCGATCGCAACCCGGGGTCCACTGTACAGAGATGTTATCCTGCAGCCAGTAAATAATGGCGGAGCCATGCAGTGAACGTTCACTAAGAAGCACGCTGTGTCAACTCGACACAGTGTGAACTGAACGCAAGATACCAAGCTGATAACGTCTCAGAGAGGTATGCACTGGCCGAGGAATACCAGCTCAGCTAACAGCCGAATGGCAAAGAAAATATAACTAACTAATACAGCTCCATTAAGTGGCGCAAAAATAAGAGTATTAAGCTCAGTTAACCACCGAGCGGTACCAAATGAGGTGTGTGCTATACCCAGTTGACAACACTAGGGTTTAAGCACGTGGGTTTGACTGTGCCCCGTAACTGACCCGTGCTAACCGCACACGTGGCCGAGACAGGCGTTATGCCAAGCCAAAAGGAAAACCTGCCTCTCTTTAAGTAAAAATAGACGTTCATACACGCCAACAGAGTGGCAGAGTCTCGCCCACACACGACCGCAAATGATCTTTTCGTGCCGATGCGTGCTCCAGGGAACATTTTATATTTTCCTGTTCAAGTCCTTTCAGATAGGATCTTGCTCGTGGCCCAATCCAGAACTGCCACGTCACCCTAGCAGCTGACAACCGACCACCAATGAGAGGTCACCACCTCACGAGCATGCTCAGTCGGGTGATTTCTGGACTTAGCCTCTGAAATGCCTGATCGCCACTGTCTATTGCTAGTTACTATAGCTTTGGCTGGAAAGTCAGCAGTAACCAAGCAAACAGCACGAGTCTGAGCAAGACGCTGAGACTGACGCCTCTGTTGAGCAGCTCCCGCTGCGGCTGAAGCAGAATTGGAGACTGCATAGGCAGACAAGGCTTGGGATCTACTCCGTGCAGTGGGAGAATCCCGGCGCATAACAATGGGTATAAAGATAACCGACGCCTGCGCACTGCTGGACTCTGCTCTGCCCTCAACAGGGCAGAGCAGTGCGCTTGCGCTGCAGCCATTACAGGACGGGAGAAGAGGACGTCATCGCATGAAGAAGGGAGGCATCGGACCGGACCGCAACACCCACCGGACCGGACCGCCCACCCCGGTGAGTATAATATAACGTGTTTTTCTTATCTTTCAGGTTACATCGGAGGCTTATCTACAGCATTACAGAATTCTGTAGATAAGCCCCCGATGTCTATGCCGGCAGCTGAAAGCAAAAAAAAAGGGTGACAGATTCCCTTTAAAGCAAGTAGGTAGTGATGAGGCATTAAATAAATACAGAAGATTAAATAAATTCTGTAAAAAGCAAATCAAGACAGCAAAGATTGAGACAGAGAGACTCATTGCCAGAGAAAGTAAAAATAATCCCAAAATATTCTTTAACTACATAAATAGTAAGAAACTAAAAAAATGATAGTGTTGTCCCCCTTAAAAATAGTCTGGGTGAAATGGTGGATGAGAATGAGGAAAAAGCCAAAATGCTAAATGACTTTTCTTCAACAGTTTTTACACAAGAAAATCCCATGACGGATAACATGATCGGGGATAAAAATTCTCCATTAAATGTCACCTGCTTAACAGGAAGTATGGCGGCATCTAAAAATCACTAAAATTGACCAATCCCCGGGCCCGGATGGGATACACCCCCGAGTACTGCAGGAATTAAGTACAGTCATAGATAGACCATTATTTTTAATCTTTAAATATTCCATAATAACAGGGTCTGTACCACAGGACTTGCATATAGCAAATGTGGTGCCAATATTCAAAAAGGGGACAAAAACTGAACTTGGAAATTATAGGCCAGTAAGCTTAACCTCAACTGTGGGTAAAATCCTGGAGAGTTTTCTAAGAGATACTATACTATAGTATCTGAAGAAGAATAACCTCATGACCCAATATCAACATGGGTTTACAAGGGACTGTTCCTGTCAGACTAATCTGATAAGCTTTTATGAAGAGGTAAGTTCCGGACTGGACCAATGGAGCACACTCGGACTGGGTCACGGTTAGCAGTGGGGTACCACAGAGGTTATTAATGACCTTGTAGGGGGCATAGAGAGTAGAATTTCAATATTTGCAGATGACACTAAACTCTGCAGGGTAATCAATACAGAGGAGGACAATTTTCTATTACAGGAGGATTTATGTAAACTAGAAGCTTGGGCTGATAAATGGCAAATGAGCTTTAATGAGGATAAATGTAAGGTCATGCACTTGGGTAGAACAAACAAGATGTATAATTATGTGCTTAATTGTAAAACACTGGGCAAAACTGTCACTGAAAAAGACCTGGGTGTATGGGTGGACAGCAAACTCACATTTAGTGGCCAGTGTCAGGCAGCTGCTGCAAAAGCAAATAAAATAATGGGATGCATTAAAAGAGGCATTGATGCTCATGAGGAGAACATAATTTTACCTCTATATAAGTCACTAGTGCGACCACACTTAGAATACTGCGTACAGTTCTGGTCTCCGGTGTATAAGAAAGACATAGCTGAACTGGAGCGGGTGCAGAGAAGAGTGGCCAAGGTTATTAGGGAACTGGGGGGGTCTGCAATACCAAGACAGGTTATTGCACTTGGGGTTATTTAGTTTGGAAAATCGAAGGCTTAAGGGTGATCTCATTACAATGTATAAATATATGCGGGGACAGTACAAAGACCTTTCTAATGATCTTTTTACTCTTAGACCTGTGACGGGGACAAGGGGGCATCCTCTACATCTGGAGGAAAGAAGGTTTAAGCATACTCACAGACGCGGATTCTTTACTGTAAGAGCAGTGAGACTATGGAACTCTCTGCCATACGATGTTGTAATGAGTGATTCCCTACTAAAATTTAAGAAGGGACTGGATGCCTTTCTTGAAAAGTATAATATTACATGGTATATACACTAGTTTCCTTAATATTGCGTTGATCCAGGGAGCTAGTCTGATTGCCGTATGTGGAGTCGGGAAGGAATTTTTTTCCCCAATGTGAAGCTTACTGTTTGCCACATGGGTTTTTTTTGCCTTCCTCTGGATCAACATGTTAGGGCAGGTTAGGATAGGATATGGGTTGAACTAGATGGACTTAGGGCCCCGTCACATATAGCGACTCACCAGCGATCCCGACAACGATGTGAACCTGTCAGGATCGCTGGTGTGTCGCTACATGATCGCTGGTGAGCTGCCAAACAGGCAGCTTCACCAGCGATCATGACAGCGACACGCGGGTAACAAGCAACGCACATCACTTAGTTACCCACTGTGTACCTTAGTTACCAGCGCACTGGTGCAGGGAAATGGTAACCAAGGTACACATCGGGTTTCTAAGCGCCGTGCGGCGCTTAGAAACCTGATGTGTACCTTGGTTACCAGCTCCAGCTCGCTGATCGCTGGTCTCCCGCCTGCCATACGCAGTGATGTGGGAGACCAGCGATCAAAAAAATGTCCTGGCCATTCCAGGACGATCAGTGATACCCAGCAGGGGGGCCGGTCGCTGATAAGTGTCACACACAGCAATCTCGCTGGTGAGATCGCTGTTGCGTCACAAAACTTTAAAGTCTTCCTTCAACCTTAATTACTATGTTATTACAGGACAGGGGGATGTTATTACAGGTTGGAGGACGTTATTACAGGACAAGGGACGTTATTACGGGACAAGGGGCATTATTACTGAACAAGGGATGTTATTACAGGTTGAGGGATGTTATTACAGGTCCAGGGACATTATTACAGGTTGGAGGACGTTATTATAGGAAAAGTGATGTTAATACAGGGCAAGGGACATTATTACAGAACAAGGGATGTTATTACAGGACGGGGACGTTGTTACAGGACGGGGGATGTTATTACAGGATAGGGGATATTATTACAGGGTGGGGGATGTCATTACATGACAGGGATGCTATTACAGGATGGGTAATGTTATTACATGGTCGGGGATAATATTACATGACAGGGGATGCTATTACAGGGTCCATAGATCCAACCAACATACTAGTAGGGGCATCGGTCCAAATTTTACACCTGGGCCCATAGGTTTCTAGTTAAGCCACTGTCCATCTGATGTCTGTGCACAAAGTACAGCACAGACAGTATACAGATTAGTATATAATATACTGGGCTACAGACATCAGATGGTACAGAACACTATTGGGTGTTCTACTGTGTACAGATATACCATACAATATGCACTGACTGATCCTCAGCCTACAGGACCTCACATGCTATAATATATGGTCCTATTAATACTATATGATGTCCTGTAGGCCTAGGGTCAGTCAGAGCTGGGTGCTGTATACATCGCCTGCAGTCTCTAGCTGAACCTCTCTGTGATTTATTGCTGCAGACTGAACTTCTATACAGATGGGGTGAAAGTTCAGGGTGCTGCAATAAATCAGCCAAAGCCACAGACAGAGGGACTGCAGATAGACATCATCCTGTCACCTCCTCAGTCTTCACTCCTGGGCCTCATGATGGTCTCCATCCTGCTCCTCGCCTTGCTCCTCTCCGGCCAGAAGAAGCAGCCCCAGCTACTGAGGTGAGCTTCACAGACACTGACTGTACATGGGCAGGTCTGCAGTGCTGGGATGCGGCTGCCATCACTTGTACACATTATTTAAATGTACAGTGTCGGCACCCGACTTCTAACAGCCAGCGGCCAGAAACTGCTGCTGGGGGACCGGCCGGGGGGGGGGGCATCTGCCACCCTGCCCCACCCCGCCCAGCCCGCCCCTGAGGGTGCAAAGTGATTTTACCTGTACATTCAAACTACTTTATACAAGCAGGTAAATAGCAGTTAGCTAATATATTAAAAGCTGTTTTTCACTTTCAGGAAAGTGGACCCAAAGCGCTCTAAAATACCCTAAATTACAAACAGAGCAGGTACTGGATCCCCTCCATTGATTACGTCTCGGTATTATGGCTGTAGTGTTGATGTCACGTTGTCATTGTGCATCACTTCTGTAGCAAGTCACTGAGCTCAGAGAATGCAGCGAAAACAGAGACCTGAATAGCAGCAGTGAGCCAGAGTTGCATCCAGGAAAGGTGAGTACCTGCCTTGTTTGTTATTTTAGGTTTTCTAAAGTCCACTTTCCCTAAAGTGGAAATCTCTTTTAACTTAGTATATATACAATATGTTTATGTTTAATTATTTGTACTAAATGTCCAACTGGGGGTCTGTATGTGGGGGAGACAGGGCAAAAACTGAGAACAAGGATGAATTCTCATCGCCACACTATAAGAGAAAAAAGAATGGATCTGCCTGTGGCAAAACACTTTTGTATCCCTGATCACAGCATGATGGACATTAAATTACTTGTATTAAAAGGTAACTTCAAATCTCAGAGAGCCAGGAGGGTCTGGGAGTATAAACTTATGACAACCTTTGACACAGTGCAGTAATGAATGTGTTTATGGATTTATGTCTTTTTGTATCAATTAGGAATTTGCTCTTCAGACCTTCTGGGGGTATCACACAACACAGAACTAGACCCCAATCAGAGGACAATAAAACTTTCACACTCCTTATCTATGAACTGTTCCAATATTTAGGTCTTATGCCTCTCCCATAATGACAATTGTGCTTCACATCATTTGTCTTATCTATTGCGTTATTTCTGTGCTGTGTTGTGCATATATATGTGATTCTTCAGATGTTGTATTAGTCTATGCCTGATGGAGATCTGAGTAGTCTAGAAAGCTTGCAATATGTTACCATCTTTTCAGTTACCCATTAAAAGGTATCAACCACTGAGGACTCTCAATTCTGAATACTTTTCCACAATATGTTTAGTCATTTAATTGGTTCTAATTTACTTAAATGTGTTGGCTGGGCCAAACAAAACTTTGCTCAGGTGACTGAATATGTAAAATATAAACTCAGTCATAATAAGCTGCCAGCACCTTCCTGGATCCAGCAAAGGCTGATTCATGATATGTGCAGAGACAAGAAGCAGCGTCGGACTGGAGTACCTTGGGCCCACCAGAGAAAACTCATTCTTGGGGCCTACCTTGCAGTTATATAGAAATAATACCAATTCTGTTGCAAAATGAGGTAATATCAAACAAAGTGTTTATTAGCCAATAAATAACCAATTTAACTTAATGTATAAATAACAAACTAAAGAAACACTCCAGGCAAAGAAGAAACACTTATGTCTCATTTAGGGACTGATGGAAAGTTGCATAACACAGCAATAAATACTTTCAAGGTACATTTCCTTAAAGTATAAGTCCCACAAATGGAACTTGCATATACAGTATTTTGAGCAAGGGGCCCCATCACACAGGGATATAAGTGGTGAGGTAGATAAAATTCTATCCATCTCTCCACTAACAGCGAAACAGATGCCTGTTCCATTTGTTAGAACCACATCTACTATTGTGGCTCACCCTGGAAATATGGGAGTACCCATTAAAGTGCAATAACAAAAAATAAATATAAAAATAAAAATGATAAAAAACTGACTTTACTGAACAAAATGTATAATTCCCAAAGAAATAGGAATTTCACCTTTCCCAATTTTAAAAATTGGAAATCAAATTTGCCTACATGCCATCGCAGCATATTCTTAGCATCTACTCAGTAATGCAAATACACAAAATTAGCTCAAAGTATGCTGAGAAAATGCTGGGATCACCCAGCAGCACATCAACTTCCCCCACTGGAAAAAGTTTAAAAATTATATAAACATTGTGAACTTTAGTCTTGCACGTTTCCTTCCCCTCTTTAATACAATATCATTCAATTGTTAAGACCTGCTGTAAGGACTCAAAATGTTAAATCAGGGCCTCCATCAGGGCATTACTGGCCTGAGTGGTGCATGGTGCCCGATGTTCAGAGGGAGCTCGCATCGGGTACCGTCTCTGCTGGTCATCAGGCCCCAGCGGCAGGCAGGGCAGTAATGTTCAGTTAAACTCTATTTCTGTGCGTGCCCGCACGGCAATAGTTAAAACTGCCAGCCAATCGGAGGCTGGCAGCTGACGTCAGCGCGCACATCGCTTGCATATGACGTCATTGTCATTTGCCGGTGAGTTCGCACTGAAATGCCTAAGATGGATGTTGGCGCTGGACCGCAGCCAGGTAAGAAAATGTTTTTGTTTTTTTTATTGACAGTGGCAAGCCCGGGGCAGAAAGGACACATGGGAGGCAAGATGGGAGACATGGGGGCAGGATGTAAACACATGGGGCAGAATGGAGACCTGGGACAGAATGGAGACCTCGGGCAAAATGGAGACATGGGGGCAGGATGGGAGACATGGGGTCAGAATGTAAACACATGGGACAGAATGGAGACCTGGGACAGAATGGAGACATGGGGGCAGGATGGGAGACACGGGGGCAGGATGGGAGACATGGAGGCAGGTTGTAAACACATGGGGCAGAATGAAGACATGGGGCAGAATGGAGACATGTGGGCAGGATGGGAGACAAGGGGGCAGGATGTAAATACATGGGGCAGAATGGAGACATGGGGAAGGATGGGAGATGTGGAGTGCAGGATGGGAGACATGAGAGAATGGAGACATGGAGAAGAATGGAGACACGGGGGAGAATGGATACAGGGGGCAGGATGTAAACACATGGTGCAGAATGGAGACACGGGGGCAGGATGTAAAAACTTGGTGCAGGATGGAGACACATGGCAGGATGGAGGCAAAAGGGGCAGGAATATGGGGCAGGATGGAGACAGAGGGGCAGGATCATGGTGCAGGATGGAGAAACATGGGGCAGGATGGAGACAGATGGAGCAGGAACATGGGGCAGGATCTTGGGACAGATGGGGCAGGATCATGGGACAGATGGGGCAGGATGGGGAAATCATATGGGGGGAAGAATGGATACTCATGAGGGCAGGATGGGAGAACATATGGCTGGAGCCAGGAATGAGATACACGGAGCCAGGATGGGGAAAATTATTACCATAGGGGCTAATTGAGGGCTATTATTACTGCAGTGATGTATTTATTTTATTTTTTGAGAATACTGTTTTAAATGGGGGGCGGTCCTGTTACTGCCACCTTTTTTTCTTCATCTGGTGTAGTGTAGAAGTTGGGAAAAAATTAAGTAATGTGTTCTGAAGGTGGAACTAGCTCTAAATAACTGTGTTAGTTCCTGCAGAGACGAGCCCTGGCTGGAAGACTTGATGGTGGTTTGTGCTGGATGAAGATGAAAAGTGAAGATGAAGGACTTCACCTAGAGACATCACTGGTGAGTCAATGTGATACCTGTACACTGTCACTGTACACTATATAGAGAGTTCCTGTGTACAAATGTCACCAGTGATCACTGTATTACCTGTGCATTGGCACTATATACAGAGGTCCTGTGTGCAATGTCACCGGTGATCACTGTATTACCTTTACACTGACACTATATACAGAGCTCCTGTGTATATTGTCAGTGGTGATCACTGTATTACCTGTACACTGACACTGCATTCTAAGTACAGATCTCCTGTGTATAATGGCACCTATGGTGATAGTATTGTGTGTGTTTTTTTATTAATGATCAGTATAGTAGTATTCAGTCACCATGTGGCGGTAATATGTGGTCTGGTCATGGTGTGATGGTATTTGTCCCTTGTACAGTATATGCTATTATTCGGTCACTGTGGTGGTAATATGTGGTCTGGTCAAGGTGTGGCTGTATTTTTTCCTTGTATGTGGTATTATAGGTCACTATGTGGTGGTAATGTTGTGTCTGGTTACGGTGTGGTGGTATTTGCCCCTTTGGATGTGATATTATTGGTGTTAGGAGTCAGATTTCTGCCCTGACTATGCAGGAATCTAGACCCTCACATTCTGCAGTCTCCTGCTCTCTGTCCACTGCAGAAGAGAGTGCAGAGGAGATGGCTTTGCAGCAACTCACTCCGGAGGCTAAGTCCTTCATCCCATCCTCTGAGCATGCTCGTGGGACGATCTCCCATTGCAGTGGCGTATCTAGGGGGGGCAGCCGGGGCAGTTGCCCCGGGCGCAGCCAGCAGGGGGGCGCAGTCGGGCCGCCTAATGCAGCGGTCCGCAGTGTCCTCCCTGGCGGCTGCGTTCTGCCGCCCCCCCGCCTGAGAGTCGGCGGTTCTCTGTGTCAGCTGTCAAGCTGACAGCCGGCGCAGAGAAGGAGGCCGTGCCGGCTCCCAGGGAGCAATTGTACTGGCGTCTATACAGACGCCAGTACAATTGAAGCTCTGACCGCCGGGCCAGAGCGACGTCAGCAGCGTGATCAGGTCATGTGATCACGCTGCTGACGTCACTCCCCGGTGCCAAAAGCAAACGCTGGTGGTAAGTGTGCTCCTCTGTGGAGCTGAAGAACCACCGAAGATGGGAGATGAGGGGGAGTTAATGAGTGGAGATGGGGATTTGTAGAGGGGATGGCGGTTAATGTGTGGGGTTATTTAGAGTGGGGATGGGGGTTAATGTGTGTGGGGGTTAATGAGTGGGGATGCCATGGGGTTAATGTGGGGGGATTTGGAGTGGAGATGGGGGTTATTTAATGTGATGGGGGTTAATGAGTTGGGATTGGGTTAATGTGTGCGGGGGTTAATGAGTGGGGATGCCATGGGGTTAATGTGTGGGGGGATTTGGAGTGGAGATGGGGGTTATTTAATGTGATGGGGTTAATGAGTGGGGATTGGGTTAATGTGTGCGGGGGTTAATGAGTGGGGTTGGGGTTAATGTGTGGGGGTATTTGGAGTGCTGATGGGGGTTAATGAGTGGGGATTGAGATAATGTGTGGGGGGGATTTGGAATGGGGATGGGGGAACTTAATGTATGTGGGGGATTGGGGATGGGGGGATTTAATGTGTGGGGAGATTTGAGGACACAAAATAAAGAGTATGTATGAGGAAACAGTATGGGGGTTGGGTGCAGACAGTATGGGGAGCGAATGGGTTAATGTATGTGGATGGACACAGTATGGGGAGTCAGGGGTATGTGTGAGCAGACAGTATAGAGAGTGAGGGGGTAAATATATGAGGAGACAGTATGGTGAACAGGTGGGATGCTAGAGGGGAATAGTGTGAGGAGACAGTATATTGCAGATATTTTTATTTAGGAGCATTATAATGACACTTCTATCTTTAAGGGCGTCGTGTGGAGATTTGCTGCAGAAGACCGGAGAAGATGGAAGTCTGCAGAGACGAGATGTGGATGAGAAAACTCATCATGGGGTCTGGACAAGAAGAAGAAAAGAAGGAGAACGACTCCAGAGACGACGTCATCTATAAGGTACCTGGATGTAAATGTTATTTGTGATACTGACTAATTCTCATGTTTTTATTTATGTTAGGAACAATAAAGGGGTTGTCCAGGTTTGTGCTGAGTCTGCAGTCATTCTATGTGACTGCAGACTTCTGAATTCTCACAGTGCTTACTGAACGCTGTCAGGATTCTCTCGTGCCGGTAATTTACATACATGCGGTCACATGCTGACTAGACATGTGTGGCCTCACTCAATGAAAATGAACGGAGTGAGGCCGGGCACGTCTAGTCGGAATGTGGCCAGAAGTATATAAATCACATACTTGTGCTGACATGACTGTACATCGGCAAGGGAGAATCCTAAAAGTGTGCAGTGCATTCGTTGTGAGAATTCAGAAGCTGCAATGTCAGGATTCAGCTCTGCAGGTTGCCATAGTCATCACACGGACACTTCACTCATATGCGATTTTCATAGTTATGGTCCTGTGACAACAAGCTTCTCATCCTGCTTTCAGTTTTTTACTGAACATTGAGAGCATTAGGAGGAGCAGCTCGCAGGTACATGACTAAGTGTGCAAGTCGCATATATACTGGGGGGGGGGGGCGCCGAACCGAATTCTTGCCCCGGGTGCCAGAAAGCCTAGATACGCCTCTGTCCCATTGGAGTTCAGGAGTCAGGTGCTCAGGTCCTGCTCCTGATTCCATTGGTCCAGCTCAGGGTTCTGGAGACTTCCGGAAGGTCCCGGTCGCTATAAAAAGTGCGCATGGCTGTTCCGCCATGCACTAGTATAGTCGTACTTGCTGCTGTGTGTTTGTTGATGGATGCATGATCTGGTGAATGACTCATTTGAAACCCCATTCCTATGATATTACGAATGTGTGAGGGAATGAGTTAGAGCCAGTATTAGCGCCTGCGCGCCATAGCTTCACAGCAACACCTGCTAGCGACTGACATCACGCCTATGTTTTAGCGGTGTCTCTCTACGGCACTATCCTCGCCGCGCTGCAGTTGTAGCCTATTTGTGTGTTCGCGGTAGCGACGCTTTACACACAAGTAACTATGGTAGGTCTTTGTGGATGTAGTGCCGTTATATATAACTACTCCGTTGACCATCTACCGCTTGTGTACTGCTGAGTTCCTGTGTATCTAACAGGCTCAGCACTGTTATATTTATTATTTACAATTAGCAGCTCTGTGACTTCAACAGAGCTTGCATAGGGCACCTGGGTGATAGTTAACCCCATACACAATACCGCCTTAGTGCTCTGTCATCACCTAGCTGCGGTTTTTCCATCCACCGCACGGTGGACCCCGAGCGGCGAACACGCTTTATTTATATTTTTATTTAGCGTGTTCCGTCATTCATAACAATTGGTCATTTTAAAAATTGAAAAATAAATAAAAGTATATCTAAATTGTGTTGCATATTTTATCAAATTTTTAATAGGTTAGAGTAGAGCTCGGCCAGAGGAGTCTACCTTGTCGTGATGGCAGATTAAAAAAGTCTTTTGGCTAAAACAAGAGCTGCTGGCTATATGTGTGATCTGGTGATGGGAGCTGTTAATGTGTGATTGGTGAGATGTGGCGTTTTTCGAAGAGAGAGCGGTGGGACTGTAGACAGTTTGGGGGTGGAGGTAGGGCTGCGGTGGAGCCTGGGTGGAGTCTCAAGGGGGCCCCGAAAATTTTGCCAGTATGGGGCCCTGAAAGTCCTAGTGGCAGCCCTGTGTTAGATCACAGACTGAAGGTCATGACAGATTGGCTAGAGTTAAGAAAATTGGTGACACTGGGGAACTAGTCATGCTGCAGGCTACCTGCCAGCATCATATATTTTACTTACATAGAATAAAGTGCACATAGTTCAGTGCCAGGGCCAGTTTAAGACAAAATGGGGCCCTGGGCAAAATTCAAACTGGGGCCCCCAATCCTGAAATATTCTACCAACAACACTGTTAGGCCCCCTTCACACGTCCATATAAAACACATACGTGTTACACCAATATCGGTGTCACCAGTGGTTTCAATCAGTGTGTTGTCCTGGTACCATCCGTGTTTTTCCGGTATGGATACTGGAAATAAAATTACAAAGCCTCTCACATACTACCTCTCATTGTCAGTCCACCACCATCACTGCCGCCAACATGAGGGTACAGAAAGCACTGGCAAAATAGGGAAATAGGGAGGTGAAGTGAAACCAGCATTTATAGGGCAGACAAGCATCACTGAGCTCTACACAGAATATCCTTAAGCTGTCCACAATGTGATCTACAAAAGCGACCACCTGGAATCTGCTTGGACATGGAAGGTAAGAAAGAGCCATAGAAGGAACTCATAAACTGGGACAAAAACAAAGGTATACTGTAGATGAACTAGGACATAAGATAACGAGATATTGTGGTGCTCGCTGCTGGAGTTGCTCTCTGTCAATTTACGCATTGATTGGTCAAGTATAGAACTGTGAAGACCACCCATTTATCAATGTATTCTTTCATATACTAAATCCAACATGGATAATAGCAAAAGAAAGGGGTCACTTAACTGAGGAAAAAAATATGGAAACAAGAGTCAGGAAGGTTTGTGGTAGATTTGGGTAAGTACGAGTATATAGGGCTTGGCAGGTTGCTCCAAGCCAATAGTCGCAACCACCAATAACACTTGTGGTCATCCAAAAATAAATGCAAGATACAAATTGTGCACACAACTAAATATTCAATATTCTTTTTGGATCAGATGTTTTTTATTGAAACACCATACCCATATTTTCCAAGTAGATCATGCGAATTTCACAACTTAAGGAAAGATCAGTAGGAATTTCACATTTAGTTAAAGGGGTTGTCAGATACTTTAATAATGATTGCCTATATTTAGTATACTCCCACCCAGGGCACTCTCTTCGTCTCACGTTCTCTGTCTTGTCCTGGCCCGTTATCTCTCTGAGTTATAAACTCTGGGATGTCCTTCTAGGCATCATATCCTGGGACCCTTATCTGGTTGATCACTTTGTCCTTTGGTCAAATCTCTCTCGGATCAGGATCACGCTATCCACTGACTAAGTCTCCAATCACATCAGGGACACCCACGTCACGGTGCTCTGCTGACTAGTCAGATCTTAGGTCTGCTTCTGGCACATGCTGGACCCTAGCTCTTGTCCAGACAGAAAACTGTCTCTGTCCCTTCACATTAACCCTCCCACTATGGGTTAGTCCTAAACATTAATCATATCTTTCCCTACTGTCAGGCAAAATATAATCTATCTCTAATAACACATGTCAAAATACACAGCAACAATACATACAGTATGTCTTCAAGGGGGAGCGTGGGCAACACTTCCCCCTTCTTACATTTCCTCGTACGATGTCAGTCCTCGGCCATCCGGATCTGAAAGATGCCAAATATTCACCACACAACACATATACAACAGTATATAATAAATCGTTGCCCGTAAAATCAACACTTGCTCATAATGATGAGCTGCACTTCTGTACTGACATAGACACTTCGGCTCCACCCCGAAGTAGCAGGGCAAAACATGTGCATCGGGGCCAGAGACTGAATCTCTACCACACTCTCATAAACAGCGGCTGAATCTGAGGTATATTATTCACCTTATCTCACTTTAACAAAATTATTCCTGGAGAAGTAATCAAATAGTGAACATATATTTCCCTTAAAAACAGGTTAATGGATATGCCGCTATGTGTGTAACATTTTTTGAGGTGGCCTAAATATATGCTAAATTTCAATCATTTGCATTATTGTATATGGCTCTATTTCAAAAGCCTTATGTCCATATGATTGAGGGGCTGTTACATTGGTATTATCATATATGAATAAGTCCTTTATTTATGGGGGAAAAATTGTTGCTCCTACGTTGTGAATATGCCGCTGTGTGTTTAACATTTTTTCTAGATTTGGATCATTGTGGCAATTATGGGCCTTAATGTTGTTTGGCCTTTTTTTGTTGCCTGCTAATTCTGGGTTTGAACCTACTAAATGAAATGTTATATATTGTGTAAGGATCTATTCCTTTCATTTCTTTTCTTTGCTATATTGTTTTCCCCCCTATATTGATAGGGTGATATTAGGGGGGAGAGGGATAGTCCACGATGAGTTGGGGCGCAAAAAAAAATCGTCTCTTTGGGTGCCAACCTCCACGGCAAGGAAGGAGTCAGTGAGGTATATTGCAGGGTTATTGCAGGCAATTTTGTGTGTCAATATTGTGGGTTATATGGGGGTTTTTTTTTACCCTACACACAGGGATAGGTGTTTTTTACTATAATAAAGAATTAAAATTGTTTTTAAGGGAAATATATGTTCACTATATTATTCACCTTATCCTTGGGCTTTTGTTTTTTGTATGTGCCAGACATCTATCCCCAAACATAGGGTCTCTGACACTCACTTAACATTAGCTCCCACAGTCCACTAAGAAACCATGGTAGTTCTTTCCATACAAGCATAAGCACTTTATATTGCTGTCACAGATCGCCATGTGGTGGTTCATCATAAGTATAATACTGATGGATATATAAAAAGACTGCTTTGAGGTTTTTCGTACCTAATGTGTCTCTGTGCTTGAGGCTCCTCTTTTATTGCAGATGGGCCTACTTTTGTTGCTCTCAGTGATAGAATGCCTCTGACATTACATTTTAGGTAAACTTGGCGGTTTTTATATAAGTACAAGCACATGTGTTTATATCACCAAGTGTCATCTGGTTGCGCGTTCTAAGTTTAATATTAATTAATATAGAAAGATTGCTTTGTCCTAGACATAAAAATTTTCATGATACCAGTGCTGGGTGACCGGCACTGCTGGGGTTAAATGTTCTGACCTCAGTGCAGACTCTCACCTGCACACCTGGGACCTATTATGGTGTCCTCTCATTGGTTCTGGGGAGGCTTCTTATAGCCTCAGGGAGCTCCCATCCCCCGTCAGTTATACTTTCGACCTTGCCATTGTGTGGTGACCCCTGAGTGTGTTAGGCTAGTTTCACACTAGTGTTTATTCCACGCAGCGCACGGCGTCGCTAAGCCCCGCCCCCTGCCGGCTCCCTGCCCGCACCATCCGGTCATCGCCGCCTACTATCGCACATGGATGCTTGCGATCTGCGCACCCTATCTTTAGCATAGGGTGCGCAGATTGTGGGCTGGCCAGGCGCTAGTGGGATTTTGGCGTGCGCTGCACACTTTTGAAGGTGCGCCCGTGTGTGCCGATCGCAGCATGTTGCATTTCGGCGCGCTCGGCGCACCTTCAAAAGTGCACAGCGCACGCCAAAATCCTACTAGCGCACAGCCAGCGCACGATCTGCGCACCCTATGCTAAAGATAGGGTGCGCAGTTCGCAAGCATCCATGTGCGATAGTAGGCAGCGATGACCGGATGGGGCGGGCAGGGAGCCGGCAAGGGGTGGGGCTTAGCGGCGCCGTGCGCTGCGTGGAATAAACGCTAGTGTGAAACTAGCCTTAGTGCTGTGTTTTGGTTGACTCGGTCTGTTCTCTGGATATTGCTTTGGATTCTGCCTGGTATCTTCTACGTCTGTTTGGTTTTGATCTCTGCTTGGCCCTGACTATCCGTTCTGTCTCATCCCTGGTACTTTACTGATATCTTGTGTATGACCTTTGGCTTTGTCTGACCTCCCGTCTGTTTATCCCTCCTGTACCTCGCTTGCCTGTACTGTGCATGACCCCCGCTTTGCCCGACTTTCAGTTTTCTACCTTCTTTGAAAGCAGGACGCTAAGCCCCGCCCCCTTACAGTCACATGACTGTTCACATGACCATAGGTCCTGTGCCGGCTTGCTAAACTTCTACATTCAGGTCCTGTGCATCTTTATTTTCCGGCTGTTCTTGTACCCAGGGGTCCCTCCGGTGCGGGTGAGTCCCTGCTTAGCGGAGGCTGTACGCCGGTGTTGTCAGGACCCTGACAAAAATCTAGTTTTATGCATTAAAATTATATAACTGTTACACCCCCGGACTCTTACCTAGGGGTCTCCGCCTCCCCAGTGTGCCCTCACGCCGCTCCCCGCCTGTCTTTTCGGGGTCACGGCGCGTCAGAGGCCCTTGCATGCGCGCTCACCCTTCCCCGGCTGCCAGACATCCTGGGAGTTTGTGACCCGGTGGCTCCGCCCCATCATGGCGGCGCCCATCGGGTATTTCTGCTTGGCGTCTTGGCAGGTTAGATGCCTGTTTGTCATTCTCTGTGGCGCCCGCATCCTATGCGCAACGTCACCCCCCGGCTCTCATGCCCCTGCATTCCCTTTGTATTGTGTCTCGGCCCTTCTGTCCTGGCTTCCGCCTGGCATTCCCGCCCTGCGTCTGCCTGCTCTCGCACCCTGCTCCGTCTTCCCGTCCTGCCTCAACCTCTTCCTCCCGTGTCTCTGCTAGTCACCCTGTGTTGCTGCCGTGTCGGTCTCTCCCCTGTACCGCTGCTACTGTCACTACCTGCCACCCGTGTATTGTGCCTGTCCGTCCACCTTCGCCTGTTCCCCCCAATCCTGTGTTCTACCTCTGGCCACCAGTCCTGTGTCTCCTGATCTCCTTTTGTCCCTCTTCTATTTCAGCTATTGGTCTCTGCCCGTCCTGATCCTTCTTGGCTCCCACAGCCTGCCTCCACCTGCCTCGTGCCCATACCCTCTCTCCGTATTCTCCCTAGCATTCTCATCTTCGCTCCTGTATACACCCCGGGTCGTCCCTTTGGTTTCGGCCATTGTGGTTCCATCTCCCTTGGGCCTGTCCCTAACACTCCCTGTATAGGGGGTGGTCTTCACCTGGTCCGCTCGCCCTTCGGGGCTCTGGAGCCACGACCCAGAGGGTCCACTCTCGGGTTCCTACCTAGAGCCCTAACAATAACCGCTGCTATTCATATTTATTAAGAGTTATTCTTGCCTCCTTTTTCCTAGTACCTATTCCTGATTTTTTTAACTTGATATTTCAAATCTTTTAATTCATGTGTAAATAAAATATATTACATTTTAATTTAATCTTATTTATGTCACTTCTATTTTTTTTCATATGTACCTATGTATGAGTTCTATGGCAAATAATTTTCTGTGAGTGCATATACAAACAACAGTGCAGGGTCCTCTTTGTCTCATAGAGCATCACTAACTTGGCCCTATTTGTTAAGACCCCGTAACTGTCCTTGTTAATCTGGCAATAGTCCAATGGTAACACCCCTGGAACAAACAAACAGTAAAGTCCATCCCTTTAACCCCTTCCCGACATCCGACGGTATATCCCGTCCATGGGACCTGGGCCCCTATGCCCATGGACGGGATAGTACGTCGGGCGCGATCAGCGGCGCCCACGTGGTGAGCGCCGCTGATCGCGGCCGGGTGTCAGCTGATTATCACAGCTGACACCCGGCACAATGTGTCAGGGGCGATCACGGACCGCCCCCGACACGTTAACCCCTTGCACACCGCGATCAAACATGATCGCGGTGTACCGGGAGTTAAAGGGAAGCATCGGCAGGGAGGGGGCTCCCTCCGTGCTTCCCTGAGCCCCCCACGGCAGCGCAATGTGCAGCGCTGCTGCGGGGGACTCCTTTCCTCCAGGCCCCCGAATCCAAGATGGCGACGGGGGCCTTCGGGGGCCTGAGGAAGCTGGCTTCCTCAGTGCCTGCAAAGCGCAGGCATGAGGAAGCCTTCTGCAGTGCCTGTGTCAGATCGCTGATCTGTCACAGGACAGTGATGTCCCACCTGGGACTATTTAATAAAGTAAAAAAAAAATAAAAAAAAGTGTAAAAATAATTAAAAAAAAAAATCGCCAAATAAATTAGAAAAAAAAAAAAAATATTCCCCCAATAAATCCATTTTTTGGAAATAATAAAAAAAACAACAATAAAAGTACACATATTAGGTATCGCCGCGTCCGTAACGACCCGCCCTATAAAACTGTCCCATTAGTTAACCCCTTTAGCGAACCCATTAAAAAATAAAAATAAAAAACGAAGTAAAAAATAATGATTTATTATCATACTGCCAAACAAAAAGTGTAATAACGCGCGATCAAAAAGACGCATATAAATATCCATGGTACCGCTGAAAACGTCATCTTGTCCCGCAAAAAACGAGCCACGACACAGCATCATCAGCGAAAAAATAAAAAAGTTATAGCTCGCAGAATAAAGCGATGCAAAAATAATTATTTTTTATATAAAATAGTTTTCATTGCATAAAACCGACAAAAACATAAAAAAAGACCTAAATGAGGTATCACTGTAACCGTACTGACCCGAAGAATAAAACCGCTTTATCAATTTTACCGCATGCGGAACGGTGTAAACGCACCCTCCCAAAAGAAATTCATGAAACGCTGGTTTTTCTTCATTCTGCGTCCCAAAAATCGGAATAAAAAGCGATCAAAAAATTTCACGTGCCCGAAAATGGTACCAATAAAAACGTCAACTCGTCCCGCAAAAAATAAGACCTCACATGACCCGGTGGATTAAAATACGGAAAAATTATAGCTCTCAATATGTGGTGATGCAAAAACTATTTTTACAATAAAAAGCGTCTTTTAGCGTGCGACAGCCGCCAAACATAAAAACCGCCATAAATAGTAAATCAAACCCCCCCGTTATCACCCCCTTAGTTAGGGAAAAATAATAAAATAAAAAAATGAATTTATTTCCATTTTTCCATTAGGGTTAGGGCTAGGGTTAGGGCTAGGGGTGTGTTGGGGTAGGGTTAGGGCTAGGGTTAGGGTAGGGTTAGGGCTAGGGTTAGGGCTAGGGTTAGGGTTAGGGCTAGGGGCATGTTGGGGTTCGGGTTGGAGTTAGAATTGGGGGTTTCCACTGTTTGGGCACATCAGGGGCTCTCCAAATGCAACATGGCGTCTGATCTCAATTCCAGCCAATTCTGAGTTGAAAAAGTCAAATGGTGCTCCTTCCCTTCCAAGCTCTGCCATGCGCCCAAACAGTGTTTTACCCCCACATGTAGGGTATCAGCCTACTCAGGACAAATTGCAAAACAATTTTTGGGGTCCAATTTCTCCTGTTACCCTTAGGAAAATAAAAAATTGGGGGCAAAAATATCATTTTTGTGGAAAAAAATGATTTTTTTATTTTCACGTCCGAGTGTTATAAACTTCTGTGAAGCACTTGGTGGTTCAAAGTGCTCACCACACATCTAGATAAGTTCCGTGGGGGGTCTAGTGTCCAAAATGGGGTCACTTGTGGGGAGTTTCAATAGTTTAGGTACATCAGGGGCTCTCCAAACGCACATGACACCCGCAGACCATTCCATCAAAGTCTGCATTCCAAAACGTCACTACTTCCCTTCCGAGCCCCGACGTGTACCCATACAGTAGTTTTCTCCCACATATGGGGTATCAGCATACTCAGGACAAATTGGACAACAACTTTTAAGGTCCAATTTCTCCTGGTACCCTTGGGAAAATAAAAAATGGTGACTAAAAGATCATGTTTGTGGAAAAAATACGAATTTTTTATTTTCACGCCCAGGCGTTCTAAACTTCTGTGAAGCACTGGGGGGTTCAAAGTGCTCACCACACATCTAGATAAGTTCCTTGGGGGGTCTAGTTTACAAAATGGTGTCATTTGTGGGGGGTTTCCACTGTTTAGGTACATTAGGGGCTCTCCAAAGGCAACATGACACCCGCAGACCATTCCATCAAAGTCTGCATTCCAAAACGTCACTACTTCCCTTCCGAGCCCCAACGTGTGCCCATACAGTAGTTTTCTCCCACATATGGGGTATCAGCATACTCAGGACAAATTGGACAACAACTTTTGGGGTCCAATTTCTCCTGGTACCCTTGGGAAAATAAAAAAAGGGTGACTAAAAGATCATGTTTGTGGAAAAAATACGAATTTTCTATTTTCACGCCCGGGCGTTATAAACTTCTGTGAAGCACTGGGGGGGTCAAAGTGCTCACCACACATCTAGATAAGTTCCTTAGGGGGTCTAGTTTCCAAAATGGTGTCATTTGTGGGGGGTTTCCACTGTTTTGGCACATCAGGAGTTTTCCAAACGCGACATGGTGTCCGATCTCAATTCCAGCCAAAAACTTCAAATGGCGCTGCTTCCCTTCCGAGCTCTGCCATGCGCCCAAATAGTGGTTTACCCCCACATGTGGGGTATCAGCGTACTCAGGACAAATTGCACAATAACTTTTAGGGTCCTGTTACCCTTGGAAAAATAAGAATTGAGGGTGAAAAGATCATTTTTGTGGAAAAAATATGATTTTTTAATTGTATGGCCTTATGTTATAAACTTCTGTGAAGTCCATGGGGGTTCAAAGTTCTCATCACACATCTAGATAAGTTCCTTAGGGGGTCTAGTTCCCAAAATGGTGTCATTTGTGGGGGGTTCCAACTGTTTTGGTACATCAGGGGTTTTCCAAACGCGACATGGTGTCCGATCTCAATTCCAGCCAAAAACGTCAAATGGCGCTGCTTCCCTTCCGAGCTCTGCCATGCGCCCAAATAGTGGTTTACCCCCACATGTCGGGTATCAGCGTACTCAGGACAAATTGCACAATAACTTTTAGGGTCCTGTTACCCTTGGGAAAATAAAAATTGGGGTGAAAAGATCATTTTTGTGGAAAAAATATGATTTTTTAATTGTACCACTGTACGTTATAAACTTTTGTAAAGCCCTTGTGGGTTCAAAGTTCTCACCACATATCTAGATAAGTTCCTTGGGGGGTCTAGTTTCCAAAATGGGGTCACTTGTAGGGGGTTTCCACTGTTTAGGTACATCAGGGACTCTCCAAACGTGACATGGCGTCCGATCTGAATTCCAGCCAATTTTGCATTGAAAAAGTCAAACGGCGCTCCTTCCATTCTGAGCTCTGCCATGCGCCGAAACAGTCGTTCCCCCCCACATATCAGGTATCTGCGTACTCAGGATAAATTGCACAATAACTTTTGCAGTCCAGTTTCTCCTGTTACCCTTGGTAAAATAAAAAAAATTGAACCTGAAGTATTTTTTTTATGAAAAAAAGTTGTTCATTTTTTTTTAAATATTCAAAAAAATTCCTGTGACGCACCTAAAGGGTTAATAAACTTCTTGAATGTGGTTTTGAGCACCTTAAGGGGTGCAGTTTTTAGAATGGTGTCACTTTTGGGTATTTTCTATCATATAGACCCCTCAAAGTGGCTTCAAATGTGATGTGGTCCTAAAAATAAAATGGTGTTGTAAAAATGAGAAATCGCTGGTCAACTTTTAACCCTTATAACTTCCTAACAAAAAAAAATTTTGGTTCCAAAATTGTGCTGATGTAAAGTAAACATGTGGGAAATGTTAGTTATCAAGTTTTTTGTGTGCCGTATCTCTGTGATTTAAGGGCATAAAAATTCAAATTTGGAAAATTGCGAAATTTTCAAAATTTTCGCCAAATTTCCGTTTTTCTCACAAATAAACGCAAGTTATTTGAATGAAATTTTACCACTAACATGAAGTACAATATGTCATGAGAAAACAATGTCAGAATCACCGGGATCCATGGAAGCGTTCCAGAGTTATGACCTCATAAAGGTACAGTGGTGAGAATTGTAAAAATTGGCCCGGTCATGAACGTGCAAACCACCCTTGGGGGTGAAGGGGTTAAAGGGAATCTGTCACCCTTTTTTTTGACTATCAGCTGCCGGCATTGACATCAGGGGCTTATCTACAGCGTTCTGTAATGCTGTAGATAAGCCCCTGATGTAACCTGAAAGATAAGAAAAACATGTTAGATTATACTCACTGGAGGGGGCGGTCCGTTCCGATGGGTGTTGCGGTCCGGTCCGGCACCTCCCATCTTCATACGATGCCTTCCTCTTCTTTCCTTCCTGTAGTGGCTCCGGCGCAGGCGCACTGCTCTGTCCTGTTGAAGGCAGAGCAGAATACTGCAGTGCGCAGGCGCCAGACCTCTCCCGACGCTTGCGCAGCTGATAGTCAAAAATAAAGGGTGACAGATTCCCTTTAAGGGTAAGTTCTTACGTCAAGGGCACATTCCATTGTACCCTCATCAGTCCTTACACACGTGGTCAAAATTGTTGGTACCCCTCGTTTAATGACAGAAAAACCCACAATGGTCACAGAAATAAATTGCATCTGACAAAAGTAATGATAAATCAAAAATCTATGAAAATGAACAAATGAAAGTCAGATATTGTTTTTCAACCATGCTTCCACAGAATTTCTAAAAAAAATAAAACTCATGAAATAGGTCTGGACAGAAATGATGGTATCCCTGAAAATAATGTGACAAAAGGGACATGTTAAATCACGGTGTGTCCACTAATTATCATCACAGGTGTCTACAATCTTGGAATCAGTGAGTGGGTCGGTACAGAGGGCTACAGATACTCACTGTGCTGTTTGGTAACATGGTGTGTATCATACTCAACATGGACCAGAGGAAGCGAAGGAAAGTTATCTCAGGAGATTAGAAAGAAAATTATAGACAAGCATGTTAAAGGTAAAATTTATAAGACCATCTCCAAGCAGCTTGATATATCACTAAAGTTGCACATATTATTCAGAAATTTAAGCTCTATGGGACTGTAGCCAACCTCCCTGTACGTGGCTGCAGGAGGAAAATTGATGACAAATCAAAGAGATGGATAATACGAAAGGTAACAAAAGAGCCCAGAAAAACTTCAAAACAGATTAAAGGTGAACTTCAAGCTCAAGGAACATCAGTGTCAGATCGTACCATCCGTCGTTGTATGAGTAAAAGTGGACTTCATGGGAGACAACCAAGGAGGACACCATTGTTGAAAAAAAATCATAAAAAAGTCAGACTGGAATTTACCAATCTACATAGTGACAAGTCACAAAGCTTCTGGAAGAATGTCCTATGGACAGATGAGACAAAAATGGAACTTTTTGGCAAGGCAATTCAGTTCTATATTCACAGATCCTCTAAAACTTCCTTACTAATTCTTGCCTTGTCAGTCTGTATTGTCAATTTGGACAATCTTTGTATTTATCACTATTGTTTGCTACCACGTCTCTTCAATGAGATCAGGTTACATTACCAATTATCTGTCCATATACTGCTCTACTATCTTATAGTGTCTAGTATCAATTTTGAGGTGTTTCAAAGCAGTGCTTAAACATCTAGGATATCATTTGTATTTTATGTCTACTTAATCTTGTATTGCATTTTGATGAGGTCCATGGTGATGTGGGTTAAGGTGTGCTTGTGATGTGTGTGTCCTTACCTTACAAGCCATCACTTCCCTTTTTGCAACATGTTTAATACATACTGTGTCTTGCATACTGGCCCTAAAGATTAACACCAACAGACATAGGCATATACTGGCCCTCTTTTTCCGTCTGTACGTCTCATCATAGTGCGGCTCCCCTGAGGCTCAGTCGCCACAGAGGTACTGCACCTCCTCCTGGGGTGTGGTGCCCCACCATCCAGGTAAGGTGGAGACACCTGACCAGACTCCAACACCTGTACCCCACACCACAAAGTAGTGTAGCAAAGCACCTTTGGCGGCTCCCTGCTTGGAGTATAGCAAAGCACCCCTTGGTGGCTCCCTGCTTGGAACACGAACCGTGCTGGGAGGTGGGTGGAGTTTAGTTTGCACCAAAAGAGCGGGAAGAGTTGAGTCAGTCAGTCAGCCTTTCATTCAGTGAGTGAGTGAAAATGTAGAAGGACAGAGTGTGAGACAGTGAAGATCCCCGGGAGAGGGATGGAAGAGGGAAGTGCTGCAGCAGGCACAGTGATCTGGGTCTGCTGGTACAGAAAAGAGACAGAGGAAGGAAGCTTGATTCTCCATTGGAAAGAAGGATTAGCACGGAACGTGAGGAGAATAAGAGGAACAAGAACAAGGACCAGGGTTAGAGGAGAACCCTTTTCAAGTTCTAAGCGCAAGGCCGGGGTCCGGTCCCCGAGGTTGTACGGATACTAATGGTCCTGCAGCAGACACCGGAGGAATAGAAGCAGTGACCACTTTATTCCCACACAAGACTTGGGGTCACAACAGCAACATATTAGTGAGCCGGGACTTAGTAGCAAGGAGTCCCCGAAGCAGGCTACAGCTGTCTGCCATACAAGTAGAGTTCATAGGAACATCTGACAGGAGGAACTCCAGTGTAACTCAGTACTAGGAGTACTTCACTCAAAGGCGCTATAAGAGGAGACGTTCAGAAAAGGCACATATGTTGGCGGAGTGTTGGAAAGGAGTATTCCATCTGGCCTGGAAGTTGACTGAGTCCCTGACCTGGAGGACACGGCATGGAAGCTGGCACCTGTTTGCACAACAGACTGTGAGTAAAGCTTTGGAACTACATGCCCTGGTGTCCTCCACTTATTCCTGCACCAACCTGCCCAGCACCACTACATCCCTTGCGCCTTACACTACATCATCTAAGTGCCACTTCATCTACACTGCCCTGGGACTACAGTCCTGCCTGTGGAGGGCTATAACATCACTGCTGCACCACACCATCTGTCCCAGAGGATCTGTCTGCAGCGTTGGCTTACATCTCTATTGCCGAATACCACAGGTGGTGTCACGAATCACTTACAGTATAAACTTTCACTACCATCAGCACACTGAAACAACCCCTTTTACAATGGGCGCCCAGGACCACGGGCCGGGTCCCAGCTGCCGTGACATCTCCTATTGAAGCTCATCGGGCCCGGTACTGAGTACCCCACAGCCCTGGGTGTGAGGGTGACCCAATAGCGTATCCAGTAGGAGTCTAGGGACAGCCGACACACGAGCGGGGGTGCCATCTCTAGCCATCTTAGGGTGCTAACCTCCGCAGGCAGGAAGGTATGCAGTAGGACCGGAATGCAGGGTTAGTGCACCCCTTCTTCACATCGGTTCTTAGTGTGTATGTATTGCCCTTATGGAGAGGCACAGACTTTTGCACACATACCCAACCCTTTAGGCTTTATTAACAAGTAAAACTATGGGCCCCTCTAATAGATTCAGTAGCTGGACATCTACTCTGTAGTTTATGAAGGTTTTATTTGTATCAACAGCCCTTTAGAACCTACAGGTGCATCTAACAAAATTAGAATATCATCAAAAAGTGATGATATGGCTCCCAAAACCATTTTTGAGTGTGACTACTTCACACTAGACCTCAAGCAGCTTGAATTGGGGGCCTCTCCACTCTTCCTCCAGTTCCTCCAGACCCTGGGACCTTGATTTCCAAGGTCTAGTATGAAATATTCACAATCATTGATGGTTTCATGAGCCATATTATCTGCTGGTCTATGTCCACTGTGTTTTATCAAGACCAAAGTCAGCGCAGCTGTGTACCAGGAAATTTTATAGCACTCCATGCTTCCCTCTGCCGACAAGCTTTTTGGAGATAGAAATTTCATTCTCCAGCAGGACTTGGCACCTGCCCACACTGCCAAAAGTACCAATACCTGGTTTATAAACAGTATCACTGTGCATGATTGCCCAGCAAATCCGTCTGACCTTAGCCCCATAGAGAATCTATGGGGTATTGTTAAGAGGAAGATGAGAGACACCAGAACAATGCAGACGAGCTGAAGGCTGCTATCAAAGCAACCTGGGCTTCCATAACACCTCAGCAGTGCCACAGGCCTCTATGCCACACCGCATTGATGCAGTAATTGTTGCCAAAGGAGCCCCAACCAAGTATTGAGTGCATTTTTTACAATCATTTTTTCAAGCTGGTGTTATAAAGGATTCTAATTTACTGAGATAATGACTTTTGGGTTTTCATTGGCTGTAAGCCAGAGTCATCAACATTAACAGAAATAAACACTTGAAGTAGATCACTCTGTTTATAATGACTGTATACAATATATGAGTTTCACTTTTTGTATTGAAGAACTGAAATAACTTATTGATGATATTCTAATTTTTGTGAGATGCACCTGTATGTTATACATTCCCTCTATTAGTTATTTCCTCAGTTGAGGCTTTTTTGTAGGGCTACAGCCGACTATGTGTCATTCACTTGGGTTCTATCTCTCAAGTTTGACATAGCTAACGCTTGAACAATGGTATTAAGATATTACTGGCATCTGGTATTACATGGAAAGGTGGGCACCACAAGATATATGATGTATCACACAGCTGGGTGCAACACTGCGCTGAGAAAAGTCTGTGTAATCAAGGAGAGAAAGAAGCACAGATAGAGTGCACACTACAGCAAATGTCATGAATAAAAATAGCTTTATTAGACACAAAAATGCCAGACAGACCAAAGTGGCAAGTTAAAATTCCATTAAAAACAAGTGTAGAGAAATGTGGGCAAGTGAACATATGGAATTGTATATTAGATACAAAAATATGTTAACATGTGTCCTATCAATTAGCTGCACACACAAAAATTACATATATACACATCCCAGCAATAATATATATTCCCCAAAACAAATAGTGGGAACTAATGGACAGGGACCTGAGAACTAGCAAGCATGTTGAGAACAACCTAACAACGTTGCACAGACATCTCCATGCAGGTGGAGGTGCCTTAAATAATACGTTTTTCCAAGCCATTGACTGTGGACACTTTAAGATGAGGAGTGCGGACAGTTTAAGAAGGGGGGGACGTACACACGCGCCCTAAGCACAGTGCCTGTTGCACACCCCAGGCAGCTACCAGAGAGGTAGAAGAAGGAAGTGCAGGACAGGGGCCACGAACTACAAAAAGTTACTGTGAAGAATATTAGAGATATAATTTCAAGTCAATAATTTGTATCCTATTTGGCATGGTATTATAAAGCCCCCTTCCTTTGTGCAGCTATATCAGGACACCAAGCTCAGCAGGTGGTCAAGCCTCAAAAGGCTGTGACAGATGTCACACCTTGAGCCAGCTAAGCTCAGGACAAATGGCTTGCTTGCAATATGTATGTTAGGAACGGCGGAACGCACTAAATAAAAATAATAATAAAGTGCGTTCGCCACTCGGGGTCCACCGTGCAGTAGGTGATATAACCGCTGCTAAGTGGTGGCAGGAGCAATATGGCGGTAATGTGCACAGGGTTAAACGTCACCCAGGTGCGCAGAGCAATGTCTGTTAAGTCACAGAGATGCCAAATAAACACAAATACACAGACTGAGCCTGTTGAGGTCACAGTACTCAGTATAAATACACACACTGCATCAGGTCACAGGTGTAGCCCAAGACGGCAGCACTACGTCCGTCTAGACCTACCGTGTGCACAGCGTCGCAGCTGCGGATGCTAAGGAGAGCTGCTACTGCAGCGCGGCGTGGACACTGCGGCTGAACGACAAAGCTATGACGCAAGCGCAATGTCGGACGCTACAGCTGTGGATGTTGCAGCCGAGGAGCGCTGGCGCAGAGTCTAACTCAGTCCCTAACCACATACGTAATATCAGAGGGAAGGGGTTTTATCATGAGTCATTCACCAGAATCATACATCAGTCCTCATACACACAGCCGCAAGTAAGTCTATACTAGCGCATGGCGGAACAGCCATGCGCGCCTTTTATAGCAGCCGGGACCCTCTGCAAGCCTCCAGATCTGAGATGGACCAATGAGATCTGGAGCGGGACCTGAGCACATGACTCCTGATCTCCAATGGGAGATCGTCCCATGAGCATGCTCAGTAGGAAGACAGAAGGACAGAAAGGGTTTTACATATAGCGATATCGCTAACAATATCGCTAAAGCATCACCGATTTGGTGACGCAGCAGCGATATCGCTATGTGTGATACTTACCTCCGACCGGCTCCCCCTCTGTCCATCGTTGATTGCGCAGCTCCATTTCTCGTCGGGCGCCTCCTGCTGGCGCCGAAGAGCGACGAGGAACGGAGGACGTCAGGATCACCGTGTCCGAAAGGTAAGTATCGTCCGCTGCGTCGCTGCTGCATCGCTGTGAGATCTTCCTGTGTGGAAGCTCACTAGCGATCATTTAGCGATGCACCAGTGATCCTGACCGGGTCATATCGCTGGTCTGGATCGCTGGTGCATCGCTAAATGTAAAGGGGGCTTTAGCCTCAGGAGAGATTTGCTGCAAGGCAATCTTCTCTGCAATCTCCTCTGCAGTAGATAAACAGCAGGAGACTGCAGAATGTGAGGGTCTGGATCCCTGCGGAGTAAATGCAGAAATCCGACGCCTAACATTGTAGTCCATGCAGTGTAACTGCTTTGTTCAGACAGCTAGGATTTCATAAGGATGAAATGGACTTGTTATACATCCTAGCCAGACACCAATTACATTACTTAGATCTCTGGAATGTGACAAACGACCTTCCATTGTCTCGATCCGTTCTAGCAACCCAGGATGGGGAGCTACATTGAATGGCTAATAGGAGCCAGGTAGCAAAGGCCTAGAAATGGCAACGAGAAGGCTGGTGCGATATATGTTGATTTGCAAAAGTACTTTGACAATGATCGTTACTCAGAGCGAAACATGTCGCTTATTTCCCTTTTGTTCACACTTTTTGAGGAGCGTCTACCACTGTTACCGTTTTAATTATGGATGAATAAAGATTGAAGAATTTTTTAAGGAGCTGAAACACAATCTTTTCTTTGGCACTAGAAACTGACACCAGGCCTGAAAAAGTATTTTTGTGGCCTAGAAGTGGCAACGACACGGAGACAAGAAGAGTACTCCCACAGGTAGGGGGGTGCAGAGTACATACAGCAGCTTCAAGGACAGTACTCCCACAGGCGTGGGGGCGCAGAGTACACACAGCGGCTTCAATGACAATAGTTCAACTAGTGGGGGGTGTAGAGTACACACAGCGGCTTGAAGGACAGTACTCCCACAGGCGGGGGGTACAAAGTACACACAGCGGCTTGAAGGACAGTACTCCCACAGGCGGGGGTGCAGAGTACACACAGCGGCTTGACGGACAATACTCCCACAGGCGGGGGTGCAGAGTACACACAGCGGCTTGAAGGACAGTACTCCGATAGGCGTGGGGGTTCAGAGTACACACAATGGTTTCAAGGACAGTACTCCCATAGGTTGGTGAGGGTGCAGAGTACACACAGTGGCTTCAAGTACTGTGCTCCAACAGGTAGGGGGGCAGAGTACACACAGCAGCCTAAAGAAGTTGTCCACTACTTAATAATAAAGCTTATACTCCCATCCCTGTTATGATTAGTCACCGAAGGAGGAAAAAACAAAATACCAGCTAAGTCCAGAAAAACCAGAGAGGTTGGCAGCTATCGGACTGCAGACCCCTGAACCTATCCACAACAACTAGCAGTAGCCGTGGGGGGTTCCTACGGTGCCCTAGACCCCTCGATCACAGCTGGAGAACTATATAGCCTAAAGACAGAAAGGGGAAAAACTAAACTTCCCCAGAGCAGACCCCAAAGCAATAGGCAGCCCCCAACATATAATGACGGTGAAGCAAGATGAAAACACTAACACAGATAGAAAGATAGGTTGAGCAAATGATGGGGCCCAAGCTAACTACATAGGACAGGATAGGAAAGCTGCTGTCTGCCATCCGCAAAAACCCTATCAAAATGAGCCAACCAACTGATAGGAAAAACAGGCCCTGAAGTCGCTAGGCTTCAAAAGACTTTATCAGCACTCAGGTATATTCTGAAGACAGAGCAAAAGATCAACAGATCAGAGACAAAAATGGAATTCAGCTCACCCCCGGCCGGGGATGGCAGAACTCCCAAAAAACAAGGCAAAACAAAAACAAAACTAAAGATTACAAAGCAGAGCAGAAAAACTTAGCTTTGAGATGCAGGAATCAGACTGGTCTCCAAGAATCCAGCAGGAAAATCACCAGCCAGGAAGAAGGGCGTCGGCAGCCTTATATCCAGTCCTCAATTCCAGCCACCCAGTCATCATCTAGCTGCCCAGGTGTCTGATAATCAGCCTCACTACCTTCCTTCACCAGAGGAGGGAGTTCATCAGACCTCAATGGTGAAGGGAAAAATGAACTCACAACACATCCCGTCCTGGCGTCGTTCCCGCAGTGTCGGCACCCTGTCTCCCGCTGCTTTTGTGCTGATGTGACACATGATGCCAGTGCCCAATCAGCGGTGGCGTCACTGTCCCCGCCTCCTGTCGAATTGAGCAGGAATAGGAACTCAGAGATCAGCTGCAGCCCAGACTTCCTCTTCATGTTTGATTTGAACAAACGCGGGGACAGTGACACCAGCGTTGATTGGGTGCAGGTGTGACAACAACCGCACAGGAGCCTGAGTGCCGACACATTTTGATCAAAAGGAGTTGCAGACGACAGTACTCCAACAGGATGGGCGGACACACAGTGGCTTTTAGCACAGAAATATCATATATATGGGTTGCAGAGCACACTAGATGGAGCGGGCACTAGCAGGAGAGGACACTAGACGGAGCAGACACTACACAGTCACTACACAGACCAGCCACTAGATGGAGCTGATATTATATGGAGCTGTCATTAGACAGGGCAGTCACTAGACGGAGCTGCCACTAGCAGGAGAGGGACACTAAACACAGACACTACACAGTCACTTCACAGAGCAGTCACACAGAGCTGATATTATATGGAGTTGTCATTAAACAGAGCAGTCACTAGACAGAGCTGACACTAGACGGAGCGGGTACTAGACGGAGGTACATTAAACGGAGCGGCCACTAGACGGCGTTGTCTGTTGAAGAGTGTAGACCAGATATCTGTCAAATGACGTTTATAGCCAGGAGCCAATCACGTTGTTAGTACCGCCCCATACACTTACTGCCGGCCAATCACGTGCCGTCCACGTGTAAGCATAAACACCGAAGTTCGCCCTATGGATCGCGTGGTAGTTATGTGAGTGGGGAAGTCACGTGGTAATAAGCTTTTTGTGCCATAATGCCATACAGCTACACTAGTTACCGGTTTTCACCCTCTCTGATCTGCACTCTGGTTGCAAACTCCAAAAATGTTTTATGCGCAATTGTAATCGAAAACGAGGCTTGACCCGCCGCTGAACACGCAGGCGCAGAGAATAGCGCGCCTGATATGTATGTGGCCAGAATGTAGGAGCGGACTGGGAACTACTGGACGTAGTAGCGGCTCGTACCGGGGAGTGTGGTCAGTATCCGGCTCCATGGGAAGCATGGGATTAATGGCCGTGCCATAGGACTGTCCCACAGCCGGGGCGGACTGTAGAGCGACCAGCGCGGGGACTCCTGAGCCGGCTGCGCGCAGCGTGGCTGGCAGCCCTTTTAACCCTTTCTTGTCTTGGCTTTTTCATTTTTCCTCCTTCCAAAAGCCGTGCCTTTATTGTTAGACGCAGTGACACTGAGTAGGTTTAGGGTGTGTGCACACGCTGCGGTATTGGTCCTGCGGATCCGCAGCAGAATTAGCTGCAGTGTACAGTACCTTTAGGCTGTGTGCACACGCTGCGGATTCATCCGCGCGGATTTTGTGAAATCCGCAGGTGAAACCGCAGGTCAAAAGACCTGCGGTTTTACCTGCGGATTGCTCTGCGGTTTTGCCCTGCGGTTTTTCATCTCCTCAATAGAGGAGATGGCAAACCGCAGGAGAATCCGCAGAAAGAATTGACATGTCAATTCTTTCTGCGGATTGAAAACCGCAGATAATCCGCGCGGAAAATTCCGCACCGTCTGCACTGCGGTTTTTGATTCCCATAGGGAATCATGGTACTGTACACCGCAGCAGAAACTGCTGCGGGTCCGCAGCGGCCAAAACCGCTGCGGAACCGCAGCAAAATCCGCAGCGTGTGCACACAGCCTTATAGACTCTGGGAAATGGAAACCGCAGTGCAGACGGTGCGGATTTTTCCACGCGGGTTTTCTGCGGTTTTCAATCCGCAGAAAGAAATGACATGTCAATTCTTTCTGCGGATTCCGCTGCGGTTTACCATCTCCTCCATTGTAGAGGTGATTAACCGCAGGCCAATCTGTGGATTTACCTGTGGATTTTGCAAAATCCGCGCGGATCAATCCGTAGCATGTGCACACACCCTTATTGTTCATTATTAGTTTTAGTTGATTCATATTTTCATGCATTTATTTTTTTTTTTATTTCTAAAGATCTATTTTTTCCACTGTACTTGTTTGTATTCCCCATAGGAGATTTGTATCCATCATTGATCACTTCTAGGCTTCACCGCAGTATGACGATGGGTCTGCTGAAGGCTCCTATTGGCCTCACTGACCCCCCCATGATTGCAGCCCTGGGTGTGGGGGACAATGGTCGCACCACTGGGATCGCACGGATTAAATGCCCAGCAGAAACTCACAAATAGGAAACTAACTTCAGCCTCATGGTCCCCAACCTTTATTGACCCATTTTTGCTTAGATAAGTGTTGGATATCACTGCCAGGTCCAACCTGACATGCGCAATGTGCCACTTTTATAGGGAATCCGCCAGTAAGTTTGATGCCCCCCAAATTCTCAATTTGTTTATGTGACAAAATCATTAAAACCTTTATAATGTCAGTCCCTTACCTGAATATTGAGAAATTTGCAAATGAGATCTAAGTGCAGTGGGCAGGATAATGCACATAATGAAATGCTGGCTCCTCCAGTTAATAATCTTTATTTTATTTTTATTTTATTTTTTTTTTATTTTATGACCATTCTCTCTCTCTCTGAAAGCTGGTATGCATCTGGCACCGGCCAGGAAATCTAGATCTGCACAGATCGCTCGCCCTCCTGAGGACGGGCACAGATTTCAGCTCTGTGCTGCACGTAAGCGGCAGGACGCTGATGCCTGTGCTCCTTAAGTGAGGAGACTGCTGATTTCTGCAACAAGTCCATCTCTCATCAATATCAATCATGTGGGGATCAAACTTACAGATTTGCTTTACATTTCCTGCAATATAGTAATGGGATCTAGAAAAACAAAGGCGGGGAGGCGATGGATCCATGTTACTTTGCCTTATTGTAGTACATAGATCACTGTTAGATCTGAGCCATGTTCACACCCAACTCTTCTCAGTTCCAGGTCCCACTCCTTGCAGACATGTACCTGCATTCAGAACAGGTCGCCCTGGTGGGCCAGGTGTTTGAATCGTACCTTTTACAGCACCACCAGAAAGACATAATGCAGATTCTTACGGAAAGTGACGAGGAGGCCCATTTCTCTGTGGTAGTCAACGCTATGACGCTTTTTGAAGCCAACATGGAGGTTGGAGACTATTTCAATGCTGTACCCAATGAGGTTTTGCCAGTGTTTGACAATGCTTTGCGGAGAGCGGCCATGAGCGTTTTGCAGTCCAGCTCACAACAAGAAGGCCTAGTCATGAAGCCGAGTCTGCACACAAGGATAACCGGTATTTAAATATATTGCAATTCCAGTATCTCCTCAATAGTAAGAGGTTTTAAAGGTGCTTTCTGGGCTCACAGTGTTGATAGCCTTAATAGAATCAAGCATTAATATCAGATATATGGGGTTCACTTTCCAGCATCCTACCAACTTGAGTGACATGGAGCTGAGACTCTGCCCCTTCCCCCATAGGGACATAACACAACCCATGGATTAGACTAGTGCTCCAGAATAGTTTCTAGCAGCCTGTGCCCCATACACAATGTACACACCCGTGGTGGAGTGTTATGCAGGCACAATGTTTGCAATCAATGTGATCATTACATTTCTGCTGCCCTATCTGAAGGCATCACGAGTTGGTGACAGGCCTGTTTAGCACTTATTATGGATTTTCCAAAGCACTGCCATTATCGGTCCTCAAAACGGTGTCCTCTTGCACGGAGTGGGCTGCACGTGTGCAATGCATCATTATACCGGACATTTGTGACTCGTCCTGTCGATAAGACATAGACGTTCCAGATACGATCACCCCTTTAAGCCTTTGTGGTCCATCAGTGTACAAAATTAGCAACGTGTATGGAGATTTGTATGTGTTATAGCAAGATATTGGAAAATCACTCGTGTAAACATGTATTTCCTGCACATTTGTTTCAATGCTACTGTTATTTTCTTAGATCTATCGTAGTTTTTCTTTCCAGGCTTACCAGTCTGCCCAGAATTGACAAGAGAGCATATCCCACGTACCAGAGACGTTGGCCACTTTTTGTCGGTCACAGGAACTGTTATCCGGACCAGTCTGGTGAAGGTCCTGGAGTACGAGCAAGACTTTATGTGCCACAAATGTAAACACGTCGTTACAGTCAGAGCGGACTTTGAGCAGTATTACTCCTTCTCTCCTCCTGCCTCTTGTACCAATGAAGAAGGATGCAACTCCTGCAAATTCACCTGCCTTTCAGACGTGTCTTGTCCAGCCAGCTGCAGAGATTACCAGGAGATCAAGATTCAGGAGCAGGTGACTGTGTTTTAAATGGGTGTAAAAGGAATCTGTCATGAGACTAGGCTGCTCTTTGTAGGAGCTGCACAGTATGGAGACAAGTCTGCATTGTGGTGCCTGGTAATAGGAGCAATTGGAGAATATGGACATGCAGGCTCTGGTCCTTCCAAACCAATGTTTTTCATGCTGGCCTTGATGAGGGGTGGGGTGGAGTGCACCTTGTCACAAATCGTACTCCAGTCAGCGACTGGAATAATCTTTCTGGCATAAGACACGTCAATGCTCGCCATGCCTTTGACAAGTGTGGGTCAACACGCCACAGCTCGACCCACTTTGTTGGGGCTAGACAAAAAGTGTAACAGAATTTTTGCATAGCCTCATGTTGCATATAAAATTGGCCATTTTGCATAGCTTTTAATGTCCGTTTTCTGTTGTAAAATCTCTGATCAGTCAGGGCCAAAGTATATAGTCCATTGTAACTATTCATTAAGGAAAGTGCTATGTCCTCTGATTGGCGCAGGCTGCACTGTATCCACCAGACTGAAACCATTGATTTCAATGGGATCCACTGTGTTTCCATTAGAGGGACCATAATTTTACTGGAAAAAATAGCACGGCAGGCTTCACTTTCTTTCTGATGAAAATGACAGAAAACGGAGACTCGTGCACAGATGGATCTAGCCTAAGCTTCACTTCAGTTTCCTGGCCGTGTAGGGAAGACACTTTCAGGCCCTTCAGTCATACAAATAATGTGTATACAATGGTTACTTTGGCTGGGGCCACACATGGTTTTTGTAGTGAGATTTTCCAATTCTAATTTTGCAGATTAGTATGTTGATCAGGATTGTAACAAGTCTGTGTGTCGTCCTGGCCATAGGGAGGATCTGCTTCTAGATAATAGCTTGTTCTGCCACTTGTGCTCACGTGTGTGTATATATGTCCTGTTTCTAGGTACAGAGGCTGTCGGTGGGCAGCATTCCTCGATCTATGATTGTGGTTTTAGAAGACGACCTGGTTGACAGCTGCAAATCTGGTAATTTGTTAAAATGAAAAGAACAGGAGGTTTCATTTAGGTTGGGGTTATTTCACCACCCTTACCTTTCTGGATCGTGGATATTGTAATCTCTGCATGGAAAACTTATAGCTGCCTAGGTCTGCCATTGTGTGATTATTTGTTTTCACCAGGAGATGACGTGACCGTGTACGGGGTGGTGATGCAACGATGGAAACCACTTTATGTTGATGCACGCTGTGACCTTGAGCTTGTCCTGAAGGCTAACTATATCTCTGTGAATAATGAGCAACCTTGTGGTGTAGTCATAAATGAGGACATCCGCAGAGAGTATGAAGAATTTTGGGAAAGGTTCAAGAATAGTCCATTAGAAGGTACGTTTTCTGATACACATTACGTTGTGTAGATCATAGATATCATACTGTAGGCTCCAAATGGATTGATGGGAAAAATAATTGCTTCTTACAGGTCGGAATGAGATCCTAGCCAGCTTGTGCCCGCAGGTCTTTGGCATGTTTGTGGTGAAGCTGGCAGTAGCCATGGTGTTGGCAGGAGGAGTACAGAGAACTGATTCTGCTGGGACGAGAGTCAGAGGTTGGTTACAGTAACTTGAGTTTTTATAACCGAACCAATGACCCAGATGCCATCTCATCAAGCGACAAACAAATCTCCTCTGGGAATATTCAGAAGCATATTTGTGATGCTAGACTTCAGTGCCATCTGACCATAAGACGTAACAGGCAGTATTAACCCCTTCATGACCAGTGGTATTTTTCGTTTTTGCTCCCCTTCTTCCCACAGCCCATAACTTTTTTTATTTTTCTGTCAAAATGGCCTTGTAAGGCTGGTTTCACATTAGCGCATTTTCAGCGCGCGCACGGCCGGGGGTAGCTCCGCCCCCGAGCCGGCTCTCTGCCCGGCGTGCCCGCCCCTTGCTTGTAGCGCCGCCTACTAGCGGACAGCGGCGCCTGCGATCGGCGCACCCTATCTTTAGCATAGGGTGCGCAGATCGTGCGCAGGCCGTGCGCTAGTTGCGCTTTGACCTGTGCTGCGCACTTTTGACGGTGCGCCGTGCGCGCCAAAATCAAACTTTTCGGATTTTGGCGCGCACGGCGCAATGTCAAAAGTGCGCAGCGCAGGTCAAAGCGCAACTAGCGCACGGCCTGCGCACGATCTGCGCACCCTATGCTAAAGATAGGGTGCGCCGATCGCAGGCGCCGCTGTCCGCTAGTAGGCGGCGCTACAAGCAAGGGGCGGGCACGCCGGGCAGAGAGCCGGCTCGGGGGCGGAGCTACCCCCGGCCGTGCGCGCGCTGAAAATGCGCTAATGTGAAACCAGCCTAAGGGCTTATTTTTTGCAGGACAAGTTGTACTATTGAATGAAACCACTGGTTTTAACATATCGTGTACTGGAAAGCGGGGAAAAAATTCCAAGTGCGGTATAATTGCAAAAAAAAGCGCAATCCCACAGTTTTTTTTTAATTTTTTACAATATTCACTAAATGCTAAAACTGCCCAAAACTGCTAAAACTACAAAATGCTAAAACTGATGATTCTCCAGGTCATTATGATTTCATAGACATGTCTAGGCTCTCTTTTATGTAAGTGGTTAAAAAAAAAAAATCCAAACTTCAGTAAAAAAAAACGCCATTTTTCGAGACCTGTAGCTTCTCCATTTTTTGTGATCTTGGGCTGGGTGAGGGCTTATTTTTTGCTTGCCAAGCTGACGTTTTTATTGATCCCATTTTGTTGTGGATACAATTTTTTTTGATTGCCTATTATTACAATGTAGTGGCGACCAAAAAAAAAATGTAATTCTGTTTTTATTTTTTTTTTTTTTTCCTCGTTACGCTGTTGAGCGATCAGGTTAATCCTTTTCTTTAGATTAATAGATTTTTTTTTTTTTTTTTAAATTAATTTTGAATGGTGGGTGATTTGAACATGTATATCTCATCACAAAAATTAAGAGCGGCACCGAAAAAAAACAATATAGGGTGCAGAGCCCAACCCGCAGGCATGTACCAAACCTTATGTAGAGATTCAAAAAATGGAGGCAGCACACCATTCAAAGTGACAAAGTAGAAAGAAGAGGTGCTTCAGTGTAATAGGCCATCACTGCATGTGATGGGCTATTAAACAGGAGCACTTCTACTTTTTCACTTTGAATGGTGTGCTGCCTCCATTTTTTTTTTTTTTTTTTTTTGAAAAAAAAATAAAATTATATAATATTTACCTAACTAAGGGGGTTTGATTTACTATTTTCCTCTTCGCCACGACAGCACCCACTGAGAGAGAGGATCCGCCTCTAGGAACAGGAAACCTACGGAGAGATAAATAGGGCGGTCCCCCTCGCTCCCTCAGTTTGGTTTCCTGTTCCTAGAAGGGAACCTGCAGAAGAGGATGCCTGGTCTGGTAGCCGCCCGCATGCATAATATGAGCAGCAGGGGCCCCAGGACTGGAAGCAGTGTCGGGCGGAGAGGTTTCCCCCATGGCTGGTAATGCCGGTGAGGCCGCGGTAAGGAGTGCCGAGGCTCACTGTTTTATGGGGCAGCCCCCCCCCCCCCGTTGGAGCGGGACAGACGCATTATGTGAGCGCAGCACCGGGGATGGTAGCCCCCAAGACAGCGAGGCCGGCGGGAAAAGCAGGAGATCCTGAGCTCGCGGTGATGGTGCCAAGCAGCGCTAAGAGGGCGACATACCTTGCGGCAGCATATGACCTGGTGAGGAAGGGGTAGCGACGAGCAGAGTGGGCAGGATGCCGGTGCTCCCAGGTAGAGACGACCCGGAGGTGGAGCAACAGCTTCCGGGGTCAAATGAAGCAGGAAGACAGTGGTATTGCGGGAGCAGGCGGCCGCGCATGCGCAGTGGAGGATGGGAAAAAAAAAAGAGAAGGTGAGGGGGCAGAACCAGGAAGCGGCATAAAAAGCGCCGGTAATGCTGAAGCAGTGCGCAGCCATGTCATCCACAAACGACCCAGTTTCGCTCCCGTTAAGTCAGCCAGGGGAATCCCCACATGGCAGCAGAAAAAGCGATACTACAAGAAGGAGCAGCAGCACCAGAAGAAGTGGCAGCTCCAGAAGAGAATACAGCGGGCATTCTCGGCAGAATGAAGCCTTGGAGAAGAAACGGAAAGCGAAAAAAAAGTCACGTGCCTCGCCTCAGCCTGAGTCACGAACCCCGCAGCCGGTATTTTGCTGACGAGATTCACGGGTGAGTATTTTAGTCAGACTTACAGCTGATGGCTTGTTTTTCTGGTCCATACCCTTTAGGCCAAAAGAACGGAGAAGGCGAAAAATAGAGAGTGTGCCTTATGTTCTTAGCCCCTCCCAGACGGCCACCCCAAGAGATTGTGTCAGTCTTGTATTGAAAAAACCTTACAGGAAGAATCCTCAGGGAAAAAGGAGGATATCCGGGCTATAATTAGAGAGGAGCTACGGGCTTTAGGCAGCTCCGGTAGTCTGGGGGGGCCACTCCTCTGTCAGAGGAATAGCTTCACTGGCGTCTGGATCGCCGTCAGAGACTGGGGAGCTAGACTCGGATAGATCCCAGGAATATTTGTCCTCAGAGGAAGAGGAACAAACATGTTTCCCTACGGACAGTATTAATAACTTGGTAAAGTCCGTCCGAAATACCATGGGGATTCCTGAAACTAAGGACCCCAAAACTCCGCAAGAGACGATGTTTGCGGGCATTTCCTGGAAAAAGATCCGGGACTTCCCAGTAGTTCCAGCTATAAAGGAGCTGGTGAGGAGGGAGTGGAAGAAGCAGGGTCAGAGAACCTTCCTCCCCTTAACGTTGAAACGTAAATATCCATTTAATGACGAGGAGTTAACGTCTTGGTCGAGAGCCCCCAAAGTAGACGCGGCAGTGGCCTCCACTTCTCGCAGATCTTCCCTGCCGGTGGAAGATTCAGGGACACTAGCCGATTCATTGGATCGTAAGACAGATACCTTCCCTAAACGATCTTGGGAGGCGTGCACGGCAGCTTTTAAGCCAGCAATAGCAGCCACATGCACAGCAAGGTCGATGTTGATATGGTTGGATGACCTAGAAGGAAAGATTAAAAGCGGAGCATCTAGAGATAAGCTCCTTTCCTCTATCCCCCTGATAAAAGGGGCAGCGGCCTTCCTGTCCGACTCCTCAGCTGACTCTCTCCGATTATCTGCTAGAGCAGCAGGGCTAACCAATTCAGGCCGGTGGGCCTTATGGTTAAAAGGATGGTTACAAAGAGTAAAATTTGCGCTATAGCCTGCCAGGGTAAGTACCTATTTGGCACGGAGCTGGACGAGATCCTAACCAAGGCGGGTGAGAGGAAGAAAGGTTTCCCTAACTCGTATATTCCCTTCAACAGGAGAGCCTTCAGGAAACCTCCGTTTGGGAAAAAGAAGGATTTAAAACCTCAAGACCGCTGGGGCAGTAAGGACCCCAAACAGAGGGGCAACCTATTTGGGAAACGTCCCTTCAGACCAGGGGACAGATTTCGATAGCACCAGTTCACCGGTAGGTGGCAGGCTGCTGAAATTCAGCCGCCAATGGGAAAAAATTACATCCAACCCCTGGGCCATTAAGATCGTTTCATCATGCTTAGAACTAGAATTTGTTCGGCACCCACCGAACTCCTTCCTATTGACTTCTATGAAGTCCCAAACACAGCAGGAAGCATTGGAGATTGAGATTACAGCGCTGTTAACCAAGCGTGTTCTGATAGACGTCCCAGAGGATGAAAGAGGAATGGGCTTCTATTCTCCCCTGTTTTTAATCCCTAAGCCAGATTCCTTTAGGACAATAATTAATTTGAAAAAGCTTAATACATTCTTGAGGCTGAGGCCGTTTAAAATGGAGTCAATACGTTCAACAATAAAACTTTTGTTTCCCAGGTGCTATATGGCAGTCTTGGGCCTAAAAGATGCCTATTACCATCTCCCCATACACCAAGAGCACCAGAAGTTCCTGTGAGTAGCTGTCGTGTTCAGAGGTCGAATTCAACATTTCCAATTTACGGCAATGCCGTTTGGACTATCTATGGCTCCTCGAGTGTTTACCAAATTGATGTTGGAGGTGATGTCATATATAAGGCTGAATGACACCCTAGTGGTTTCTTACTTGGACAACCTGCTTATAGTAGGAAACTCTGTCTCCCAATGTGAAAAAAGAATAGTTGATATTGTCTCATCCCTACAGACACTGGGCTGGCTTATCAACTGGGAAAAGTCCAGGCTGCAACCGGTAACCTGTCAGATGTTCCTGGGCCTCCAAGTAGACTCTGTAATTCAGACATGCTTTTTACCAAACAATAAGGCGCAGGCCATAGTTAGTAAGATACGGAGAATTGCTGAGAAACCCACAATATCATTAAGACAGGGTATGTCGTTGTTAGGGTCCCTAATATCATGCATTCCGGCAGTGCAATGGGCCCAATTCTACTCCAGAAGATTGCAGTGGACCATTCTGCAGGAGATAAACTAGGAGGACGGTTGGAAGGGAGAATGTCCCTGTCGCCCGAAGTAATTAATGCCCTAGGTTGTTGGTTGGACATTAGCAATTTATCAAGGGGAATTCAGTGGTGGTTTACTCCCTCTAGGGTAGTTACCACGGACGCTAGCCCCTCAGGGTGGGGGGCCCATCTAGAGGAGGAGATGGTGCAGGGCCAGTGGTTGGAGCATGAAGCAGAAATCTCCAATGTAAAGGAACTAATAATAAATTGCTATGCTATATCTGAATTTCTCCTGCAGCTAAGATGAACCCATGTGAGGATCCAATCAGACAATACCACCGCAGTGGCATATATAAACCGGCAAGGAGGCACGCGATCAGGACCATTGATGTCTATCGCGGAAAAAATCTTAGAGATGGCCGAAGTGCATCTTCACTCCTTATCTGCACTCCACATAAGAGGAGTGTTCAATTCTCGAGCAGACTATCTCAGCCGCCAAACTTTATATCAGGGCGAGTGGGTCCTCAGCCGGCACATCTTCGAGATGATAGCGGCGAAATGGGGCAGACCAGAAATAGACCTGTTCACGACCAGAGCCAACAGGCGGGTAAGAAAGTTCGCTTCTCTCTACAGAGCAGACAACCCAGACATACTAGATGCCCTCCAAGCATCCTGGACATTCCGGCAAGCCTATGCCTTCCCTCCAATGGTTCTGTTACCAACAGTGGTCAGGAAGATAAGACAGGAGAAGGCGAGGGTCATCTTGATAGCCCCATTTTGGCCCAAGAGGCCGTGGTTCTCATGGCTGAGAGCCATGTCAATAACCGACCCATGGATTCTGCCGCTACACCTGTTACCATCCACAGGTCAAAGCCCTGCGCCTAGCGGCCTGGAATTTGAATGGGAGCTATTGAAGCGGAGAGGCTTCTCAAAAAACCTGATACCCTTCTACAAAGTAGGAAGGAATCCACAACAAGGATCCACGCTAAGGTGTGGAGGAAATTCCTGACCTTTCACCCAGTAAGATTGTCCGGTGAAATACCCATTACGGCCATTCTAGAATTCCTTCAAAAGGGCCGAGAATTGAGGCTCTCAGCAAATACTCTAAAGGTCCATGTGTCGGCCCTAGGAGCCTTGTTTAACCACAATGTGGCAAGTAATAAGTGGGTGACCCGGTTCATTTCAGCTTGTCAGCGGTCAGATCCAGTTCACATTCCTCAGTTACTAACATGGGACCTTAGTCTTGTCTTGGATGCCTTCACGCAAGCCCCGTTCGAGCCCATGAATTCGGCAGCAATGAAATGCCTTTCATTAAAAACCGCTCTGCTAGTAGCCTTAGTATTGGCAAGAAGAGTAAGCGATCTCCACTCCCTATAGGTAGATCCCCCATTCCTGTCAGTAACCCAGGACAGACTAGTATTGAGAACGGACCCGTCTTATCTTCCCAAACGGGCTACTAAATTTCATAGGTCTCAAGAGATCTGCCTACCCTCCTTCTACGAGAACCCAGCAACACAAGAGGAGGTTAAATATCACACCTTGGATGTAAGGAGAGCGGTGCTAGCCTACCTAGATAGGACCGGCCCCTGGAGGCAGAGTAGGTCTCTTTTTGTCTCCTTCCAGGGTAACAAGAGGGGGGCTAGAGTTACGAGAGGCACCCTGTCCAGGTGGATCAGAGATGTGATCACGATGGCATATTCGGCAAAAGAAGAAGACGCTCCACAGGGTATTAAGGCGCACTCTACCAGAGCCATATCATCCTCCTGGGCCGAGAGGGCGAACGTCCCAATTGAACAGATATGTAAGGCTGCAACCTGGTCTTCTCCATCTACCTTCTATAGTCACTATAGACTAGATTTGTCCCCTACAGAGGATTTGACCTTTGGTAGATCTGTCCTTAACACGGTGTCCCCTCCCAGGTCATTAGCTCTGAAAATCTCTCAGTGGGTGCTGTTGTGGCGAAGAGGAAAAACCGGATTACTTACCGGTAATACTCTTTTGTAGAGTCCACGACAGCACCCGCTCACTTCCCGCCAGTAAGATTTCACAAGTGGTTTCTCCTTGGTGGAAGTTAGAATTAAGAATTAATATGTAGATAACTATAGCAAGCATAGAAGTGTGTGTGTGTGTGTGTATATATATATATATATATATATATATATATATATATATATAATATATTATATTCAGACAGACGGATGGATAAATTGTCTAAACAAATGGACTAAAACATGTATGGCGGTTCCTCCGTTGTTCTCTGTAATCCAAACTGAGGGAGCGAGGGGGACCGCCCTATTTATCTCTCTGTAGGTTTCCTGTTCCTAGGGGCGGATCCCCTCAGTGGGTGCTGTCGTGGACTCTACAAAAGAGTATTACCGGTAAGTAATCCATTTTTTTTATTTTATTTTGACACTGGGCGGTGCTATACACTTATTTCTCAGCACCGTTAAAAATGGGGCTGAGTAATAAGTACCTTTAACTGCCGCTGTTAAAAGGCGCATCGGCGGTCGTTAAGGGGTTAAATAAAATATTTCAGTATGGCTATGGAATGTGTTTTTTTTTTTGTTTTTTTTTTGTTTTGCAATTAAAGAATAAAAATTAAAAAAAAATTGCATTTCAAAAGTGTGACAATAGGCCTAAATTACCTGGCTATAAAAGTTAACCCCTTCACGACCTTTGACGCCACGTAGGCGTCATGAAAAGTCGTCACAATACGACCCGTGACGCCTATGTGGCGTCATGAATTGATTGTCCCCCTGCGGGTCGGGTGACCGGGGTCATTAAAAGGTCACCCGATCCTCACACTAAGGACCCTTCAGAGTTAACACCTGGGGGCGTGGCTTAGCCCCCACGTGCCTACGATTGCTCTGATTGGCAGTTTCACTTTTAACAGCCAATCAGAGCGGTTGTAATATTTCACCAATGAAAATTGGTGAAATATTACAATCCAGCCTGTTATGATTGAGTCACCGTAGGAGGCAAAAACAGAAATGCTAGCTAAGTCCAGAAAACCAGAGAGGTTGGCAGCTATCGGATTGCAGACCCCTGATCCTATCACAACAACTAACAGTAGCCGTGGGGGGTTCCTACGATGCCCTAGACCCCTCGATCACAGCCGGAGAATTAAATAGGCCTAAAGAAAGAAAGGGGAAATCTAAACTGCCCCAGAGCAGACCCCAAAGCAATAGGCAGCCCCCAAAATATAATGACGGTGAAGCAAGATGAAAACACTAACACAGACAGAAAGACTGATCAAAGACGGGTCCCAAACTACCTAGATAGGAAAGGACAGGAAGGCTGCTGTCTGCAATCCGTGAAAAACCCTATGAAAATAAGAGCCAACAGACTGACAGTGAAAAAGGCCCTGAAGACGCTAGGCTTCAAAAAAGCTATGTCAGTACTCAGGAATATTCTGAAGACAGAGCAACCGGCAAAAGGAGATTCAGCTCATCCCAGCAGGGAATGGCAGAATCCAGAAAAGCAAGGAAAACAAAACATAAATGCAAACATGCAAAGCATAAAACTTAGCTTTAGGGAAGCAGGAATCAGACTGGTGTCCTATAAGTCCACAGAGAAATCACCCGCAGGGCAGAAGGGCGTCGGCAGCCTTATATCCAGTCAGTGACTCCACTCAGCCAGTCATCCTCATTAGGCTCAGGTGCCTGATAATCAGGCTCATTACCTTCCTTTACTAGAATAGGGAGTTCACCAGACCTCAGTGACGAAGGGGAAAATGAACTCACAACACCAGCCATGGCCGATGCTGAAATAGCATCGGACATGGCTGGAGACCGAGACCCGACCCTCACACACACACAGACTGACGGCACCGATCGGCAACCGCCGTCATAATCTGCCCCCCCGCCTTCCGATCACCCCCTCTCACCCTCCTTTGTGCCTCCGACCTCCCGCTATCCGTCCTGGTGTCCCGCCGTCCAGCGTCATGGGCGCCGCCATCTTGGAAGATGGCGGGCGCATGCGCAGTGCGCCGAATCAAATCTGCAACGCTGCAGATTCATTTATTTTGATCACTATGATAAACTTTCATAGTGATCAAAATAAAAAAAAGTAAATCACCGCCCCCCTTATCCCCATAGGTAGGGACAAATAATAAAATAAAATATATTTTTTTATTTTTCGGCTAGGGTTAGGGTTGGAATTAGGGATGGGATTAGGGTTGTAATTGGGATTAGGGTTGGGTTGGGGTTAGAGTTGGGATTTCGTTAGGGGGGTGTTGGGATTAGGGTTAGGGGTGTGTTAGGGTTGGAGATAAAATTGAGGGGTTTCCACTATTTAGGCACATCACGGGGTCTCCAAACGCGGCATGGAGCCACCATTTATTCCAGCCAATTTTGCGTTCAAAGTCAAACGGTGCTCCCTCCATTTCGAGCCCCGTCGTGTGCCCAAACAGTGGTGTACCCCCACTTATGGGGTATCGGCGTACTCAGAAAAAATTGCACAACAACTTTGGGGGTCTAATTTCTTTTGTTACCCTTGGGAAAATAAAAAATGGGGGCTAAAATTATTTTTGTGGAAAAAAAAAAAATGATTTTTTTTTTCACGGTTCTGCGTTACAAACTTCTGTGAAGCACTTGGGGGTTCAAAGTGCTCACCTCACATCTAGATTAGTTCCTTGGGTGATCTAGTTTCCAAAATGGGGTCATTTCTGGGGGGTTTGCGCTGTTTAGGTACATCAGGGGCTCTGCAAACGTAACATGACGCCCACAGACCATTCCATCAAGTCAGCATTTCAAAACGTCACAACTTCCCTTCCGAGCCCCAACGTGTGCCCAAACAGTGGTCCCCCCCCACTTATGGGGTACCAGCATACTCAGGACAAGCTGGACAACAACTTTTGGGGTCCAATTTATCCTGTTACCCTTGTGAAAATAAAAAATAGCAGGCTAAAAAAATATTTTTTGAGGGAAAAAATTTTTTTTTTATTTTCACGGCTTTGCGTTATAAACTTCTGTGAAGCACCTGGGGGTTCAAAGTGCTCACTATGCATCTAGATAAGTTCCTTACGGGGTCTAGTTTCCAAAATGGGGTCATTTGTGGGGGAGCTCCAAAGTTTACGCACACATGGGCTCTGCAAACACGACATGGTGTCCGCTAACGATTGGAGCTAATTTTCCATTCAAAAAGTCAAATGACGCTCCTTCCCTTCTGAGCCATGCCATGTGCTCAAACAGTGGTTCCCCCCCCCCACATATGGGGTACCAGCGTACTCAGGACAAACTGGACAACAACTTTTGGGGTCCAATTTATCCTGTTACCCTTGGGAAAATTATAAAAAATAGCGGGCTAAAAAAATCATTTTTGAGGGGAAAAAAAATATTTTTTTTATTTTCATGGATCTGCGTTTATAATCTTCTGTGAAGCTCTTGGGGGTTCAGAGTGCTCACCACATATCTAGATAAGCTCCTTGGGGGTTCTAGTTTCCAAAATGGGGTCACTTGTGGGGATTTCTACTGTTTAGGCACACAGGGGCTCTGCAAACGCAACATGACGCCCGCAGAACATTCCATCAAAGTCTGCATTCCAAAATGGCGCTCTTTCCCTTCTGATCTCTCCCGTGGTTCCCCCCCACATATGGGGTATCGGTGTACTCAGGACAAATTGCACAACAACTTTTGTGGTTCAATTTCTCCTGTTAGCCTTGTGAAAATTAAAAAATAGTGGGCTAAAAAATCATTTTTGAGCAAAAAAAAGATTTTTTATTTTCACTGCTCTGCGTTATAAACTTCTGTGAAGCACTTGGGGGTTCAAAGTGTTCACCACACATCTAGTTAAGTTCCTTCGGGGGTCTAGTTTCCAAAATGGGTTCACTTGTGGGGGAGCTCCAATGTTTAGGCACACGGGGGCTCGCCAAATGCGACATGGTGTCCGCTAACGATTGAAGCTAATTTTCCAGTCAAATGGCGCTCCTTCCCTTCCGGGCCCTGCCGTGCGCCCAAACAGTGGTTTATGACCACATATGAGATATCTATGTACTCAGGAGAAATTGCCCAACAAATTTTAGGATCCATTTTATCCTGTTGCCCATGTGAAAATGAAAAAACTGAGGCTAAATAAAATTTTTGTGGGAAAAAAAAAAAAAAAAAAAGTACTTTTTTTTTTTTTTTTTTACGGATCAATTTGTGAAGCACCTGGGGGTTCAAAGTGCTCACTATGCATCTAGATAAGTTCCTTGGAGGGTCTTGTTTCCAAAATGGGGTCACTTGTGGGGGAGCTCCAATGTTTAGGCGCACAGGGACTCTCCAAACGCGACATGGCAACCGCTAATTATTCAAACATATTTTCCATTCAAAAAGTCAAATGGCGCTCCTTGCCTTCTGAGCCCTGCCGTACGCCCAAACAGTGGTTTATGACCACATATGAGGTATCGGTGTACTCAGGAGAAATTGCCCAACAAATACTAGGATACATTTTATCCTGTTACCCATGTGAAAATGAAAAAACTGATGCTAAAAGAAAATTTTGGTTGGAAAAATTAAAATGTCAATTTTTTCATTCCATGTTGCTTTAGCTCCTGTGAAGCACCTGAAGGGTTAATAATCTTCTTGAATGTAGTTTCCAGTAGCTTGAGGGGTGCAGTTTTTAGAATGGTGTCACTTTTGGGTATTTTCTGCCATATAGACCCCCTCAAAGTGACTTCAAATGTGAGGTGGTCCCTAAAAAAAAAATGGTTTTGTAAATTTTGTTGTAAAAATGAGAAATCGCTGGTCAACTTTTAACCCTTATAACTTCCTAACGAAAAAAAATGTTTCCAAAACTGCACTAATGTAAAGTAGACATGTGGGAAATGTTATTTATTAACTATTTTGTGTCACATACAGTGGGGAAAAAAAGTATTTAGTCAGTCAGCAATAGTGCAAGTTCCACCACTTAAAAAGATGAGAGGCGTCTGTAATTTACATCATAGGTAGACCTCAACTATGGGAGACAAACTGAGAAAAAAAAATCCAGAAAATCACATTGTCTGTTTTTTTTTTTTCATTTTATTTGCATATTATGGTGGAAAATAAGTATTTGGTCAGAAACAAAATTTCATCTCAATACTTTGTGATATATCCTTTGTTGGCAATGACAGAGGTCAAACGTTTTCTGTAAGTCTTCACAAGGTTGCCACACACTGTTGTTGGTATGTTGGCCCATTCCTCCATGCAGATCTCCTCTAGAGCAGTGATGTTTTTGGCTTTTCGCTTGGCAACACGGACTTTCAACTCCCTCCAAAGGTTTTCTATAGGGTTGAGATCTGGAGACTGACTAGGCCACTCCAGGACCTTGAAATGCTTCTTATGAAGCCACTCCTTCGTTGCCCTGGCGGTGTGCTTTGGATCATTGTCATGTTGAAAGACCCAGCCACGTTTCATCTTCAATGCCCTTGTTGATGGAAGGAGGTTTGCACTCAAAATCTCACGATACATGGCCCCATTCATTCTTTCATGTACCCGGATCAGTCGTCCTGGCCCCTTTGCAGAGAAACCGCCCCAAAGCATGATGTTTCCACCACCATGCTTTACAGTAGGTATGGTGTTTGATGGATGCAACTCAGTATTCTTTTTCCTCCAAACACGACAAGTTGTGTTTCTACCAAACAGTTCCAGTTTGGTTTCATCAGACCATAGGACATTCTCCCAAAACTCCTCTGGATCATCCAAATGCTCTCTAGCAAACTTCAGACGGGCCCGGACATGTACAGGCTTAAGCAGTGGGACACGTCTGGCACTGCAGGATCTGAGTCCATGGTGGCGTAGTGTGTTACTTATGGTAGGCCTTGTTACATTGGTCCCAGCTCTCTGCAGTTCATTCACTAGGTCCCCCCGCGTGGTTCTGGGATTTTTGCTCACCGTTCTTGTGATCATTCTGACCCCACGGGGTGGGATTTTGCGTGGAGCACCAGATCGAGGGAGATTATCAGTGGTCTTGTATGTCTTCCATTTTCTAATTATTGCTCCCACAGTTGATTTCTTCACTCCAAGCTGGTTGGCTATTGCAGATTCAGTCTTCCCAGCCTGGTGCAGGGCTACAATTTTGTTTCTGGTGTCCTTTGACAGCTCTTTGGTCTTCACCATAGTGGAGTTTGGAGTCAGACTGTTTGAGGGTGTGCACAGGTGTCTTTTTATACTGATAACAAGTTTAAACAGGTGCCATTACTACAGGTAATGAGTGGAGGAAAGAGGAGACTCTTAAAGAAGAAATTACAGGTCTGTGAGAGCCAGAAATCTTGATTGCTTGTTTCTGACCAAATACTTATTTTCCACCATAATATGCAAATAAAATGAAAAAAAACCAGACAATGTGATTTTCTGGATTTTTTTTTTCTCAGTTTGTCTCCCATAGTTGAGGTCTACCTATGATGTAAATTACAGACGCCTCTCATCTTTTTAAGTGGTGGAACTTGCACTATTGCTGACTGACTAAATACTTTTTTGCCCCACTGTAGCTCTTTGGTTTAACAGAATAAAAATTCAAAATTGCAAAATTTTCGCCAAATTTCCATTTTTTTCACAAATAAACGCAAAAATTATCGACCTAAATTTACCACTAACATGAAGCCCAATATGTCACGAAAAAACAGTCTCGGAATCGCTAGGATGCATTGAAGCGTTCCGGAGTTATTACCTCATAAAGGGACATTGGTCAGAATTGCAAAAAATGGCCAGGTCATTAAGGTCAAAATAGGCTGGGTCATGAAGGGGTTAAAGAGTGTCACCAGGTTTTTGTTGCCTGATATGAGAGCAGTATAAATTGAGGACAAAGACCCCGATCCTAACTCCACATTAGATACTGGACTTATTGCTGTACTTTTAGGCAGAGCTCATCATTTAGACTAGCTCATACAATGGTAATATTAGCAAAATTACAGCAAGGAGCCAAGTAAAATGACAAAAGTGCTGAAATTCTGGTCTTTGTCCCCATTTTTTTCTGCATTCAGAAAAACATAAACCTGATAACAGATTCCCCTTAAGTGAATGCCGAACAATGCAGGGCTACGTTACTTGGTATACTATGTTTCCCTTTGTTTTTAAAAGCCTTTTGTTTAAGTATCTAAAAAAAAAAAAAGTTACATTGTTTGAAATTTCTATAACTATATACAGTCAAGGCCGAAAGTGTTGGCACCCTTGAAATTGTTTTATGAAATATTTCCTGGTTTTGTTGTACACGTATAACACAAAAAGAAAAGGCAAATATGTAATTCAGTACTTTTCTGTACTAGAACAGTATGAGTAAGGCCCTGTTCACATGTATCAGGCCTTCTGTTGTATGTTCCATCTAGTGTTCTAGTAAAATGTTAGATTGAAACTAATGAAGGCACAGATCCTATTGTTGTTAATGGAGTCGTACTCTCTGGTCGGGTGCATCAGCTGTTGCACCAGGCAGGTCTAATGCATACATAGTGGGTCTGCTGCATACCTGATCGCTATTAATGGGCAGCATGATGGCTTACTGGTTAGCACTGGTTTCTAATTCCACCAAGGACAATATTTGCTGGGAGTTTGTATAGTCTCCCTATGTTGCAAGGGTTTCCTCCAAGTACTTCAGTTTCCACTCACACTCCAAAAAACATATTGGGAAAGTGAATGATGACAATGTCTTCAGACTGTCAGCGCTGTATAAACAAGCATAATAAATAAATGGGATGTTGTAGATCATTCAGACTAGAAACGTATGGCTGTAGGTTTCGCCTTCAGAAGCACAATACCAATAATAGCCAACTTGACGCTCCCTGTTTTCCACCTTTATTTTTTGCAGGAGAGTCCCATCTTTTACTTGTTGGAGATCCTGGTACAGGAAAATCTCAGTTTCTAAAATATGCAGCTAAGATAACTCCAAGATCAGTCTTGACTGCTGGCATTGGGTCAACGAGCGCAGGTTAGTGTCTTCCCAATTGTTTTAGTTTTTCTGATAAATAGGTTGGCCACTATTTGTTTTTTTTTTATTGATGGTCTATCCCTAGGCTGGAAATTCTCGGATGCTGCCACAACACAGCAGTTCCATCATTTCTATAGTGGTCGTGGCCTTTTACTACAGATCCACCCCCTATTCAAATGAGTAAGGGGTGGAGTGGATCTGTCCTACCTGACCGCAGACACTGTAGTGTTGACGGAGCTGCTTTGTTCTGGCAGCATCCGAGAATTACCAGTCAATGCTGGTAACATTTGGTCAGCGTGGGTGCCGGATATTGCATCCCACTGCTTGGATATGGATGGCCTATTCTGGAAGATAGATCATTGATTAAAAAAGTAGTGGCCAACCTTTTTAATATTGTGACTTACATTTGTGCTACACATGCTATACAATAAGTTAGACATCCCAGAAAACAAATTAAATCATAGCCACCACTCGTGTACCACCTCCTGTTCTAACAATTAGTTGTCCCCAAGAAGACTTGGAGTCATGGTTAACATTTGATCAGGTAATGACTCCATGTTCCTTATGACATAGGATTGTGTGACGATCACGTCCAGCAGGAGCCATAGCTCTATTTAGATAGTTATTGTGAGCATGACGCTGAACACATGCATGTGAAAAGCACAAACGTGTTACCCTGGGTTTGTAGAGATACTGTCTACCCATCCCTCTGTTTTTTGTAATCGGACTTTTTTGCCCAAGAAGCTGCATCCTGCATGCGCAAGAACACATGTACCATATTTTTCGGACTAGAAGACGCACCCCAAACTTTCAGAAGGAAAATGGGGGTCCGTCTTACAGTCCGAAGTCAGCTTACTGGAGGGGATCGGCAGCGCTGGTGGAGCGTAGTCGCAGGGGATGTTCGGTGGGCCGACGATATGACTCCAATCCCAGACTGGTGCGGCAGCTTCGGCAGTGCTAAAGGTGCGGGGGCGCCGCCGACATTTTCTGAAAGCCCGGAGCCCTTGCACATCCATTGCTGTGATGCGGTGGCCTCTGGGAAATCCCATTCCAGGCTGCTGCGGCAGGTTCGGCGGTCCTCTGTGGTGCGGGGGCTGCTTCGGCATTTTTTTTTGAAAGCCCTGCACTTCCATTGCTGCGATGCGGTGGCTTCGGGAAAATGACCAATGGGGACGGCGCATGCTCAGAATGAGATCTTGTTCCGAAATCTCGGGAGATGAGATCTCGGCGCCGAGATGTCAATCTGAGCATGTGCTGCCCCTGGCAGCTATGTTGCCGGAGGCCACTGCATCGCAACAATGGATGTACGGGGCCTCAGAGCTTTCACAAAATGCCGGCATAGCCCCCGCACTGCCGAACCTGCTGCACCAGTCTGGGAAGGGAGTGTGATCATCGCTCTGCAGTGTCCAACCACCGCAGAATCGCCTGACTCCTGCTGCCGCCACACTACTTGTAAGTATATTCCGACTATAAGACGCACCCCCCATTTCCCCCCCAAAAAAATTTGGGGAAATAAGTGTTATAGTCCGAAAAATACGGTCTCTTTACAGCGATGAAGTGTTATACAGTTGTTTTATTTAAAGCATTAATGCAAATGGGAGGAACTAAAACATATCAAAATAAATACAAAAAAACTTTTTTTTTTTGCTTTAACACCCCTAACCCTCCTTGCCCACTGTTATTACAGAGGAAAGATGAAAATATTTAGTTTGGACCAAAATCCATTCCAAAAGTAGTTCTAAGTTCAAATTGTGTTTCAGCCTGAAAGTTGCAAACTTTGATTGTTTTCTCCAAAATGTGGGAGAGTATGAATGGCAGAGACCAGTTCTGTTTGTGGTGACGGTCGGGTCACATACAGTCCATGTGAGATTCTAGCATGACGTTGAGGGAGTTCTCTGAGGTGGGCCAGCCTTTAGATGCCGATGGCATAGCGTCTGTGGAAAGCATAGACTGGTGGTTGGGATTACTGTTCTCTAGTTCATCCAGCTTCTCAGTGTTGTCCTCCCAGTTTATGTGAAAGCGCGTTACTCTAGGATTTGATGCCAGTATGTTCCTTTGAAGCTGGAAACAACAAATAGAAAAAAAATAACCTCGTAAAATACAAGTACAATTGTATCAGCTTATGCCAGGGTCTACATAAAGAAACCTTCCTACTTGAGTGGTATTGTGCTGGTAAATGTCTTCTAGAGGCTGGAGCTGAGTGGTGGCTTCTAGTGATAACGTGTTCTCTGAGCATGGTCGGGCGCTAACAGAGTGACTTCAGAGTGCTCGAATAATATGGGCAAGTTACCGCGTCAGCATGTCTTGATGCTGTTTGACAGCCAAAACACATGCAGGGATTGCCGCGGGGACTCAAACATATTTTTCGAGCACACTAAAGACACTCTGCTAGCACAAGAGCATGCTCAGATAACATGCTATCCCAGCACGTTCGCTTATCACTAATGGCTTCTTAACAGGTAGAGACATACAACAATATTACAGAAACCAAATAGAAGCATCACATCCCATCTCAATGTACAGAAAGCCCCCTAAACTGCACAATTGTCTTTAAGTTGTGCATGTTTTAATATATAAATGTAACCTTTTTCCTGCTATAGCGTATAGTTTTAGCACCTGTCAAATACCTAATAAATTGCTGTATTTTTCACCCCATAAAATAACAAAATGATAAAAGGCCCGTGGAGCCCATGCTCACGTTTCCTTATATTGCAGACTGTGCTGATTTTATGTCTGGAGAGCCTAAATTAATAACATGACTATACTCTGATGTTCACGTGCATTGACAACCCTGTCATTGCGTTATTTAATGGAACATTATGGTCTGTAAAGCTTGTTACTATTTCTTTAGACACCGATAAGTAAAATCAAAGGTTTCATATAATGTGTCAATCAATGGACCAGTGGGGATTTTGGCTGACTTGCCAAGGTCTGAACAGCAACAGTACAAGAAAAGAGTTCTGCTACTTTATCCACTTTTTATGTTATGAGAAATGGAGCTGTAATAGTTTGCAATAATGAAATTAACTTTTCCCATCTTTGGTGACATTTTTAATTTAATGAATAATTTAATAAATAAAATATAAAAAATGAGTAACAAATTTCATTTTTATTGCATAAATCCAAAGTACACATGAAAATATATTCTAATCAGAGATGGGTGACAATTACTACTTGGAATATTCTATGTAGGTGGGAGACGTTCTGTCTCTAGCTTCCCCCTCACATTGAATCTTATCAGTAGTAACTCCCATCTCCTATCACAGTAAAGGGAAAGTCTGTCTTCACTGAATACAGATTACATGTGAATTGAGAATTTTAAAAATAAATGATCAGTCCAGGAGGAGAAAGAAGCATATCTCACTGAAAAGATATTACAAAGTTTCTTATTTTTAGGTGTACTATTGATTTATTAAGTACAAATTAAAACTTTAAAAAAAAAATGATTTATCATACCGCCGAACAAAACGCAATCAAAAAGACAAATGTAAATATAGTATCAAACGTCATCCTGTCACTCAAAAACAAGCCAAAATGAATGAGTTAAGAAGCTGGCATCTGGGAAGCGTATATGGACAGAACCGTCCAAATTTAGAGCATGCAGCTGTGCACCATAGGGCTTCAGAGAAGACACCTCCAGGGTCACTGGTATAGGGAGGGGAGACAGTGCTGATAGCAGTGGGTATATAACCTCTGGAGTAGTATAGCGCAAGTGACGTCCTGGTCTGTGGTCTGGCTGCCCATGTGGAAGACGGTTCTGTCCATATATGCTTCCCAGACGCCAGCTTCTTAACTCATTCACAGGCTATCCAGACTCTCTACTTTGTCCTCTTTGGCTGGCATTTAAAGGATTTATCTGTTTCAGTAAACAAAATTGTTCTGATGAAGGTCCTATAGTGGACCGAAAACATTTAACCCTTTCTGTCTGGATGCACGAAATAAAAAGTATCTGAATATTTCACACTGAGTGCCAAGATTTTTGTCATTTTGATTTGATGGGTTAGACACCCGACTTGAGCACCAATAACCGAGCTATTCCTGAGGGCCGTGCCCTCAAGCCGTCATACAACAGTGAAAAATAAAAAAGCTATAGCTCTCAGAATATAGCGATGTAAAAACAATTCTTGTTCTATAAAAGTATGTGTAAAAGCGAAATAACATTTAAAAAAAAAAGTGGTGTCACTAATTGTACTGACCTGAAGAATAATGCTACATTATCAATAGTACCGAATACAGAATGGCATAACACCACACAACCCCCCCCCCCCCCCCCCCGCCAAAAAAAAAAAATCCGGAATTGCTGGTTTTTGGTTATTCTGTCACCCAAAAGTTTAATTTGAAAGCAATGAAAAAATGTGTGGCCAAAAATGGTACCAATGAAAACAAACTCGTCCCACCAAAAAAAAAAGCCCTCACATGACTGTTGGTGGAAATATAGAAAAATTATAGCTCTCAAAATAAGAAAAAAAACGTTTTTTCAGTGTCTGAGAGCAGACTGTCTGTAATCACAACAACCCGAAGAATAAAGTAATCTGATCAATTGTACTGCATGAGGAACTGTGGGGGGGGGAAAAAAATCAATTCTTGCCCTGCTGTTGATTTTGTTCTGTTTCCCAAATCTCACAGTAAGGAATGGCGCACATTTGGTCTGCGCTCTACGCTGAGTGCTGACACTGAGGTTTCCGTGTAAATCTCTGAAATGTGATTCAGGCTAAGTCTCTGGGGTTCAAGATTCACAATAATGAGGCAGATGGAGACACTGGAGGTTGTCTGGTCTATGATCCGGCTATGTCGTCTTTTTATGCGTGCATAAAAATGCTGGCGGCCACAGTTTTGTGTATTTCTGAAAATAACACTGCTGAACAGTGGCCAGACAGAGTCCAGAGTAACTCTGCTGCCTCATTATAGTGAATGGATCCATCGGGGATTTCATCTGAATCACGTTATTTGGAGAATTAAATGGAACCCCCGATGTAAGTGCTCAGCGTAGAGCGCAGGATAAATGTATTCCCAATAAAAACTTCAACTCAATTCACAAAGAAAGCAAGTCGCCACTCAGATCTGTCAATAATAATATAGGGGGCTTCCACATTATTGGTTGTTCAAAGGCCCTTCTGAACCCAACAATGCGTCTAAACCACATTTAGTATCCACATCATTGGCATTTCTGTAGAGATGAGCCCACTTAATTTACAGGGACCATGTCTGCAGAATCAAGAGCTGGGCATAATGTACTGGGCACTACAATGTATGAGCACTACAACGGAAGATTTGCAATTTTCACTCAGCAACATCCACTGCTGCTTGTTTCTGGAAAACACCCATAGTGTAAAATTGTCAGTACACCTGTGGATAAATTCCCAAAGGGGGTGTAATTTCCAAAATGGAGTCACTTAACGGCTCTGTATATGGAATTCGCAAACTATTCTAGGAAAATCTGCTCTCCATGAGGAAAATAGGGCTTTGTCGTTCCCGAGTCTCGACGTATAGCTAAGCAGTACAGTACAGCCACGTTTAGCAGAAATTGTGACAAGTTTTGGTGGCATTTTTACCCATTTCCCCATGTGAAAATATAAAATCTGGGGCTAAAACTAAATGTGTTTAAAAATGTAATTATTTTTTCTTCACTGCCCAATGGTATACAATTCTGTGACACCTGTGTCAATATGATCACTGCACCACTTAGATGAATTCATTGAAAGGTGTAAAATGGGGTTACTTAAGGGGGGGGGGGGGTCCTGCTGTTCTGGCACCTCAGGGGCTCTCCCAGTGGGTCATGGCACCTGCAAACCATAACAGTAAAATCTGCATTATAACATCCTGCTTCTTCCCTTCTGATCTTTCCACTGTGCATGAAGAGTAGTTGCTAATTTCATATGGGATATTGGCACAATCAGGAGAAATTGCCCAACAAACTGTAAGGTCTATTTTTTCCTATTAACCCTTCGAAATATTTGTTTTCTTTACTGCCCAATAGCATAAGGCTACATTTCCACAATGAGCTTTTGATGCATTTTTGAGGTTGCAGATTTTCTGCATTTGGTTACTTTTGTTTTTGTGCGTATTTTTGACAGGCATTTTTATCATGTTTTTTGCCTCTGTTTGGTGTGTCATGCTTAAAATAAAGCTGCCTGGTTTTTGATGCTTCCTGCTTTGTGCTTTGACAAAACTTTATTGCTATGCTTAAGTGTGGATTACATGCAATTTTTTATGCATTCTCACTGCAGAAATGCTCTAAAAAGGTATGTTTTTTTTTTTTTTTTTTTTGCTGTGGAGTTTCAGCATCTAATGTAAGTCTTCAGAGAAAATCCACACAGAAAACTCAGCATACCAGCAAGAGTGATTGACATGCTGCGGATTTGAAAAAATGCACCACAGGCGAGTTTACAAAGCATTAAAAATAAACAAATTGGGCATGAGATTTCTCTGAATCACATCCGCTTTGCTAGAACTGGAAGACGCTGCAAAAACGCGCCAAAAGCTCATTGTTGGAATGTAAAATGCTGTGAGGCACATGTGGTGTCAACATGCTCACTGCACGTCTCGATTTATTCATTGGGGGGTGTAGTTTGAAAAATGGGGTCATTTAGGGAGGTGTTCTGACCTGGCACATCAGGGGCTCTGCCAATCTGACAGCGGCATTTAATACGCGCTGGCTGACAGGGGGTGGGGTGCATCATTCCATGTGCCCAGCATCTAATGGCGGGGCGTCGATGAGTTGTCTTGACAACTAGGGGTCTGCTGAACAGCTCCGTGCGTGTCACGATGATTCTCCTGTGACAGCCAGCATTTACCTTGCCCTTCTAGGAGGCCATGATTTTCAGTATACATAGCAGTGTTGATGCACGTATAGTACAAGCGGTCAGACAACTGCAGGTTCAAGTCCCCTAAGGAGGCCACTAAATACCAGAAAAAAGTGGAAAAAAAAAAAAAATACAAAAGGTTCAAATCACTGCCCTTTTGACTCTTTAAAAATAAAAAAAAAACATTTGGTATTGCCACATTCAGAAGAGTCCGATCTATCGAAATCTAAAATAAATTAATTTGATTGCTAAACTGTGTATCAAAAAAATGAAAGGCCAGAATTATGGGGGGTTTTGGCCGCTGCAACATTGCAATAAAATACAAGACGAGACAATGAAAACATCGTATCGACCCCAAAAGGTATCCATAAAAACATCAGTTCAGGGCGCAAAAAAAATAAACCCTCACACAGCTCCATATCCCAAAAATATAAAATGGTAACAGATCTCGAAAAATGGCGACAAAAGCAAACATTTTATCTCTTACAACTTAAATATAAAAAAAAATATGCTTGTTATCTGCGTAATTGTACTGATCTGTATAATCATGTTGCCAGGTGTTACTGTATAGTGAACATGGTAAAATTGTGGAATTGAACTTTTTTTGAAATTTCAACTCGCTTGGAATTTTTTTCCCACTTTCCAGTACTACTTGTGATGAAATGCCTTATGACATTCAAAAGTACAACTCGTCATAGACAAAAAAATAAGCCCTCATACATCTATGTGGAAGGAAAATTCAAAATGTTATGGCTCTTAAAACCAAAAACCCAATCATGAAGGGGTTAAAACTGTGGCCTATAGCTTTTGTTTCACTGTCTATTGCGCTGCAAAGTGAGGTAAATAAGAATTCATCAGTGAGCTTGTTCTAACCATTTAAAAGGAGAATTTGTAATTCTTATCTGATCTTGTCTAAGCTGATTTATGACCTCAGTCCACTTCAAAGTAGAATGGTTTTTCTCCAAAAATAGCTTGTAAAACTCAAATGGCTCAACAGTTTTAATGAAACCTAATTGCAAAAATTACTTATTTTTATCCAAAAAAGGGGCCCCAAAAGGTGTTGACAACCCATGAATTTTGTTTTCCAGATTAACATTGCTACAGGAGAGCATTGATATCTGGAATACAGGGGAGCCTGTGTAGAGACAGCTGGGCACTTTGTTGCATCAGCCCAAATCCTGCTGCTGGGGCTATTACTGTGTGTAATGAGCAAACAGCCCATCAGTACGCTGAAAGATCATTCTTACTAAAGGTAGTGTCACACTTAGCGATGCACCAGCGATCCCAACCAGCGATATGACGCAGTCAGGATCGCTGGTGCGTCGCTAGTGAGCTGCCACACAGGCAGATCTCACCAGCGACATAACAGCGGTCGGGGGTCGCTACTTACCTGTCAGACGAGGCGATCCTGACGTCCTCCCGCCCGCGTCCACGCGTCGCTCTTCTCCACAGCAGGAAGCTGACGACGAGAAACGGCCCAGGCTGTTCTCGCGCGATCAGCGATAACCAGCGGGGGAGCCGGTTGGAGGTAAGTATCAGACATAGTGATATCACTAGCAATATCGCTGCTGCGTCACAAAACCAGTGACGTTACAGCGATATTGCTAGCGATATCGCTTAGTGTGACAGGCCTTTTATGCACATATGTAGATGGGTGACAATGGAAAAACCCCTGCACAGAACAGATTGCTATGGATAGTGAACTTTGCCCCAACAGAACCATCATGTCAGAGTGGAGCTGTCAATCACGCTGGTGAGTTGTGGCAGGCGAGGGCGACATGGCATCATGAAGATCACGGTGTGTGATATGCTTCTAATGACTGCAGATTGGTTTGCATTGTGAGCTCCTGCAAAGTGATTAGAAGTCATATGTGACCTGCATGCGACTTGTCTGGAATGTGAGTCACTTTATAGCTAAGCTGCAGCTCGAATACAGTTGAGTAGCTGTAACTTACACAAATGTGTTAGATATGTCAAGTGTCTATGACCTGCTGGCATATGACACACTTAGTTGTGTAGCCCCAGCCTTAGAGGGGTCTCTCATTACTTGACGTACTGCTTCTCCTTTACTTATACGGCCTATACTTGCCTACAGTGCCGTTTCAGCGATGGTGGCACTGGGTCTCCCATGACTGTCACATGAACCTTGCTACTAATGAGCCGCTTCACTTTCACTTCCTTATTATTATTATTATTATTATACATTTATATGGCGCCATTTATTCCATGGCGCTTTACATGTGAGAAGGGGAAATACAGACAAGTGGAATAAACAAGGGACACACGTACAGAAGGAGAGAGGACCCTCTCCGCGAGGGCTCACGGTCTACAGGGATGGGCGAGGATACAGTAGGAGAGGGAAGAGCAGGTCATGCTGTGGTTCAGTTGACCGAGGATCATTGCAGGCTGTAGGCTTGTCGGAACAGGTGGGTCTTCAGGTTCTTCTGACATCAGGAGAAAGTGAGAGCAGCAGCAGTTCTTCCTCTGGATGTCAGTTTCCCATGAAGGAAGTGCAAGTGAAGCGGCTGATTGGCTGCAGGGCTCAAATGAAAAAAGCACTGTCACGGGACACCCAACACCAACATTGCTGGAATGCCACTGGTAATGCAAGAGAGAGTACAGGCTATTTTTATTTTACATAGGGTAATATAGTAAATGAGAAGCGGTACTCTGAGTAATGGACACCCCCTTTAACATTACAGTACATCCAGTAATTGGGAGCCAGGCCAGGTAAGTTGTTAGTGGGGTCATAAGTGTTTTTACATATATGGATAATCCTGGATAAACTGTAACTTACCTTGGAAAAGTTTGGTTTTACAGGTGGATTTTCCCTTAACTCTGTTTCAGTATATTCATTATTCACATAGTATCCAACTCTGATAAACTCCTGTCCCCTGTATGTACAGGTAATTAACACAACTGTGACACCAACTGCATCTGCATCCGGAATAAGTCCAGGATTTGCGGCATCCGCCTGACAAAACAAAAAAAGCAATAATGTTTGTTTAGTCCTAAATCATTTGGTGAACAACCACCAGCTAATAGATGCCATGTGGCAGATTTCCCACTAAGCCCAAGCTACATGTTCCAAAGCTGTTACAGCCTAACTGTGCGCCAAAGAGTGACGCTTATTGGCGACTGGCTGTTCTCTGATGATAGAGGCCATTAACAGTGAAACACACAAATCTGAATTATTACTCCTGAAAAAAGGAAGGAAAATGGTGTATAGCAGTGTGTGCTTCCATCTAGCCACATAGAAAGTAACTGTAAGCAGCCAGTATAAGTACTGCCACAATTGCAGCCTTATAGTGGGATCCAGGGCTGTGGAGTCGGTAAGCCAAACCTCTGACTCCTCAATATCCCTGACCCCACAGCACTGGTCACTACTGAGCATGTGCATAAAGTGCAGATTCATTGCAACTAAAAGCCGAGATCCTTAGATCAGAAACAGAACAGACATTTATAGGAGATTTCAGAACTTTCAGAAATTATGAAAACATTTACAGCACATACTGCATTGTACTACTGTAGCTAATTTATTATATACACTGCTCAAAAAAATAAGGGAACACTAAAATACCACATCCTAGATATCTCTGAATGAAATATTCCGGTTGCAAATTTTTATTCGTTGCATATTGGAATCTTTTCAGAATAAAACATAATTATCAATATAAATCAAAATGAATATCCCATGGAGGTCTGGATTTGGAATGATACTTAAAATCAAAGTGGAAAATCAAATTACAGGCTGATCCAACTTCAGTGGAAATGCCTCATGACAAGGAAGAGATGCTCAGTATTGTGTGTGGCCTCCACGTGCCTGTATGACCTCCCTACTGTACAACACCTGAGCATGCTCCTGATGAGGCGGTGGATAGTCTGTGGGATCGCCTCCCAGACCTGGACTAAAGCATCCGCCAACTCCTTGACAGTGTATGGTGCAACATGATGTTGGTGGATGGAGTAAAGGCCCCGTCACACATAACGACTCACCAGCGATCCCGACAACGATATCAACTTGTCAGAATCGCTGATGAGTCGCTACATGATCGCTGGTGAGCTGTCAAATGGACAGCTTCACCAGCGATCAGCACAGCGATGCCGAGCACGCGGCGTCGCTGTGTTCGTTAGTTACCAGCGTGCTGATGCAGGGAGCTAGTAACTAACGTACACATCGGGTATCTAAGGGACGTGCGTCCCTTAGATACCCGATGTGTACGTTAGTTACCAGCTCCCTGCATCAGCGCGCTGGTAACTAACGTACGCATCGGGTTTCTAAGGGACGCACGTCCCTTGGATCCCCGATGTGTACGTTAGTTACCAGCTGATCGCTGGTCTCCCGCCTGTCACACGCAGCGATGCGTGCTGGCCAGCGGGAGACCAGCGACCAAAGAAATGTCCAGGGCTTTCCAAGAGCGATCCGTGATACCGGCAGGGGGGCTGGTCGCTGATCGCTGTCACGATCGATGTTGTGTCACAAAACTTGTGATTCAGCAGCAATCTCACTTTCGAGATCGCTGTGTGTGACGGGGCCCTAAGACATGATGTCCCAGATATGCTCAATCGTATTCGGGTCTGAGGAACGGGCGGGCCAGTCCATAGCTTCAATGCCTTCATCTTGCAGGAACTGCTGACACACTCCAGCCACATGAAGTCTGGCATTGTCCTGCATTAGGAGGAACCCAGGGCCAACCGCACCGACATATGGTCTCACAAGGGGTCTGGGGATCTCATCTCAGTACCTAATGGCAGTAAGTCTACCTCTGGAGAGCACATGGAGGGCTGTGCGGCCCTCCAAAGAAATGCCACCCCACAACATTACTGACTCACTACCAAACCGGTCATGCAGCAGGATGTTGCAGGCAGCAGACCGCTCTCCACTTCGTCTCCAGACTGTCACATGTGCGCAGTGTGAACCTGCTTCTTTCATCTGTGAAGAGCACAGGGCGCCAGTGGCGAATTTGACAATCTTGATGTTCTGTGGCAAATGCCAAGCGTCCTGCATGGTGTTGGGCTGTGAGCACAACCCCCATCTGTGGACGTCAGGGCCTTCAGACCATCCTCATGGAGTCGGTTTCTAACAGTTTGTGCAGACACATGTACATTTGTGGCCCTCTGGAGGTCATTTTGCAGGGCTCTGGCAGTGCTCCTCCTGTTCCTCCTAGCACAAAGGCGGAGGTTGCCCTCCTACGGCCCCCTCCACGTCTCCTGGTGTACTGGCCTGTCTCCTGGTAGCACCTCTGGACACTACGCTGACACACAGCAAACCTTCTTGCCACAGCTTGCATTGATGTGCCATCCTGGATGAGTTGCAATACCTGAGCCACTTGTGTGGGTTGTAGAGTCCATCTCATGCCACCACGCGTGTGAAAGCACAACCAATATTCAAAAGTGACCAAAACAGCCAGAAAGCATTGGTACTGAGATGTGGTCTATGGTCCTCACCTGCAGAACCACTCCTTTATTGAGGGTGTCTTGATAATTGCCAATTTTCATCTGTTGTCTACTCCATTTGCACAAAAGCATGTGAAATTGATTGTCAATCAGTGTTGCTTCCTAAGTGGACAGTATGATTTCACAGAAGTTTGATTTACTTGGAGTTATATTCTGTTGTTTAAGTGTTCCCTTTATTTTTCTGAGCAGTGTATTTTAGGCGTCAGTTGATCTATTTTATTCAGACTCCACTGTTGTCCCAATCTTGGCTTCATTTATTCAATCCACTTCTTTAAGAATACCAATTTTATGCTGTAGCTACACACCACTTGTCCTACATCATAAAATGGTGATGCAGCTTACTGTTACATTGTAGGTGTATGGCTATGATAGGGTGTGATTGGGTTGTGATTTGTATGTGATTAAGGATTTGCAACACACAACAGAAGTTTAAATAATTTACTGACCTGTTCTAAATAACAAATACAGCTTAAAGCACCACTCCAGCATTTTGTTCTGTTTTCGTGCTGGAGAGGTGCCACTAATGTAAGTTCCCTGCCCCTAGTATTACACTCACCAGCCACCATTTTCAGCTCTTTCCAGTGCTGCTCCGTTCATCTTCTGCTGGTTGTGGCCTGCCAGATAGCTGGGTGAGGTGGAAGTCACTACTCAATGTCACTGAGAGCCAGAACAAGGGCTTACCTTTGACTTTGATTACGATATGGTGGCACGGGACTGGAGAAGCGCTGGGTACAGCTGAAGACTGCGGCTGGTAAGTGTAATAGCTGGGTCAGGGAACTTAGATTAATTGCACCACACCAGAGCTGAAGCCTGGTGCCCACACTGAGAGCCTTGCTGCAAATAAAATGTGGACCCCTGGGTGTTTATCCTCTTTGGGTGGTCTGAAAAAGGTTAAAGAAGCCCTCCTCCCATCAAAATTTTTATCCTATTAAAGGGAATCTGTCACCCTATCAGCTGCGGCCACCGCCATCAGGGGCTTATCTACAGCATTCTGAAATGCTGTAGATAAGACCCCGATGTAACCTGAAAGGTAAGAAAAATGAGTTAGATTATACTCACCTAGGGGCGGTCCGGGTTCGGAGGGAGTCGCGGTCCAGTCCGGCGCCTCCCATCTTGCAGCGATTATGTCCTCTTCATTCCTGCCAGTCGAGGCTCCGGCGCAGAGTACTGCAGTGCGCAGGCGCTGGACCTCTTCTGGCGCCCCTGGGTGAGTATAATATAACTCATTTTTATTACGTTTCAGGATACATCAGGGGATTATCTACAGCATTACAGAATACTATAGATAAGCTCCTGATGGCGGTGGCCGCAGCTGATAGGCAAAAAATAGGATGACAGATTCCCTTTAATATATTGCAGTCATCATATTGTATAGCACTGTCTACTTGCAACTGCTCATTTTGCAAAACTACAATGATGATCTTGTTTTATAGTTTGGGGGTTAATAGAGAGAAGATTTCTGTATTTAATCCATGTAGTCTCACCTGAAATACAAACATGTGCCGTCCAGCGGGTACAGGGCCTACTAACACAGAGTCCAGCACTTGGTCGTATTCTTCACTTTCAGCAGATCCCACATATATTATTTTCCATTCCAAATCTAAAGAAGACAGTCACATGGTAAGAAAGTTAAACATTGCATATAAATATGGTTGTAAGAAAAATGTTGCATCTGGATTAACTTCAATAATTCTATATGTGGTTTTTGATTTTTTTTTGTTTTTTAACACTATTATAGGGGTTTTATAGATCAATAGAATGTGGGTCCCAACCTGCTTATTCCTTACTACAGGACTGTAGTGAGAAGCATATTAAATGGATGTTGTGCAGACTGATAACTGGGCACAGCTGGTGGCACACGGAGTCAGGGAGCTGAGGTCTGTTTTCTGTGCTTGTTAGAACATACTGTGTATTTATACTGTTTTTGTTTTTTTTTTTATATATATAAATCATGTGTAATGTGTGTGTAATTATGCATACAGATTTATAATTCCCACATGGTTATACCCCAGTATGCGATCTAATGACCGGGCACAGCAGGGGCAGGGAGCTCTCTGTGGTCAGACCACACTGTATACATGTATCAGTCACACATACACCCCCACATTGAGCTTTATATATTAGATGTATGTATGTCCGGGATTGGCATCCGCACTGTCGCAGCTACAGCCACAAAATTTGGCACAGTCACACGTCTGGACCCAGAGAGCGTCATAGGCTATGTTGTGAGGCGAAATTTTAACCCCGCGTGTTCTAACTCACCAAACAATTTTGCCCCTATCTACATAATGGGGGGGGGGGGGAAGTGAAAGGAAAAGTGTTGGAGGCAAATTGACAGCTGCCAGATGTGAACAAGGGGGACTTAAAGAATGAGAGCAATGGCACGAAAGAGTATATACCTTACAGTTGCTAAGGTGGGGCCCTGACATGGGATACTCGCCACACACTACCACGTGCTTCAACACATATACCACCCTCAGCACACATTTCACCACACATACACCAACCTCGCCACATAAAAGTCGAAACACAAAAGTCGCCACTCAAAACTGTTCACGCTGTCCCAGAGCTGTTTAACAGATGAAAAATGAGCTGTGATTGGTTGCTATCAGCAACAGTTTTCTTTGTAAACAGTTGTGGTAAGGCTGGGTTCACACGTAGCGGAACTCTCACGGAAATTGCCGCGAGAGTTCCGGAATTCCATTCCGCAGAAAAATCGCATTTTAAATTCCCGTGATTTTCCCGTGGAAAAACTAGCATTTTGCAAGCGTAATTAGCTTGCAGAATTGCTAGCGTTTTCCAAGCGATCTGTAGCATCGCTTGGAGAACTGATTGACAGGTTGGTCACACTCGTCAAACATAGTGTTTAACCAGTGTGACCAACTTTTTACTATTGAGGCTGCCTATGCGGCATCAATAGTAAAAGATAGAATGTAAATAATAAAATAAAAAATATTGTTATTCTCACCTTCCAACGTCCCGCGCTGCCTTCCCGCCTCTCTCCACTCTCCCGGTCCCAGTAATCCGCGTAATTACCGCAATGACGTCTGTTCTCGCGGGATCGCGACAACGTTGCGCGAATGACCGCGAGACTTCGCGATCCCGCGAGAACGGACGTCATCGCTCGCAAAGGATTACTGGGACCGGGAGCGTGGAGTAAGGCGGGAAGGCAGCGCGGGACGTCGGAAGGTGAGAATTACAATATTTATTATTTTAAATTCTATTTTTTATGGGGATATGGTACCCAAAGCCCGGAGGACAGTCTCCTCTCCTCCGGACCGTGGGTACCAACTGCAAATGTTCTTACTTTTCGCATGGTGTGCACAGCCACATGCGGAAAGTAAGCAGAACAATGCAATCCTATGGGTGCGGGATCGCCGCGATTCCGCTAAATTTAATAAGCATGCTGCGTTTTTTACCGCAAAGCAATTCCGCCGTGGTAAAAACCGCAGCATTAGCACATCATTGCAGAATCCCATAGGAATGCATGGGATGCTTATTTTTCTCGGCAAAACCGCCGCGGAAACGCGAAAAAAACGCTACGTGTTAACCCAGCCTTACTGAGGCCTATTATCATTTCTATGGTGTTATCATCCTTCTGTAAAGCTGGAAATAACACAATTTATTACCGTGCCAACACAGACCACCCTCTGACACAGACTGCAGGGGGAGCCCAGTATCACATAGGATAGGATTAGACACATGGCTCAGCAGTCAGTAACAGGATAGGATTAGATACACGGCTCAGCAGTCAGTATCACACAGGATAGGATTAGATACATGGCAGACAGTATCACACAGGATAGGGTTAGATACACAGCTCAGCAGTCAGTATCACACAGGATAGGATTAGATACACGGCTCAGCAGTCAGTATCACACAGGATAGGATTAGATACACGGCTCAGCAGTCAGCATCACACAGGATAGGGTTAGATACACGGCTCAGCAGTCAGCATCACACAGGATAGGGTTAGATGCACGGCTCAGCAGACAGTATCACACAGGATAGGATTAGATACACGGCTCAGCAGTCAGTATCACACAGGATAGGATTAGATACACTGCTCAGCAGTCAGTATCACACAGGATAGGATTAGATACACGGCTCAGCAGTCAGTATCACACAGGATAGGATTAGATACACGGCTCAGCAGTCAGTATCACACAGGATAGGATTAGATACACGGCTCAGCAGTCAGTATCACACAGGATAGGATTAGATACACGGCTCAGCAGTCAGTATCACACAGGATAGGATTAGATACACGGCTCAGCAGTCAGTATCACACAGGATAGGATTAGATACACGGCTCAGCAGTCAGTATCACACAGGATAGGATTAGATACACGGCTCAGCAGTCAGTATCACACAGGATAGGATTAGATACACGGCTCAGCAGTCAGTATCACACAGGATAGGATTAGATACACGGCTCAGCAGTCAGTATCACACCGGATAGGATTAGATACACGGCTCAGCAGTCAGTATCACACCGGATAGGATTAGATACACGGCTCAGCAGTCAGTATCACACAGGATAGGATTAGATACACGGCTCAGCAGTCAGTATCACACAGGATAGGATTAGATACACGGCTCAGCAGTCAGTATCACACAGGATAGGATTAGATACACGGCTCAGCAGACAGTATCACACAGGATAGGATTAGATACACGGCTCAGCAGACAGTATCACACAGGATAGGATTAGATACACGGCTCAGCAGTCAGTATCACACAGGATAGGATTAGATACACGGCTCAGCAGACAGTATCACACAGGATAGGATTAGATACACGGCTCAGCAGTCAGTATCACACAGGATAGGATTAGATACACGGCTCAGCAGTCAGTATCACACAGGATAGGATTAGATACACGGCTCAGCAGTCAGTATCACACAGGATAGGATTAGATACACGGCTCAGCAGTCAGTATCACACAGGATAGGATTAGATACACGGCTCAGCAGTCAGTATCACACAGGATAGGATTAGATACACGGCTCAGCAGTCAGTATCACACAGGATAGGATTAGATACACGGCTCAGCAGTCAGTATCACAGGATAGGATTAGATACACGGCTCAGCAGTATCACACAGGATAGGATTAGATACACGGCTCAGCAGTATCACACAGGATAGGATTAGATACACGGCTCAGCAGTCAGTATCACACAGGATAGGATTAGATACACGGCTCAGCAGTCAGTATCACACAGGATAGGATTAGATACACGGCTCAGCAGTCAGTATCACACAGGATAGGATTAGATACACGGCTCAGCAGTCAGTATCACAGGACAGGATTAGATACACGGCTCAGCAGTATCACACAGGATAGGATTAGATACACGGCTCAGCAGTATCACACAGGATAGGATTAGATACACGGCTCAGCAGTATCACACAGGATAGGATTAGATACACGGCTCAGCAGTCAGTATCACACAGGATAGGATTAGATACACGGCTCAGCAGTCAGTATCACACAGGATAGGATTAGATACACGGCTCAGCAGTCAGTATCACACAGGATAGGATTAGATACACGGCTCAGCAGTCAGTATCACACAGGATAGGATTAGATACACGGCTCAGCAGTCAGTATCACACAGGATAGGATTAGATACACGGCTCAGCAGTCAGTATCACACAGGATAGGATTAGATACACGGCTCAGCAGTCAGTATCACACAGGATAGGATTAGATACACGGCTCAGCAGTCAGTATCACACAGGATAGGATTAGATACACGGCTCAGCAGTCAGTATCACACAGGATAGGATTAGATACACGGCTCAGCAGTCAGTATCACACAGGATAGGATTAGATACACGGCTCAGCAGACAGTATCACACAATATAGGATTAGATACACGGCTCAGCAGTCAGTATCACACAGGATAGGATTAGATACACGGCTCAGCAGTCAGTATCACACAGGATAGGATTAGATACACGGCTCAGCAGTCAGTATCACACAGGATAGGATTAGATACACGGCTCAGCAGTCAGTATCACACAGGATAGGATTAGATACACGGCTCAGCAGACAGTATCACACAATATAGGATTAGATACACGGCTCAGCAGTCAGTATCACACAGGATAGGATTAGATACACGGCTCAGCAGTCAGTATCACACAGGATAGGATTAGATACACGGCTCAGCACACAGTATCACACAGGATAGGATTAGATACACGGCTCAGCACACAGTATCACACAGGATAGGATTAGATACACGGCTCAGCAGTCAGTATCACACAGGATAGGATTAGATACACGGCTCAGCAGTCAGTATCACAGAGGATAGGATTAGATACACGGCTCAGCAGTCAGTAACACACAGGATAGGATTAGATACACGGCTCAGCAGTCAGTATCACACAGGATAGGATTAGATACACGGCTCAGCAGTCAGTATCACACAGGATAGGATTAGATACACGGCTCAGCAGTCAGTAACACACAGGATAGGATTAGATACACGGCTCAGCAGTCAGTATCACACAGGATAGGATTAGATACACGGCTCAGCAGACAGTATCACACAGGATAGGATTAGATACACGGCTCAGCAGTCAGTATCACACAGGATAGGATTAGATACACGGCTCAGCAGTCAGTAACACACAGGATAGGATTAGACACACGGCTCAGCACACAGTAACACACAGGATAGGATTAGACACACGGCTCAGCAGTCAGTATCACACAGGATAGGATTAGACACACGGCTCAGCAGTCAGTATCACACAGGATAGGATTAGACACACGGCTCAGCAGTCAGTATCACACAGGATAGAATTAGATACACGGCTCAGCAGTCAGTATCACACAGGATAGGATTAGATACACGGCTCAGCAGTCAGTATCACACAGGATAGGATTAGATACACGGCTCAGCAGTCAGTATCACACAGGATAGGATTAGATACACGGCTCAGCACACAGTAACACACAGGATAGGATTAGATACACGGCTCAGCAGTCAGTATCACACAGAATAGGATTAGATACACGGCTCAGCAGACAGTATCACACAGGATAGGATTAGATGCACGGTTTTTATCCACAATATTATTATAATTTGCGATAACTCCCCACAGTTGGTTACTCTGCCCAGGCGACGCCGGGCTCTCAGCTAGTGTGTATATATAATGTGTGAGCTCTGTATTCCCACACTCCTGACCGGGCACAGCAGGGGCAGGGAGCTCTTCCTGTGTATGCCGCTGTCTCACATCATGGCTGCCACCATGGCACCTCGTCACAGCTGAAACTTTGCCCGTGCTGCCCGCATTCCCATGCACACAGGTTGGCATGACAGGGCCGTGTAACCCCTCGCGTGCCGGCACACTCACCTTCCGAGAGGTCCTCTATGCATTCAAAGGTGATTTCAAACTGGAAAGGGTTATAGAAGGGCGAGGGGTTGTCCAGCACCACTACGTTGTTCACCTGGACCTTTGCCATATCTCGGGGCCGGCCCTGGCAGCGCTCCCGCAGACACTGGTGTGCAGCAGCCCGCACTCGTGCTCACTCCATGGACTCGGCACAATTTCCTAGTTTTCCCTGCTCACTTCACTCCGGCACATTCTGCTGTGTTGCTATCACAGCCTGGGCGCGCATTGGCTGCTGCCGAGCCCTCCCCTGACGCTAAAAGCTGCACGAAGGGAAAAGACGGGCTCCTCGCGAGCGCTGGAGCTGGGAATGTTTCTCTGCGGCGCCCCCTGGCGGCCCACCACACGCAGCCGTCGGAAGCACTGCTGGCACTGTCCTCGCCATTAGCTGCTGTCTGGCTGCAGTGCATGGCCTCCGGGCTGCCAGCTCCTCCTGTCCTATGGAAAGTGACTGGCCATGTCAGTGCTCGCTGCCACCATGCTCCTCACATCCAGGTTTCGTTACTTTAATGAGGGACGCCTTAGGCTATGTGCACACGCTGCGGTTTTGGCCGCCTGGGACCTGCAGCAGTTCTGCAGAAAATGTACAGTAACATGTAAGTCTATGTGATTTACAATCTGCTGTGCACATGCTGCGGATTTTTAACTGCGGAAGAGCTGCGGTTTTGAATCTGCAGAAGGCCATGTGCACACGTTGCAGATTCTGCTGCGGGTCCACAGCGTTTCAGGCTCTGCAGCAGTTTCTGCTGCGTTGCACAGTACCATTGTTTTCAAAAACGCAGTGCACATGCTGTGGATTTTTCCGCGGGTTACACTCTGCAGCATGTCAATTCTTTGTGCGGATTCCGCTGCATTCTCACACCACCTCCATTGTACAGGTGTGAAACCGCAGGTATTTTGACCTGCGGATTTTTCAAAATCCATGCTGAAAAATCCGCAGCACTTCTAACTACGTGTGCACATCGCCGAAAGAAATGCCATGTCATTCTTTTCTGCGGATTCTGCTGCGGTTTACCATCTCCTCCATTGTAGGGGTGATAAACCGCAGACCAATCCACGGCGTGTGCACATAGCCTTAGAAGCTGTGAGGAGTCCGCTGGAGGGGAAATGCCCAAATCTGCAGTTATTTAGTAATCTGCTCGATCCATGGTGCCTTATTAACTCTGTTTACCTTTCTCACTGATCCCCACACCTAAGCAGTCACTCATCCATGATTACATGAAGCGACACGCCGGCCCCATCATCCAGGGCGAGTCCCGGGATTTATGGAGGAGCCTATTATCTGTCTCTAATCTCCCATGCCACTATATGCATGCAGCCGCGTCTCCTGCCTATCGTAACCGCGCATGGCACCATTGTCCAGTGCTGCCATCCTCGTAATGCTGGGCCTGCAGGATACTGTGCAAAATAAAATACTGCCTGCAAAGAAATGCCCACTAGTTACATCTGTGAGAGGCAGAATCTAAAAATAAAAAACAGAAAATGACACTGTGTGTTTTTCACATAATTAATTTGCCTTTTATTGCATGAAATAAGGATTTGATGCAATACAAAAACCGGACTTAATATTTTGTACAGAAACCTTTGGTTGCAGTTACAGAGGTCCGATGTTTCCTGCAGTTCTTGACTAAGTTTGCACACACTGCAGCAGGGATTTTGGCCCGCTCCTCCATGCAGATCTTCTCCAGATCGTTCAGGTTTCGGGGCTGTCGCTGGGCATCAATGAGTTTCAGCTCCCTCTAAAGATTTTCTATTGGGTTCAGGTCTGGAGACTGGCTAGGCCACACTATGTTGATATCTACCCCACAGGGGAAAATGTTTGACAGCCAACACACTTAGTGTATGGGCATTCCAAGTCTAGGAGACCCGCTCCTTTAAGTTGGGCATAGTTTTTAATCAGGCCTTCCTCCACGTCGCATCATCCACCGCCACTCGATCACCAGCGTTAACGTGTTCCGTGCTACTACAGCCAGTGTAGAAATCCTAACAAGGGTGGGAGTTTTTGCTGGGCGTTAAATACTTGTTATGGAAAAGTTGAGGTGTACCCCACAGGGGAAATGTTTGACAGACAACACACTTAGTGTATGGGCATTACAAGTCTAGGAGACCCGCGCCTTTTTAATGGGACAGTTTTGGTTAAGAGGCTCTCCTACATGTTTCTTCCAAGGGGGATTGGGGTTATTGGGGTGCATATGACTTGGTAGCAGGGCAGGCCTTGCTGCCAATGCATTAGAAAACAGAATGGGAGTACAAAATGAATAATGTGAAGTGGATTTCCCAGTGGCCATCCAGTACGTGGCTTGAAAAGCTTATTGGGGTGCATGTAACTTTGGGCCAAGCTAGGCCTTCCATTCAATGCAACATTTTTTTTCTGGAAGCCCTCATGAACCTCTTGTGAAAAGAGTATTGGGTGCGTCGTAATTCTTGGCAGCCCATCCACTCACTGCATAGGCAATAACAGTTTAGGAGACCCATTATTTAATAATGGCCCCTTAAGAAGATTAACCCCTTAACCCCCCAAGGGTGGTTTCAAAATTCATGACCGGGCCAATTTTTACAATTCTGACCACTGTCTCTTTATGAGGTAATAACTCTGGAACGCTTCCATGGATCTTGGTGGTTCTGACAATGTTTTCTCGTGACATATTGTACTTCGTGATAGTGGTAACATTTCATTCATATAACTTGCGTTTATTTGTGAAAATAACGGAAATTTGGCGAAAATTTTGAAAATTTCGCAATTTTCCAACTTTGAATTTTTATGCCCTTGAATCACAGCGATACGGCACACAAAAAACTTAAGTAACATTTCCCACATGTTTACATCAGCACAATTTTGGAACCCAAATTTTTTTTTCTTAGGAAGTTATAAGGGTTAAAAGTTGACCAGCGATTTCTCATTTTTGCAACACCATTTTATTTTTACGTTTTTTTACGGACCACATAACATTTGAAGCCACTTTGAGGGGTCTGTATGATAGAAAATACCCAAAAGTGACACCATTCTAAAAACTGCACCCCTTAAGGTGCTCAAAACCACATTCAGGAAGTTTATTAACCCTTCATGTGCTTCACAGGAATTTTTTTAATATTTAAAAAAAATTAACATTTAACTTTTTTCCACAAAAAAAATACTTCAGGTTCAATTTTTTTTATTTTACCAAGGGTAACTGGAGAAATTGGACTGCAAAAGTTATTGTGCAGTTTGTCCTGAGTACGCTGATACCTGATATGTGGGGGGAACCACTGTTTCGGCGCATGGCAGAGCTCAGAAGGGAAGGAGCGCCGTTTGACTTTTTCAATGCAAAATTGGCTAGAATTCAGATCGGACGCCATGTCACGTTTGGAGAGCCCCTGATGTACCTAAACAGTGGAAACTCCCCACAAGTGACCCCATTTTGGAAACTAGACCCCCCCAAGGAACTTATCTAGATATGTGGTGAGAACTTTGAACCAACAAGGGCTTCACAGAAGTTTATAACGTACAGCGGTACAATTTTAAAAATCATAAGTTTTCCACAAAAATGATCTTTTCACCCCCAATTTTTGTTTTCCCAAGGGTAACAGGGCCCTAAAAGGTATTGTGCAATTTGTCCTGAGTGCGCTGATACCCCACATGTGGGGGTAAACCACTATTTGGGCGCATGGCAGAGCTCGGAAGGGAAGCGGCGCCTTTTGACGTTTTTGGAAAGCCCCTGATGTACCAAAACAGTGAGAACCCCCCCCCCCACACACACACAAATTACACCATTTTGGAAACTAGACCCCCCCAAGGAACTTATCTAGATGTGTGGTGAGCACTTTGAACCCCCCCAGTGCTTCACAGAAGTTTATAACGCCCGGGCGTGAAAATAAAAAAAACATTTTTTTCCACAATATTTTTGCCCCCAATTTTTTATTTTCCTAAGGGTAACTGGAGAAATTGGACCCCAAAAGTTGTTGTCCAATTTGTCTTGAGTATGCTGATACCTCATATGTGGGAGAAAACTACTGTATGGGCACACGTCAGGGCTCGGAAGGGAAGTAGTGACGTTTTGGAATGCAGACTTTGATGGAATGGTCTGCGGGTGTCATGTGCGTTTGGAGAGCCCCTGATGTACCTAAACTATTGAAACTCCCCACAAGTGACCCCATTTTGGAAACTAGACCCCCCACGGAACTTATCTAGATGTGTGGTGAGCACTTTGAATCCCCAAGTGCTTCACAGAAGTTTATAACGCCCGGGCGTGAAAATAAAAAAAACATTTTTTTCCACAATATTTTTGCCCCCAATTTTTTATTTTCCTAAGGGTAACTGGAGAAATTGGACCCCAAAAGTTGTTTTGCAGTTTGTCCTGTGTACGCTGATGACCTATATGTGGGGGTAAAACACTGTTTGGGCGCATGGCAGAGCTTGGAAGGGAAGGAGCACCATTTGACTTTTTCAACGCAGAATTGGCTGGAATTGAGATCAGACGCCATGTTGCATTTGGAGAGCACCTGATGTGCCCAAACAGTGGAAACCCCCCAATTATAACTCCAGCCCTAACCCCAACACACCCCTAACCCTAGTCTCAGCCCTAACCCTAATGGGAAAATGGAAATAAATACATTTTTTTTATTTTATTATTTTTCCCTAACTAAGGGGGTGATAACGGGGGGTTTGACTTACTATTTATGGCGGTTTTTATGTTTGCCGGCTGTCGCACGCTAAAAGACGCTTTTTATTGTAAAAATAGTTTTTGCATCACCACATATTGAGAGCTATAATTTTTCCATATTTTGACCCACTGAGTCATGTGAGGTCTTATTTTTTGCGGGACGAGTTGACTCTTTTATTGGTATCATGTTCGGGCACGTGACATCTTTTGATCGCTTTTTATTCCGATTTTTGGGACGCAGAATGAACAAAAACCATTGTTTCATGAATTTCTTTTGGGGGGGTGTGTTTACACCGTTCCGCGTGCGGTAAAATTAATAAAGTGCTTTTATTCTTCGGGTCAGTACGGTTACAGCGATACCTCATTTAGGTCGTTTTTTTTTATGTTTTGGCGCTTTTATGCAATGAAAATCATTTTATATAAAAAAAATAATTTTTGCATCGCTTTATTCTAGAACTTTTTTATTTTTTCACTGACGCTGTAGGGCTGCTCGTTTTTTGTGGGACAAGATGGCATTTTCAGCGGTACCATACATATTTATATGCGTCTTTTTTGATCGTGCGTTATTGCACTTTTTGTTCAGCGGTATGATAATAAATCATTATTTTTTGCTTCGTTTTTTATTTTTTAAGGGGTTCACTAAAGGGGTTAACTAATGGGACAGTTTTATAGGGCGGATCGTTACGGACGCGGCAATACCAAATATGTGTACTTTTATTATTTTTATTTTGTTTTTATTTCCAAAAAATGAATTTATTAGGGAATTTTTTTTTTTAATTATTTTTACACTTTTTTTTTTTTTTTTTTTACTTTTATTACATTGTCCCAGGTGGGACATCACTGTCCTGTGACAGATCGCTGATCTGTCACATCACAGATCACTGTGACAGATCAGCGATCTGTCACAGGCACTACACAAGGCTTCCTCCTTGCCTGTGCTTTGCAGGCATGTGGAAGCCAGCTCCCTGCAGGCCCCCGAAGGCCCCCGTCGCCATCTTGGATTCGGGGACCTGCAGGGAAAGATCCCCCTGCAGCAGCGCTGCACATTGCGCTGCTGTGGGGGGCTCAGGGAAGCATGGAGGGAGACCCCTCCCTGCCGATGCTTCCCTTTAACCCCCGGTACACTGCGATTGTGTTTGATCGCGGTGTGCAAGGGGTTAACGTGTCGGGGCGGTCCGTGACCGCCCCTGACACATTGTGCCGGTGTCATCTGTGATAATCAGCTGACACCCGGCCGCGATCAGCGGCGCTCACCACGTGGCGCCGCTTATCGCTATGACGTACTATCCCATCCCTGGGAATTAAGTCCCAGGGCACATGGACGGGATAGTACGTCACATGACAGAAAGGGGTTAATGCCGCCTGATGCCCGGGTAAATAATAGGCTCTGTGACTTTTTATAAAATAAATGAAACAAGATGTGCTTGCTTATGTGTCACAGACCACATGGCCAGCTAGGGTTGGTAAATGTTACAATGACATTTCCCAGTGAATGTTTTTGTATTGGTTGAAAGCAATGCTAAAGTTGAAAAACGCTTCAAAAACTCTGCGTCTGAACATAGCCCAAGTGGTGGAGGAACAATTTGGTCTGGGGTTATTTTGCTTTATATATAAGTCATTAACCTGGAAAGGATGTACCTTAACAATTTTTCCAGCAAAATCCGTTATGGTTTTGTTTTATGTTTTTTGGTGCATCGGCATGAAACTGACAACATTGATTAAATCTGTGAACTAGCAGTGAGAATTGCTTCCAGGGGCGATCCCCATGATGTCCCCGTGTCATTTGAGCATGTTTCCTTCATTTTCAGCCGTTTTTGGAACTTAAAAGGACCCCCGGTGGGGATCGCGGTAAAATGCTCTGGTCTCCCATAGACTTACATTGGGCTCGTTGTTCTGTCCGAGTAACCAAGTATTCCAATTTGCTCGACACGAGCACCCGAGCATTTTAGTGCTTGCTCATCACTATTGAGCTTCAGTTTGACCTCATTTTGCTGCCAATTTGCACCGAGGTTATTTTTTTTAATTTTTTTTTTTTTTTTTTTTTTTTCATTTTTGAAGGGTTGACTGTAACTGCGGTGAAGGATTCGGGTGAGTGGAACCTAGAAGCTGGAGCACTGGTCCTGGCAGATGGGGGTCTTTGCTGCATTGATGAATTCAACAGCATTAAAGAGCACGACAGGACTAGTATCCATGAGGCAATGGAACAACAGACCATAAGTGTGGCCAAAGCAGGGTAAAATCCTTTTTATAATTTAATGTGAAGATATTGATGGGAATTATTCACATTTAATATCCCATTTTGCAATCATTTCTCAAAATGTTTTTATTTTCATGTAGTTATAGAAATAGTCAATTGTTATCATTTGCTTGGACCTGAGGGATTTTAGCGATAATCCCTTTGACACTAGGTGATTATGTGAGAGTTTAAGAAATAATCTGCTGAAACTGTTATATTTATCCAATAGTTGAGTGGGACCATGCACTGTTCTCTTCAGAGCCTCACCCATTCTCGTCTATGGGTGTACAAAATAAAATTGGATCCCATACAGAACATCCCTGTGGCATCTGATTTTTAAGAATACATTGCCATTATTACTTAGGAAACTGTATGTGGTCATGTACATTGTTAAAGGTAGATCTATGGAAATGGATATGACATGCACTTGACTAATAATGTGAATGAAAATTGACAAAGTTTTGTCAATGAAACTCAGGCGTTTTTTCATACGTTAGTCTGATCCTAGCCTTAGGACTGTGATTTTGCTGCCACTAGCTATGATGTGGCAGAAGATTTAATAGTTGTTACTTTTATAATGTTTTTAATGCTAGGTAAATTTCTTAACGGGATTGGCAACTACTAGAACAACCCCTTCTTGAACTAAATGGCCCCAATAAAATAAAAAAAACTATCAAAAAAGAGGATTCCAGCTTCCATATAGTAAATGCAATTTATTCAAGCATTTTATTTTTATGCTTGAATAAATTGCAGCCAAGACAGGTGAGCTGGTTATTTTCTATATTGTTGAAAAAAAACCTATACTCACCTCTGATGCCGACGCCGTTCCAGCGGTGTCAGCACTCGTGGTCCCGGAGCTCTTCTGCGATTGTTATGACACATGGTGCCCGTTGCCCAATCAGCACTGGTGACACTGTCTCCGCCTTAGTATGGATTAAACATGAAGAGGAATCCCGGGCAGCAGCTGATCTCCGACTTCCTCTTCATGTTCAATCCATACTAAGCTGGAGACAGTGACGTCAGCGCTGATTGGGTGCCGGGAATCACATGTCAAAACAATTCACAAGAGCCCCCGGATCCCGAGTGACGGCAACGATGGAATAGTGTCGTGAGGGGAGTATAGTGGTTTTTTTTTTTTTTTTTGTTTTTGTTTTTTTTATCAGGGCCAAACATTTTGTTCAAGAAGGGGTTGTTCTAGCAGTGTAACAACCCCTTTAAAGAATGTGAAGTTGTAAGGAGGTGGCGGAGAACCTCGCTGTCTCCTCTCCTATGTGCTGGGCCCGTGCACATTATGCAGTACCCAGAAGGTGTACCTGTTTATTAAATGTTTTGATATTGCTGTACTATACTTATGTCTTCTGTTATGAATGGGTCACCGAGGAGGCGAGCGCAATAGGCTATGCCACCAGAACACCAGAGAGGTTGGTCGCTCAGCGGATTGCAGACTCCTGATCTTAACAACACAACTAGCAGTAGCTGTGGAGCGTTCCTACGTTGCCCTAGACGCCTCGTCACAGCCGGAGGACTAACTAAGCCTAAAGACAGAAAGGTGAAATCTAAACTGCCCCAGAGCAGATCCCCAAACGAATAGACAGCCCCCAAACATATGTTGGTGAGACAAGATGAAGCACAAACACAGACAGAAAATGGTCTGAGCAAATGATGGGGCCCACACTGACTAGATAGGACAGGACAGAAAAGGCACTGTCTGCAATCACGCAAAAACCCTAATAATTCCAACACGACTGATGTACAAAAATACTGTGGTTTGATCAACCTCGCCCCCATTATATCAGCACTCAGGTGTGAACTGGCGGATAGCAACAGGCTAATACAGCAGGGGACTGAGCAAACAAACACAAGATACAAAAATACAGGGCAGGAGCCAGCAGCCCCAGGGGGAGTGAGCTGACCCCTGACAGCAAGGCAAAAACAGATGCAAAGGGTTTAGCAAATGACACATAGCTGTAAAAATGCAGGATCAGGCAGAAGACAGAAATCCTCAGTAAGCAAAGAAAGGAGTATCACCGGCAGTCACTGAGAGAAGTCTGCTCGCTTATGTAGTCCCAGTCACTACCACCACTCCTCCAATTATCTTCTGCAGCTGTTGGGTTAACATCATGTTGACCAGCACCACTACCAGCAGTATCCACCAGAGGGAGCCTTGCCTCAAAAGTCAGATCAAGAGAGCTCACAACAGTACCCCCCCCCCCTTGAGGAGGGGTCACCGAACCCTCATCCACACCACCAGGCCAATCAGGATGGGCCCGGTGAAAAGCACGAACCAATCTCTCGGCATGAATATCTGAAGCAGAGACCCAAGAATTATCCTCCTGGCCATAACATTTCCACTTGACCAAGTACTAGAGTCTCCGTCTAGCCAGACGAGAGTCCAATATTTTCTCTACCTCATACTCCAAATTATCCTCAACCAATACGGGGTCAGGGGGCGCCGCCACAGGAACTACTGGCTCCACAAACCTTTTCAACAATGATTTCTGAAAAACGTTATGAATCTTGAACGTACCTGGAAGAGCCAAACGAAAAGAAACGGGGTTAAGGATTTCCAAAATCTTATCAGGTCCAATGAACCTTGGCTTGAATTTTGGAGACGCAACCTTCATCGGAATATTTTTTGAGGACAACCAAACCATATCACCCACTTTGAACTGGGGACCAAAGGTCCTATGCCGGTTGGAAAACCGTTGGGCCTTTTCCTGAGAGTGGGACAACTTGTCCACTACTTGGTCCCAAATCTGCTGCATTCTGTCCACCACAGAATCCACACTTGGGCAAGCAGAAGCCTCCACCTGCCACGAAGAAAATCGAGGATGAAAACCAAAATTACAGAAAAACGGAGACCTCAAAGGGGCGGAACTAGCTCTATTGTTTGGTAAAAAGAAAAGAAAAAACAATCCAGCTCACTGTACTGTCCTGCCGGCAGAATCCAAATCCTTGCACACGGACTTGACCAGGCAGTCAATCAACAGTGAAAAAGAAAGAAGAAAAATTCCAGCGCGAGAAATGGAAATTTAAAAATCCATTTTATTGTGCCAATGCATATTAAAATTCCAGCAGGTACAGCATACTAGTCGGATGACTGCAGAACAACGCGTTTCGACGCCTCAGGTCTCAATTATGTTCTGACATTAAATGTAACCAACTTCCTTTTATTGGATACTCCCACCTGCAAAAATCAGAAACACATGTGTGGACTGCTCCAAAGCAGCTCCCAATATGGTAATGGTGGGAGAGCCAAAAGAGGAAAAGAAAAAAACCCAGTCAATGTAGACAATACAACATAAATAACATATATAATTTAAAAGGGAGATATATATATACTCCTAATGTAAGATGAAAAAGATGAATATATAACAAAAAAAAAAAAAAAAAAAAAAAAATTTCAATTGCAATAACATATTTCAAGGTACATATCACATATTCATATCCCATACATAATATACTAAAATTAGATCGATAAGTTACATTACAGCCTCTGAATAAAAATATGGGACGAACATATTCAATAATGTAATATAAGATCTTGTCGGCTATTCATACCATCCGGATATCTAGTGCCCAGAGTGAAGATCCAGAAGGATTCCCTGTTCAATAGTTTCCTTCTGTGATCTCCACCCCGAATCGGTCTATGCACCTATTCTATTCCCATAAAATGAAAGCCGCTAACATCCCCTTTGTGAACTGTGGCAAAATGCTTTGATACTGCAGAAACCGCAACAGCATTGTGATTAGACACATCTGAGAGATGCCTCCTAATTCTATCCTTCAGGGGTCCCGTGGTGCAACCCGTGTATTGAATATTACAAATATTGCATGTTATTAAATATACAATATAAGAAGAATTACAATTTATTAAATTTTTAATGGTAAATGTTTTTTTATTTACCATAGAAAAAAAATGTTTTCCTTTTTGTACAAAATTACAAGTTTTACATCTAGCTGCACCGCATTTGTAAAAACCCTTTAATGTGATCCAGGAGGATCCCTCCGTCTGGCCGCTATCACTTATAAAAAGAATAGGGGAAAGAATAGTACTAAGTGTAGGTGCCCGTTTAGCAACACACCTAATATTACTCTGAATCACCTGTTTTAAGATAGGATCCTCATTGAGAATTGGTAGATATTTTTTGACAATATCAGTAATAGTATTAAACTGATTACTATAATTAGTTGAAAAGACAATATTGTTATTGGATTTATTTTTCATATAAGATGGTTTGTGTTTAAACAATAAGTCTTTATTGATTTCACTTACGATTGATTTAGCTCTATTGAGAATCCAGGGACGATACCCCCTCTTGGAAAGCCTGTTGCAAACCTGACTTTCTTCCCTATTGTAATCACTGGATTGGGAACAGTTTCGTTTTGTTCGAATTAATTCTCCTACCGGAATATTGTTCTTGGTCTGTGCCGCATGGCAAGAATCTGCCGTTAGAACGGAATTAGTGGCAGTAGGTTTATGATAAGGGGTGACTATGACAACATCCAAGTCACTAATAGATAAGGTGACGTCCAGAAAATTCATTGTAGTCAAATGATGGTAAAAGGTAAATTTTAAATTGAATTCATTGGTATTCAAATATGAAACAAACTCTTGTATATTATCCTCTGGACCACACCAAATCATCAGCAGATCGTCCAAGTAGCTCTATTGTTTAGAGCGAATTTGGCCAATGGCAGAAATGAGACCCAGTCATCCTGATGAGCAGATATGAAACATCTCAAATAGGATTCCAAAGTCTGGTTTGTTCTCTGTTTGTCCATTGGTCTGAGGATGAAATGCAGAGGAGAAAGATAACTGAATTCCCAGTTTAGAACAAAAGGCCCTCCAAAATCTGGAAACAAACTGGACTTCTCTGTCGGACACAATGTTCTCAGGAATCCCGTGCAAGCGAACCACCTGTTGTAAAAACAGGGGTACCAACTCAGAAGAAGATGGCAACTTCGGGAGTGGTACAAGATAGATTTTCCAAGATGGTCCATCACAAATCGCCCAGATAAGTCTTTCTCAGAGACAGGGAGATCAGAAATAAAATCCATTGAAATATGGGTCCATGGCCTGCTGGGCACTGGCAGGGGCATCAACAAACCACTAGAATGAGAACAGGACTTGGACCTGGAACAAGTCCCACAGGACTGCACAAAATTCCTGACATCACGAGATAAGGCAGGCCACCAAAAAGACCGACTCACCAAATCTCTGGTACCAAAAATACCCGGATGAGCAGCCAGCGCGGAGCAATGAATTTCAGCCATCACTCTTTTCCTCCACTGGTCAGAGACATACAATTTCCCCACAGGGCATCGTTCAAGCTTGTCTTCCTGAAATTCCTCCAGGGCAAGTCTCAAATCGGGTGAAATGGCGGAAAGAACCACACCCTCACCCAGAATGGTAGTAGGCTCGGTCACATCAAGAGAATCCGCAAAGAAACTCCTAGAAAGGGTGTCCGCCTTAACATTCTTAGGGCCAGGAAGAAAGGTGACCACAAAATTAAAACGCGTGGAAAACAAGGCCCACCTAGCTTGTCTAGGACTCCAGCGCTTGGCTGATTCAAGATAAATCAAATTCTTGTGGTCGGTAAGGACCACAGCTTGATGTCTTGCTCCCTCCCACCAATGTCTCCACTCTTCAAATGCCCACTTCATGGCCAACAAATCTCGATTCCCCACGTCATAGTTACGTTCAGATGGGGAAAATTTTCGAGAAAAGAAGGCACAGGGATTCATCTTAGAGGTTCCCGGATCCCTTTGAGACAAAACGGCTCCTGCACCAATTTCAGAAGCATCTACCTCTACCTGAAATGAGAGTGAAGCATCAGGTTGCCGCAGAACCGGAGCAGAAGTGAATCTCCGCTTAAAGGGGTTGTCCGGGCTTTTCACATAATGTCAGTACATATCTGGGCTGCAGAATTATGACAATAAGTAATTTACTTTCTGTCACTAGTTTGCACGGTTTTCTAGATATTCTGAACAGAACGTCCAAAGGGGGGGGTGTTATGGCATTGAAATGAGAACTAGTCGTAACCTCCTACTCTACTCCAAACATGCTCTCTATAGCAACAACCCCACTCTCCATAGCTACAGGCCCTCCCCGTCCACATGAACAAGCCTATCCCTCCTCACACAGTAACAAATCCCCCCTCCAGCAGCCTCACTGCAGAGAGCAGCTGCTCCTCCCCCAGACACGCGCTGAACAGTGATCTATGGAAAGTGATACTAGTGTGGAGGAGGGAAAATCGTCCTGTATTCTGGGCCACTCCATGATTACAATACATAACTCATTATCAGTAATTCCTTCCCTCACTGTCCCAGGCTGCTGGCAGCAGTGAGGACAGACTGTGTGATGGCCAGTGATGGGGGTCTGCAGCTTCTAATCTGCACAGGGGATGGCAGTCACTGATGTAATCTGTTGTGTGACAAAGCCTCTGCTGTGTGAATGAGACAGCTCTGTGTCACTGATGTCTTCACACAGCAGCAGATTTGGTGCAGTGTATGTGTGAGCACTGTGTCTCTAAAGACACAAATACTGATGGGAGCAGCCTGTCCCAGAATACAGGACGATGTGCGTCTGGGGGAGGAGCAGCTGCTCTCTGCAGTGAGGCTGCTAGAGGGGGAGGATTTGTTACTGTGTGATGAGGGCTTCTTCATGTGGATGGGGAGGGCCTGTAGCTATGGAGGGTGGGGTTGTTGCTATAGAGGGCAGGTTTGGAGTAGAGTAGTAGGTTACGACTAGTTCTCATTTCAATGCCATAACACACCCCCCCTTGGACCTTCTGTTCAGAATATCTAGAAAACCATGCAAACTAGTGACAGAAAGTAAATTACTTATTGTCATTCTGCAGCCCAGATATGTACTGAGATTATGTGAAAAGCCCGGACAACCCCTTTAAGCTCCTGAAACGCCGAGACTGCCTCTGGAGGCCAATTCACCACATCAACGCCTTTTTTGGTCAAATCCGTCAGTGGTTTAACAGTACCAGAAAAATTACTTATAAATTTACGATAGAAATAAGAAAAACCCAAAAACTTCTGAAGAGCCTTCAGAGAAGTGGGCTGAACCCAATCATAGTTGGCCTGTACCTTGGCCGGGTCCATTTCAATAGCAGATGGGGACAAAATGAATCCCAAAAACGAAATCCTCTGTACACCAAAGAGACATTTCGATCCCTTAACATACAGAGTATTTTCTCTCAAGATCCGGAACACAGTCTGAACATGTTCCACATTAGAATCCCAATTACTGGAAAAAATCAATCAAAATATCATCCAGATAAATGATCAAAAACTTATCCACAAAGTCCCGGAAAATATCGTTCATAAAAGACTGGAAGACGGAAGGGGCATTAGTGAGCCCAAAAGGCATCACCAGGTACTCAAAATGTCCCTCCGGAGTATTAAAAGCTGTCTTCCATTCATCCCCGTGCTTGATGTGAATAAGATTATACGCCCCCTTAGGTCAAGTTTGGTAAACAAACAAGCACTTTTGACCCTGGAAAATAAATCCGAAATCAGGGGCAACGGGTACTGATATTTAACAGTGATCTTATTAAGGGAGCGATAGTCAATACATGTCCTTAATGAGCCATCTTTCTTGGCCACAATAAAAAAAAAACCAGCACCTAAAGGTGAAGAGGATGGTCTTATATGACCCTTCTCTAATGACTCCTTGATATAAGATCGCATAGCATCATGTTCAGGTACCGATAAGTTGAAAAGCCGACCCTTGGGAAATTTATACCCAGGCATCAACTCAATTGCGCAATCATAACTCCTATGAGGAGGCAAAGAAGCGGACTTGCTCTCACTAAATATATCAGAAAAATCAGCCAAATATTCAGGAACATCTTGAGACTGGGGAAAAGTGGAGAAAACAGGAGTGTCACCAAGAGCACATTGACAACCCCAACTCGCCACAGACACAGATATCCAATCCAACACAGGATTATGGGTCTGCAACCACGGAAAACCTAGTACAATAATATCATGTAAATTGTGCAACACCAAAAATTTACAATTCTCTTGGTGGTCCGGGGCGACCCGCATAATCACCTGGGTCCAAAGGAATAGGGGTCCGCAGGGGCACTATAGGAAAACCACAACACTTAGCGACGTCAAAATCCATCAGATCAGATTCAAAGCTGCTCCTGAATCCACAAATGCCTTAGCGGAAAATGTAGACAAGGAGCAGATCAAGGTAACAGCCAAAAGGAACTTAGGTTGCACACTGCCCATCGCAAATGAGTGAGCAAAACGTTTCTCTCGTTTAGGGCAGGCTGAAATAGCATGAGAAGCATCTCCACAAAAGAAGCATAACTTATTACGCCTTCTAAACTCTTGACATTGCGCCCTAGACAAAACCCTATCACATTGCATGGGTTCAGAGGTTTGTTCAAAAGGCGGCACCGCCTCTAGCATAGTTTTACGTTCTTGTAAATGTCGATCAACTTGAATGGCCAATGACAGAGTCGTCAAGACCAGAAGGGACAGGGAATCCCACCATAACCTCTTTTACGGATTCTGCCAAACCTTTCCGAAAGAGAGCTGCTAGGGCATCATCATTCCATTTAGTAAGGACCTCCCACTTTTGGAATTTTTGACAATATAACTCGGCATCATCTTGACCCTGTTTTAATGCGAATAAGGTTTTCTCAGCTTGATCAATAGCATTAGGCTCATCATACAATAACCCCAGGGCTTGAAAAAAACGCATATACATTAGCCAGAATAGGATCTCCAGGTGTCAGAGAAAAGGCCCAGTCCTGGGGACCGCTGCGCAGCAGGGAAATGACAATTTGAACCTGCTGCAACGAGCTCCCCGAGGAGTTAGGCTTCAAAGCAAGAAATAGTTTACAATCATTCTTAAAGTTCAGAAATTTAGACCGATCCCCAGAAAACGCATCAGGAGTAGGGATCTCTGGTTCTACAACAGATGACTGGGCGACATGAGCAGAAATTCTCCACACTTCAGCAGCGAGCTGCTCAACACGATCGGACAATTGCCTAGTCTCCATTAAGGAAAAAATCCTCCTACAGCCCGAGAAAAAAGAGGAAAAACATATATTAAAAAATCTGACACTTTTTTTTTTTTTTTGCAATTCTTTCCTTCTTTTGAGTACCCTAGAATCTACAGTCAGATCTTGTGATTCTGATATGAATGGGTCACCGAGGAGGAGAGCGCAATAGGCTATGCCACCAGAACACCAGAGAGGTTGGTCGCTCAGCGGATTGCAGACCCCTGATCTTAACAACACAACTAGCAGTAGCCGTTGAGCGTTCCTACGTTGCCCTAGATGCCTCGTCACAGCCGGAGGACTAACTAAGCCTAAAGACAGAAAGGTGAAATCTAAACTGCCCCAGAGCAGATCCCCAAAGGAATAGACAGCCCCCAAGCATATATTGTCGGTGAGACAAGATGAAGCACAAACACAGAAAATAGACTGCGCAAATGATGAGGCCCACACTGAGTAGATAGGACAGGACAGAAAAGGCACTGTCTGCAATCACGCAAAAACCCTAATAATTCCAACACGACTGATGTACAAAAATACTGAGGTTTGAACAACCTCGCCCCCACTATATCAGCACTCAGGTTTGAACTGGCGGCTAGCAACATGCTAATGCAGCAGGGGACTGAGCAAACAAACAATATACAAAAATACAGGGCAGGAGCCAGCAGCCCCAGGAGGAGCAAGCTGACCCCTGACAGCAAGGCAAAAACAGATGCAAAGGGTTTAGCAAATGACACATAGCTGAAAAAATGCAGGATCAGGCAGAAGACAGAAATCCTCAGTTAGGAAAGAAAGGAGTATCACCAGCAGTCACTGAGAGAAGTCTGCTCGCTTATGTAGTCTCAGTCACTACCACCACTCCTCCAATTATCTTCTGCAGCTCTTGGGTTAACATCATGTTGACCAGCACCACTACCAGCAGTATCCACCAGAGGGAGCCTTGCCTCAAAAGTCGGATCAAGAGAGCTCACAACAGTCTTCATGCTGTGGTTGCTCTGTTCATATGTTCTGTCGTTGTACTGTATAATGTCTGTAGTGCAGGGTTAGTTAAGGGGTTAACCCAGGGGGTTTGGTTAACATCCCCAAAAGGAGCAGGACGTTCCTGCTCCTCAGTCAGTGCCCCTTGCAGGCTTGCCCGGGCAGGTGCTCAGCAGTGATCGGGAGCTTGTCAAACCACAGGAGGGGGACAGAAACTGCTGCCCCGGATTCACGGGCAGTGAAGCGGGCATCAGGACTAAGTAGTGCCCCACCAAGGACTATAAGCATCCAGGAATCTGCTTAAGGACTGTTATTGTAGCTGTTGCTACTGCTGATATGGCAGTGAAGGACATTAGGGAAAGAGCAGGAAGTTTTGTCCCTTTTGCTGCATCCACTTTTTCTACCTCTTTTATTCTACAATAAATTGTTTCCCTGTGGGATTACAACTGTGTTCCTGGATCCTGATTGCCTGTGCTGCTGTGTCGGTGGAGAAGAGGTAAATCGACTGGGGTTTCATCTGTCCTGTCTGTTTTATGTGCAAGGAGTCGGGGTGCTTGTGGACTGTTGCTTTAAGTGAACTCGGCCAGGACTACCACCCCCTTATTACATTGTATCCACAATCAGTGATAGTTTGGGGAGCCATGTCCACTGTGCTATTCCAAGACCAAAGTCTGCACAGCCGTCTACCAGGAAATTTTAGAGCACTTCATGCTTCCCTCTGCCGACAAACTTTTTGCAGATGGAAATTTCATTGTCCAGCAGAACTTGGCACCTGCCCACACTGCCAAAAGTACTATTTCCTGGTTTAAAAACAACAGTATCACTGTGCTTGATTGACCAGCAAACTCGCCTGACGTGAAGCCCATAGAGAATCTATGGAGTATTGTCAAGAGTCAGATGAGACGCCAGACCCAACAATGCAGATGAGCTGAAGGCTGCTATCAAAGAAACCTGGGCTTCCATAACACCTCAGCAGTGCCACAGGCTGATCGCCTCCATGCCAAACAACATTGATGCAGTAATTGTTACAGAAGGAGCCCCGACAAAGCATTGAGTGCATTTACTAAACATACATTTCAGTAGGCCACCATTTCGGATTTAAAATAATTTTTTCAAGCTGGTGTTACAAAGGATTCTAATATACTGAGATAATGACTTTTGGGTTTTCATTGGCTGTAAGCTATGATCATCAACATTAACTGAAATAAACACTTGAAATAGATCACCGTTTGTAATGACTCTCTATAATATGAGTTTCACTTTTTGTATTTAAGAACTGAAATAAATTAACTTTCTGATTATCTAATTTTGTGAAATGCACCTTTACATACCGTATATAAATGTACAACCTGGGGCACTCCCCTTTACACAGTCAAAGTGGTTTTTTTGGAGTTTAATTACCACCGTAATCTAGCGCAAAGCATGTAAAAGTGCATGGATGACAAATTCAATTCAGAAAAGTGTTTCAACCCTTCATCCACAAGCTGAATGAAATCTTGTGCATTAGTATCGCCGGCCGTGCAGTTGCACTTTGCTCTGCCCTACTGCAGGCAGAGCAAAGGACATCAGTCCACATGCAAATGTAATCATTTGTGAAATCCATAAAAACAGAAAAGGGTGTGTCATTTGTTGGCATATTAAAAAACTGACAGGTTCCCTTAGGCTACTTGCAAACTTGCGTTCCTTGGAGCTGCGTCGGACTGAGCACGGCCACCGCTAAGCTTCCCCGGTTAGCTCCGCCTATGGGCGCATGACGCTGCATGCGACCTGCGTACCCTATCTTTAGTATTGGGTATGCAGGCAGTGTGCAGGTATGCGTTTGCCAGCGCATGTGCCCTTTTGACTGTGCGCCAAGCACACCAAAATGCAACAGGGTGCGTTTGGCGCAAGTCGGCGCACCATCAAAAGGACGCATGCGCCGGCAAACGTATACTTGCGCACGGCCTGCGTACCCAATGCTAAAGATAGGGTACGCAGGTCGCATGCAGCGTCATGCGCCCATAGGCGGAGCTAACTGGAGGAGGCGTGGCAGGGGCGGAGCTTAGCGGTGGCCGTGCGCAGCTCCAAGGAACGCAAGTGTGCAAGTAGCCTTAATGAGGAGATTGTTATCCTTTCTTTATGAACTCTGCCTCTCATCTTCCTGAAAAGTTCTTAAACAATCTGACCTAGTTAGAGCTGTGTATCTCTACCTGTCTTTCATAGCGCCATTTGGTCGCTTGATGCCTTGTTGGTCATCCCGGTATGCTCTTGCAGAGGTCAGACCTCTAAGGTGTCCCTGACAGATTACTCCCTCCATGTTGTAGAAACCTCCTGGGTTGTATCCCTTAGGGATCTGTTCTTCTATTACATAGGGCCGCTACTTTATCTAAAGTACACATCTTTGTGGCACTCATATTTCTATGTATAGGGAAGCAAGTCTTAACAGAAGGGTGCTACAAATGGCAGATGCTCAGGTGGTAATCTGAAAAAATCCTATTCCTCCTTCTGCAGTGCTGGTATTAGCTTTCCCATCCCAGGGACTGCTTTAGGCTGTACCATGGTTTCTGTGTCACCCAATGAAGTGTCCGAGAAATTAAGATTTTTGGTACTCTCCGCAAAATCTTTCTGGTAGCCTTCATTGGAAACATCACCCTCCCTGATGGGTTGGAGTTAGATTTTTTTCAAAGCTCTGTCCCCTTTTGTACGCACGGTGACAGATTTCCTGGAAGAACTGCTATCCATTGGGCAACCAGATCCCCTGGTCATAGCTGCCCCTATCATACCTCCCAACCTTTGAAGAAGGGAAAGAGGGACAAAGACTGTGGCGCGCGCGCAGCACATTTTAGGCCACGCCTGGCCACACCCATTTCACAACTAGTCTCACCCATGACCACCCCCAACCCCACCCATTTAGCACTGCTGATCACACTAACTGGTACTGAGGGCACAGTGGCTGGTACTAAGGAAGAGAGAAAGAAAGGAGAGAGAAAGATGAAAGAACAGAGAGAAAGAAGGAGGGGAAAGAACAGAGAGAGAAAGAGAGGAAAGAAAGAGAGGGGAAATAAAGAACAGAGAGAGAGAAAATGAGGGAAAGACAGAACAGAGAAAGAAAGAAATGAAGAAAGATTCTATAAAGATACTATAGCAGCCCAGCTCCCATTGTAGTGCCCACCCGAGCCTTCCGGTACAGGACATATCATGATCCGCTCACAAGGCCGGCATCCAGGATTCCAAGGCGATCCTGCTGTCCGTGCTGTCGGAGGAGGACATGGTGATGGATCTGAGGCATTCCTATTTCCATCACAATCTCCTCATGAAATTACCTAATTTCCAGTCAGCTTCCAGCACATCACTTCCGGTGGAACGTCATGTGCGAGTTTTAAAATGCTCATCGGTACTGCGCCGTGTACTCCTGTGTCCGTGGGAAAATCCCACTTTGTATGCCTCGTACACACTTGGCTCCGCTCCGTACATCCCGTACACATATGGCTCCACTCCGTACACACACGGCTCCGCTCCGTACACACACTGCTCCGCTCCGCTTACCCCATACACACGCGGCTCCGCTCCGTACACAAAGTACATACACGACTCTGCTCCGTACACTTCGTACACGCGCGGCTCCGCATGCCCTGTACACACGTGGCTCCACTTCGTACACACGCGGCTCCACTCCATACACCTCATACACATGAGGCTCTGCGCCGTACACCTCGTACCCGCGCTGCTCCGCTCCGTACACTTCGTACACACGCGACTCCGCTCCGTACACTTCGTACACACGCGACTCCGCTCCGTACACCTCGTACACACGCGACTCCGCTCCGTACACTTCATACACGCGGCTCTGCTCCATACACCTCGTACACACAGCTCCGCTCCATACACCTTGTACACACACGGCTCTGCGACATCCACCCTGTAAACCCCTCCTGACACCGCACAGAAACTTACTCGCATCCAGATCATGTGACCCCTGACTACACACAGGCTCCTGATCATGTGACCCCCTGACTCCTCCCCTCCTGTGACCATATTTCAGCAAAATGTTTCACTTGCTCTCAAAGAAATAGAAAAATTCAACCGTTCATCAAAACTGACTGTGCATAGGCAATTTCTTTTTACGCGGTAATTGTTAGAGATGTTGCCCATGTGGTTAAGGCTTTGCCTCCAACCCAAGTTAGTGTAGAGAGGTTGTTCTCTAGCCTTAAAATTATTAGGTCAGATTTGAGGTCATCCAGGAAGGAGGTTTCTTAGAACAAATTTATAGACTGCACAAATGTTTAGTATTCTTTTGTTGAAAACTGTTTTTTGCCATTTACGTAGTTTATTACATAGTGTGATATATATATATATATATGTATGTATGTATGTGTATATATATATATATATATATATATATATATATATATATATATATATATATATATATATATATTTCTATCCAACAATGTAGACCAGCTCACTCCTGTGAACCACCTGGGACCTCAGCTGACCTGGTTAACTCCGTTGTGCCCGGATCTGGATGTAGGAGTCCATCCATACAAATGTGAACAACGACAGAGCAAAGTCCAGCAATAACGTGAGCAATCCAGGATGCTGTTAAAAATATATTTTCTCTTTCTTTTTATTGATAAATCCATTAAAATACAATGGTCCAAGCAGTTCAAAACAGCAATAACGCAGGAAAGTAGTGCGGATAGGACTACGCGTTTCAGTGGTAAAACCCGCCTTCTTCACGGTCCAGAAAGAAAAGAAAGAGAAAATAATTTTTTAACAGCATCCTGGATTGCTCACGTTATTGCTGGACTTTGCTCTGTCGTTGTGTGTGTAATATATATATATATATATATATATTAAATCGATATTGCATAGTGTATTACATATTTACAATTTATTACAGTTTTCTAAAGTTGTATTCCAATAAAAATATATTGTGTTCTATCTAAATATCTTGATTATTGTATCATAAAAATGATTAAATGTCTGATGTTCACATTGTACTACAATAAATTTTTCACTTAAATATAAGCAACTAGCTGAAGAGCCCAGCGCTGCCCGGGCATAGTAACTAACTGTGGTTAGTTATAGCAAATTATAATTATCCTCCATCCCATAGTCCCGTGCCCATATACCCATCATACATATCCTCCATCCCATAGTCCCATGCCCATATACCCATCATACGTATTCTCCATATACCCATCATACATATTCTCCATCCCATAGTCCCGTGCCCATATACCCATCATACATATTCTCCATCCCATAGTCCAATGCCCATATACCCATCATTCATATTCACCATCCCATAGTCGAGTGCCCATATACCCATCACACATCCTTCATCTCATAGTCCCATGCCCATATACCCATCATACATATCTTCCGTCCCGTGCCCATATACCCATCATACATATCCTCCATCCCGTAGTCCAGTGCCCATATACCCATCACACATCCTCCATCCCATAGTCCCGTGCCCATATACATATCCTCCATCCCATAGTCCAGTGCCCATATACCCATCACACATCCTCCATCCCATAGTCAACCATTATGACTAGTGTTGAGCGATACCGCTCGATACCCAAAAATATCGTATCGGATGGTATCGCCCGATACGAAGAAAATATCGGGTATCGCCGATTCCGATACCGGAAGTCCCATTCAAGTCAATGGGACTTCCGGTATCGGAATTAAAAAAAGGCCTTTATTTCCTTGTTGGCTAATTCTACATAATTGAAAACAAATAAGAATCATGTAGAATGTATTGTGGGAGGTGGAGGAGACATTAAAAGCATAGTGGTTTATTCAAATCACATGGCATTGCATTAATTCCAATTTTTTTTTTCAAGACGTTCGGAGTTAAAAAGATATTGACTATGTTAACCTTTTTTATATTTAGTCAGATATGTATGTTTCACAACTTCCATGCTCTTCACCTTCTTTTGTACTTCTCCCACACTTTCTCCTTCATGATCCGCAGCAGTAGCATTTTTTTCATCAACTTTTTCTTCACCTTATTCATCTTCTTCTTCTTCTTCACCTTCTTCCCATTAATTTTTTTTTTCCATTCTTCATATTCTTCTTATTCAGCTATTATTAATTTTCATATGCTATTTCTTCATCTTCTTCCTATTCTTCTTTTTCTTCATTTTCTTATGGTGACAGGCATTCCTGTAGTACTTATCTATAAAAGTTATAAGATTACACCTTACGTTCTGCCTGTCACAAAAGATTTACAACAGGATTTGTCCGCGTTCAGTTTGGCCTGCAGCAGCAGGCATTTTCCAGGGGCACCACGAGGAGGAACGGACTCACCCCCATTTACTGCTTAGTCGTCTTCTGCTTATAATTTTCATTTCTTCTATGCTGATTTTTTTTGTCTTATGCTTAATGTTCTTCTGCTTTCTGTTCTTCTGCTTTTGCTTCTTCTGCATCTTGTTCTTCTGTCTTTTGTTCTGTATCTTGGTGGTTGTCTTCATGCGAGAACCAGCTGACAGTACTGGAACCCGTAGTGGCAGCAGAAGGAACAATAGCCAATGGCACTACTGAGTAACAGCTGACGGTGCTGGACCCCGGTTACTATGCAGGAGGTACCTGTGCTAGAAACCACTACCAAGGACCAGCTGACGGTGCTGGACCTCGGATACCGAGATGGAGGCACCTAGGCCAAAGGCTGTGGCGAGAACCAGCAGACAGTGCTGGCACCCGGATGGGTAGCAGAAGGAACAAGAGCCAATGGCACTACCGAGGACCAACTGACGGTGCTGGACCACGGTTACTAAGCAGAAGGTACCTGTGCTAAAAAGCACTACCAAGGACCAGCTGACGGTGCTGGACCTCGGATACCGAGATGGAGGCACCTAGGCCAAAGGCTCTGGCGAGAACCAGCAGACAGTGCTGGAACCTGGGTGGGTAGCAGAAGGTACCCATTGAAAGCAAAGTAGCCAGGCCGCAAGCCGGCCGCAGTTACCGAAACCCACAGTCCTACAGGGGGTCCCTGTCCCATTGGCACTACGGATCCAGCCTTCAGTGCCAGTTCCCGCAGCCCACATAGGAGTCACCTAAACTGCAGGCACCGTAGAGTCGGCTAACCCGGCCGCAAGACGACAGGACAACGGATTGGTGGCATAGTGACCTTGACACTACCCGGAAACAGCAGGCGTGCTGGAACCAGGCTGGGCAACAGGGAGTCCCCGTGCCAAAGACACTGCCGAGAACCAGCTGACGGTGCTGGAACCCAGATGGGTATCAAAAGCTACAAGAGCCAATGGCACTACCGAGGAACAGCTGACGGTGCTGGACCACGGTTACTAGGCAGGAGGTACCTGTGCTAGAAAGCACTACCAAGGACCAGCTGACGGTGCTGGACCTCGGATACCGAGATGGAGGCACCTAGGCCAAAGGCTCTGGCGAGAACCAGCAGACAGTGCTGGAACCCGGGTGGGTAGCAGAAGGTACCCATTAAAAGCAAAGTAGCCAGGCCGCAAGCCGTCCGCAGTTACCGAAACCCACAGTCCTACAGGGGGTCCCTGTCCCATTGGCACTACGGATCCAGCCTTCAGTGCCAGTTCCCGCAGCCCACATAGGAGTCACCTAAACTGCAGGCACCGTAGAGTCGGCTAACCCGGCCGCAAGACGACAGGACAACGGATTGGTGGCATAGTGACCTTGACACTACCCGGAAACAGCAGGCGTGCTGGAACCCGGCTGGGCAACAGGGAGTCCCCGTGCCAAAGACACTGCCGAGCACCAACTGGCGTTGTTGGAGCCCAGGGACAATCATGGTGTAGGCCGAGGCCTACTTGGTGGTAGTTTTTGATTGTTTGTAGGCTACAACAGACTGTCAACGTGCTCCAATTAGGCATCTGTCTCCACTCTGTTTCCAGGATTTCACGTGACTAGCAACACCGCCAGTTTATGCGCACAGTAGCCGTCTGCCCAATCCACACGTGTTCCTGTGTTACTGGTGTTCTGTAATGTCAGCAGATCCCCTGATGTTTGTCTGCCAATGTCTCCTGCTCTGTCCACATTCCCACCACTTGCAGTGGGAAGGTGGACAGCGCAGGAGACAGTGGCGGACACACATTGGGGGATCTGCTGACGTAACAGAACCCCAGTAACACAGGAACACGTGTGGAATGCGTGGACGGCAACTGTGAGCAGGAACTGGCGGTGTTGGAGGTCAGGGGAAATACTAGAGACAGAGTGGAGACAGAGGCCAAATCAGAGAATGTTTAAATCTGAAGTAGTTACAATTTGGAGGCAGCAGCAGTTTGCCCTCCACACAGCAGGGGATCAGCTGACGTTACTGACCCCCACGTTCACATGAACGAGTGTTTTTCTGTGTGGACAGAACTTCTGAGCACCAACTAGCGTTGTTGGAGCCCAGGGAGAACCAGGGTGCAGGCCGAGGCCTACTTGGTGGCAGTTTTACAGTGTTTGTAGGCTACAACAGACTGTCAACGTGCTCCAATTAGGCATCTGTCTCCACTCTGTTTCCAGGATTTCACGTGACTACCAACACCGCCAGTTTATGCGTACAGTAGCCGTCTGCCCAATCCACACGTGTTGCTGTGTTACTGGGATTCTGTAATGTCAGCAGATCCCCTGATGTGTGTCTGCCACTGTCTCCTGCTCTGTCCACATTCCCACCGCTTGCAGTGGGAAGGTGGACAGCGCAGGAGACTGTGGCGGACACATATTGGGGGATCTGCTGACGTAACAGAACCCCAGTAACACAGGAACACGTGTGGAATGCGTGGACGGCAACTGTGAGCAGGAACCGGCGGTGTTGGAGGTCAGGGGAAATACTAGAGACAGAGTGGAGACAGAGGCCAAATCAGAGAATGTTTAAATCTGAAGTAGTTACAATTTGGAGGCAGCAGCAGTTTGCCCTCCACACAGCAGGGGATCAGCTGACGTTACCGAACCCCACTTACACATGAGCGAGTGTTTTGTCTGTGCGGACAGCACTTCTGAGCACCAACTGGCGTTGTCGGAGCCCAGGGAAAATCAGGTAGTAGGCCGAGGCCTACTTGGTGGCAGTTTGCGATTGTTTCTAGACTACTACTAACTGTCAACGTACTCCAATTAGGCCTCTGTCTTCACTCTGTTTCGAGTATTTCCGCTGGCTTCCAACCACGCCAGTTGCTGCTCTGAAATGCCGTCTGCACAACCCACACTTGTTCCTGTGTTACTGGGGTTCTGTAACAGCAGCTTCTCCCTAGAGGTGAGTCAGGCAATGTCTCCTGCTCTGTCCACATTTCCACTACAAGTAGTGGGAATGTAGACAAAGCAGGAGACATTGCCGTGCTCAACTCTGGAGATGAGCAGATGTTACAGGACCCAGGTACCACAGGATCAAGTGTGGATTGTGCAGACGGCACTTGAGAGCAGAAACAGGCGGTGTTGTAGGCCGGAGGAAATACTCAAAACAGAGTGGAGACAGAGGGCAAATCAGAGAACATATTAAATCAGAGGTAGTCAGAAGTTGTAGGCAGCAGGAGAGTTTGCCGTACACACAGCAGGGGATCAGCTGACGTTACCGAACCCCACTTACACATGAGCGAGTGTTTTGTCTGTGCGGACAGCACTTCCGAGCTCCAACTGGTGTTGTCGGAGCCCAGGAAATAAAGTTCAGGTCATAGAAACATGAACACAACAGGAGACCTGGATCCTGTTGCCAGCCAATTATTTATTCTGGAAGAGGACTGGCAAATTCAGGTGAGATCCAGGCCTTGTTCATTTTCACAAAAGTAAGCCGGTCAACATTATCGGCGGATAGTCGCGTGCGACGGTCTGTTACCACACCACCTGCAGCACTAAAGACACGTTCCGATAATACACTGGCAGCAGGGCAAGCCAGCACCTCCAATGCATACTGGCTAAGCTCTGGCCATGTATCCAGCTTAGAGACCCAATACTTGAACTGGGAAGAGCCGTCTGGGAGAACACTAACCATCTGACGGAAACGTTGCCTCCTGCTGACTGGAGCCGTCTGTGATGGTGTAGCCGTTTGTGGCGGTCCCACAAAACTTTTCCACATTTGGGCCATACTGGCCTTGCCTTGTCCTGCGGCACTGCCTCTGCTACCTCTTTGTGCAGAGCTTCCTCCACTGCCTCTACCCACATGGCTGGTTTGAAAAGCACTACCAGCAACACTTGTGGGGGGAATGGAGAACATGATGGCCTGCACAAGTGTTTCTTGGTACTCCCGCATTTTTCGCTCCCGGCTCAACTGTCGTATGAGGCTTTGTAAGTTGTCCCGGTAGCGAGGATCTAGGAGGGTGTACACCCAATAATCAGCCGTGTGGAGAATGTTGGCGATGCGGCGGTCATTTAACAAGCACTGCAGCATGAAATCAACCATGTGCTGCAGACTGCCAACTGGACCGGAAACGCTGTCCCCAGCTTGAGGCAGCATCTCTGCCTGCTCAGCACCACCCCACCCTCGCTGTACACACTGACTACTAGAGCCTTGTGTACCTCCCTCCTCTGGAGAGATGTGTTCCTCCTCCATTGACTCCTCGTCATCCTCCTCACTAAGTGTCCCCTGCCTGGGCCTTTGTGTGGAAGCACGTTGCGCAGACTTGCCAGAAGCAGATGGCATTTCTGACTGCTCATCCTCGACCTCTTCAAAAACCTCCTCACTTAGTGCTTGTAAGGTTTTTTGAAGCAGACAGATGAGGGGGACAGTCATGCTGATTAGTGCATCATCTGCACTGGCCATCCGCGTGGAGTCATCGAAGGCACGCAAAACTTGGCAGATGTCCCTCATAGTGGCCCACTCAGTGGTGGTGAAGTGTGTCCGGCGCACAGTGCGACTTGTTTGCGCCTGATGCAGATGGTACTCCATTACTGCTGCCTGCTGCTCATACAACCGCTCCAACATATGTAACGTTGAATTCCACCTGGTGGGGAGGTCACATATGATGCGATGTTCTGACAGGCGGAATCGGCGTTGCAGAGATGCAATGCGCGATCTTGCCATGCTGGAACGACGCAAGTGAGCACACTCTAGGCGAACCTTGTGCAGCAGTGCATCAAGATCCGGATAGTCCCTCAGAAAGCTCTGCACGACCAAATTGAGCACGTGTGCCAGACATGGTATGTGAGTGAGGTTGCCTAGGCCCAGAGCTGCCACTAGATTTCGGCCATTGTCACTCACTACCAAACCTGGCTGGAGATTCGCTGGCACAAACCACACATCGCTCTCCTGCTTGATGGCATTCCAGAGCTCCTGTGCTGTGTGGCTCCGATTCCCCAAAGAAATTAATTTAAGGATGGCCTGTTGACGTTTGGCCACACCTGTGCTCATATCTGGCCTAACAGGCTCACGCAGTGCTGATTCCGAGGAACTAGAGTAGGAGGAGGACTCAATATGTACAGACTGCATTCCTGCAATCCTTGGAGTTGGCAGAATACGTACAGAGCCACTCTCCAGATCTGTACCCGGCTCCACAACATTGACCCAATGGGCAGTGAGGGAAAGGTATCGTCCCTGTCCATGGCTACTGGTCCACGCATCGGTGGTCAGGTGGACCTTGCTACTGACGGCATTTAGTAGCGCATTTTTAATTTTTCCCTCCACATGCTTTTGCAGGGCAGGGACAGCTTGCCTGCTGAAATAAAAGCGGCTGGGCACATTGTATTGTGGAACTGCCAATGACATAAAGTTCCGGAATGTGTCAGTCTCCACCAGCCTGAATGACAGCATCTCAAGGGCCAGTAGTTTGGCAGTGCCGGCATTCAGAGCCAGTGCTCGGGGATGGTTTGCCGAGTATGGCCGCTTTTTCTCCCATGCCTGTGCTACCGATTGCTGGTGAGTGGCCTGGGAGGGTGCTGATGACTGCGAACGTGGTTCAGTGGGTGGAATTTCACTGGGTCTCTGGACAACAATGGCAGTGGTTCTTCCATGGCGTTCTAGTGAGGAAGCCGAACCAGCTGTGTGTGAGCTGGAGGAAGAGGCCCCAACACGAGCTGAAGAGGTGGTAGGTGCTGCTGAAGGTTGGCCTACATCTTCAGTGTGTCTGTGTAACTCCACCTCGTGCTTGGTACGCACATGTTTCCACATATTTGTGGTATTGAGGTTGGTCACATTTTTGCCTCGTTTCACTTTCTGATGACACAGCTTGCATTTGACAAAGCAAATGTCATCTGCAACTGTGTCAAAAAAAGACCACGCACTGCAAGTCCTGGGAGCGCCCGTTTTGTGTTTTGGAAGAGGATTGCTCCTCACGGGTGCCAAAGTGGAGGCTACAGGCAACCAAGTCTGCCCCGCCCTCTCCCTCCTCTTTTGGCCGTTCGGGGAATCTCTTCCTCAGAGCTGCTCCCACCACCTTCCTGTGGCTGACGCCATGATGGGTCAAGGACCTCATCATCTCCACTCCCCTCTTCAAGCACCGGCTGGTCCTGGGTTGTCTCGCCAGCACCGTACGCACCAGAAATTGGCAACTGAGTCTCATCATCTGATGCATACTGAGGTGTGCTGACCATAGGCACTGGCCCACCCGCCTCTTCAGATTCAGAGGGACAAAGCAGTTGCGCATCACTGCATACTCCCTCTTCTTCACGCTCTAGAATGCTGCTTGGCTGGCCACCTCTTTCCAAGCCAACAGATTCTGAGAACAGAAGTAAAGATTGAGATGGCTCCTGTCCAGGGCTCTCAGACTGCCTGGGCAATTTGACAGGTGGTGAAGAGACAGATGGTTGCTCTTCAGTGCTCTGGCCTTGGGAGGATGCGGAAGTCATTGAAGTGGATGCGTTAGCTGCCATCCATCCGACAACGGCTTCAATTTGTTCGTCACGCAGCAGTGGGGTACGGCGAGGTCCTACAAAGCTGCGCATGAAGGACTGTTGCCTGGTAAAAGTGGGGGATGCCGGGTCACTGGTGGCCGCAACAGATACCGAATCCCCACTTCCTCTCCCTGCTGAATCCCCCCCCGTCCTCTCCCTGCTGAAACTCCACGACCACGTGCTTTACTCCCTGCCTTCTTCATCTTGGTAGACTGATAAAGATAGGCAGAAAAGTAAAAAAGGGGTGGCTTAGTGTTCTTATTCCTGAACACATGCTAACCAGTATAAGAAACACTAATTTGGCTAAGAGTGTGTGTACTACACTTTAATATGATCTAATGTGGCCTAGACAACTGTAAAGTGGAGTGTTTGGTGAACTTTATTTCCTTTTTTTTTTTTTTTTGGGTGGGGGGAAAGGAAAGGATGTGACCAAAGTTTGAAAGCTATAGTATCACAAACTTTTTGGAGCGATTACAATGCAGGAAGCTAACCTACAATGCAATTGATGAGGCTCCAAAAAATAGGGTGATACTAGCCTGGCTGGCCCTGAAGGGCACAAGCCAGCAAAAAGGCTCCTCTATCTAATCCTATATAGTGTTTGCAACCAACCAATGACAATGGATGCGGTTGGAAGCACACAAATATAGGAGCAAAAATCTGGCTAAATTTGCTGCAAAAAAAGGACTATGTATGAGGCAGTGACGCACGCTGAGCGGACTACAGCTAGCGGTGGCTGTAGAACACACTGCAACGTGAGCTGCACTCACACACAGAGAGACCTATCAGACAGCCAAAAACAGTGCAGAGAAATGGGCTATAGCACTGAAAGGCTGCCGAAAGGCTCCGCTGTCCACTCCTTTAGTGTTTGCAACCAACGTATATGGATACGTATGGAAGCACACTATACAGGAGAAAAAAAAAGCAGCAATAAAAGAAAAATGTGTATGAGGCAGAGACGCACGCTGGCCGGCCTACAAGCAGACGTGCCTGCAGGACACACTACACAGCGTGGGTCTGCACTCACACAGCCCTTGCAGACAGCTGTGAAAACAGCGCTGCTAGGGAAAAGCAAGCTACAATGGTGGTTTATGTAGCCTGGATAAAGCACAATATTGTTTTTAGAATCGCTATTTCTAACTGTCCCTCACAGTCTTCAACAGCAGCCTGTCCCTAACTGAATTCACAGCAGAGTGACCAGAAATGGCGGCTGCAGCGCTTTTTATAGTGCATCATGACATCATTTCAGCAGCCAATCACAGCCATACCAGTAGTTAACATGCCTAACAGGATATGCCCACACTTCTGAGGATCCCCATTGGCTGAATCAAATCGAGCGGGCTCCTAGCATTATGGGAACTTCCGATTCCGGTATTCGATATGAAAAAAGTATCGGAACTAAGTATCGGAATTCCGATACAGCTAATATCGGCCGATACCCGATACTTGCGGTATCGGAATGCTCAACACTAATTATGACATCATAATGAGTGGCGGCAGGGCTTGCAACCTATGATGACATCAGCGTCGCCATGGCAACCATTGTGACATCATAATGAGGGGCGGGGCTTGATACGCACACACTGCTTCCCCAGTATGCAAATGGGGGCGTTATGACGACATAATGAGGGGCGGGGCTTGACACGCGCACACTTTTTCCCCCAGTATGTAGATGGGGGCAAAATTGTTTGGTGAATTGGAACGCGCGGGGTTAAAATTTCACCTCACAACATAGCTTAGGACGCTCTCGGGGTCCAGACGTGTGACTGTGCCAAATTTTGTGGCTGTAGCTGCGACGGTGCGGATGCCTATCCTGGACATACACACATACATACACACTTTGAGCTTTATATATTAGATATATGTGGGAGTCGGAGTCGTTGTAAGGTAAATTGAGGCGTCAGTCGCAGATTTGGCTTACCGACTCCACAGCCCTGGCGGGGGGGACATGTTTGATGAGGGGAGGGGGTGGAGAGAGTTCAGAGGAGCAGCGGACTGTATATTTATTTCATTTTTTTCTTAACTTAATGTGCTGGGATCCGGCAGCCACTCGGGGCACAGAAACCATCCACAATGTCCAGACATGAGCTTCTGTCATGGACTGCCGAAGTCACATGTCCCTCTCCATATACAAAGCGGATGTGTTGTTTTTGCACCATTTTGTCAGTTTAACAGCACAGAGAGGCTGCTCCTCCTGCTGCTGCAAGTAGCCAAATAGTAGCGCTGCATCAAGTCTCTTCTCCTCCTCTTCCTCCACCGTGACATCATGCACACAGTGCAATCCTCAGAGATGGCAACCCAGTTACCCTGGTTTCCCACCACGTCACAACTCTCCAACATCCCAAGTGACTGTGGGGCACCACAGATGGGCTTGTCTGCAGAGCTGTTCATACATTCTGTTCCATGGCTATTAAAGATCTGCTCCAAAGATTAACAGAATCAAGAGAAGGAAAGCATCTGCATTGATGCCCCAGATTTTTTTCAGTTGCATCAGGGGCCAGACGAAGTAGGGTCCAAGCAGAATCCAGACCCTTGTCACCAGACATTAAGCCCCGGGGGTGGTGGTGATCCTGATGAGACTCAGATACCCAGATACCTGAGGCGCATGCGGACTATACCTCTCAGGGTGAGGAATGGGAGAACAGAGAGGATGACTATGAGGTTGTAGATCCCATTTGGTTTGAACCCAGAAACATGCAGCTGAGTAGCTAACATAGGAGGTGGTGGAGGAAAACGAAGAGGTTACGGTGTGGCTTGCCGCACAGACATGGATTTATGCAACCACGATAAGCACTGCATCCTCAGCCAGCGGTCATGAGACTGTAGTTCAAAGCGGCAAGGATTGCCTAGCCTTGGCCTTTTTTGAGACCGCAAAGGATGACCCAATTCGCGTCATCTGCCAATTTTGCAAAATAATGACTCAGTTGAGGCGAAAATTGCAATAATTTGACAACTATGTGCATGAACTGATCATACAAGATCAACAAGCGTTGATAAATAAATCTCACTGCTCTAAAATGCGGACTAGCAGGCTTCGCCAACCAAAGACCGTGTCCTCAACCGCATCTGCTGCTCCATCACCGTGGCAAGTGCTCTCACACAGGTCTCCGGCCACAGAACTTACACTTTTTTACCCCCTACAGTCGGGGTGAGTGAGAACCTGTCAGCTATTATGGAGGTGAAGATGCCTGCAGTTTTTATTTCACCGAGCTCACCACATCTTTCTCAATCCACCATAAAATCACTGCTTGCACTTCACTCGCAGTCCAGTAGTTTATCGTCTTCACCCTACTCCACCCTCTCCCAGCACAGCAGCCAGCCATCGTTCATGCAGTTGTGGTCATATAAAAGAATGTTTCCTCCTGCACAGGCCAAAGCTAAGAGCTTGAACTCCACCATCTCCAATCTGTTGGCCACGGAAATGCTGCCTTTCCACCTGGTGGATACAGACTGTTTCCGAAAGCTCATGGCCGTCGCAGTCCCCCGGTACTAGTTGCCCAGTCGCCATTACTTCTCTAAGAAAGCTGTGCCTGTGCTGCACTAGCATGTCGCAGACATCACCTGTTCCTTGAAAAAAATCAGTGTCTGCCAGGGTGCATTTTTGCCACTGACACCTGGACGAGCAAACATGGTAAGGAGTGTTACATCTCGCAGACTGGGCACTGGGTGACTCTGGTGGCTGTGGCAGAAGGTGAGCAAGGGGCTGCTCCACAAGTTTTGGAATCTCCAAGGCTTGTGGGACAAACCTCTGAATCTAACAGTTCCTCCACCTCCTCTAGGGCCAACACCTCAACCTCTCCCTTAATGAGACACGCATTCCAGCAGTGTAGTGAGAATTCCCCCCCCCCCCACCCCCATATTGCGCTGCCAGGGATCACCGCAATCATGCAGTGTTTAAATTTATATGCCTTGGCGATCACAGTCACACAGCTCTAGAGTTGTGGACCGCTATCCAGGCTGAGATTGAGCAATGGCTGTCTCCACTGAACCTGGAGCCAGGAAGGCCATGTGCGATAACTGTGCGAACCTGGTGGCGGCCCTATGCCAGGGCAATTCTTACACACGTGCCTTGCATGGCTCATGTCCTCAACCTTGTGGTACAGCAATTTCTCCACTATCCCGGCCTGGATGTGCTGCTGCAGAAAGCTTGGCTGCTGCATGCTCACTTTCGACAACCGCGCCTCGCAGGTCATCGACTTGCATCACTACAGAGGTCTTTCAACCTTCCAGTTAAGCGTTTGATATGCGATGTGTGACATGGTTGAATTCCACTCTACGCATGTTGCAGCAACTGTGGCAGCAGCGACGAGCCCTGTTGCAATAGGTGTTTTTCCATAGTCTGGGCCAACTCAGTACGGACGTGATGGTAATCACACTTGCGGAGTGGGCACAGATGAAGGACCTCTGCACCTTTCTGCACAGTTTCGAAAAGGCTACTAAGATGGTTAGCGCTGAGCAGGATCACTGTTCCAGTCATTTACATGCTGGAGCACACTTTGAATAGTCTACGGGAGGAGGTGGTGGTCCCAGAGAAAGAGGTGGAAGCAGAGGAGGATGTGGAAGGGATAACAATATCTCTACGTTACGGACTGTCGTCGTGCAGGTGGGTGCCATGGGAGGGTGGATTACAGCAATCGAGGGGCTTCATGGTACCAAACTAACTGTTAGTGAAGTTGCAGGAGCCAAGGAACAGGAGGAGGAAGAGATGATGGGCGTGCAACAGTCAGGAGATGAAGAGGATAATGATCCCCTCTCTGTTGTCCATTGTTGGCGGGAGGGGACGGAGGAACCAACATACCATGGACTTGGACCTAATGCAAGTGCCCGAAACATGAGCACATTCTTGCTGCACTATCTGTAATATGATGCCCCTATTCTTAGGGTTAGAAGAAATAGTGTCACTACTGGGTTGTCACTGTTAGATCCACAGTACAAGAGTAAATTTTGTCACAAGCCCTCACCCACTGGAAAGGATGCGTGCATGCTGGAGTATCGAAACATGCTTGTAGACTATCTTAAGAGTGGTTTTCCCCAAGACAGCAGTGAGTCACAAAGTGTGCATCGCAGTTCTAGACTTCCAACCCGGGAAACATTAGCAGCGGAAGTAATTTCTTTGAGTCGTTTCACCCATTTTTTTTTAGACCAGCCTGTGCAACAGCAGAACAGAGACCAAGTCTGACATGTTGTGAACGACTGGAGAGGATGGTGCAGGAGTATCTTGAGCTCAATATCAGTGCCATCAGGGGCATTTGGTCCGTTTCCATTTTGGTTTTCAAAAATGGAAAAGTGGCTTGAGCTCGCCTGTCACGCCTTGGAGGTTTTGTCATGCCTGGCAGTTCTCTCAGAAAGTGTCTTCAGCACTGCTGGTGGTGTCCTGACAAATAAGCGCTTCCAGCTGTCCCCTGAAACTGAACTGTAGACCACTTAACTTTCATCAAGATGAACAAGTCATGGATCTCCAATAACTTTTGCACCACAGTCGCAGACGGGGTTGACTAGGCGATTGTCTAGTTTTTAGTGTGTTGCCTTGATCTTGCTTTATTGCAGTCTGTGACACCTTTGTTGTGGCTTCTGTGCCTGCTGTTGCTGATGTTGCAAACAATTTTTTGAAATATTGTGTCTCCATCTGGTGGGTTGCCTGTAGTGGAAGGGGAGTCAGAGCTCAATTATACTATTTTTACTCTAGGGAAAATGATGCCACTTTAGTGGTGTCTGCCCCTATTTTTTTTAAATGTTTGGATTCCAAGTTTGGTCTCCTTCATTTGTGTTGCCTGTAGCAGTAGGGCTCCCTGACCAGTAGGCCAGCACTTACTATCAGTCAACTACCTGTGTTACTATCCTTAAATATTTATAACAATAGTTGTCTACGAAGCTGATGTTTTTCCCACCCTGATTGTGTCTGAGCACAAAAGCAGTTTGAGCTGTTGCATGAGGGAGGTATCAGGGCTCCCAGCACAGCAGGCCTACACCGGTTGCTCACTCACCTCTTAACTTAAACTCAAACCTGTAAATGCAGGCCCAGACCCAGATACCTCATGCATGCCTTCTGCTGTGCCATTATCAAATTTCTACTGTGGGTCAATTGATGTCAATTTTCCTGGTGTCTGCCCCTAATTTTTGGAAATGTTTGGACTTCAAGTTGGGTATCCTTCATGTGTGTTGCCTGAATTTGGCAGGTCTCTCAGAGCACCAGGCCTACACCTGTCACGCATCCACTTGTTACTGATGAATGTTTAAGCTGGAAATGCTGGTTCAAGCCTTGCCCCATGCCTTATCACATGCACCCATTCTGCGCAATTATTCTATTTGTACGCTGGGTCAATTGATGCCACTTTTCCTGGATTCTGCCCCTAATTTGAGCTGTTTTGGCAGCTTTTTGCCCCCCCCTTCCTGAAGATGTTTTCTTTGTGTTTGGTTTTGCCTCCCATTGAATTCTGTGAGGTTTGGATATGGTCGACGAACTGTTCAGTGGACATCGGGACGTTCACTGAACCAAACCTTGCTCATCCTTAATGGTGAGTACCAAAAATCTTAATTTACACATCTGATTACACAGGATCTTCCAAACACAATAGGCGATCTAACAGCTGACTGTTACCTTTTCCTCCACGATGAATTTCACTACAAAAGATATGGGCAGGTTGCAACCATTGTGGCTAATATAGCAAAAACAGAAGAAAATATAAAAGGGCCACATCTATAAAATTTATAATTCTCCAAATTATGTAAAATAGTGAATTATTTAGGTGCATTTCTGGTATAGAATTGGTAGGGGAAAAAAAGTCCAGAATTAATAAGTTTGTTAGTTCTGGACTGTTTGTGTTCTTTGTTTTTTTTTTTTTTTCTACCAATTGTGGCTAATATGTACTGTATCTTTTGGATTATAAGACACATTTTTTTTTCCCCCAACTTGGGGGGGGGGGGGGGGGAATGGGGGTGCATCTTATAATGCGGATATACCTTACTGGCTGCATTATAAGACTCACTCTTGTCTCCTCCAGCAGCGACCCTTGGAGCCCACTTCAACGCAGCCACCACCATCGGTAAGCAATAAGACACATGGATTATAAGAGGCACCACCATTTTATTAAAAAAAAAATAGTATTTTTTTTCCTTTTTTTTTTCCCCTCAAAATTTGGGGTGTGTCTTATAATCCGCAAAATACGGTATATGTGTGGATTTTTTTTTTTTAACAGAAATTAGAAGTCTAAAAGAGCATTAGTGACAGTGTAAAAATTGCAAGAAGTTTTTATTTTTAATAAGGATTGTGATATGTAAAAAAAAATACATTTAACACAAAAGCCTGATTTAAACAATCGGTAATTTTTTCTGATGACACATTAGCTTTAAGATAGATTTTGTTAAATTGCTTAGTGAATCTGTTGCAGTAGAATGGATTGTTAATGTGTTTTATGATTTTTATTTTTTTTTACAGACCACAGGGTCATAAAAGGTTTAATCAATATATCGCCTAACACTTATTTCCAGATGAAGAATGGTAACACAACAAGGATGTGTTTGTATTATATATGCACGATGGAAACATCATTCAGCATTTCTTATGGAGATTTTGTACAGTGTCCACTATTAAGCCCTTAGTGACACAGCCAGTTTTGGCCAGTGTGAACAAGCTGCATTTTTCAAATCTGATGTGACACTTTGTGCCAAAAACGTTGGAATGCTTCTGCATATCCCGGTGATTCTAAGATTAATTTGTCAGGACCTATTTCATTTGGAAGGGACTTTGAATGGCCTATATATTAGAAAACCCTGAAAGTTATACTATCTTAAAAACTGCACTCTTCAAATTATTCAAAACTGGTGATGGGATGTTTTCACCCTTTGTGAATTTTACAGGAATTAATGCAAAGTGGAATGAAATACAGTAAATGAGGAAAAATTACATATTTTTTCCACTAAAATGATGCTAAAGCCTCATTTTTTATGGGGTTATAAGAAAAAATGGACTCACCAAGTTGTTGCACAATTTTTCCCAAATGCAGCATCGCCTCATATGTGGTCAAACACTAATTTGGCTGGAATAAATTGTGGATGCCAAGTTGCATTTCCAGAGTCCCTATGGTGTCCAAACAGTAGAACTCCACGATTGACCCCATTTAGGAAACCATACCTCATAATGTCATAATGAAAAGAAATTCATCCATGTGTGTGGAGAGCCTTTGGAACTGACAGGTTCTAAAGTGTTTTAACATTGTGCTACGAAAATGATAAAACATTTTTTTTCAACAAAAAGTTTAAATGACAAGTTTAATTTTCATAAGGGGTAATAGGAGAAATTTTACTCCATAATTTGTTATGAAACCTCCCACAAGTAACCCTACTTTGAAAACTACAACCCTCAAGGAATACAATTATAGACGTGATGAGCATTTTGTAACATCTGCTTGAGAGAATTTTCTAACATTGGGCCATGAAAATAAACAATGGCTTTTTTCACAAAATGTTGTTTTGGCCCCAAATTTTACATTTTCACATAGAGCAACAGGAGAAAATGGATCCCACAGTTTGCTATATTTGCTGCACAATTACTGAAAGCAATAATGAGGTTGGACACTACTTTTTGAGCACACGGCAGAGCTTGGAAGGGAGAGCGCTATTTAGCTTCTGGAACACAGATTTTATTGGCTATTAACAGAGTCCCTGAGGTGTCAGAACAGCAGAACATCTTCTCGTCCCTCCACAAGTGATTCTACTTGAAACCTGCATCCCTCAAGAAATTTATATAGGGCGTGGTGATCATTTTGACTATTCATGTGTTTAGCAGAATTGTATAACCTTGGCCTATGAAAATGAAAAAAAAAATTTTTTACTACTGTTGTTTTGGGCCCATTTTTTAAATTTTCACACAGTGTAATAAGAGAACATTCACCCCATATTATGAATATGTTGAGAAATTTGTCCCAAAGATGGCAATACCTCATTGTGGTCATAATACATTGTTTGACTACATGACCTTACTCGAAGGGAGCGCTGTTTGACTTTTGGAGCACAGATTTTGCGGGCACCATTTACATAGCCCCTGAGGTGCAAGAAATGCAGAAAAAAGCAAAAATTTGGACTATGCCATTTTAGTGACCAATAAATTGTGCTCAGTATGTTTTTTCAAGACGCACAGCCCCTAAATTTAAGTGGGTTTTTCTCTCTGCAGCAGTGCCATACTTGTGGACACTATCTTCAGTTTGTGTACACTGCAGGGCCCAGAAGGGGGCATTTTGCTTTGCAGACATATTTTTTTCCAGAGGGGGGGTAGAGTGAGATGTGTAGAGCAATATCGCTTTTGTTCTTCCAGAAATGGGTAAACCCTGTATTTTTACCATTGATGGATTACGGAATTGAGTGGGGGACTCAGCCCAACGCATGTCTCTAGCTAGTGTAACTTCATCAAGAGTAGTCATAACATTTTTTTTTTTATCACTTTTAAGGCTCAGTTCACATTTATTCTGTGCTCTACATCTGCATTTCCTTCTAAATTCTCCAAAAAAACAGATTAAGAACAATCGTGCCCATTGAATTGCTGACAGTGGCTTTTAAGTGCCGTGATTTGGCCTGGACGTTAGTTCAGGTGGTAATCGGCTTCCCTGTGATGCAATCGTAGGGAACCGATGGGCAACTGTGACAACTGAAGACTGACTGAAAGCCACCGTGCCAGTAGTGTTATTTCTCTTGTGCTATTCAGCGTGTGGTTGTTCGTCATAGAACATAGTGATTTTTACTATATACAGTAATACTGTGTTGCTGTGTATTGTAGAATTGATCAGACAACCACAGGTTCAAGTCTTCTAAGTGAACTAACAAACCTATAGTGTAAGGAAAAATAGGTATTAGACCTACCGGTAATGATGTTTCCAGGAGTCCATCCTGACAGCACCATGGAGAACGTCCTCCTCCTCCTTACAGGGACAGGAAAAGCACACGAGAGGTTAAAAGGTCATGTCCCACCCCCTTTCCCTCAGTGATTTAACAAGTACCACAAGGTGGATGATGCTAGTAACAGTTTAATGAAACAATCATATTACAACATATGACATATCATAATACAACGTAGTATAACATAACAGGGAGGGAACTACCCGTGCTGTCAGGATGGACTCCTGGAAACATCATTACCGGTAGGTCTAATACCTGTTTTCCAGGACGTCCACCTGACAGCACCATGGAGAGTACCAAAGCACCTCCTCAGGGTGGGATTACCGCCTGGAGAACTTTCCTCCCAAATGCGGTCTGTTGACCAGCTAACACATCAAGCTTGTAGTGCTTGCAGAATGTATTAAGGTTGGCCCAGGTTGCTGCTCTACAGATCTGATCAACCGAGGCCCCCGCCCGTTCCGCCCATGAGGCCGATACCGCCCTCGTAGAGTGGGCCTTTATGGAATCTGGCGGGCTGGCGCCTTCGGCTTGGTAGGCGTCAGAGATTACTGAGGTAATCCAGCGTGCGATGGACGCCTTAGAGGCCTTTTTCCCTTTATTTTTACCTCCAAAAAGGATGAACAGGTTTGGGTCGATGCGCCAGCTATTGGTGGCCTCTAGATAGTCTAGAACTGCGCGCCTCACATCCAGCGAGTGAAGACGCCGTTCCTTTTTATTACAGGGATTGTCACAGAACGATGGTAACACTACCTCTTGGTTTAGATTCTTTGCGGAGGCTACCTTTGGGGTAAATGCCGGGTCTAACCTTAGGATTATACGGTCATCTCTTATCTGAAGATATGGGTCCTTAGTGGACAGGGCCTGGATCTCCCCTATTCTTTTGGCCGTGGTAATGGCTACTAGGAAGGCCGTTTTACGAGTGAGAGCAGGGATGGTTATTTTCTCGCTGAGGGCGTAGGGTTCTGTACAGAGGAACCTGAGTACCAGGCCCAGGTCCCAAGGCGGGGTGAGCTGCCTAATCGTGGGGCGCAGGCGCTGCGTGGCTCTTATAAATCTGATTACCCGGGGATGTGAAGCTAGCTGGTAATCGAAGAAGGCGCTCAAGGCTGAAATCTGGACTTTTAGAGTGCTGGGCTTAAGGCCTTTATTAAAACCTGCCTGCAAAAAACTTAGTATACTAGGGATCGGACCTGCCACCTTCCAGACAGAATCGGTAGATTGCGGATGTCACCGGTTTCCTACTGGCCTGTAGGGTGGATATGACCTGATCCGACAATCCCTTTGCCTTCAGGATGTCCCTCTCAGGATCCAAGCCGATAGGTGGAGTCTTGCTGGGTTTGGGTGGTAGATCGGGCCCTGGTGGATGATGTCCTTCCGCAGGGGTAGCTCGACTGGGTTTCCTACTGCCATGGCTCCTAGAAGGGGAAACCAGCTTCTCTTTGGCCAGTATGGCACGATCAACATCACTCTTGCGTGGTCCTCGCGTATCTTCCTGAGCACTGCCGGTATGAGAGCCAGTGGTGGGAATGCATAAGCGAGGGATTCTCCCCAAGTCTGGCTCAGGGCATCTACACCTTCCGGGTGGTCCGTCGGATTCAGGGAATAGAATCTGGGGACCTTCGAGTTCTTTCGGCTTGCGAAAAGATCAATACTGGGGGTCCCCCAACGCTGACAGAGATGGTCGAAGATCTCTTCGTTCAGTTCCCACTCTGTCGGGTGGATCCGTTGTCTGCTCAAGTAGTCTGCTACTTCGTTCTGAGAGCCTTCTAGGTGTACTGCGGTCACAGATCGGACTGTTCGTTCCGCCCACGCGAATATCCTTCCCGCTAGGGCCTGTAGTGGTTGATGTCTGGGCCCTCCCTGGTGCTTCAGGAATGCCACTGTCGTCATATTGTCGGATAGTATGCGGACGTGACGATTCTTTAGTACCGACTGGTTTCTCCGCAACGCTTCCCAGACCGCAAAGAGCTCTCTGAAGTTGGAGGATCTGGTCCTGATGTCTACTGGCCATCTCCCCTGGAAGATCTTCCCTTCTATGTGGGCTCCCCAACCCCACGCGCTGGCGTCTGTGGTGACTACCACATATGGAGAGGTTGTCCATAGCACGCCCACCTGAAGGTTTCTGGACTGTGTCCACCACCGAAGGGATTCCCTTACTCTTTCTGGCAGCCTTAGGGGTCTGTCTAGCGATGCCTGACTTCTGTCCCACCTCGCGATGATCTCTTTCTGTAATGATCTCGAGTGGAATTGGGCCCATCGGACACACTGGATGCAGGCCGTCATGAGGCCCAAGACCTCCATTGTCTCTCTTATGGAGCATTGACGCCTCAACAGGTCTCTGGTTCTGGTCTGAATGGTCCTCTGCTTCTGCTCGGGTAGCCAAGATATTCTGTCGGCTGAGTCTAGAAGGGCTCCAAGAAATACTTTTCTGGTCTCTGGCCTGAGGTCCGACTTCTCCCAATTGATCACCCAGCCAAGGAACTCCATTACGGTAATTGCTCGGTTTGTGTCGCGAATGAGCTCTTCTTTGGATCTTGCCACTAGTAGGAAGTCGTCTAAATATGGAATGATCACGATACCCTGATCTCTCAGGTAGGCCACCACTTCTAACACCAGCTTTGTAAAGATTCTGGGAGCTGAGGCCAACCCAAATGGAAGACACTGGAACTGGAAGTGGCAGGTCCGGGCCGGTAAACTGACCGCGAACCTTAGAAGCCTCTGGGATGAGGGATGGATAGGGACCTGGTAGTAAGCCTTTTTTAGGTCTAGGGTACACATGACGGCGTCCCTGTCTATTAGGAGGATTGCGGATCGGATCGATTCCATCCGGAATCTCTTGTACCTGACCCAGGCATTTAGCGGTTTCAGGTTTATGATGGTACGAGCCTCGCCCGATGGCTTTGTGATCGAAAACAGGGAAGAGTAGTGCCCTCTTCCTCTTTCTGTCGGGGGTACTGGTACTATGACCTTTGAGTCTACCATGTCCTGTAGGTCCGTCCACATTGCGGAGTTCTCCAGGACAACAGTGGGGGCAATATATCTCTCGGGGGGAGGAGAATAAAGCTCTATGCTGTAGCCTTCCGCGATGGTTCTGAGGACCCATTGATTGTGGGTGACTCGGGACCAGTTTGTTGCGAAGTGGCGAAGTCTCCCCCCAATACCTATGGCGTCATTGCCTCCTCGATCTAGATGTTGATGTGAATGGGGGACCCTTGTTCCTCCCACCTTGGCTGAAGGAGCTCCTATAGGAGCTTCTATTGGACCTTGCCCGACCCCTGAATTCAGTCTGTCTCCTAGAAAAGGAGCCTCTCCGAAAGGGCTGGGGCCGCCTGGGTTTTTCCTCTGGGAAACCCTTATTTTTATCGGACACCAGCTCTAGAATGTTATCTAAGGCTGGCCCGAATACCCTCAGGCCTGAGAAAGGGATGGAGCATAGCTTAGTTTTAGAAGCGTTGTCTCCCGACCAGGATTTAAGCCAGACTGCTCTTCGGGCCGCATTAGAGAGGGAGCTGAGCCTGGTGGCTGCAAACCTTACTGATTCGGCCGACGTATCCGATAGGAACGCCGTGGCCGACTTCATGAGAGGAAGAGACGCTTGGATCTCTGATCTAGGGGTCCTGTTGGTTAGGCGTTCCTCCAACTGCCCCATCCACAAAAACATAGACCTGGCCACCGAGGTGGCTGCTATGTTGACTCTAATAAGAGCCGCCGACGTCTCCCATGCTCTCTTTAACAAGACGTCCGCCTTCCTATCCATCGGGTCTCGGAGACCTGATGAGTCTTCGAATGGGATGGCCGTTTTTTTGGTAACCTTGGCGACTGGGACATCTATTTTAGGGACTTCTTCCCATGCCCGGGTTTCCTCGGGATCAAAAGGCAGTCTATTTTTAAAGTCTCGGGAGAGTATCAACCGACGCTCTGCCTCCTTCCACTCCTCCTGGACCATCGTTTTGATGTGTTCACTTACGGGGAACACTACCTGTTTCCTGGCCACTAGTCCTCCAAACATCAAGTCCTGTCTGGACTGTGGTTTAGGGACTTCTTCTATTTGCATAGTGTTCCTGACTGCCTGGACCAACTCGTCCGTGTCCTCCAGTCTGAACAGGTACTTCCTGCTCTGATCCTGTCTATCCCCCAGGATCTCGCCTTCTTCCTCCTGATCCGAGTCCCGGAAGTCAGACTCCTCACTAGGGCTTGCTTCCGACTCTGGGTCTGCCTCCCACCTTGGACGTTTGCGACTCGGCCCTGGGCTGGGGGACTGACGACGTGCGCGGCTGGCTGTAGAGGCCCGGACTTCCTCCCTTATCAGCGATCTCATTTCGGCAAGGAGGGATGGCTGTTCCTCGCCTATGACCCTTGAGGTACAGGGTCCGCATAGGGTCTTGTTATAGGTGTCTGGCAGCTTTACCCTGCATACGGGGCATCGGACTGATTTGGAGGTGGCTTTTGCCGGGTCCTTCACCCCCGAGGGGGATTCTGCCGGGGTTCCCTTCTAATAATACAGAAGGGGCTCTACTTAGATCTGAGTTGTGGGGATGGATGGTGGAGGGTGGTCTGCGCTATGCGCACTTACCCCTCCACCTGCTGGCGCATTTCCTTCCATCCTGGCGCAGTTATGTAGAGCGCAGTGGACCCTCCGAAGCGTGCGCTGTGGGCTCAGAAGCTGGCGCTGTGGCAGTAGCGCGCTATGTGGACCTCAGTAGTGCGCGCTGAGATTCAAGGCCGGCGTGTGACGTCACCGGATGTGATGCGCGACCTCTCGCGATAGGCCGCCTCCTCCACTTCCTGCCCGGGCTGACCTGCGCGCGGCCCCCACCTGCTATGGCGGCCTGTTGGAGCCGTCGCTCCCCTCCCGGCGCCGACCGCGCCGATATCCTGTCCGTGCCCCCCTGGCCTGCTGCCGCGGGGAGCTGACCTCCGCCTGCTGTGGCGGTCTGCTGCGTCCTGGTCCTCCCTCGGCCTGCCACGGGGGCCCAGCCTTCGCCCGATCTGGCGGCTGCTTGAGGCTTCGCTCCTGCCCCGCGCCATCCTTTCGTTGGTGCCCGTTCGGCCAGCCGCCTACGGGGAGCCGACCATCGCCTCTATGGCGGTCCGTCCTGGAGCCGAGAGCCTCCCATAGGGAGGAACGGCTCCCTCCAGGAGCGTCGTCCTGCTCCTGGCCTTTAGGGCAGAGGGACTCCCCCTCGGAGAGTTTCGGCCCCGGGACCTCTTGACAGGGGAAGGCTTGGACTGGCCGTACGATCCCCTGAGCCCCTCCGGTAAGTCTCTCGTGTGTCCCTCCGTGCAGGGACAGGAAAAACACTGAGGGAAAGGGGGTGGGACATGACCTTTTAACCTCTCGTGTGCTTTTCCTGTCCCTGTAAGGAGGAGGACGACGTCCTCCATGGTGCTGTCAGGTGGACATCCTGGAAAAAAAAGTTTTACAAATGTAAAATAAAGATATAAAAAGTTGAATCACCCCTTTTAACACTAAAGAAAAGTAAAAAAAAATCAAATATTTTGTATCCACCTATTAAAAAAAAAAGTCTGATCTATGTAAATCTAAAATTATTTTTCTAGAAAATAAAACTGAAAAAAAGAAATGCCAGAATTGTGGGTTTTTAGTTGCCGAAATTTACCTAAAAAAATGCATTAAGAAGTGATCAAAGCGCTGTAACTAACTTAAAATGGACACCATGCAAACTAGAGATGAGCGAATATCTTAATATTCGGTTTGGGTCCTGTTCACCAAATGAGCACTTATTCGCTGATTAATTTGGCAAATATTCTTCGAACATAGCCGAACACCATTATAGTCAATGGGAGGCAAAAACAAACGCATACAAAACACCTTAGAACGGCCCCAAATGCTCTCAAAACACATCAAATGAGGGACAGACTCCAGGAAAGCGGCCTCAATTCAACTACAGTACAAATTGTAGCATGGAACTGCAGCAATCAGCCAGGCATGAGGTATCGGGGTCTGGGACAGCATTTAAAGCTTTCCAAGAACGTCACAGTAAGATGAGGTGGGTGAGGGATTGGTGTAGGGCCCCTTTGCTGGGAGTCCTGACACCACATGCAACACCTCTACCTGCTTTCATGCTGAGCCATACTCAGGTGTCACAAGTATCAGTTTTCTAGAATACCATTGTCAGAAAAATTTAAGGATAGTAACACGGGTAGTGGAGGCCTGACTTTCTCGGAGGCCTACTGCTACAGGCAACAGGCATGAAGGAGACCCAACCAAGACTCTTGACATTTCCAAAAATAATTGGCAGACACCACCAAAATGGCATCACTTTCACCACAGTAGAAATAGTGGAATAAGGTCTTTTACTACACCCAATTCAGCAGATGGACACCCAATTTCACCATAACAGAATAGGGACCGACAGGTCTTTCACAACACCCAACAAACAGATGGACACTCAACAAGGAATGTTCCCATTTAAATAATTGTGGGACTTACCCCACAGAAGTGGCATCAATTTCACCACAGTAGAAATAGCCAAATAGGGGCCAACAGGTCTTTCTTTACACCCAATCCAGCAGATGGACACCCAGCCAGGAGTGTTCACGTTTCCAAAAATTATTGGCAGACACCACCAAAGTGGCATCAATTTCATTACAATAGAAATGGTAGAATAGGGACCGATAGATCTTTCACAACATCCAAAGCTGCAGATGCACACCCAACTTGGAGTTTTCAAATTTTAAAAAAAGGGCCCGACACCACTGAAGTGGAATAACTTTCACGAGAATAGAAATGGTATAATTGGGACCAACACTTCCACTACAGCTAACACAGCAGATGTAGACCAACCATGACTGTTCACATTACAACAAATTTGTGTTAACATCAGCAGTAGTAACATCCACAGAGGCGATACTAAAGATATCACAAAGTGCAGTTATGTGACATTAATGCGTCACACAAAAAATTTAATATCACCTTGTCTGTACAGTCTGCGATTGGGGTGCAAAAGTCCTTGGAGATCCCTGACTTGTTCATTTTAATGAAAGTTAGGCGGTCAACACTTTCAAGGGACAGCCTTATGCGCTTATCCATCAGGACACCAACAGCAACGCTGAAGACAAGTTCTAAAACAATGCTGGCTCCCGGGCATGATTAAACCTCCAAGGCATGTGAGGTGAGCTCAGGCCACTTATCCATTTTGGAAGACCAAAATGTGAAAGGGTCCAAACCCTCCCTGTTGGTATTGATATTTAGTTCTAGATACTCCTGCACCCATCCTCCCCATTCGTTCACCACGAGTTAAAATTGGACTCTGTTATGCTGGTGCACGAGTTGGTCTAAAAAAAAGTGTCAAAGGACTGATAGAAATTGCTTCTTCCACTTCCACCGCTGCTGCTGATGCTAACGTTTTGGCATTGACGAATTGACTGGCCGTTGGTTGGAAGTCTACAGCTGCGATGTGAACTGTGTGCTTTACTGCTGTCTTGGGGAAAAGCTCTCTTAAGGTTGTATACAAATGTGTTTTGATACTCCAGCATTTGCAGGTCCCTTTCTAGGGTGGGAATCATCTGGCAAAATTTTGTTTTATAACGTGGATCTAATAAAGTGGCAACCCAGTAGTCAGCATTATTCCTAATCATAACTATACGGGTATCATGTTGCAAATAATGCAGCAAAAAGGCACTCATGTTGGGCTCTACCAGGAGGGCCTAGACCATGCTATGTTGGTGGCTGTGTAACAATGAAGCTTGTTTCCTCTGTATCCTCTCGCCCACCCCGAACAACAAAGAGGGAAGGATTATCCTCTTCCGACAGTTACTCACCCATCACCTCTTCCTCCTCCATTTGGTCCTTGGATCTTTTACCTTCGATAACAGTTTGCCTGTTATCATCATCACCAGCGCCCCTTGATTGCAGTACTACACCCTCCCTTGCCACCCACCTGTGTGACGGCAGTCTTGAACTTCAAGACAATGTGATCCCTTCCGCAGCCTCCTCTGCTTATTCCTCTTCTGGGACCACCATCTCCTCCCGCAGGCTATTCAAAGTCTGCTCCAGCATATTAATGACCGGAATAGGGATGCTGATCTTAGTAGCCATTTCGAAATTGTAAAGAAGGGTGCAGAGGTCATTAATCTGTGCCCACTCTGTAAACGAACGTGATAGGCACCACCTCTGTACTGCGTTGGCCCAGACTATACGACATGATATACTGTGTCAGGGCTCGTTGCTGCTGCTACAGTCGCTGCAACATGTGCAGAGTGGAATTCTACCTTTGCGGCACATCGCATATCAACCTGTTAACTGGCATGGACATAGACCTCTATATCAATGTAAGTCGATGAGCAGAGGGGTGCGAACAGCAGAAATGAGCACGCAGCTTACATGCTTTCTGTAGCAGGTCTCCCAGGCCAGGATAGTGGCTGAGAAAACGCTGCACCACCAGGTTGAGGACATGAGCCATGCAAGGCAGGTTAAGCGGAGAGAGTCATTGATCAAACTCAGCCTGGAGAGCTGTCCACAACTCTTCAGCTGTATGACTGCAATCTCCAAGGCATATGCACTGTTGGAATGTGTGTCTCGTGAAGGCAGAGCTTGAGGGCGCAGGAAGAGGACACAAAGGAGGCAGAAGCAGTGAAGGAAGTGTTTAATGTAGAGGTTTGGCCTGCAAACCTTGGGGATTCCAACATTTGTGGAGCAGCGCCTGTCCCCACAGCCACCAGAGTCACCCAGTGCCCAGTAAGCGAGATGTAATGCCCTTGGCCATGCTTGCTAGTCTATGGTGAAATGCACCCTCGCAGACATAAATTTTGTCAAGGAGCAGGTGATGATGTCTGCTACATGCTGGTGTAGCGCAGGCACAGCTTTCTTTGAAAAATAATGGCAACTGGGTAATTGGTACTGGGGGACTGCAACGACCATCAGCTTTTGGAAACCGTCAGTATCCACCAGGTGGAAAGGCAGTATTTCCGTGGCCAACAAATTCAACATGGTGGAGTTCAACGTTTTAGCTTTGTCATGCGTAGGAGGAAGCAATCTTTTCCATGACCACAACTTGCGGAACCATGGACTGGCTGCTGTGATGTGAGAGGGCAGAGTACAGTGAACGGGACAAACTGCTGGACCGTGAGAGAGGTGCCAGGCGGAGCTGTTAGTGTGGATTGAGAAAATTCTGGTGTGGTCGTTCTCTGGCCAAAAACAGGCATGTCCGCTTCTGTTACAGCTGAAGGCGGCCTCTCAATCAGTGTGACTCGATCGGGTAAAGAACGCGAGGTTCTGCGATCAAAGACCTGCGTTTCAATAGTTGGCACGGTAACAGAGGAGGAGGAAGAAGCATCATACTGGGGCCATCATACTGAATATGGGGCATTATATGTGGGGCCATGATACTGTATATGGGGCATTATATGTGGGACCATCATACTGTATATGGGGCATTATATGTGGAGCCGTTATATTATGTGCAGGACTGTATGTGTTGCCATTATGTTATGTGCAGGACTTTGGGGGGCTATTATGTTATGTGCAGGACTATATGTGGGACCATTATATTATGTGCAGGACTGTATGTGGGGCCATGATATTATGTGCTGGGCTATATGTGGAGTCATTATATTATGTGAAGAACTGAATGTGGGGTCATTATAAAATGTGCAGGGCTTTTAGGACTTTTGCCTCATGATTTCTATGTACACCCCTGGCAGCCGCCTAATTAGCTCTAGACCAGCAGTCGGCCGTGGTGTGCTATCGTGCCTGCCCCAGTCTGCAGCAGTCTGTGTCACTGGATGAGTAAGGGCTCATACTCATATGCGAGAAAAAAATGGGCCGATTTCCGGAACGAAAAAACAGACGAGTGCCATGCAAGTGTCATGCGATTTCTGTGTGATTTTTAAACAGAACAGCCGTATGACATGCGTATGCAATCCGTATGCAATGTGATTTTAACATGAGCTTTTACATACAACAGTTCTCTGTCCTTTACACATTGTTTAAAGCAAAATATTCTTCAAAACACATATACTCGTACATATATGCACAACTCTGGCAAAAAATTAAGAGACCTCTGCACAGTTTTATAAAAATCAGCTTCTTTACGTGTCTGACAGCCATTCCATTCCAGTGTCCGTTGAATTCCAACCAAAGTACACCTCATTCTACTTAATGTGCTTCTGATTAGGTGATTGTCTGAACCCAATCTTATTTAACAAAGGAAAGTATTAAAAAAAAACCCTGCTGTGGTGTTCACAATCCTCTTGCAGTAGGACAAGCTGGATGACAAAACAAGTGCTAGTAATATCCCAAAATAGGAATGAAAAAATAACTATGCCAAAGAACTTGAAAAGAAAAGTCTTGAGTGAGGAAAAGAAGGGCTGAATTCTGGCTTTACTAGCAGGGGTATACAGTGAGCATCATGTTGCCTCCATCCTTAAAATTTCTAAGATGGCAGTCCATTAAAACAAGATAAAGCAGCAGACATTGGGGACAACAAAGCTACAGACCGGCAGAGGACGAAAACGACTCTCCACTGACCGGGATGACGTCATCTTATTTGAATATCACTCAGCAACCACAGGATGACATCAAGTGACCTACAAAAGGAATGGCAAATGGCAGCTGGGATGAAGTGCACGGCAAGAACAGTTCATAACAGGCCCCTAGAGGCAGGGCTCATGTCATGTAAAGCTAGAAAAAAGCCTTTCATCAATGAGAAGCAAAGGGGAGCCTGGCTGAAGTTTGCCAAAGACCATAAGGATTGGATCATAGAGGACTGGAGTAAGGTAATCTTCTCTGATGAGTCTAATTTTCAGCTTTGCCCAACACCTGGTCATCTAACGGTTAGACGGAGACCTGGAGAGGCGTACAGGCCACAGTGTCTTGCACCCTCTGTGAAATTTGGTGGAGGATTTGTGATGATCTGGGGATGCTTCAGCAAGGCTGGAATTGGGCAGGTTAATCTTTGCGAAGGACGTATGAATCAAGCCGCATACAAGGTTATCCTGGAAAAACAGTTGATTCCTTCTGCTCAGGCAATGTTCCCCAACTCTGGGGACTTGGTTTTTCAGCAGGACAATGCGCCATGTCACACAGCTAGGTCAATCAATGTGTGGATGAAGGACGACCACATCAAATTCCTGTATATTCAGCCCCATCTCCAGACCTGAACCCCATTGCAAACCTCTGGAATGTAATCAAGAGGAAGATTGATAGTCACAAGCCATGAAACAAAGAAGAACTTTTTAAATTTTTGTACCAGGAGTGGCATAAGGTCACCCAAAAGCAGTGTGAAAAGACTGGTGGAAAGCATGCCAAGACGCATGAAAGCTGTGGTTAAAAATCATGGTTATTCCACAAAATATTGTTTTTTGAACTCTTCCTTAGATGAAACATTAGTATTGTTGTTTCTAGATGATTATCAACTTATTTTCGTAGCATTATTTGAGGTCTGCAAGCACTGCATTTTTTTTTTTGTTTTCACAATTTCTCATTTTCTGAAAATAAATACAAAATTTAATGCTTGGAAATTCGAAGACATGTCAGTAGTTTATAGAATAAAAGAGCAATTTACATTTTGCTCAAAAATATATCTATAAAGAGAATCAGACAAAATGAAAATTTTGCAGTGGTCTCTTAATTTTTGCCAGAGTTGTATTTGTATTCTATGTGTGTATATCTATTTATTGTTTTCTAAGCTGTCAGTGTGATTTTAACATAGACCACTAAATCTAAAAAGTAGTATTTTTTTAATTTGTCATGTTTTTTTTCTTTTTTTTCTCATTTTCTCTTTAGTCGACACTTTTTTATGAAGGTATTTCCTATGGGCATTATTTATTTTCATGGTTTATGAGGTTTTCCCAGAGAAGACATTTCTCTCCTTTCCTGTGGATAGATGATGAATCTGCAATCAGTGGGGCTATATCATTGACACCCCCCAACACTTATAATTGAGGTCCCAAATTCCCTGTTTTTTCTCGCTACACGAAAGCCGTATCACTCAGACCATACATGTTGACTAGCGCTCGACTGCTGCCAAATTTTAACTGCGAATGTCTATTCTAGTAATCTCTGCATCACACATTTATCCCCCATTCTGAGTTTGGGTGATAAATTTCTTTAGTGGAATAACCCCTTTAGTTCAGTATTGTGGTTAAAGATGGTACTGAAAATAGCTTTCCAGTTTAATTCTAATTTTCTTCAGTATTCATTATCAAAAATGTGACATGAAAGTTATGGTTTTGCTAACACATTTATTTGTGAAGAACCTGTAGTTACAATTTTTGAATAGTGTTAAGAATTGGGTTATTTTTGTGGTTTTTTTTCTTTAGGTTGGTGTGCAAACTAAACACTAGAACCACCATACTGGCTGCCACAAACCCAAAAGGAGCCTATGACCCTGAGGAATCCATTTCTGTAAATGTGGCTCTGGCTAGTCCTCTTCTAAGTAGATTTGATCTGGTCTTGGTATTACTCGACACAAAAAATGAAGACTGGGATAAGATCATCTCCTCATTTATTTTGGAAAATAAAGGTACTATAGATCAGCAATGTGAATACTGGTGTCCAATTGAATCTATCACATTTTTATTTTGTTTCAACTATGTAAATATAGTACTACACTGTAGGGTCAAAAATATGTGGAGTTTGTTGGACATCTCACCATTGGCGTTACAATGGAGTTGTACACCTGAAGCATCAATAACAACTTGTACTCTTTTGGAGGGTTCAGGGGCCACATCTTGACTGGGCTTTGGTTGCTCTTCAAAATTTTTGCTTCACGATAATATACCTTACAGCTCACCCAGCAGGTTAGAGATTTCCCCAACTAACTGCTCAAAAAAGGTGGCATCGATGTCCCTGAGCTCTATTGAAGACCTATTCTGATTCCAGGAGATTACATGGTTGTGTGCTTGATTTCACTCATCTATTTTATGGGTGTGAGGGAAATGTCCAACAACTCTATAAACCATTTCCAGAAAAGTTAGATTCTGTTTTATTTTGTCCTGTTATCGGTTTCCATGTTAGGAAGTCCTCGTAAATCTGACAAGCTTTGGAGCATGGAAAAGATGAAGACATATTTTTGTCTCATAAAGAGCCTGCAGCCTAAGATGTCTGAAGGAGCTAACATGATATTGGTCCGTTACTACCAACTCCAGAGACAAAGTGATAACAGGAATGCTGCACGTACTACCATCCGGCTTCTAGAGAGCCTGATACGCCTTGCAGAAGGTAAGTACAGTGGTTACACAAATGATATGGTGTTAGATTCATACTTTATTAACATGGTGATGCGTAACCTGTTCAGGGCCAGACCATTTACCACTGTTTTTGACCAGACACATTTCCAGGTCTTTTCGAACATACAATTTAAAGAGCTGCAAAATAAAATTTAATGTTCGGATATTCAAATAATTTTTGCATTTTTTTTTTTTTTTTCATGATACTTGTGGCTTCATTTTTTTGTCATTGTCATACTCTTTATTTTTTGCCTATATCAAGAGATGTCAGTGGGAAAATAAAGAGAATGTCTGTTTTTCAAATTTTTTTAGGACCACAAAGAACTACAGAATACATTTAAAAATGTGTTCCCCTTTTTGTAACAATTATTTTCAGATATCTGATATTTTTTCCCCCATTGGTGGCAGGGCTAGGAAACAGTCAATTGGTGTGGCAGCAGTTTTTTTTTTTTTTTTTATTTTATTTATTTTTCTTCATTATCTCACATATTGTGCTACCACAAGGTCATAAAATACCTTGAGGGAAAAGGGGTCTTTTGTTTGTTTTTTGTTTTTTAAATAACTTTATTTTCCCTGCAACTGGGGTTGGTATAATAGCCCCAGTCACAGTGGAAATACTGCCTTCTGGCTGCATACCAAAATTGACTGGGACTCCAAGGACCCAGCAGCCTCCTGCTTCCTTTGTACATCCAGTAATCACATGATCGCTGAGTCCAAGGAAGGAAGCGCTGACAGCATTTTCTATTACTGCATACACAGCGCTTGTTCAGTGCTGTTTTTACAGTGATAAGACAAAAATGATAACTAATCGTCCCTGTCTTCTCTATGGAGCGTCCAGTCATATCTGACATCCAGTTCCACTCTCTTGCAGCTGCATGATCATGTGCAGCTGCTTTACTATGGAGTGACATTTTAGAATGTCACTGCAGAGTAGAACATGGACTGCTCGGATGTTTATTGCCTATGGACGGTCTGGAAGTTGTTCACTTCTAAGGTGTTCACTGTAATTGTTACATAAAAAGCCTAAAGAGAATGTCATAGCGATAATGGCCTATATGCATATATTGTTCAAAGAACCTACCTGGATATTGCATGCCAATTTAATCCAAGCGGTCTCATATCACAGTAGATTGTCCTGCATTATCTCCTAGAACTGCATGCAGTGTGCTTCTGGTTGCTGCTGATAGACAGTATAAATTAATAACTAATTTTGATAAAGTAATCATTCCATGTTTTAAACTTTTTTCCCCCTACTTCTTTAAAACCCTCTCCAGTTCTGCTGTCTTTTTTTGTGTATTGTTGCCCAAAGCTGCATGCCATGTTTTATGACTATGGAGAACATTTTAGGGTTACTACTACCTTCTGACGGTGTAAGATTTGGTGTAAAGATTGTATGTTTCAGAATTAAAATCCGGCAGTGCCTTGCAAAGACAGCCAAATAATGTTGGAAGGTTTCATCCCAGAATTATGAATAAAGTTCCAATGTAATATGCATTTTATGAAAATTTAGATCCTCCTTGTTGTTTTTTTCAAGCTCATGCTCGATTGATGTACCGGGATACTGTAATTGTTGAAGATGCCATCACAGTTGTGTCCGTAATGGAGTCATCCATGCAGGTAAAAATAACAGGTTCCCTATAATAAAACCATCAGCAGGGTTGTGTTGAATAACCTACAGACAGTGTCAGGTCAGCGCCGTTATACTGATTAAAATGATATTTTGGTCGATTAAATCCATCTTGTGATTGTTTAATCTTTATTTTCAGTTAATGATATGCTCGTGCTACTGGGTGGTCTGTGAGGGGGGATCTTCATGTGGTACCCTGATTAGCTTTTCATCTGTATGGCTTATAACAGGTCACTGATCCCTCAGTGACCTGCCCCCTATTGTACATAATGAATATTTTATCGATTGAGGGGAAAAAAAATCACCTGCAGCAGGCAGGCAGCTGCACCTGCACTGCAGCATGATCGCATGTATAATGTGAATTTAATTCGTTTATTTGATATAAATAAATTCATTTAAAAAAAAATGTGTCTCAAAATGGCGCCACCTGCGCACTAGCAGCTACCGGCGATCGCATAGTGCACAAATGTCAACATCACTGTGTAGAGTTCTAAACGTCCTCAGGAATTACAAAAAAGGTGGAATCTTCATGGCATTGTGTATCCTTGACAGAGCAGTTGCATGCAGGTCTTACGTCACCAAGCACAATGCCAAGCATCCAAATGCTTTAACCCCTTTCTGACATCGGGCGTAATAGTACACCGATGTGGGACACCCTCCCTTTGATGTGGGTTTCGGCGCTGAGCCCACATCTTTTCCGGCACATGTCAGCTGACATGTGCCTCCAACAGCCGCGAGTGGAATCGCAATCAACCCACAGCTGTTAGCTAGTTAAATGCCGCTGTCAATATCTGACAGCGGCTTTTAACTCGCGCTTCCGGCAAGCACGCGGGAAATACGTGATCGCGGTTCATTGATGGGTTGGCATTACAATCAGAGGTATCCAGCAGACCTCTATGGTTGTCACACTGCCGGATTGCTATGCGCGCCACCCGGTGGTCAGCACTCATAGCAAGTGATCAATTCTGCTACATACAGGTGATCTGATCATCGCGAGTATGTAGCAGAGCTGATTGGATTGTGGCAGCTTCTAGTCTTTCATGGAGACTATTGAAGCATGCCAAAAGTTAAAAAACATAAAAAAAAGTTATGGCTCTGAGAAGAAGGGGAGCAGCAAACGAAAACATGAAAATACCTCTGGGGGTTAAAGCACACAACCTCTGGACTTTGGCACAGTGAAAACATGTTATGTGGAGTGAGGAATCTGGCTCCTCTATCTGGCATCTGATGGATTAGTTTGGGTTTGGCGAATGCCAGTAGAACGCTACCTGTCTGACTGCTTTATGCTAACTGCAAAGTTTGGTGAAGGGGGAATAAAGCTATGGGATTGTAGATCAGATGTGGGTCTAGGTTCCTTATTTCCATTGGTGAAATCTTAATGCTTCAGCATATCCAGACATTTTGGACAACTGTATACTTCCCACTTTATCGGAACAGTTTTGGGAAGGCCCTTTTCAGTTCCGGCATGACTGTCTTCCAAAGGCACAAGGTCCATAAAAGCATAGCTGGGGTGAGTTTGATGTGGAAGAACTTGGCTGCCTTCATAGAGCCCCAATTTCAACCCAATCAAAGACCTTTGAATTGGATGAATTAGAAGGGAGACTGAGAGCCTGGTCCTTTTGTTTAACATCCGAGTCTGACCACACAAATGATCTGGAGTGGGCAAAACGTCCCACAGATGCTCCACAATCTTGTAGAAAGCTTTCCTAGAATAGAATATCCTAACAGCTCCTATAGCTGTGGGCCCGGATTCAAGAACGGCAATTTTCTCTCCAATCTTGAGGGACGTGTAGAAGTCAGACTCTCCTGATTCATTAAAGTGAACCTGTAACAGGAAAAAATGGTATTAACCAGCCAGCCCTAATGCAGAGCTAGTGTTAGTCAGGGCCCGGCACTGCCCCCGTGACCTGCTGGGGAGAATAAAGTTAATTTATTCGGACTCCCATGACAGCACCACGAGAGAGGGGATCCACCCTTTAGGAACAGGAAACCTACAGATACAAAAGGGCGGCACCTCTCCCACGCATCAGTTGGTTTCCTGTTCCTGAGGGGATGGGATCCTACAGAAGACTGGATCCCAGGACCGGCCGATACAGGTAGCGAGGGGGTCTCCTACCTCGGCCTGGTGCGGAACTCCTGGAAGACGCCACGGTGGCCCAGGATGGGTGGCACGGCGGTGGCGGATGCAGCAGGGAGCGGCGTCCGGAGGAGGTCTCCAGGGTAAGACCGCCACCGGTGAGTATGCCCCCCCCGGGGGCTCCCGGCTCCTGCGGCGCAAGTGCGGTGGTAACGGGGCCGGCGCGGCTGCAGGGTGCTGAGACCGGGGAGCGCTGCATTCCGGAGTGCCCGGGCGTCCCGCGTGACTTCCGGTCACGTCGGGGTCGCGGTGACGTCAGGGGGCGGGCGGAGGAGGCGCTTGCGGGTCGGCGGCGCTACTGCGCAGGCGCGAGAATCCAAGATGGCGGCGCCCATCGTAAACGCCGATAAGCGTCGGCTCTCCGGCCGGGTGCGGCGCCAGCTGGAGAAGGGAGCCCTATTAAGGGGGGAGGGGCGCGGCAGGAATACTGCTGTCCAGAGGAGGGGTATATAGGCAGGACCCTGGCAGGGTGCCTTGCCTTGGCCACATTATTGCGAGCAATAATGGAAAGCGAGCAGCAGCGGCAACGGCAGCAGCAGCGACAAGCATCACTACCGCCCCTGGATGACCTTCGGCAGGGCAGGCAGAAAAAGAAAGAGTCCCGTGACAGTAAGGAACGTGCGGGACGAAGTGACCAGTCCACTCATAAAAGCTCCTCTAGGCAGACAGGAGCGTCGGCTGAGAAGAATCCCCCTCATTCTCCGGTACTTGATTGTGGCACTGGTAAGTGATCTTCGTGAAAGTTCACTCAGTGACGGGACCCCCCTTCTGTGTTTTATTTTAGGGGAAGAAGGCTACAAGTAAATCTAAACACAGGGAATGCGCACTCTGCGCATGCCCATTACCAGACTCACGCCCCAAGAAATTGTGCCCCCCCTGTATTCAGCAGACAGTGGCGGAAGAGTCGCCCGCGGTAGCGGCGCGTTTAAGGGACATAGTCAGGGCAGAAATGAAAGAGACCCTAAAATCTTTGTCCCAAATTAGATGCAGCCATTGCAAAGGCATCGAAAAAATCCTCGCTACCCTTTGAGGACATGGGATCCCTTAAAGATCCCCAAGACAGGAAGGCAGATACCTTCCTTAAGAATGCCTGGGAAATGGAGGCCGGGTCCTTAAGACCAGCAGTGGCATCAGCATGCACGGCCAGGTCCATGATGGTCTGGTTGGACCAGTTGGAGTCACAATTAAAACAGGGTACGTCGAGGCAAACAATTCTGGGGGCTCTACCAACAATCCAAGAGGGAGCAGCATTCCTAGCAGATGCCTCAGCGGATGCAGTAAGAATGGCCGCCAGGGCAGCAGGTCTCTCTAATGCGGCTCGTAGAGCCCTGTGGCTAAAGTGCTGGCAGGGAGACATTCAGTCCAGAGCAAAGCTCTGTGCTATTCCGTGTGAAGGTGAATATTTGTTCGGCGCAGTCCTGGACGAACTGCTTGAGAAGGCTGGGGACGACAAGAAAAAATTCCCAAATCTCTGGTCTGCGTCCTACCGACGTCCATTTGGTAGGAGATTCGGTCAGGGGAGAAGGCGCAATTCTTCGCCTATTAGAGACCGTCCCAGATGGGAAGGTAGAAGAAGAGGTACGGGCTACATGTTCAGACGCTCGTCGAGAGATCAAAAGAGACAGAATCAATGACTAGTAATTCCCATGGGGGGTAGACTGTCATCCTTCCTCCCGGCATGGTTACAGATTACAAATAGTGACTGGGTGCGCAAGGTAATATCCACCGGGCTTAGACTGGAGTTTACCCAGGTCCCGCGGGATACCTTTAAACTAACTCCTTTAAGATCTTCACCCCTCGAACAAGCAGCGTTAGAAGCGGAGGTCTTGAGCCTTTGCCAGAAAAACGTCCTGATAGAGGTTCCAGAATCTGAAAAAGGAAGAGGGTTCTACTCTCCCTTATTCCTAATTCAAAAACCTGATAAAACATTTAGGACGATTATTAATTTACGTTTCCTTAATCAGTTTTTGGTTAATCGTACTTTTAAGATGGAGTCCATCAATACAACAATAAAAATATTGTTTAAAGGGTGTTTTATAGCAGTCATAGATTTGAAAGATGCGTACTATCATGTACCAATCCATGCAGATTTCCAGCAGTACCTGAGAGTGGCGGTTTCAGTAGACGGCACAGTCCGTCATTATCAGTATAGAGCCCTTCCCTTTGGTCTCTCAGCAGCACCCCGGGTATTTACGAAAATAGTGGCTGAGGTTATGGCTCATTTACGGGAAGTGGACATCTTAATTGTTCCATATTTAGATGATTTTTTGATTGTGGGAAAATCGGTGGGCCATTGTATATCCCAGATAGAAAGAGCTAAATCCAGGTTAGAAAACCTCGGATGGATATTAAACTACGAGAAATCCCGACTCCAGCCCTTAAAGATACAGAAGTTTCTAGGCTTACTATTAAATTCAGAAACTCAGCAGTGTCTATTGCCATTAGATAAATTACAAAAGATACAGCAGCAGGTTCTTCGGGCGATTGATAATCCTTCTATGACCCTCAGACAGGCCATGTCCCTGTTAGGCTCTCTAACCTCATGCATCCCAGCAGTCAGGTGGGCACAATTCCATACCTAGAGCCCTTCAGAAGGACGTCCTGGTTTATAGCAGGGCCTTGAAAGGCTCCTTACAGGGTTGAGTGTTGCTAAGCCCCTCAGCTGTTACATCGCTTAGATGGTGGCTCGATGACGAGAACCTAGCCTCAGGGGTGCCCTGGATAACGCAGATAACCCGTATTATAACCACAGACGCTAGTCCCTTCGGTTGGGGGGCCCATATGGGGGACATAGTGGTACAGGGACTTTGGGATTCGGATGATGAAATCTCATCCAATCAGAGAGAGCTATTGGCGATAGAGCGGGCAGTCAAAAAACTCATGTACCTACAGGGCCATCACGTGAGGATACTATCGGACAACCAGGTAGCGGTAGCATATGTCAACCACCAAGGTGGAACCCGCTCCGACGCCCTGATGCGGATAACAGAACGTCTCCTTCAGATAGCAGAGGAAAGTTTTCTATCTTTAACGGCCCTCCACATCAGAGGAAAGGACAACGTGAAGGCAGACTTTCTAAGCCGCAGGGCTCTAAAGCAAGGAGAATGGGCTTTGAACAGGGATATTTACCACCAGATTGTCCGCAGATGGGGTCAGCCAGAGGTAGACCTCTTTGCCACCAGAGAAAACAGGAAAGAAGAATCGTTCTGCTCTCTGAACCCCAGAGAAAATCCACTGGCAGTTGATGCCCTCCTGATAAGATGGAACTTTTCTCTGGCATACGCCTTCCCACCATTAAATCTTCTACCTCTGGTAGTAAGGAAGATCAGGGAAGATCGGGCAAGAGTCATATTAATTGCCCCCTTTTGGCCCAGGAGGACCTGGTTCGCATGGTTGAGGACCATGTCGGTATGCGATCCCTGGGTACTGCCAGACCTTCCGGATCTACTCTACCAGGGGCCAGTCATCCACCCACAGGTAGCGGGACTCCATTTGACGGCGTGGTGTTTGAGAGGACACTATTAAAGGATAGAGGGTTCTCCAAGAATTTAATTGATACCCTCCTAAAAAGCAGAAAACTAACTACCACTAACATTTATGCTAGGACCTGGAACCGATTCCTGTTCACCTTTCAGTTTGATGTCAGAGACGGAATTCCCACGAAACATATTCTGGAGTTTCTCCAGAAGGGTCTCGAATTTGGTCTCTCCACAAGTACATTAAAAGTACAGGTTTCAGCCTTAGGAGCCTTGTTTGCATGTGATATTGCCAATAACTATTGGGTAGCAAGGTTCATCAAAGCGGCGGCTAGATCGAGACCCATACACAAAGACAGATGTGTACCTTGGGACTTAAACTTAGTCATGACAGAAAGTTTGTTTGAACTTTTGGATTCTGCCTCATTAAAGATTGATTATATCTCTTAAGTCAGCATTTCTGGTAGCGATAACATCCGAACGTAGAGTGAGCGACATACAGGCACTTTCCAGATTGCCCCCTTACACAGAGTTCTTACAGGATAGAGTGATCCTAAGGCCAGATCCAACATACCTTCCCAAGGTAGCATCACAATTTCACAGGACACAAGAGTTAGTTCTGCCTTCCTTCCTCCCTAATCCGACCAACCTTAAGGAGCAGAAACTTCAGGCATTAGATATTAGGAGATGCTTACTTAAATATTTAGCAGCCACGGATCCTTGGAAGAAGGAGAATGCATTATTCCTATCCTTCCAAGGTCCCAGGAAAGGTTGTAGGGTATCGAAGCGCACATTAGCAAGGTGGATTAGGGAGGCTATCTCTCTTGCCTACACAGCAGGTGGAGGTCCGGCTCCGCAGAACCTGAGGGCGCATTCCACTCGTGCCATGGCATCATCTTGGGCAGAAAGATCCGGAGTGTCAATTGATCAGATATGTAAGGCGGCCACCTGGTCATCTCCTTCCACCTTTTTTAACCACTATCGGTTAGACATGGGTGCCTCCTCAGATCTCACTTTTGGGCTAAGGGTGCTGCAGGCTGTAGTCCCTCCCTAAATTAATTTTACATCTCTGTAATTCTCTCGTGGTGCTGTCATGGGAGTCCGAATAAAGTATTAAGTTACGTACCGGTAACGGTATTTTTCGGAGGCCCATGACAGCACCCTTAGTTCCCTCCCTTGTTCACATATAGGGGTGCACTCCTTTAGAAGATTGTCCACAATTTACGGTATGAGGGAGATGGTACAAAATATTTCTGGTAAATGGGGTAGATAGGTTGTATATATTATATGTTGTGTACTAACCATGGTAGCCTCTCAAGCTCTGTAATCCAACTGATGCGTGGGAGAGGTGCCGCCCTTTTGTATCTGTAGGTTTCCTGTTCCTAAAGGGCGGATCCCCTCTCTCGTGGTGCTGTCATGGGCCTCCGAAAAATACCGTTACCGGTACGTAACTTAATACTTTTCTTCCCACTGCATTCGGCTACCTGCAGGCAGGTTAGTAATAGAGATGAGTAAATTTGATCTGGTCAGGGCTTATTCGGCAAGCTATAGTGCTTACCAAATAAGCAGCAGAGGGAACCCGGCTTCCTGCATCTCTCTGCCTGATCAGCTATTTGGCTCCACAGCTGCATGTGCTGCGGCTGTTTTGACAGTCACGACACATGCATAGAGAGCCCAACAAACAGGCTCTCCATGCTTATGTCGTGACTGTCACACAGCTGTGACACATGCATCTGCGACGCTGATCAGCCAGCACGATCCAGGAAGCCGGGTTCCCTCTGCAGCGTATTCGGTAAGCACTATAGCTTGCCGAATAAGCCCTGACCCGATCAGAGTCGCTCATCTCTAGTTAGTAACACTATTAACCTGCAGTTTAAGCCCATATATACAAGTTAATAGTGTTTTTACTAGTGACAAGCTTCCTTGAAACAGCATCACGCCAGTAATCTTACTGCAGTCTATGATTGGAGTAAGATTTCTTGTGTAAGGAACAACACGGCTCATCATGAATTTGACGAGCTGTGGTGTCAGGGCCCTGTCACGCTCTATCTCTGCCTATTTTGGTGATAGAAACTGGAGTAAAAACAAAAAAATCAACTCTTCAAAGCAATTCATCGCAGAATTCTGGCAAAATTGCTTTGATGAAATGTGTAGATGTCCAAATACTTTTATTCATTTAGTGTGCAGAAAGCAGGCTGTGACACTAGTCACTACTCACAGACAAGCCATGAGGCAGGGCAATCAAGAGGTCCATGGTCAAATTTGAAGAGCTCATCGTAAACTAAGGGGAAAGACAGGCGTAGTCAGGTCTCAGTCTCAGTTTAGGACTCCAGAAAGGTAGCGAATCTTAAAGGGGCTAGGCAAGCGGATGATCAAAGGCAAGTCCAAGGTCAGAAAACAAAGATCGGAATATAAGAATTCATAGAGCAAACATACACCACTTGTGCTAATCTACAACTGACAGCAATCAGATACAGTCAGCCATCTAAATGGCCAGGTAATAACCCAAGACGAGAGACACCTGGAGGAAACCTGGCACACCCCAGCTATGACTGGATGGCTGGTCTGTCACTCAACACTGACTGCTCAGCATACCCCAGCCTCAAATTAGAGAGTTTAGCCGTCAGTCACAATACCAGCAGCTCAGCACATCCCTGGCTCTGATTGGACGGCTGAACGGTCACTCACAGAATCAAAGACACAATGAGTGATGGAATTGTGACACTGACAATATATATATATATATATATATATATATATATATATATATATATATATATATATATATATATATATATATATATATATATATAGTAAACTAACATGAAACTGCTTACTATGATCTCCAGAGGGGCAAGTAAAGTATTAGCATATGCTACATATTAGCCAACAGAGTTACATCCAAATACACAGCAGGTGAAGAAATGGGAGCAAACTCTCACTTTTGGGCAGCAACCATTCACCTGTAATGCTCCGAATAAGCCACACTTTATTAGTACCACTTTGTAACATAATGAGCAAGATCAGGAGACAGTGTGATATTAATGAAGGCAGACCATATTTATGCACTGGTGCATGCACTAATCCACTTATTTAATGCCTTACTGCAACATAAAGGGCTCCAATCTAGCCCCCAAGATTGTGGGGTTACAATTCAGCACTCTTGAGAATGGGTTGCAGAGTAAACACTTACCGTACTCTACTTAAAAACTCTTTTTCTCCTTCGCCTCATTGGGGGACACAAGACTGTGGGTGTATGCTACTGCCACCAGGAGGATGACACTAAGTAAATGAAAAAAAGGTTAGCTCCTCCTCCGCCGTATATACCTTCGCCCCAATTGCAGTCGAAAACCAGTTCTTGCTTAATGTTCATTGGAGGCACATGTCTGTTTTTTTTCCCAGACTTTCTTTTCTTTTCTTTTTTTCCCTTCCATGAAGATGAGACTGGGGTGACGGACCCTATTGAGAGGGTCCGATCTCCCCAAACCAACAACGGGCGAGCATGTGCGAGTGTCGCCTCCACGTAGCCTCTCCCGCAACGTGGGACAAGATAGTTCGTGTGGCCCCCACTGCATCACCAATGCCAGACTGCGGTGATGGAAGGTGGCGGGCGGTCCCTCTCCTCATCTCCTATAGGGAGCATGGAGCTAGGGTTCCTGCACCGTCCTTTTTATGCAGCCCCCCTCCCCTCTAACCTGAGCTGGAGCTGAAGCGTGATGAGGGATCACGGAGGAGGGTGGCCTGGGAGGGGTCCTGTAGCAGCGTTCCGATCCATAGCCCCATCTCCCTGGGGCCAGAGCGGTGCAGCCTCCGCTGCAAGTAGGACGTCGAGCGCTTCCGGGCGTCTGGCAGCCCTGGATCCTAGGTGCAACGCGTCCCTGGCCTAGACCTCTGTGTCTGGTGGGCCCACACCCCCCCCCCCCCCGTCGTGGGCGGATACCAAAAATCCAGCCCCCGTGGGTAGGCCGTGGGCGGAAGTCCCACCCCCTGCGATGTGTCACTTCCGGCGCCCCCCCGTGGCTCAGGTGGACGCAGAAAAATTAAGCCCCCGGCTTCGGGCCGACACTAGGTCGCGGGCGGAAGTACCGCCCCCAGGACTCCTACTTCCGGCAGCCCGCTCGCAGCTGAGGCGCACACCTTAAATCGGGAGCAGCGCTCTGCACTTCCAGGACAGTGAGGGGACACAGGACTGGGGTAGTTGCTACCCCCAACCCCCTGATTGTCTATAGGCCTGGTCCTTTTTATTCCAGAGGCCACTCTAGGCAAAAGCGGGGTGTGCATACTCAGCTCCTGCAGTCTGCAGTGCTATAGCCTGGCAGATACAGCATTTCCAGAAAAGCTAAGATGCACACGTTTCTATACGCTGCATGCATCTCCTGTCGGTCTGCTTTTCTGCAGGCGCAGAGCAAGCGATTATGCGAAGCCTGCGATTCCTAACGCGCCCAGGAGCCCTCCCCTGCGACCGAGCCCAGTGTACCAAGTCCCCCGGAATGGGCTCTATCTCTGTCACAGTGTATGGCGTCACTTACTAGAGCAATCAAGTCCCTTCGAACCCCAGATAGGGGCAGGGACAGTGGCTCGCCTGTCTTAGAGGGGTCCTCCACCTCACAGGAGCCTCCGGCCTGCAGGGGCCGCTCTCACTCCAGGCAGACGCGGGGGAAATGAACCCACACAGCGTCTCCCGGTCCATCCGGTGCCTCGGCATCCATGAGTCTGTCTCTCGCTCGCCTTCACCAGAAGTCGATAACGAGCAAAGCTCAGATTACGACTCGGACGAGCCGCTTTATTTAGATACTCCAGGGTACAAAGAAACAGTTGACAGCCTCATGGAGGCCGTCAACCAGACTCTTGGGATTGAAGATGATTCCACCTTGTCCTCAGGTCACAAGGTGTCATTTAAGCGAGTCAAGCTGCCTCATAGAGTATTTGGCTCTCACCCAGAGTTTGAGGACATAGTGCAACGACACAGGGAGTGGCCAAACAAGCGTCTATCAGGCCAGAAGGCACTCGAGGCGAGATACCCGTTTGCCCCTGATCTCCGTAAAAAATGGACATAATCCCCAACGGTAGATCCACCCATGTCATGCTTGGCCTCTAAAACCCTGTTGGTTCCTCTATCTAAGATCCCACTGACCGTCTCATAGAGAGCTTGGCTCGCTCAGTGTTTGAGGCATCAGGTTTAGCACTCACTCCCTCATTCGTGGCACCTTGGGCAGCCATGGCCATGGTTTTTTGGTCAGAATCATTGAACAGAGCCTTGCAGGGTATGGACCTACCAGCAGAGGTATCAGAGATCGCAAATCAGATCACTTTGGCCGGAGACTACTTAATGCATCTTTGGATGCGGCCAACTGCGTGGCACTCGCTGCCGCAGATGCAATCTCCATTAGGAGGGCTCTATGGTTGAGAACATGGCGGGCAGACTCAACCTCCAAGAAATCCTTGACTTCTTTGCCTTATCAGAGCGACCGCCTATTCGGAGAGGTTAGATCAGCTCATCTCTGACTCCACAGGGGGAAAGAGCAGTTTTCTCCCTCAGCAAAGGGTCAATCAGCCGTTTTGTCACCAGCTTCAGGCACATTTCCCGTCCTTTCGCAACCCCAGGTGGGCTGCAGCGACCAGTCCCGCCGCTTCAGGTCGTCCCATCCAGGACAGGGATCGTCAAGTCTCATATAGTGCTAACCCGTTGGGGAGAATGCGTACCCACCAGCCCAGGTCAAGGGGACCTAGGTCCCAGAGATCTTCAGCCAAATGACTCGAGGCAATTTCGAGGCAACACCAGCAAGGTATGCGGTCGCCTACTTTGGTTTCGCCATGTCTGGCTCACCTTCACACACAACACATGGGTAAGAGAGCTGGTGTCCTCGGGGTACAAGGTAAAATTTGTCAAGTACCCCCCCCCCCCAAGAAGGTTTTTTTCTTTCTCGTCCTCCCAAAGTAGAGGCCCGGGCAAGGGCTTTACTCAAGGCCATCGAATTGCTCCAGCACAACGGAGTCATTGTTCCCGTACCGGAGAACGAGAAATTTCAGGGTTTCTACTATAACCTGTTCACGGTCTCCAAAAAGAACGGAACTGTCAGGCCCATTCTGGACCTGAAGCTCCTGAACGGATTTATCAGGATCAGACTTTTCCGGATGGAGTCTCTCCGTTCAGTCATATCTGCCATGGGGTGGGGAGAATATTTGGCCTCTATCGACATCCAAGACGCCTACCTACACATCCCCATTTTCCTTACGCATCAAAGATTTCTACGCTTCGCCATCAACAACCTACATTTCCAGTTCGCAGCACTGCCCTTCGGGTTAGCCACCACCCCCAGAGTGTTCACAAAGGTCATGGCGGTCGTAATGGCCATCCTGCACTCCCGGGGCATAGTTGTCTTACCTTACTTGGACGTCAAGGGCCCTTCATTTCGGGCATGCGAGGAGAGTGTCAACATCACGCTAGATACTCTTTGCCGCTTAGGGTGGTTGGTCAATCTGAAGAAATCATCCCCTGTTCCAGCTCAGAGGATTTCCTTTTCAGAGATGATCTTCGACACTTCCGGAGGGTTGGTAATTCTCCCTTAGGACAAGACCCTAGCTCTCAGGCAGGGAGTCCGGACACTTCGCCAACCAGTCCCTCATACCATTTGTTTCTGCATGAGGATCCTTGGAAGAATGGTGGCAGCAATGGAAGCGATTCTGTTTGCCCAGCTCCATCTTCGCCCCTTGCAGCACGCCCTCTTGTCATCCTGAGACAGGAACCCACTCACTCTCTATCGCCGCTGCCAGTTGTCTGCGCAGGTCAGACAGGCACTCGGGTGGTGGACAATCAGTTCCTCCCTACTCCAGGGGAAACCTTTTCCCCCAGACCTTTTGGCTGGTGGTCACAACCGATGCCAGCCTCCTTGGCTGGGGATCGGTTTTTCGCCATCACACGACCCAGGGACGGTGGTCGCCGCAGGAGGCACGCCTCACGATCAACTTGTTAGAGATACGAGCGATCCGGCTGGCTCTGCAACATTTTCATCATCTTCTAGCAGGCCGCCCCGTCCGGATTCAATCAGACAACTCCACGGCTGTGGCCTACATAAATCATCAGGGGGGCACCCGCAGCAGGGCAGCCATGCACGAGGTGGGGCACGTCCTTCAC